>NC_071572.1:115889104-116489104 GCF_024509145.1 Vidua macroura | reverse complement strand
CACGATAACCCAACACGAGCGGGACTCGTTCCTGTGTCACACAGAGCCACGATAACCCAACACGAGCGGGACTCGTTCCTGTGTCGCTCGGAGCCACGATAACCCAACACGAGCGGGACTCGTTCCTGTGTCGCACAGAGCCACGATAACCCAACACGAGCGGGACTCGTTCCTGTCACACAGAGCCATGATAACCCAACACGAGCGGGACTCGTTCCTGTGTCGCTCGGAGCCACGATAACCCAACACGAGCGGGACTCGTTCCTGTGTCGCTCGGGGTCACAGCCACACAATGGGGTTTGCCACTCCGGAGCGTGTTTGGAGTGCAGTCAGCTGCAGACCCGCACCCAGGGCTGCTCTGCAGGCTGAGCGCATCCTCCTGAGCTCAGGGCAGGAAAGAGGGGCCAGCAGCAGGTGAGAGCCCGGCTTTTCCCTGGGTGCTTTTGTGTGCACAGACACAGCCGGGCTCCCACCTGCACGGAAACAAGAGCCTGACACCCCCTGCGTGTGTGCTGAGCTGCCCTTGTGATGAGTTAGAGAAGACTCTTTGTTCATCAAGACAGAAAGGAGAAGCCTTGTGTAGATAACAGAACATCAAAGGAGAAGCCTTGTGTAGATAACAGAAAACCGCCAGACAGAAACTAACTGGTATGTTGATTACTTAAGCTGGTTGTGTAATTAGAACTTAGGTGCATATAACATATAACCTTATATGGAAAAGACCATTGCAGGGCCGTGGACTTTCACCGAGGAAGAAGAGAGGAGCCTTCCTCAAACGACCACCAGAGAGTAGAAGACGACCCCCTAGCAACAGAGGGTGCAAGCACAGAGTACGCCCAGAGATACAGCAGACACAGAAGGAAGAGAGTATAAAAAGACTGTGGGAAGGGGGAAATGGGGTGAGCCGTTTGCGGAGCAGGGACTCCCCGGCTGCACCCAGCGCTGTTTGCTTGCCATCGCTCGCTGTAATCAATAAATTTCTGATTGACTCTTGAAAGGCTGAACAAATTATTCGCCTCTATTTATAACACCCTCAGACCCTTCTGCTCAGGCTGAGGGTGTGAGCCCAGCTCCACAAAAAAAAAGAAACCTCAAACCTCCAAACGCAAGGCTCAGGGGGCTGCAGGCTGCTCTTTGGGGAGGCTCTGGGTGAAGCGCCGAAGCTGAGCAGTCACTGATGTTTGGCTGCATCCCCTGGTGGGCTGGTGTCCCTTGCAGAGGTCGAGGAGGGGGATAAAAGCCCCGTCCATGCGGGGGGATGTGAGGGTAGAGCAGGGAGAGAAGGATTCCTGTGCCCTGAGGATCAGAGATGACCCAGAGCTGGGGCAGATCTCGCAGAGGGAAAACAGGACGCTCAGCGGAGCAGCAGCTACACGAAAACCCATATTTCCCATCCATCAGGGAGCTCAGGTGAGGTGGGGGCCTCACCTGGACAGAAATCTGTCTGAACTGATCCCATCAGGACACACAGACAGCTCATTCTGTCTCTCTGCAGCGGGGCAAGGAGCGCAGAGCTCGGGGCACGTCCTGCCAGCGCTGAGCTGGAGGTCACAAGGACATGTGGCAGGCTCTGAAAGGCTGTGCCAGCCCCGTGCAAGCAGGCATGGCACAGTGCAGCTCACTGTGACATGGACAGATTGATGTGGGACAGACATACACGCTCTATGTACACACAGGCATGTTGGGGGGAAATGAAAATATGCCCTGTCAGCTTCTCGCACAAAGACGTGTTAATTCACACGCCTGGCGCTTCAAGCAGAGCCAGGGTGATAACTGAACGGCCCACCCCAAACAAAGGATGTCTAGCAGCTCTTAAAAAAAAAATCACAGGAGTGGTCAAAGCCCCTCATGTCTTTTCATTTCCACACACACATTTGCAATTTCCACCCGACCCAGTGCTTTTGACTGCTTGATTTCAGTGCTTTGAGACAGCACGCATATGGAATTATTCAGGAGGCTGCTGTGTGTAACACTATGCTGGAATAATTGTTCCATTTAGCTTTATTCCCTATGCTTACAAAATCTTAGAGGGACTTAAAACAATCCTAACACTGGTACGGGCACGTTGGTATGCTTGGTTTGTGCATCTGAATGACAGAGAAAAAATGAATGTAATGCTATACCAAAGGCACATTCTATCCACAGAAGTGAGGAGAATCCAGACTTAAGACTCTTTCAGCATTGTTCATATTCTAAAGGTATAGGTCTCTTTAGGATCCACATTTGATATCCTCGTTTGGATTCAGCAGCACTTTGCTTGCAGAGTGAAGGACTTGCTGTAAATACCACGGGCTACATCCTGCCCAGTGTGTCTGTCAAAGAGTTAAGGGAAAAAAAAAAAAAAAAAAAAAAAAAAGAGTGGTGATTTAATAGACAGTGATGCAAAACTCAGCTTATTTATAGAAGAACAGGAAGAGGAAAATACACACAGACCATCTCTCCTGTGGCGAGTCAGGATTAGGTCCTGCACAGTTACAGCTGAACCCAGCGGAAGGAAAAGGGTGTTTGCTCTTGCTGTAGATTTTGTGTGGTGAATGAAGATGATGTCAGGCTGTTTGTTTGGCGTGTGTGTGGAGGGAAGACAGATCTCTCATACCCTGCTTGGAATTGTTTGAGTTCCCCAATTTGTTTGCTCTTTCTTTGGGGCACAGGGAAATGTGTCTGAGCCCCAGCCTTCGTTGTGGAGGCAGAAAAACTGTAACTAGTTGGACACCTCAAAAAATAGTGCCCCGAATTTGTCAGAAAGACGAGGAGAGGAGAGGAGAGGAGAGGAGAGGAGAGGAGAGGAGAGGAGAGGAGAGGAGAGGAGAGGAGAGGAGAGGAGAGGAGAGGAGAGGAGAGGAGAGGAGAGGAGAGGAGAGGAGAGGAGAGGAGAGGAGAGGAGAGGAGAGGAGAGGAGAGGAGAGGAGAGGAGAGGAGAGGAGAGGAGAGGAGAGGAGAGGAGAGGAGAGGAGAGGAGAGGAGAGGAGAGGAGAGGAGAGGAGAGGAGAGGAGAGGAGAGGAGAGGAGAGGAGAGGAGAGGAGAGGAGAGGAGAGGAGAGGAGAGGAGAGGAGAGGAGGCTGTCCATGACAAATCCACTGGCATTTTCAGCACCCAGCACTCACTGTCACTGCTGCATTTGTCTGGGAAAGGCCTGCCCACCATCCCACCTCTAAAAACAGCCCAAGCCAAAAGGCTGGGGTATTTTCAGTTGGACAATAAAGAAGGAATGTCTGTGTAGTCTCTTAGGAGATGTAAATTGTTGCAGCTCCTCCAGCAGCCCTGCCAAGGGAGGATGTGCCAAAATGTTGGGGTTTTAACTGTCCATCACCACTGGTGTTCTGGATTCTTTTGCTCACCCAGAAGTCACCCGGTCGTTCTGAGAGGTGACACATGCCTGTGGTGGAAAGGAATTCATAAAGGGCCAAGGAAGGTCCCTTTTGCCACCAGCCCATGGGCCCCTCGTGCCAGTTCAGCTGCATCTGTGTTGGGAACCAGAGGAAAACCATTATTTGGTGCAAAGTGCATTCCTCATCAAAACCTCATTACCAGAACAGAAGCCAAGCACTCCACAGCCTCCTCACAGCTGGTGGGCTCTCCCACTGCCATCTGATGAAGTACAGGAAAAGGAATTATCCCTTTTTTTCCCCCTGCTTCTATTTCGAAAGGATTTGATTAACATTTAAATAGCGAGTTTAGCAATTGCCCTGTGCTGTGCATCATGCACATCTGCAACCACCTCCTATGCAACTCTGTGGACTGTTCAACCTTTTGCCTTTCTTTTTATGGACCTCTTGGTAGCTTCCTTACCTCATTAGGCTTTTGAATCCTGAAATAAAAACTTGATGCCTGACTTCACTGTCCCGCGTTTGTTTTTAAAGCCCCTTTTGAGGACATTAAATCAAGATCAGGGCCAATAACATTCTGGTTTAGGAGCACACAGTGACTATTTAAGGTGTTTGGGACCTCCACATGATCATTTATCACAACATTATCCCAGTTCAAATGTTTAATTATGGCATATTTTCAAACCCCATTCCAGGAGCTCTATAAATACCTCAGCAACACTGAAAGACCAATTTAGCTGCCAACACCTAAAACTATCTTTTTTTCACGCAGCCTGGCCTGTGCTTTCTCTGCTGCTGAAGGAGATTCTGTTTACATCTGTGTCCTGGGGGCCCATAAATGTTGTGTCCTTTCTCTGGCTGCTGTTTGCTGGCTGCCAGGGGCTGAATATTTTGTTTTGCAGACGTGGCTGTGTGGTTTTGCTCTTCCAAGGGGGAAAACAGAGGTCCTCCAAGGCAGATGAAGGTGACAATCGAAGGCTTCCCACATCCAAGCCATGATCTCCACATATGCTTGGTCTTACTTGTTTTCACTGCTCAGAGCGTGGGAAAACAACTCAAAAATAGACATTTAACACATTGGCTAAGTGATATTCAGAAGATTCTGTGCTAGACGGGGGCAGAGCCACGTATATGTATTACAAAATAGTAAATTCATTGAAAAATGTGGCCTTAGTCTTTCTGGAGTCATCAGTGTCTTGAGAACTGTCTGTGCTGGTACATTTATTTGGGGAAAATCCATTTATTGCAGAAAAAGATTCCTAAAATTGCCTGAAGGTTGGGAGATGGGAGGCAATTCTGCTCAAGCAAAAAAAAAAAAAAAAAGAACTAAATTTACCCACATCCCAAAGAGTCCTTGCAACCATGAAATGGGGGACATTTCTTATCGCAGATGTTAATGCCCTAGTTTTCCTTTTTGTTTGTTTTTCCTTTCACAAGGCCAGAAATCAGAATTTTGCTCAAGCTTGTGAAGAAAATATTACCTTTTTGAGTGGATTGATTTTTTTTTTCCCCCCTCATGGAAGAAATGAATTTGAAATCTTTGATAACTTCGTTCACTTCAGAGGGATTTTGAGCTGATTTGCTTTGTTTGGCCGATGTACTGAAAGATCCCTTTTATTTTCTCAGCCCTAAGCAGCATCCAGTCAGCTCTTCTGAAATGCTCTTTATCTAATCTTGTTATTTGTGATAAAATCCCAGAATGGTTTGGGTTGGGAGGGACCTTAAAGCTCCTCCAGTGCCACCCCCTGCCATGGACAGGGACACCTTCCACTGTCCCAGGCTGCTCCAAACTCCATCCAACCTGGCCTTGGGCACTGCCAGGGATCCAGGGGCAGCCACAGCTGCTCTGGGCACCCTGTGCCAGGGCCTGCCCACCCTCACAGCCAGGAATTCCTTCCCAAAATCCCATCTAACCCTGCCCCCCTGGCAATGGGAAGCCATTCCTCCTTGCCCTGTCACTATCATTTAAACTCTTTATGTTGAAATTTTTCCCAACCTGGAAATGAAACTCGAGATCATTTTAGTAAGGAGGTAACATAAAAGGGGATCTTTATTTTAAGGCCTTCAGGAGCAGTTATGGAAAGATGTCCACAAAAGGCCATCCCCACAAGGGTGAGTGCATTTTTACAGGTTTTAGGAAATTAGCATATTTGATAAAAAGCAATTAGGAGGACAAGTGGTGATGCAATTCGCCCCCAGGTCAAGCCTCTTCTCTGGAGCCCCACTTCAGCACTGGCTGTGCTTTGTCCATGAAATATATCTCCAAGAGTTGTTTTCATCCTTGACTCCCAGGAAGAACCAAGATAGCACAAGGGCCATGTATCCCCCAGGCCTTGGAACTCTGGAATTTGTTTTGTCTTTCTACCTAGGGAACAGCCATGGGAAAGTTTTTCTAGTCATTAATGCAATAGGCTACAGAGCTACACTTGTATGTGTGAAGAATACAGAGAACATATAGAAGGAAAAAAGGCAAAACCCAAAGGGCATAATTTTAAATGGTTTTTTTCAACCCCATGGTAAAAGTGAGTGGTGGGAGACCCATGGAAATCCATGGACTGGGAAGAGCCCTGCAATACCAAAGGGTGATACAGGGCACAGCTCAACTCAGCTGGAATCGGGTTTTGGCAAGAGTTCCAAAGTGCTGCAAAACCCATAGGCACATGCCCAACCCCTACTGAAAAAAAAAAGGAAGAAAGAAAGAAAAAAAAAAGAAAACTACATAAAAAAAATTTAAAAACATCCCTCCTACTTCTACGAAAATGTCAAGCTGCTCTGCTTAAAACTTTAGTTTTCTGCTTAAGGCTAAGGGGATGATACCAAAGCCTTACACCCACCTTGCACCAAAACACTTCAAGGTAAGTGTCGAAGCTCAGAGTGTGGGCACGTCCCACAGACATCACGTTGCTTTGTTTTGTGATTTTCAGGACTCTTTCACACACCTTTCTGAGAGTCCAAAGCCAACTTTCCTCCTGGCTGGGTGGCTTGGCAGGTGTGACACCTCCTCCTGGGCCTGCTCCTGGTCTGTTCCTTCTTTCTAGGAACTCGCTGTGATTTTTCTGGTCTGCGTTTCCACCTGGCAGGTGGAACACCTCAGCCCACGGATCTTAGAAAACCAAGGAGATGTTTGTGTTGAACTGCAGAATAAAGAGAAAAAATAACCCTTGCTAGAGAGCCAAAACATGACTGTGTTGGAGTCAAGGATGACACCATCTCCTGGCCCTATTTCCACTGGCTCTGTTCCAGGACCACCCACTTTCAGTTCTTGGTCTACATGATTGGCCAGCACCCAGGAGAATTGCTTTAAACCTCTAGCCCCCTTTTTTCCCCCTCCAAACCTCCACCTGACAAATAGTTTTAAAATTCCCATCAATAACTCTGCAGTTAACCATAACAGTGAAGGCAGGTTCCCTTTTCCCCACGCATTTGGGGGACCTGGAAAGGGCCCAGCTCATAATTCAAGCAATTGTCCATTCTGGTGGTCCAGGGCAACCTGGAAATGAGGCTCCCAGTTTTGCTGCTACCCTGAAATTCCACCTAATAAGCAGCAATTTTCCAAAAGTCTCCACCTTGAGATGTGTGTTGCAAAACCTGTTTGGGGGATGAAATCCTAAAAGAGACTGCAGCAAAGGCAAAGGGATGGATTAGCATCTCATTAGCATATTGCGGTGACTTTGGCATGTACAGCTGCCTGATTGCAATTAAAAGTCATTTCTATTTCTGCTTAAGCACATTCAATGTATGATCAGATAGATACAATCAAGAGTCCAAAGCCTGTGGTGACTTTGAAACAGCTCTCAGTTATTTGGCTGCTCCAGTGCTCACAAAACTTGAGAGCTGTAAAGATACCTGATCGCTGGAACTGCAAACACACACAAAATACACACAAAAATACCTAAAATACCACCAGAAGTCTTACTGCTGGTTTGGTGCTATTTAATATAGCTCTGCATTCAGAGCACGTATGACTTTGCAGGGTTAAACCTCCTGAAGCTGCTGACTGAGGAGGGCATTTCTCTTCCTCCTCCTGTTGGCTATTTGATGAAGGCTCTCCTTCAGCTTTGCAATATTTTAACCAAAACTGACCACTTCCTTGGAGTGTTCCTTGTGGGCAGGCAGAGCCCAACACAAAAAAGGGTCTTTCGAAAGTAATGATGAGCAATATTAACTCTTTTGGCATTAAGAGGTCTTCTAGTCTTAAAAAAAAAAAAAAGAACAAAACCAAATGTTTTCTGAGACGCCTTTTGGAAAAACAGTGCCTTTCTACATAGCTGTCTAGAATTGGAACAGAAAAAAAATGTCCTGGTGCTTTTATTTTATCTGAAGTCAAGTTTCTGCAGAGAGAAGAACAATGTGCATTAGGAAAAAATGTCCTGGTGCTTTTATTTTACCTGAAGTCAAGTTTCTGCAGAGAGAAGAACAATGTGCATTAGAGATAGATGGATGGATGGATGGATGGATAGATAGATAGATAGATAGATAGATAGATAGATAGATAGATAGATAAACAGCTGGCATATGGACCTTCAAGTGCAGGAAATGAATGCCAACTCAGAACCCTTTTCCTCTCCAATTTCCTCTGTTAATGCACATGAACTGGTTAGAGTGCACAATGAGGGGGAGGCTGCCTGTTTTCAATTAGGTCAGAGGAGAGGACCTGCCTCTTTCCTAAATGAATTGCAGATAAAGCTTCCCAGGAGTGGGCCTCCTTCTCCCAGGGCTGGCATAAATCAGGGAATGCAGCAGCTGCCTGCAGCTTTACCCCAGGGAAAGCAGGGTCCAGCCTGCCCACGGGGCTCATCTTGCCCTGGAAAGGCATCGTGGCGTGGCCAGGAGAGCTCTGTCCTCCTTTTCCCCACCGTTTTCCACCATTCCGTGTTTGTGATGATGAGCACATCTGGGTTTTGTTCCCTGCCTTCAGTCTGATAGGGGCTGGGGGAGGTGGTCTGTCTCTCAAAGTCCTTGTCGAGAAGTTGGAGGTGCTGGAGCCATCTGAAGGGGAAGCGTGAGTTATTTTTGTTGACAGCATTTCAACAAGTAACAGCTCTGGCTAATTGCACTGTAATTGATTTGGCATGTTACTGCAGACTTCCAGGGAATCTCGTTACTTTCTTGTCCGTTACAAAGGGCTCTCCAACTCCGGGCTGCTTTGCTTTAAAAACAGAAACACAGCAAATAAAATAGAGCAATTGAAGTAATTTGCTGAAGTCCCCCAGGCACTGCTGGAAAACCAGATACTTCCACAGGAGGAGCACTCAGGAGCTTTAGGAAAGCAGATGACCAGGGGGAACTGGGCACTCAGCATTAGCTGAGCCCTAGCAGTCACCAGAGAGATTTTTCTGTCCTTTTAATGTTCTTAAACCTTTGGTTCACAACGATTTATTTTTCCTTGATGATGTTTAATAGGAGAGAAAAAACCTCTGCATTCTTATGGGAAACAAAACCCACCATTTCAAATCTACATTAAGGGGAATTAAAGTGCAGCCTCACCCCTTCTCTTCCCCCACACGCTTCAGAACTGGGGCCAACTGGTGCTTCAAACTAATGCTGGGAAAAAAAGACTTTCTTCTATCCAAAATGCTCTAAAATTGTCCAGCCCTTGTTCTGCAGCATCTGGCATCGGTCACTCCTTGGAGTCAGGCTACAAAGGATGAACTGGAATCTAAAGGAATGGGATCAAAAGCTCTGCCTGTATGAGGACGTATGAACATTTTTTGCTATAAACCATGACCTTTCCAGTGCAGTAAAAGTCCCATCTGAGGGCCTCGAGGTGTTCAGCCTGAGCTGCAGGGACAGGAGCACTGTGAGAGCACCGTGGTTCACCCAGTCACAAAACAGCCAAGTCACCTCACACACCTAAGCCAGGATTATGCTTTCCTCTGATAATTAATGCATTTAAAAACAGGACATCCAAATGCTGATTTGCAGCATCCCTCACAGAGAACTGTGATTTTACTGTGACACCATTACAAGTGATACAACGTGCTGATTTACCTTTTCCCTTAACTGGCACCATACTCCCATTTCGTCTGTGGGAAATCTGCGCCCTGAAATTTGTGGGAAGTGCAGAAGAAACTCAGCTCAGAGCCCTTTGGAGAGCATTTGCTGCTGCAAGGTCACCACTTATTGAGTGTGATAAAAGTATGGATCACACTCCATGGGCTGCTCCACCTTTTAGTACTGAGCAGCCAGTGTCAAACCTCACACAGACAGAGCCTTTGGAAATGATGGATGTAAGGGACAGAGGAGATGTTTGGGAGGTTTATGTGACTTTATGGCTACAAAGGTGCTGAGCACCACTGCTGAGCCTCTCTGAAAAAGCATTCAAAGCGTGTTTGAAGGGCCTCAAAGGCACACGGGCCTCGAGGATCCTCTGCACGGGGCTGGATTCCTGATCTCTCATTTTCCCCTGGGAGAAACAATGACTGGACATGGCCCTCCAAACCCCGTGGCATTGTGACTGCGGCGTGGTGCAGTTTGATGGATTCATCCACTGATAGTGATGGAAAAAGCTCCGTGCAAGGAAATGGGCTGGAAGCCAGGCCCACAGCCAGGCCCTGTCTGGAGCTGTTACTGTGCGGGTGGATTCTGTAACAACTGTATCATAAAACACTTTACAAAAGAGGCATGAACTCTGGAAAAGAGTGAGGCTTATATGTTCTGTTTAAACAGAGGAAGTTGCTCGGTAACTTGGCAGCCGAGCAGGACCCCCAGTTACGGGTAACCCAAGCCAACATCAGAGAAACTATAAAAGCAGATAGTTAAATTAACATCAAGGCTCACATCTTTCCACTCTGTTACTGATTCTTATGAGCATCTCTGAGCTGGATCTAGAGCTGGATGAGAGGAAAATGAAAGGGCTGTGTGATGAGGGTGACGGCCCCCTGCATGCAGGCAGCCTGGGCACAGGTTTGTGCAGGCTGCCAGGTCGCTGCTTGAAATTGCTTTTTCAGGGAAATCGATACCCAAATTCCCCTTGACGTCAGTGGGGCCAGACTTTCCCATTTTTGTCTAATGAAATGTCAGGGGGTGAGGTGAAGTAGCTATCACGGACAGAAAGAATGCAAATATAAATAGAATGGGGAAAAATTAGTAGCCGACAAATATCCCTTCCTTGTTGCACGGAAGATCTGGAAATTTAAAAAAAAATCCCCACGTTTCTTTGCATTCTGTAAAGAATAAATTAATCCCCAGGTTTCTGGTTTTGGATGATAAATAAATGTCTGAATAAAATGAAAGAGAGGAAATGAGAGGCAGGAACACATAACTTTTCACTCAGAAGGGTCTGAATCTTGGCTAGGGCCAGGCAACAGCGTAAAATCATTTTCTTGTATTCTTGAGCCAAGGTTTGATGGAATGGAGGCTTTAGTGACAGCACTGCCTTAAATAAATGCCTCTCCTGGCCTCCAATTCCCACTGCTGAGCAGCAGCACACGGGGTCTGTGGAGCCATGCTGTAATCAGGCTCCAACGAGGGGTCAAGCTTGGAATAAAAGTTCTGCAGGAGTGTTGGGAAGTCGTTGGGAAGGTGGGGATGCCATCAGATTTGCCACCAGCATCCCTGACCTGTCTTTGCAGGTTCCCTGGGTTTGCCAGCCCTCCTCGTCCCCATCCTCCTGACCACGGAGAAGGCTGTGGGATGATGGGGGCAGCAGGTTTGGGACAGGAGCTGTAATCAAGCTCAGGACTGCCTGGCATGCAGTGTGCGAATAACACGTTTTATTCTCTTGTAAAAATGTTAAAAGTTTTAATAAAGGACAATAGGAGATAAAGACAATAAAGTAAAGATTATGGTCCATTTAGCCAAGGGCACACTTGCTATTTTGGAAGCACTCTTTCTATTGCATCAGCTTGTTATATATTCATAAACAATTATGCATAGTAAACTTTTCTTGAAACTAGTTTACATGTTTTAAGAATTGTTTAGCATATTTCTTTTTTGGGTTTGCTTTTTTAGAGTATGTATATTTTTTGGCTGTGGTTTTATTATTACTTTTAGTTTTGGGTTTTGGTTTATACTGTTTTTAGACAGTGAGTGTTGATAGTTGGTATATCTGTAGTAGGTGTTTTTATTACATGTTTATTGGATATTATTTAAGTCGGTATTTTAACACAAGTATATTTATATTAGTTATTTCATTACTATATATTTTAGTTTAATTTCATTACTATATATTTAAATTTTTTCATTACGATATATAAGTTTATTTCATTACTATATATTTAAGTTTAATGCCATTACTATATATTTAAATTTTTTTCATTACTATATGTAAGTTTATTTCATTACTATATATTTAAGTTTAATTTCATTATTATATATCTGAATTTATTTCATTACTATATATGTTTATTTCATTACTATATATTTAAGTTTAATTTCATTATTATATATCTGAATTTATTTCATTACTATATATGTTTATTTCATTACTATATATTTAAGTTTCATTAACAACAGAAACAAAAACGGTATCTTTAGAGCAAAGTTACTTTAACACCACACATATAAAATCCATTTTCATATTTGCGAAAAGCCAATATTATAACATGCATCTACAACAAGTTCTTCATCCTCCTTTTCCCCCATCCATAAATCCTCGCTTTTCCTGTGCTGCGCTTTCTTCCTCCCCCATTTCTCCAGCCCACCCCTAATGAGTTTTTCTCCACGTGGCTCAGCTTTGCCACCTCTGCGGCGTGTCTGGTGTTGGTGGCACTGGTGCCTGGGTGATCTTGTCCTCACCTGGGTGATCTTGTCCTCACCTGGCTGATCTTGTCCTCACCTGGGTGATCCTGTCCTCACCTGGCTGATCTTGTCCTCACCTGGGTGATCTTGTCCTCACCTGGCTGATCTTGTCCTCACCTGGTGTACCTGGGTGTGCTAACCTGTGCCTCGCTGCCCTTGCAGGGTCCTACCCCCCCCTCCAGGGATTCTCTCCAGTTATCTGTGACTTCTGGCCACGGCTCACTTAGCACCTCCTGAGCCACCTGCAGAACCCAGCCCTCATGTGGCATTTCCCTCGCCTTATCTGTCCTTATCTCTCAGGGCCAGCAGTTTCTCATGTCCTGTCCAGCAGTTTCCCACGTCCTGTTCAGTCAACTTAACTCCAGGCCAGGGCTCAGCCAGTGGCTTGGTCAGCTGCCCACAGCTCCAAAAATAGAGGAAGGAAGAGGAAGAAGATGGTGAGATAACACTTCTCAGTCGTTCACCATCAGCCTGGGAGCCTGCCCTGAGCTGTCCCCACAAACACCGGGCAGGACAAGCACCTGCAGAGTGGCTTTGCAGGAGAAGCTGGGGTGGCTTCGTGACTGCAGGATGAACGTGGATCAGTAAAGACCAACTGCTGAGAAGGAAGCGCCCAGTGGTGAGAGGTACAGGCAGCAACACCACGAGTTAAGGCCAACAAAAATAATCACTCCACACTGCTGGGTCAGGTTGTGATGATGTTGGCCGGTCTGCTCTGTCTACGTTTAGGGATTGTTCTCCAAGAAGGATGTGAGGTGGAGGCTATTTCAAAGAGAACTGGGTCTAACAAACAAGACCTGTGGGGAAAGATTGAAGGGAATGGAAGTGTTCAGGCTACAGAAAGGAAAAAAATAAGGAAAATATGCCAGTATTCTCAAAATGCATAAAAGCAGGCTGCACAGAGGAAAGAATAAACTGTTCTTTCATGTGCTCAGGGCACAGAGGAAGCGTTAATGGACTCAGGGGAAGATCTAGGTTAATTGTGAGGAAAGTTTCCTAATGAGCTTTGGACAAAGATCTGGAGCAGCTTGCCTTGGAAAGCCCTGGGAGTTCCAGCAGGGGAAGTTTTTGAGAACAAGCTGGAGTAACATCTGTCAGGGGGGTTAAGCCCAGCTGAACTTGCATCAAGGTATGGGATTGGTCTCTTGAGGACCCTTCCAGCCCTGTCCTCCCTGAGCCCATGGAATTCCCCACAGCAGGAGGAGACTTTGCTCTGTATTTCCTCAGCCCTTCTGATCTGAGCCATCAGAGGAGGAGAAACTGATGGTGGAACTGGGCACCTGTGACAGAAACCTGCTTGTTTGCCAAAGCCAGACAAAGCTCTGTGTCACTGAACCCAGTAGAAATCCTACAGGAGAAGCCAATCTCTTTGCTCACAGTTTTCAGGCTCCTTCCAGCCAGCTCTGAGACCAGAAATATCCCCACAGGAGATTCTGTGTACCCCCAGTGCTAGGTCAGGCTGTATCTGGTGGGGTTTTTACTGCCTTCCCTTTGAATTCTTTCCATCTTCCTGCCCTTCTCCTTTTAGAGACACGGAGCCTTTTCCTTCCTTTCTTCCCTTTGCATCCCTTTTGTATCCAGGTTTTCATTTTGGGAGGGGATGCCTGGTGACATGCAGGTATTTCTTTCAATGACTGAAAGCAAAGAGCTACTTGAACATTCACATTCAGAAAGATTTAATTCAAACCAAACCAATACTACGAATGACTAAAAACTCCCCACAACCTGTAAAACATGCAACATATGCAAGCAACAAGAATGACTTAGTGTTAGTCATGGCTGTGAATGATGCTTCAGGTGGAAAATTGTGCAGAGGAGCTTAAAATAAGTGAGTGAAATGAAAAATAGGTGAATGAAAAATAAGATATTTATTCTTACACTGCCAGGTGCTTGAGTCTGCACAGAGTCCTGAAATTGTGCAGACAAACTCTGCTTAGACTGGAGAAAAAAAAAAACAAAACACAAAAATCAGCTACAAAGCAGTTAATGTTCATGGCAGATGCTCTGTTTGTTTAACAAGTACTTTCAGGCTTTTTTTGCCTGGAGAGCAGCATCTCTTTTTTCATGTTAATGGGGATAGTTCTTTTAAAAAAAACACCAAGTTAAGAGGCAAAGAATAAAACATATTTATTCTAAATGGAAAGGCAATTACCTCAGTGACGTTCCCCTGGGCATAAAAATCTCCATGCAGTGCTCAGCGGAGCTCCAGTAACCACTTTTGAGAGTCGTCTGCATGTAGAATTGAGTTGGTTTTAATTGCTTGTTGAATTACCTGGGTCCTAGCCCTCAGCCCTTCCAGCTGTAAATTGGTTACAAGCTGAAGTGGGAAATGCTGAGAAGTTGTGGGTTTCAAAATAAGCCTATAAAGTGCTTTCCCCTACGTGTAAGGAACTTCCAATTTGAATTGGCGCTCTCCCGTTGGAAAAAGAAAAAAAAAAAAAAAAAAAGAAATTGCTGGGGATGCACCGTTCAGACATCCAAACAGATTTTTCATTCAGGTTTTTCCAGACAGAGGGAGAAGAACTTTTGGGTAGTTTTGACTTCATTTCCACCTATCAGAGGCAACAGATTGCCTCAATGGTGTCTGCAGCTAATAGGAAGGAACAGACTCACACCCACAATAACTACTTGTGTTTGAAAACTTCTGGCACGTGAAGAGCTGAGATCAAGCTGGATTTTTAAATGGGTGGATTTTCTTGAGTTAACTGAGGATCTTGGTTTGGATGCTAAGAATTCCGCTCTGATCCCTGCTGTGACTTCTGGGGAAAATAGCATTTTCAGCAGCACCAATAATGCAATCCTGGAAGCTGGTCTGGAGGAGAAACAGCATCACCACGAAATGTGAATTGAAAGCCAGCTACATGAGGCTGAGCTGAACTTTACTGGTTTGTACAGCTCAGTGACTGAAACTCCCACCAGATTCCAGGGCAAACCACCACGGATTCATTCAGCAGGTCCTGGCCAGAGCCCTGTGAGGAGGGAAATCTCCTTTGCTTCACCCTGC
Organism: Vidua macroura; assembly: GCF_024509145.1. Classification (NCBI taxonomy): domain Eukaryota; kingdom Metazoa; phylum Chordata; class Aves; order Passeriformes; family Viduidae; genus Vidua; species Vidua macroura. The sequence continues at coordinate 116,474,031 of NC_071572.1, read as the reverse complement.
CCTGCTCTGGAGCTGTGGATCTGGCTTCATCCCAAAGCTGCTGGCATTCTGCTGCCCGGCAGGACATCATCATCATCATCATCATCATCATCATCATCATCATCATCATCATCATCATCATCATCATCATCATTATTATTGTTGTTGTTGTTGTTGTTATTATTATTATTATTATTATTATTATTATTATTATTATTATTATTATTATTGAAATACCCATCTCAAACAGCCGAGGAAGCTGAGATTCCACCACATTTGCTGTTCACAAGCAGCAGGGTTTTTAAGGTGGGTCAGAGTGAGCCCAGGTCTCTGCTGGAGGAGCACAAAGCCTACCCAGAGAGCCTGCACAGCGAGGTGCAAGCTGAAGCTGGAACAGCCTCAATCAGGTGTTGGGCTCCAGGCTCCAGAGGGGCAGCCAAGGAAAATCAGAGTCTCAGTGTGCTGAGACAGCTCCACACAGGCACTCCTGGCCCTGCAGGGTTACAGCATGCTTTTATTTTCCTTTTCCCCAGCAAATTTCAACTGGCTTCTTTTTTTTTAATTTTTTTTTTTTTTAATTTTTCCCCCCCCGGTGTGATTCAAATACCAGGCTGAGGAGGTCACTGAGAGGAAGGATGTGCTCTGTGCTTGGCTGGCTGGAACCCAGCATCAAGCTGCGGGCAGGACCGTGCTTTAGGACCCAGCCAAGGCACAGGGCACGGTGTGCAGATGTCCTGCCCCAAGCCGAGGCGCATTCTGCAGTGAGTTACCCACTGAAGGAGGGACTCAGGGTGTGTTTGTCTGTGCAGACACAACAGCACTGCTGCACCCTCGGGTCACCAGCTCTGCTGCTCACCCTGGGGCTGATTCAAACCCCAGAGATGCTGCTGGGAAGCCTCCCCCAGACTCTGGACGGCCTCTGGAGCAGCCTTGCAGCCAGCACAGAAGCCTGGAGGAGGGATGCAGCTGCCATCAGTGCTGGGAGCAGGGATGGGACCCAGGCTCACACCCTGGGCTCAGTGGATCACTGACAGAGGTTCTCACAGGAGGTGAAGGGTGTGCAAAGGGGATTTAGGGGGCAGGAGGTGCCACCCCACGTCTGGTACCACGCGTGTGCTCTCTGCTGTGTGAAGTGGAGGACGTGGAACTCCCAATTTCCTGCTGCTCTCCGTCCACATCCCTGCTCTGCACCCAGCTCTGCGTGCCTGCAGAAATGTCCCTGTGGAAGTGCTTCCCAGCCCGTGACAGCTGTGACATTGCAGCCACAGGGCTGCTTTTAATGCAGAGAGGGGCACTGAAAAATTCCTCTCTCCTTTCTAGTTATGGCTTCCTTACAGGAAGTTTTTGATATGGCTTTGGTCCAGCTGGCTCTCTGAGGAAAGGAGAGTCTTTCCACACATAAACCTGCCTTGAACTTTAGGGGTTTTTTTAAAAAAAAAACAACATTGACAAAGTTAAACATGTCAATTGTCAGTTGGTTTAATGAGAGCAGGGAGAGGAAAGAGGTTGTTTTAGGCATGTGAGACTTCTTGTTCTTCAATAACAGAATGGAAACTTAAAACCAAACAGTGCTGCATATGGGCCCAAATGATCTCTGCAGGCAAAGGGACTGCAAATAAGGAGGGTTAATTTAAGGACTCCGTAAGTAATGAAGTCCCCCTTTAGGCTGGGCTGATCACGAGCAAATGGATAGTGACTCCAGCTTCAGAGCACACAGCCCTGGGGAAGCCACAGCCCTGCCTGGCTGGCCTTGAAAGTACTTGAGGCCTCTCTGTGAGACTTAATTTGAGGACAAAGGGAATAAAATAGGAAGCACATCACTTTGTGGATGTGTGCCCTTCTGTTACAGAAATCGTTCTCCCACAGGGAGGAAAAAGGACTCAGCTTCACTGGCACAGCAAGGCCTCTCTGCCAACACTCTCACAAAGGGTCTGAAGCAGATAAAAACCTCCAAAATCTGTCCAGATCATCCCTGCCTTGCAATGTTTTATGAGGAATGAGGACTAGAGAGAGCTCTTTGGGAGGAGCCACATAAAGGAGCACGTAGTGCCACTGCCTCCAAAAAAAAAAAAAAAGAAATTACTCCTGAGGCTGCTTTTGGTGTTGGAAATGCCCATTTTGGTCTTGTGCAACGGGCACAGATGGAGTGGCAACAAAAGGGATCTGGCTGTGACTGCAGTGCACCTACCTGGACTGGCAGTGAGGGATTCTGAATGGCAGAATCAGGGAATTATTGGAATGTGGGCATCTGAAACAGGAAAGGGCAGGACTCCCCAAAGGGAAGTGATGCCTTTTTCTCAGGGAAACTGGGAGAACATCAAAGGGAGACAGAGACCTTGGAGAGCTTGGAGATCTTTCCTCCAGCACCCCAGCAGAGCCAGAGCATTCCTGAGCTCCACACAATGCAGACCTGACCTTATTTTAGCCTCTCCTCTGAGGCAAAGCAGCTAATTCAATCTGCAAGTCCAACTTGAGGCAGAGAATTTTGTACCTGGATAAGTCAATAATTCAATTGAATTTCTGCTGGAGATTATTCCTAGAGCAAATAAAATTATCTAGACATGTAACAGGAATTCAGGATGGGCACAGTGTAGAAATTGGTTGTGTTGAGTGATATTCCTGGATGTTTCTTAGCTGCTCACATGTGACAAAGATGTCTCATCTACTGCCTGAGGACTTACATCAATGTCTTCCCAAAGTGAGGGCTGACACTTAGAGTTTTCAAGCCATGGAAAACAGAGAAAAATGGACAAAAATACACAATGAGCAGACTGACAGGAATTTGTGGTAAAGCCAAATTACTATGAGTTGTGTTTTATTTTTGTCCTGCTGCTCTGCAAGTCAGATAAATGAGTTGATAGGCACAGGAAAGCCATTTTTGCTGGTCTGTGTGCAGGTGTAGGTATTGCTGTGCATGTACCAAACATACCCAGAACCTGTTTCTCCTGTGAATCAGCAACCCACAAGGCTCAGGGCTAAGTGCAATTTCTATTGAAGGGAAGGATAATTACAGTTCATTAGTAGATGAGGCACTCAGTTCTCTTCAGAGAACACACTTCAGAGCACTGCCTTTGCTTGCTCTTGGAGCAAGGCAAAATCAGGTTTTAAAAAAAGGGTAATCAAAAAGTGCTGTATAACTCTAAATGCCAGCAAGGAGAAGAAAAACACTTTAAAGCCTAAAGAAATCCTCTTGTTCTTTATATTCTGTGGGTAAAGCCTTGGACTTACAGAAGCCAAAGGCAAGGATCCCACTCATTTTAGTGGGGCCAGCATTTCAACATGCTTTGTGAATTCTCAGCATGTATGACTTGATCCCTTCTAAAGAGATTTATAGCAAGCAGGAGAAGCTACAACTCCATAAAATGTTGGTGTGTACACATGAAGTGAATTAGTAGACACAGATGATTTTGACACTTGAAGTCGGGTTTGCAAATGGAGCCCTTTATCAGCTTGAGCAAATGCAGTGTGGTAAATCCAGATAATTCCTGGAGAATTTCTGAGCCTGGGGTTTCTGTGTTACACCCTTTGCCTGCCAAGAGCCTGGCTCTGCAACCAGCACCAGTTCTGTCCCAGTAAGGACTTGAAACCACATCCCTGGATATTCCATTCCTGCTGTGTTACCTCCACGGACAGCAAGGGACTTTTCTGTAGGGAGCTCAATTGATTTTCCATACAGAAAAATGCCCCCTGTACATTGAAATGCATGACAATCACACACCTGGCTACAAGGCAGAGTTTTAAAATATCCTGCCATGAATTTTACATGAAGAGGACTGAAGAGGTCTGAAAAGTCAAACCATGGCTTTTTAAACAAACAGCCCAGCTTTAAATTAATGTATCTGGGATTCCTCTGGCAATAAAAGATAGAGATCATGCTCACTGGGCTACACAGATGGACTAAAATTAATCTTGAAAAAGATTTTTAAGCAACCTGAATTCCCTCCTTCCCCAGCATGGGCTCGGAGCTGGCTGGGGCAGCAGTGGGGCCATGGGCAGGTTAAATATCCCAGCTGATAATAAAGGTATTAATCTGAAGTGCTGCCTGTGCATTTAGTCACTGCCCATACACTGTCAGGCTGCAAAAAAAGAATGTTTTATTTAATCCCAAAGCAGGCTTGCAGAACCTTAGCCCTCCATCCTGGTGGAAGGAGAGCACTGTCTGACATCCAAAGGCAGAACAGTCTCAGCCTCAGGGTTTTGCCACAACTCTTGTGCTTGGGGCTGCAATTAAACTTTTCAGCTTCGAAGAAGAAATATTTCTGGAAACAAGAATAACCCTCCAAATGATCCCGACACGAGCTAGCATATTTACTTCACATATTTCTGGAATATTTCTGGACTTTTCAAAACAGGGCTCAAAGTGCTGGGAGAAATTTGCCACCTCCAGCAATCAGGCCGAGGCAGCGTGGGGAGTGGCCCAGTGACACTAAGATTTATTTTCTTCTGCCTGTAGCAAATGGATTTGCTAAGATCTCAGTGCTATTGGAACAGAATTCCTAACACTTTAACAATGTAGGTCATGCATTATGCACACCACACTCCCTTGCATGTTTTACAGAGGATTAAAATGAGTAGTAGATGCTGGAAGTTGCTGACATGAGCAGGATGTGCTGCAGATGGCTGAAAGGCACCAGCAGGAGCTGGGTTCTGACTGACCAGTGGGGTCTGTCTGCCCTTTTTTCTAAGCACAGTGAAATACTTTGAGAGTTGAGGAAAGCTTTCAGCCTAATCAACATTTAGGCCAGGCCTAATCAATCACTAAATGAAGGGAAGGATGAGGGCAAGAGGAAAAGCTTTTAGTGTTTGGAAGCAGCGTGGAGGGAAGGATGTTTCTGGGAGGAGGCAGCAGGACAGCTGTACATCCACACGTGGAGGCTGTCCACGAGCTCAGCTCGCCTGTCCACAGGGGTGGCATGCACAGAACAGGCTGGGAAAGGTTCTCCTTCCCCAGAACCCACCTCTGCCTCCAGGGGTCCGAGGGTTAGGGAGCACAGGACACCATTTAAACCACAAAGCATGGATTTTCTTTCAAGTTTGCTCTAACTACTTGCTTCCCCCATCAATCCTTCCATATTTTTATTCCCAGGGTACTTCAACAATTTTCACTCGTTGAACTATTTCAGTTCAATCTGAGTTTAGAGCAACAACTTCTCTGTTGCGCTGCACTCCCAGTTCTTGCCCTGCCCCGTGAGCAGAAGCAAACTGTGATGTTGAGTACCCGGGCTGCTCTTTTGGATCATTTTTGTTCCTTGTTCACATGAAAACGAAGGCCAAACCTGCTCTCTGAGGGAGCCTGACCTGCCTTGGGTTGTGTGCTCACCTCAGTGCGAGCAGGATGTTTGCCCTCGCGTGAGCGACCAATTCATCCGCCGAGAAAAGCTGGCTGCAAAAACAGTTTAAACTATTTGGCCTCTTCAAAGTAATATTTCTCCCTGCTCCTGCCAGGCAGGGGAAGAATTATGTTCCCCTTTATATGACAATTTTAAAAGAAGCTGGTTCAAAGCAAGCAGTGAAGTGAGCTTGGGGGCCTTCCTGACTGTGTCACAGAATGCTGCGTGTAGCCAGCTGAAAGAGAGAGCTGCAATTTGTGAGAATCAACAAGTGGCCTCAAGAATGAAACCCTCCACCTGACAAATCATTTCAGGTTTCCTCGGGCTCCCTCTGCTCTTCTTCACTGCCTGGTCACATACTTATCTCACAAATCCTCTGCAGGAAGAAGCTTTTTTTTTTTTTTTTAACCCCATTTGCAGCATCCCCAGCACAAATCGGTTCCAGCTAAGGCTGGTGGGTGTTGTCATCGTGGAAATAATTGCAAGGATCAGATTTACAGTGGAGCCTCCATAGCTCTTCTTGAGGTTACACAGCAATGTTTCCCTTAGCTCTGCAGCCTGATGTGCAAACCACACTTATTCTGGGGAGTTTCTGACAGAAACTTGGCTTTTAGCAAGCACTTAAGCCCATGAGTTGTTGCTATTACACTGGACTGAAATGCTTTCTTGAGCAGGGCTGGAATGAAGCCCACACGTGCATGTTTTGCTGTAGGTGTTTTTTAAAGCCCCCTTCCCTGGGAGATGTGTTGCCTGTCTCGCCCCTCTCCAGACCCAGATTTCGTGTTTCTATGAGCCAGATTGTTTCCCCCAGGTGACAGAGTTCCTCTGTGGGCTCCCGTGGGGAGGAAGTGTGACCCCATGCAGAATGGAGCAAACTTCCTACCCTGGGCCTTGAATTAGCACTGCAAACAATTTGCATTATTCATGGAAAACAGGCCTTTCCTCAAGATCCCTTCTGCCAGCAGCAGTGGTGAAGCATCAGCTGCTCTCCTTGCTGGGATTGTTACTAATATGCATCACAATGAGAAAACTGCTCCCTCTTCCTCATGAACAGAGAGGATTCAAACATCTCCCTTCTGGAGAAAACAGGTGATTCATCTCTCTTGCTGGGAGGAAAGACTGACATATGTTGAACATATTGTACCCTGGCTTGTGAAGTTATAAAGCTTCCTCTGTGGGCAAGGATCACTCAGAGGAAAACGCCTCCCTTTGCTCTCCCTTCCCTCCAGTGGAGACCATTTGATCCTTCCCAGGCTGTAAACAAAGCTGCCTGTGTGCACTTGGGAAGGGCTGCTCCAAGATGGGCCATGTGCAGCTGAAACCAACCACAGGGAGAGTGGCTGGGGCTCGGCTAAATGTGATTAAAGTCATTCCCTCGCTTAGGCTGGGAACCCAGACAAGCTAAAAATACTTTGGTCCTTTCCTCTGACTCTGATTTTAGGCCTGTGCTCTGCGTTTCTTTCTGTTTGGTGACAGAAAATGTTATCTAAGGGGTTGTTGGGCTTTTTTTAAAGGTATGTTCTAATCTATAGCCATTTGTCTGTTGAAAACATGCAGGTGCCTGCTTTCTGGTGGGATTTTTTTTAGGCTGCAGGCTAGCTGAAGTAAAAATTCCTGCCCTGCCTTTTTCCAGCACGTGACACAAGCCTGATGCCATCAGCTCAGCTTCTGCAAAGAGGTCCCAAAAGTGTTAGCACCCGAATTTTCTCTTTGAGCAGAAGCACTGGATTAACAAAAAGAGCTCTGCTTTTCCACCAGGCTGATGTCTGTGGATGTGCATCCCCGAGGGCTGCTCTGCTCTGATCGCTCTGGCTAATTTTGAATTAAGGTGAGAGGAATTCTCTAACTCGCTGAGACTCTTAAAAAGCCCCTCCACAGCTCAGCCCCACATCCCTGTGAGCTCTGTCCCGTTCCCTGTGCCCTTGGGTGCAAAGGAGATCATGAAATGCAGAGATGTACCTTGACTTGTCCAGTGCTGCACTTCAGGTCACAATTACAGCTGGGAGACAGCCCCGGGCTCTGCACGAGCTGAAATCAATCACTGGCACTGACAGCTTGACAAAAGGGTCAGGGGAAAGATTTCAAGTTATTTTCCACAGTAGTGGCTGCTCAAGTACTGAAATCTGGCTGGGATCCTGGCTACTTAATCACTGCCAGGGAGGCTTTAACCTTTAGGTATCAGAAGTGGCCACCCATAACTGAAATAATTTGAATTTATGGTCATATTACAATGGAGAGCTTGTGGCACTTTCCCCCACCATTTTTATGTGCTACTGCCCTGTTGGAATCACGCTACATAAAAACTGTCAAAATGCTCGCAGAGAATGGACAGGAAAAGGAAAAAAACAATTGTACTTTAGGAGTATAAATACCTTAAGAAAAGAAATCAGAAGATTCCAACAACAGCTGAAGCTTTCAGTCAAAAGAACTTTATAAAATAACTACCTCCTCCACAAAAGCCAGAACACTTAAAGCAGGTGACTGGTTTTTTCCCCAAGCAATAAAATCACAGAAAACTCACTAGAACTTCAAAGAAGTTCTAGGTTAACCAAAGCTAGTCACAACTTCAGGTCAAAATATCATACATTGCTTCAGTGGGGGAAAAAAAGGGAAAAAAAAAAAAGGTATTCAGAGAATTTGAAATGTTTCATCTTCTATTTTCACGCTGGCATTTTCAGCTCCTCATTCCACAATGACATTTTCATTTCAAATTGACCTTAAAACAGGTTTTCAAAGAATGAGAATGAAATATTTGGATCATCCTCAGGCATTTCCCTCCTTTTCCCTTCCAAGGATCCAAATCAAAGCCCCAAACCACGATTCCTATTTAAAGGGGGAAGAAATCTTCTGAGAATTGGGAATATTTTGCATGTACCAGGCACCTCATATTTTTCTCCTGAGTTAAAGTGACTGGTGTAGCCACAGATCCAATAAATGCCAAACTCATCCACTGCAGGATCCTTGCAGCAAATGCCAAGCGTGCCCTCATTAATATTCTTTGAAGGTTTGGGGATCAACAGTAGCGTGCACAACAGCATTTAATGACAGCAGGGCTTATTATCAGAACGGTTTGGCCTCATCTGGCCTCTACTGGCAAAATAATGTGCATAATAAGGTATGTTAATGCTGGGCTCTTTGGCAGCTCCTGGAAGATGAGATGGTGCAGCTGGCAGGACGGAATGGGAGCAGCTGGAAGGGGAAGGTTTGGGTCCTACATATTAAAACATTTGACATTTGGTGTCTGAGGGGAGCACTGCTTAGAGCTAATAAATAACTCACCGCTGATGACAACCTGTAATGACAGCTTTTATTATGGTCTGGTTAATCCTCAGATTCAGCTTTGTCCTTCCAGGCCATCTGCCAGCCCTTTATTTTCCAGGATTTCTCCTCCTGCTTTGTTAAGTGTGGAGCAACCTGGGAGGTTGTGGCCACACCAGGGGTGTGGGGTGTGTGCCTGGGAGTCACCCCTGGCTCTGGAGGGGCAGGAGCACCAGGGCTGCCAGGGGAAGGGCAGGAAGGGGTGCACAGAGGGTTTTGCCAGGGATCCTCAGTGCTGCCAGGCTCCTGGGCGGGTCTGGCTGAGTGCACTTTCCTCACCTTTCTAGGGATGGGGAAATGCCACTCTTTCTCCTGCATGGCCTGTTTCTGCCAGAGAAATTACAAACCTCTCTCTCTCTCCAAACATCAGCACCAACATTCTGTCACAGCCAGAGGGGATGAGGAGGGAAGGCTAAGGAAATTCCCTGTGGACACAGCTGTGGCATCCCTGTGTTCTCATGATGCCTGATGTCCCTCGTTTCTGGTACCTTTGTCAGCTCTAAAAACTCTGCCTGAAAGACAACAAATTTCCCAGATAATCTGCTGAATGCCTGGGAAACCCGGACCAAACTCCAGAGTTTGTGTCAGAACAGACTCCGAGGTGGGCACAGTGTCCTGTGTGTGCCTTGGAAGTGACAAACTGCCTGCAGATGTGCCACAGGGCCGATTTCCAGGTGATTTCCAGGTGCACAAACTCCCCCAGCCAGGAATGACTGCAGCTCTCAGAGCAGGACATGTGCTAAAGGAAAGAAGCAGCAATAAAATATTATGAAAAGAGGGAAGGGCAACACCCAGAGCATGTCAGGAGGTGTTTGTCACCTTGTTTGTCATTAGGAAAGAGCCTCAGAAGCTTAATTTGCCAGGTTAGCATGGGGAAAAGAGCAGTGGAGTTTTTCCATAACTGGAAAGAAAGCCAGTTGTGGACAGGTCTGGAAGTTGCTTTCTTCATAAACCAGCCCAATTCATGGAACGAGTTCAAACGCAGGACCCAAAAAAGGGAACACAATGAGGAGAGACTCGAGGTCCCCCTTAAAAGCAGCAGTTTGCAGAAAGGCTTGTCCATCTCACTGGAAAGGGTCACACCACAGGTGCCTTCCCTGAGCCCCACCAGGCTCTGAGGTGCAGCATCCTGGGAAATCAGCATCCAGCATAGAAGATGTACTATAAAAACAAATGCTTGAGAGCAAAAAAAGGAGCGTTTCTAACACTGCAGACACTTTAAAAATATTCTTTCGCTTCCCTCAGGGAAGAAATTTAAAACTTCCAAATGAATGGCTCAGCCTTCGTCTGTGTGGGTTCCCTTTTGTTGTCTCATGAGTAAGATCCCAAGGAAGAAGTGGGTGCCCTTTTCAGAGACTTTTGCACGTACCAGCCTATTTTTCCACCTTTTAAGTGATTTCCATCCCGTCACTCACCCCGTGATGTTGCAGCACCATGCCAGCAGCCTTCTCTGGAATATGAAATGCAATCCAAGAGAGCAGCTCTGTCTCCTGATCGTGCACTTAATCACAGTTAATAACACCTAAATACCACGGAGCAGGCTCTGCACTAGGGCACCAAACAAACGATTCCTGGGCTCTCCTGTGCCTAATAAATGGCTCTCCTGGGGAGCCTGGCTCGCAGGCAGGCTGGATCTGCTTCAGCACACAAGGAAAATTCACGTGGAAACAGCCTGGTTGTCCCTCTTCTGCTTTGTCCTGTCTCCAGCCCGCTCCTTCAGGGCCACAGGGAACCAGGAGAGCTCCCAGACTGAGAGTGGATTTGGGGAGAAGGGGTCAGGGGTCTGGAGATGACCCCTGAGGCAGACAGGACCCTCCAGCAGCATTACTGCAGCCTCTAGGACCAGCTCAGGAATTCCTTGGAACTCAGGAAAATCTCCTTTTCCATTAAGAGGAGGATTCCACTGTCTGCCATCTCTGACCTGACTCAGGGAGCTCCCAGGAGAAGAAGAACACTCAGGGACAGAGGGCAACCCCCCAAATAGTTTTTCCTTCAAGCTCCTCTTTGCAAACCTGGCATGGGGTTTATTTGTGCCCAAAAATGGTTTCAATTCAATGGAACTCGCAAGGCCCTCAGCCAGCAGAGCTGGAGTTGCTGAGAGACCCCCTTGAAAATGCATCAACCCAGAGATCAAACATATTTCTGCCTCTTTGTAAAGTGCTGATAAATCATGAGACAAACACGAAAATTAATCCAGGACACTGAAGGTTTTTCCACACTACTCATGGCATGATCATTACAGAAGCATAAATAGAACAAAGCCTCATACCAGATAGTCTTGGCTTTTTTTTCTTTTTTGCACTAGATGAGCCACAGATGTCCTTTACAGAAGAAGTTATAAAATACATGTAAACATTTGTCACTGTGTGGGTTTTTTTTTAATGTCTCACTCCTGCCTTTCAGTGGGACTTTGATTGGACTCCTTAGGAAAAGCAATGAGAAAACCTTAATTAAAATTTTGCTGCTCCCTGGACATCTGTTGTAGAGTGTTATATAAAATATTACACGTGGTTATAAATACACATTCATCTTTTATTTTAAACACATTAGTAATTGGGTTTTATGGGGCCACGGGGATTTATTAGGCACAGGATTGCAGCACCGAAGGCACACGCAGGGATGGGGACATGGATGGGATCCTGGGATGATCCAGCTTTTTATAAAAAAAAAAAAAAAAAGCTTTTTTTGGGAAGGCTTTTTGCCAGCTCCCACATGAGCAGTGTGTGCTTTGCTTCTGGGGGTCCGGTCGCACTCCCCACTGCTCTGCCACTGCAAAGGTGACTCCAGTGTCCTGTGAACCAAGGGTATCTGGGGACAGTAATGACCCACAGCAGTTCTGGTCTTTTCTGGAGCTCTATAAATGGCTGTCTGCTCCAAGGCATTCCATGCAAAGCAGCTCCTCAGGATGTGTTTGTTACCCCAGCCAGTCAAAACCAGCGATGGAGAGCTTTGCAGTCAGTGCTGCTGTCACCCTGTTCTTCTGAGAGTTTTAAAGTTCTTCTAAAAGTTCCTATGCCTTCTGATATTTACATATTTCAACTGAGTTTTCTCGCGCATGTTCATGTAAATAATGATTGTTTTGCCTTCTTCTTTGTGAGTAAAAAGAATTGATGGACTGTCAGTTTGACCAGTGTGGTTGGAGAGGTGGCAGTTTCACCCTCCAATCCACTGTCATTTTTACTATTGGATATACAGTGGAGTCAGCAAATAAAGTTGGCTTTTTTAGGTTCTTTTTCTTTCCTTTTACATCTAGCCTGCCTCTGTGAGTTATTTCACAGAATATCACAGAATTTCACAGTGTGACACGCTGCCACACTTGGAAACACTGAAAGGAGGCTGTGAAGCCTCATCGTTCCTTTATTCACCTGCTCTGGATGACCCAATCCCAAAACGGGATGATGTCTTTTCCAGAAAATTCTGAGAGGAGCTGCAATGAGTTTAGAGATGCATCATAAAGACTTGCCTAACAACGTGGTTACCAACACAGCCCATAAGCATTTCTGGGCCAAGTCTTGGACTTCCTGAAGCTTCTCTCTGCCCATCACATGAGAAGTGCATTGCTAATTAACAGCAGATAATTCTTGTGCTCCATTAATTACCAGCAGCAGAGCAGCTGCCTGGGGAATGCTGCTCCCTCTCCAGGTCCTGCTCCAGCATCAGGACAGCTCCTCTTCCACCAGCCTGAGCACTCCCAAAGCTGTGCAGGTAGAAAAGGAATCTCACTTCTCCTTCCAGTGTCACATCAGAGCACGCAGGACGAGGGGACCAAGTCAGCTGCTGCATGGGTTTGTCAGATTGGTTGCTTGTTTGATTGGGGTCTTTCCCTGACCTCCCATTCCTCTTTATTTTTATTCTTTTTCCCTTCTGCACCATCTTCAGAGCTGTCTGTCACGTTGGCCTCTCCCAGCTTTCCAGCTCCACGTGGAAGCAGCAGCCTGGTGCTGCCGACTCGCTGCATGAGGAACATTTTGTCTGAAACGAGCAGCTTCAGTGAGCTCATTACCCACTCCAGGGCACAGGACACAGACAGGGACCTGGGGCAGACTCCCAGCATTTCCCTGGAGCTGGTGTCCCTGTGGGCTTGTCCCCTCCCCACAAATGCACTTTGGGAAATCCAGGCTGGTTTGTAAAGTTTCCCAGCCGTGCAAGAGGGACTTGCAATAATTCCTTATTGTTAAATCACAGAATCCCAGAATGGTTTGGGTAGGAAAGGACCTTAAAGTTCATCTCATCCCACCCCTGCCATGGCAGGGACACTTTCCACTGTCCCAGGTGCTCCCAGCCCATCCAGCCTGGCCTTGGGCACTGCCAGGGATCCAGGGGCAGCCCCAGCTGCTCTGGGCACCCTGTGCCAGGGCCTCCCACCCTGCCAGGGAACAATTCCTTCCAAGCCTGAAATTTGGGTCATTTGTCCTTGGTTCCCAGCTAGAGAAGGAATTGTTTTGTCTCCCTGCTCTGTGAAGAAAGCTCACCATCCCCTAATGCGAAGCTCAGAACTGCACACCAAAGCAGCACAGAACCTGAAAAATAGAAAAACTAAAACCTGAGGCATCACCAGCGAGCTTCCCAAAGCACAGCTGCCTCCCTGGCGTGCTTGGGCTGCCCTGCCCTTGGCCTTTTCCTCTCCAGCCTCCCCTCTTTCTGAGGCTGAGGAGGAGCCCTCATCCCCTTCCCTCCTGCTGCCAGGGACCACTTGAGACCGTCTGGGGGAGGATTTGAACCTGCACTTGGGAGGATGGCCTGCCATGGCCCTTGTGCCCACCTGGGATCCCTGCAGTTGCTGCCACTGTGTCACCTGCACCCTTTTTGGTAGCACCAGGCTTGGCTTTGGAGATGGATGGCCACCCTCGCTGCCAAAACCCAGCCAGGGCACCGCAGGGAGGGACTTCCCACTGCCCCAAAGCAGAGGGAAGCAGCCACTGGCCACCAGGAATTGTCAGAGGCCGAATCCTGGCGGCGGGAGAGGCGCAGAGGATTCTTCCCCCGGGGGAAGAACACGCCTTGTTTCATGCAGAAGTGGACTTGGCAAGCCTGACCTACATTTTGGATGGCTCTGGTGCAGCAGACTGGAAACTCGGCGGCAGTTCCAGATTAAAAAAAAAAAAAAAAAAAAAAAAAGGAAAGGAAAAAAAAAGTGGGGCAGGCTTTTGTTGTGTTACAGAAATGATTAGCATGAAACACGACTCCGTGTCTTATTTAATTGCATTAATTGAGTGTTCCCCCCTCGTGTTTTGTATTCAAGATGCTGCTGGATATTTCATGGTAAACAGCCACTCAGAGTTGAATGTTTAAGCCTGGCAGGGACAGAAAGGTTGAGCTTTGTTTTTAGTCTGAAAACATAAGAATATATCCATACATTGGACACTCCCACTAAAACTAGAAGCAGCTAAAGAGTGAAAAGTGCCAATATTTGCATTTTCACTCTCAGGTTCCAAAGTTAACACACCGAAATGCAAGATTAAGGCAAATTGCTCCTTCTTTGGACACAGCCAGCTCATCTCCGGGCTGCTGTGGTTTGCTACGCCTCGGGCTTTAAAAAAAAGGGGAGGGACGGACACAGACATCAAGGAGCATCTTGGAAAGGGAAAAAATCAGGAGAGCTTCAAGTGCTGGGCGGCCTGAAGTCTGTGATGTCCAGAGGCACCCGGCTGATCTCGGGGAAGTTGTCTCTTCTGAGCACCAGAGATGTTTTCTGCTCCTTCCTCCCCCCAGTTCCTCGCAGAGAAAGGCGGTGCCGGGTGGAGGTGGGGACGGCCAAAGCTCGGGATGCTGACATCCTGAAAGGGAAAAACAAAACCCGTGGGACGTTTCCTCCTCACCGCTGAGAAGGTTCTGGGGTCTCAGAGAGCCTCTTGTCTCTCCCTTTGTCTGCAGCTGAAGAGGGGCCGGGGCTCCTGTGCTGGGGAAGGCAATAATTGCTTTTCCAGCTGCATTGCCCGGCAGCATCCCCTGCTCCTCGCAGGCTCCAGGAGGCTTCAAGGAGCCCTTCAGGGCTCCTTTGTTCACCCACCCGGGGCACAGAGTCACTCAGAGAAGGGCCACGACGTGGACCCGGCCCTGGCAGGTCTCTGACAGAAGCTGGGGAAGGATTCCAGGTGCCGCTGTCATTCCCCTCTGGGCACTCCTGTGGATGCTCAGACAGCTGGCTGAAATTCCTGCAGCCCTTAGGGACAGGGCGTGGATTCTGGGGAGAAAACACAGCGTGTGGTGTGAGGAAGAGCTTTCAGGGTCAGACAAATGGTGAGGCAGAGGGACAGGAGGAGGGAGAGGTGTGGAGGGGAGGACAGTTCTCACCAAGGCTTCCTCTGCTGCTGGACCTGGCAGGCAGGACACACACACACACAGAGCTTTCCCCCATTTTCACTCCATAAAAGAAGTTCTGCTGCTGTTGAGCGGTTGGGGATTGTCTCCAAAGAGAAATGGAATATTTTCCTTCTGGCGAACCACAAGAGAACGTTACTGCATCCTGCTTCCTGTGGCTTATAAATAGAAGGAGGGGAGGAATGACTGGTTAACTGTTTGACCTCAGCCTGGGAGGAAGAAACCTCCCAAGAAACCTCAGGAACTCACCCCATTAAGCATACAGGAAAATGGCACAGATCTGGCACCTTAATTATATGCTAATGACATCCGTCGAGGAAGAAAAGCTTCAGAGGTCTGAAGGAAAAATACCTGTCTGAGCAGCGTTGTGTGTGCTCACAGACACTTTCTGACAGCTATTCCCTCTTTCTTTTTGTCTTTTTTTTTGTTTGTTTGGTTGGTTTTTTAGCATTTAAGAAACAAAACAAAACAGACTGAAGAACCAGGCGAACCTTTGGCATTTGTGTTTGATTTTCAGCCCCGGAGCACGAACTGAAAACAAAACAATCCTGCTGCAGAGAGGTTTGTCAAATGTACAGACTTTCAATGACCCTTCTGTTCATGATGTTTTCCTGATTCCCTTTTAGCTAAGATGGCAAATGGTCTTCACCCATCACCCTCTGGTCAATTTGTCTGCAAAATGCTTATTATTTTCCTATAAATTTATTTGCTCCACCTGGATAAAAAAAAAAATCAGCTAAAATAAATATGTAGCAAGTTTAAGGGAAGTATCCCCAGATATACAATCCAAGTATCTGTTATGATTTTTTTTTTTTTTTACTTGCTGGTTTGTTTGAATTATTATTTCCCAAGGACTTTGCATTACACCTGGATGCTTCCAGAACCCTCTACTCATAGCAGAAGCTGATGATGACAGTTTTACTAACTCATGTTTGCATCCATTCTCACGTGGTGCATTTTTTGGGACTGAAATGGTACCAAAAAACCCCAAGCAAAACCAGCTCAGCTATTGGTGGCTATTTTGCTTTTCATTAGATGGGGTCTACAATCCTCAGCAAAGGCTGTGTGACAATCCCTTCAGGTTTTATTTCAGATTTGGGAAACAGTTCTTGTACAATACTGACACTTGTACAAAAAACCTGATGTTTGTTTTCTCCTTCGGGGCACAAATTGGGTTAACTAGATTTCACTCCTTAATTGGATTAAAAAAGAGTTCTAATTTATAAATTACACTAAAAATATCAGCCTCGTGTGTGTCACTGGGAGCAGCAGTGACGGGACACACCAGCAGGAATTTGAAAAGACACAGAAAGGAGTTTGCTTTGTTTACTCTGATGTAACCAACCCCGTGGGCAGAAGCAAAACCCCGTCCCAGAGGAGGATGCTCCTTTTGATGTTCCTTGTGCCAGCTCGTGGGGAAGCTCTGTGCACACACAGGGTGCCTGTCTCCAGCTGAGGATTCCCTGCCTGCTTCCAGCACGGGTGCTCATGGGATCTGCAGCAATGTTGAGAGGGGAAACACACCTGGAGGTGTCTGAGAGCATGGGATCTGCAGCAATGCTGAGAGGGAACACACCTGGAGGTGTCTGTGAGCATGGGATCTGCAGGAATGCTGGAAGGAAAACACACCTGGAGGTGTCTGTGAGCATGGGATCTGCAGCAATGCTGAGAGGGGAATGTCTGTGAGCATGGGATCTGCAGGAATGCTAAAAGGGAACACACCTGGGGGTGTCTGTGAGCATGGGATCTGCAGGAATGCTAAAAGGGAACACATCTGGAGGTGTCTGTGAGCATGGGATCTGCAGGAATGCTAAAAGGGAACACACCTGGAGGTGTCTGTGAGCATGGGATCTGCAGGAATGCTGAGAGGGAAATGTCTGTGAGCATGGGATCTGCAGGAATGCTAAAAGGGAACACACCTGGAGGTGTCTGTGAGCATGGGATCTGCAGGAATGCTAAAAGGGAACACACCTGGGGGTGTCTGTGAGCATGGGATCTGCAGGAATGCTAAAAGGGAACACACCTGGAGGTGTCTGAGAGCATGGGATCTGCAGGAATGCTGAGTGGGGAACACACCTGGAGGTGTCTGTGAGCATGGGATCTGCAGCAATGCTGAGAGGGAACACACCTGGAGGTGTCTGTGAGCACGTGTGGAAGCGTGTGGCCACGTGTGACAACGTGGCTGCACACACATGTCCCCAGGCTTGATCAGAGAGAGAGAGAGCAGCCTGCTTCAGGGGCAGCTGGAGTCCCTGGGAGTGGGGATGAGCAACAGGAGCTCCCATTCCATGGAGACAGGCAAAAGGGGTCAGGGAAGCTCTCCTCAGGTGGCTGCTGAGCCCTTCAGCTCACACAGCAGCACTGGGCACTCTGCTCCTCGCTCCGTGGAGCTGCTAACTCTGTGCAGATGAAGGGTGTTTGTTTAGCTTATTGATTAAACCAGCTGCTGCCACTGCCAGGAGCCTCACGTTTTTCCAGAGAGACATGAGAACTGGTTGTGGTTCCCCTGTGCCCCCCTTTCCAGAGGGAATAATTCCTCTTTGTGACCAGGCTTGTGTTACACCAGGCTCTGCAGCTCCAGGGCTGTGGGCCTGGAGAGGAAATGAAAGCAAGTTCTGCTTGAGGAAAACCCCTAGAACTTGGGTGGCTGCTTCTTTTTTTTTTTATTTTTTTAACATGAAATTGTTAATTTCCTTTAGTATGGAAACTGAGATGGCATCAGAGAATACAGCCACTGAATCAGCTTGACTTGTTAAAATCTCTAATTACCTTTGCCACATCGATGGGATGTGATGCACTAAACAAAAGGCTCTGGACTGGAACAGAAGAGATCAGGGGCCACAAACCCAAACACACAGCACAAAACCTGCAGGATTTCTCATGGAGCAAAGCTCCTGATCCCCACTCCCTTTGCTGATGCTGCAGCAGCCCCAGCTGCTCCACATCCCTCATCACACCCACAGCAGATGAAATCTGTCATGTGCTGCAGCTCCTCTGTGGCTCTGTGGGTCCAGAATGTACAACAATTTAATTCTGCCCACTTTTCCCTCAGCAGGACACCATCTAATTTCCTCACTGCACTGCTGAGTTTCACAAAGCCCTCAGTTCCCTCGGAGACTCCTGAAACCTGGCTGAAATTCCCATCAGAAGTTCCTGCAGGGAGAAACAAATCAACAGGCAGACAGGAGAGCCCACCTCCACGGAAAAAGCCAAATAAATCCTCTGCAGGGCTGGCACAGTGCCTTGAACACCCCCAAGGGCCAGCCTGGAGGGGACCCAAAGCCAAGGCAGGGCCACCACTCTGCTGTGAAACAAGCACCCCACAACACTTCCAGAGGGAGGCCCTGGGGGTGCTGCAGGCAAAAATCGAGCAGCCTGGAAGGAAATTGCCTCCTGAGCTGGAAGCTGTGCGTTTGGAACATGCTGAGGAAGCAGAATCCAAGGGAGGACATCTCTCCTGTGGCTTGGAGCAGCTCCAGCAGCCTGATGCAACGTGATGGCTGTGAAGCACAGAAGATCCCAGGGGAAAAGACAAAAAGGTGAAATACAAAAGATCCCAGGGGAAAAGACAAAAAGAAAGATCCCAGGGGAAAAGACAAAAAGGTGAAATACAAAAGATCCCAGAGGAAAAAACAAAAAGGTGAAATACAAAAGATCCCAGAGGAAAAGATGGCTCGTGCTGCTCTCCCTGCTGACTGACACGTGGCACCACATCTCCTCGGGCTCCTGTGTGCCTCCAAGGCTTCTGAGCACACCAAGCAGGGAGACAGCGAGCAATTCCCCTGCTGTGGGATGCCAGTGTTATCTGTAATGCAGCTATAATTCCCCCAGTGTCCTCATTTCTTCTTCCCCAGGAAGGAAGGAAGGGAGTTAGGGCTGTGCTGGGAACCAGAGTGCATGAGATGATTGAATTAGTGAGCAGTTTCAAAGTTCCCTTCAGCAGAAGACTCACAGTGGTTATCTTTGCTCCTCTGCCACCAGTGGCAATATCCCCCCTAGATTTGGTGACAGCAGGAGCAGAGCTTCAGAGCTGACACCTCAAAAACCTGTGACCTAAGTTACCCTGAGAAAACAGGGACAAGCCTGTGGAAAAGCAGGCTTAACCCAGGTTAAACTGAGCAAAAGACACAGCAAAGCAGAGAGAAGTAAGTGAAGGCACTGCACTGTTCAGTGCTGATGAAAATTAGGTGAGTTTCCCACAGGATATTTGAAAGTTTTGGCACTCTGCCTCCTGCCCTTCTGCTCAGCATCAAGGTGGGCTCTGGTAGAGCAGCCTCAGGGTGTCCCAGTCAGGCTCAGGGACCCATCCTCTGGAATTTCAGCTCTCCTCCCTGCAGATCCAGCTGTGGGCTCCCAAAGGATGGGAGGCTGTTCACTGACAGCCCTTCCACAGCACTGTCTGTTCTCAAAGTTAACATCCATTTCTGCCACGCAGAGCAGGAAAACAAAACACAGCAGTCTTCAAGGAGAAGGATGTGATCCCCCCCAGAAAAACTGTCCTGTGTCACCAGGACAGACAGATAATTCTCTTCAGAGGAAAAGGCAGCAATTTCAGAGTCACTACAGCTCCTGGGGCAAATATCCTGGAGTTTACTGGAGAAACAAAAGAGGAAGCAGGAGGTGACTTTTGGATTAGCATTTTGGATTTGAATAAAACCTCACCAGCAGATTCTCCTGCCCTGTGTGGTGGCAGCCACTTCCTTCCTTAGCTGGCTTTCCAAGATGTTAAAAAAGAAAAATCAGGGGAAACAGTGTGGTTTTCCTGGCATTTAAACTATTTGGGGTTTCTGTTTTCTGAGGTATCTGGATGAGATAACAGCCCTGTCTCAGAGTTTTCATTGCTGCTGCCTCTGCTTTGGACAGCTCTGCTCTGTGTCCTGGCAGGGTGATGTGTTTCTGTGCCTCCTGACCAAATTTACACTTGGCGTGTTGTTTAATAAACTTTAAAAGCTCTATTTCCTCCTGCCCGTGTTGAAATGGATCTGAATGACACACCCACACAACCATGGATTATCTGGGGCCTTCTGAGCCCATTCCAAGCTGGTCCAAAGGCTTTTCCTCCCAGCTTGGTGGAATCTTTTGTTGTTAGAAGCAGCCAGAGTTTTGCTAAGGAAAAGCGTCCTGAGGGGAATGCGGCCCCAACACCTTTTGGTGTTATTTTGGTGCATTTTTTTGGTTATTTCTAAATAAAACCTTTGAGGCTCACAGGCACCGCAGTCAGAGCTCCAAAAGGGGGAGAGGGGTTTGCCAGTGGTGTCCCTGAGCCCAGGGGCTGGGTTTGCACCCCAGCAAGGGGCTTAAGGGATGATTTAAGCCTGGAATTTCGCAGCAGCCTGTGAAGGGGGACTGGCAGAGATAAGCCAAGCCCTCTCTGTCTCTGAGGCCGGCTGGGAGATGCTCTAAGAAAAGGCTCCTGAAGCAGCAGCCAGGGAGAGTTTGTGTGTTTGCAAATTGCCTCCAAGCCTTGTTAATCCCCGCTCAAACACGGAGCTTTGGAAGCTGATCCCTCCTTTCTCAGCGGTGTAAAGCAGAGCTCCGCTTAGGCAGGGCTTAAAGAGCAGCCAGCAGAACCCAGCGGCACTTGGAGAGAAAGCCGGGCTTTGAGGGGCTCACCCTGAAGCCGGCATTCCCCCCGGGATGTGCGCTGCTCCCAGCTGGGGAAGAGGGAGCCTGGAAACGGAACGGCAGGGAACAATCGGCATGGGAATCGCCGCGTGAAATCGCTCCGTCCCTGGTTTTAAATAGCTCTTCAGTGGGAAGCACTTCAGGTTTGGTTCCCTCGGGGGCTGAGACTCGGCGGCAGAGTTGGTGTGCTGCTGCTGGAGGTGTGCAGCTTTGCCACTCGCCGTTTCCAGAGCATCGCAGCGCCACGGCAAACTCACTCAGGGGCTGGTTATAAAAGCCTCCAATGGGCAACTTTTGGTGTTTCCGACCTCGCTCTGTAAAGATAAATGGAATGGTTTGAGTTGCTGGCAAATCGTGAACGTTTGCTTCTCAGTGTGGCTGAAATGAATGCTTGCTGCATTTGATTGCTTCTACAGCCTGAATCAGAAGAGACAGATGGGAGGTGCCGTGCGCTCTCAAGGCCAGCAAAGTCTGTCTTTTCCAGGGTTTTGGGTTTTTCATAGAGAGCATCCCAGCCGTAACAGCACATCGTCCCCCAGGAACCTCGGGGAAGGAACAGATGAGAGTCCCGCAGGCTCCATCTGAACAATTCCTAACAGATTTTATTCCACAAACCTCCCGCTTCCAAGTGGCAAAGTGGAGCTCCAGCCTCCAGCCAGCCTGGGAATTCATCCCGAGGAGCAAAGAAGGGGAGAAAGGAAAGAAAAAAAAAAACCCAAAAAAAACCAAAAACAAAAAAAAAAAAAAAAAAAAAAAAAAAAAAAAAAAAACCAACAAAAAAACAAAACAAAACAAAACAAAACCCCCAAAAACCCAAAAAAAACCCCAAAAAACCCAACAAAACAAAACAAAAAAAACCCCAAAAAACCCCCAAAAAAACAACCAAACAAAAAACAACAACAAAAAAAAAAAAAATAAAATAAAACCCGCAGCATTACGTGGGTGAAGCCCCAAGGTCCTGAGTGAGCAGAGCGAGCTGGAAAATCCTCACTGGCACTGCTGAGCAGCAGGGAAATAAATCCCTGGTGGAGATGTGCCCTCTCCCGGCCTCCCCGGGAACGCCTGCAGGGACACAGGTGCCAAAATCCGCCCAGAGAATTATTTTGGGATGTTTCAGGTGGCGCAGCCCAGGCACCAGAGCAGAGCCAAGTGATGGCGTTTTGGCACTCTGGCACGGCCGAGCAGCGAGTTAGAAAAGCAAAATGCACTCCTGGGGTTTAATTCCTCACCTGAACCTTCTGTCTGGCACACGGAGAGAACTGGGAGGTTTTTTTTCCAGTGGTGAAACAATTGATGACACTGACAATGCATTGCTTTCCTGCCTTTAAGTGGAACCAAGTGTTCACTCCCAGTATAAAATTACCAGTTCCTGCAGACCATAAGGACATTGAACAAAAAAACACCTTCAACACTTAGCTCCTTTTGCTGTTTCCATCCTGGTTTGTTTTTTTTTTTTTTCACTGAGAATTTTGACTAATTTTCAGCAATTTTAATTATTTTTAATTATGGAATATATATATTTTTTGTGAAGTGTAAAAGACGAGGAAAAATCTGAGGTAATCTGTAGGGGACAAAATGAACAGTTTGGGCATAAAATCTGAATTAATCTGTAGGGGAGATAATGAAGATTTTGGGGTAAAAATGAGGTAATTAGAAGTCGACAGGTAGTGAAAAATTATGAGGGTAAAATCTGAGGTAATCTGCATGGTAGAGAAGGAATATTTTGAGGTAAACTGAGGTGATTGGTAGTGGAGAGATGTGGAAGATTTGGGGGTAAAACTTGAGTAGCTCTATAAAGCTACAATGAATATTTTGGAGGGCAAATCTTATCCGGAGGGGAGAGAATAAACATTTTGGGGGCAAGATAGTTAATTATGGGGTCTCCAGGTCATAAAATGTATATCAAGGAAATCGGTTTGAGCTAGGAGTGAATGGGGAACCCTTGGGATTTGCCTGCTTATGGCAAATATCCGAAATTGGCAATATCTGAAATTGGCAATATCTGAAATTGGCAATGTGGCTTTGTGCTCTGACAGGGATTCCTAGGAGGAAGGGGAGCCTTGGCCTCACCTGCACAGCTCAGGTGGATGTGACAGAATTGGGGTGGCCTAACCAGGCATGAACAGATTTCTGGGTTCTGGAGTGCCTTAAAACTTTTCACTGTCAGGTTTTAATGAGATTTCCTGTGGTCCAGCATCCCTGGTGTCCCTTATTTTGTCCAAAGTACAATAACAAAGGATTGAGTCACTGACAAATGGGGTCTGGGATGAAAATGGTTCCAATAAAATTCGGCAAACAATACAGTAAGAAAAACGAACATCCCTTTAATGGCTGGAATAGGTAGGGAGTAAAATGCTGGAGAGAAGGGCACTTTTTTGTTTGAGTCGGTGTCACCTCTGGCTGATCAAACCCCGCAGTGAGCAATGAGAGCGGAGCTGTGCCGGCCGGGATGCTCCGAATCCTTTCATTCCCGTTTCCTGGACGCGGAACCTGAGGTGCAGCAGGGCCGGGAGCCTCGAGGCTCGGCAGGGCGATCCCTCGGGATCAGGGAATTGAGGTGCTCGGCGGTGAGGAGCTGCCGGCCTTGGGAGACATTTCAAAGTAGTGTCTTACAACATTTTGGAGGCTGTTTCCACAATTCCATTTGTAGCTGGGTCTCGCTCCAAGCCTTGGTGCAGCCTGGGGCTGGAGCAGGTTTTCCAGGGAAGTGGAGGCCACTGCGGACCGGCGCTCTGTGCAGCAGGGGCTGGATTTTGCAAAGCTGAGATGAACTTTGTAAGGAAATCAGGAGTGGATTTGTGCCAGCACTGGGACCGAACGCGGGTCACAGCCGGTACCGGAGCCGGGACAGCGCCGAGCGGGACTGCGCCGTGCTGCCCTCCTGTGGACACGCCCGGTACTGCAGCCCCGGCGGGGATGGGAGCCTCGAGGCTCCGCGGGGCGATCCCTCGGGATCAGGGAATTGTGGTGCTCGGCAGTGAGGAGCTGCCGGCCTTGGGAGACATTTCAAGGTAGTATCCTATTTTGGAGGCTGTTTCCTGGATTTGGGACCGAACGCGGGTCACAGCCGGTACCGGAGCCGGGACAGCGCTGAGCGGGACTGCGCCGTGCTGCCCTCCTGTGGACATGCCCGGTACTGCAGCCCCGGCGGGACCGGAACCCTCGAGGCTCCGCCGCACGATCCCTCGGGACCAGGGAATTGAGGTGCTCAGCGGTGAGGAGCTGCCGGCCTTGGGAGACATTTCAAAATAGTGTCTTACAACATTTTGGAGGTTGTTTCCACAATTCCATTTGTAGCTGGGTCTCGCTCCAAGCCTTGGTGCAGCCTGGGGCCTGGAGCAGGTTTTCCAGGGAAGTGGAGGCCACTGCGGACCGGCGCTCTGTGCAGCAGGGGCTGGATTTTGCAAAGCTGAGATGAACTTTGTAAGGAAATCAGGAGTGGATTTGTGCCAGCACTGGGACCGAAGGCGGGTCGCAGCCGGTACCGGAGCCGGGACAGCGCCGAGCGGGACTGCGCCGTGCTGCCCTCCTGTGGACACGCCCGGTACTGCAGCCCCGGCGGGGATGGGAGCCTCGAGGCTCCGCGGGGCGATCCCTCGGGATCAGGGAATTGTGGTGCTCAGGGGTGAGGAGCTGCCGGCCTTGGGAGACATTTCAAAGTAGCATCCTACAGCATCTTGGAGGCTGTTTCCTGGATTTGGGACCGAACGCGGGTCACAGCCGGTACTGGAGCCGGGACAGCGCCGAGCGGGACTGTGCGGTGCTGCCCTCCTGTGGACACGCCCGGTACTGCAGCCCCGGCGGGACCGGAACCCTCGAGGCTCCGCCGTGCGATCCCTCGGGATCAGGGAATTGAGGTGCTCAGCGGTGAGGAGCTGCCGGCCTTGGGAGACATTTCAAGGTAGTATCCTATTTTGGAGGCTGTTTCCTGGATTTGGGACCGACGGCGCGTCGCAGCCGGTACCGGAGCCGGGAGCGGCTCTCCGCACGCGGTGCTGCCCTCCTGTGGACAGGCGCGGTAGCGCAGCCCCGGCGGGACCGGGACCCTCGAGGCTCCGCGGGGCGATCCCACAGCAGAGAACGGCCCCAAAGCCGCCAGCCTCACCGGCAGCGTGGTGTGGGCTCAGGCACAGGGACACGGGGCTCCTCCTTCCTCTCTGCTGGGGTTTACTCCCTGGAAATGACGTTTCTAACAGCCTGGCATGTTCCCTTCAGTACTGCTTTTCCCGGCACAGCCTCCCATTATTCCTTACGGGCACAATAAACCACCCCTATGGGGTCTGATCGCAGCAGGGTCAGGATTTCCTCCCCTTTTTAGGCCATTCTCCCAGCCCTGGAGTGCCATTGGAAAACACAAGTGTTACCTGACCTCTCCCTGTGCTGTCAGGGCTCAGCTTTAGTAGGGACAGATTCTGTATATATATTAGGAAAATAAAGCACTGAGGCTGTTGGGCAGGGTCTTGGCCATGGGTGCCTCCCTCCATCCCCCCCAAAATCCTCCCTCGGCCTCCTCAGGGCTGCAGAGCTGCTGCTGCAGGGTGGGAGCTGGAGAGCAGAGACCACAAAGCCAGCTGGACCTGGGCCAGGCCTCAGGGCTGTTTTAGGGCAATCCTGTGTCGTAGGGTTCCCAGCATTTGGAAGAACTTCTGCCCAGTCCTAGTGCTGGCTCCAAAGCTTTACTGGGGGGATAAGGCAGGGGGGAGAGGGGGAAGGTCACTGTCCCTAGGGCTGGAGGACGCTCTTCAGGAGTGTTTTCACCTCAGGGCTGAGCCTCTTGGGGAAGAGGATGTCAAAGTAGATGTAGAGGTCCCCCTTGCGCTGCGGGTCCTGGGCCAGCGGCATTCCCTCTCCCGGCACCATTTTGTAGTACTTGGGGCTGCTGAGCAAAGGAAGGGGCTGAGAGGGGCTGTGGGATGGTCCCAACACGGGAGCCATGGCCCCCAGCCCCACCTGCAGAGCCCCACGTGGGTTTCTCAGGTTATTTGCTCCTCCAGCTTTACCCAGGGCTTGTCCTCCTCTTCCAGCATCCACCCTCATCCACCCACACCCAGCCCTCTCCTTGCCTCTGCTCCCAGCAATGTGGCCCCAGGCCCAAAGAGTCACTCACTGTGGGCATCCTCCTCCTCCTGCAGCCCCAAACCTGCTGGAAAAGGCTCTGGAGCACGCCGAGTTCCTCCCAAGTGCCCGCTCAGCCCCGTTTTCCCCTGGCACTTACTCCACGATGTCGTTGATGGGGATGTTCAGCAGCCTCCCATCCAGCGTCCACACATCCAGGGTGCATCCAGTCAGTGCCTGCCGGGCACGGAGGGGCACCAGGAGCTGCTGCTGCAGCCCCAGAGCCCAAAGGTGAACCTCTGGCCCCTCACTCGGCCCTCTACCTTTGCCAGGGAGATTTTGGCAACATAAAGGAGGTTGTTGTCGATCCTTTTGAACCTTGGGTGCAGCTTCTCTTGGACAACAAAGGTGATGTCGGCTGGAATGATGTTTGGGCCCTAATTGGAGGGGGAAAAGAGCACAGAATCAGGGAATGCCAGCACGGTTTGGGTTGGAAGGGACATTAAAATTCACCCAGTTCCACCCCCTGCCATTGGCAGGGACACCTTCCACCAGACCAGGTTGCCCCAAGCCACGTCCAACCTGTCCTTGGAAACCTGAAAATTATTTTTTACTGGGAAAACTGACACAAATTCCTGCTCTTTTGTTGTTGTTTTCAGCTGGCTAGAGAGAAGGGAAAGGTATTTTCTTCCCTTAAGAGAAAAAGGAGTCTTTTATCCAAGATGCCTGCCCAGGCAAGGGCAAATCCAGAACTGTGTTTCTACCAGGAAGAAAACCAGCCCTTTCAATTATTTTTTCTTTAACCTGTTCTGAGGGAAATCCAGGCAGGGACGGCTCCTCAGAGTGCTTCTGAGCACAGTAATGCTGAGTCTCTCTGGTGGTCACGCTGCCAAGTGCCCTCAGCAGTGGGAAACCACAACTTTTTCCATGGAGTGGGCACAGGACTGGAACAGCTGCCCAGGGGGGAACATGGAGTCTCCTCTCTGGAGACATCCCAAGCCCACCTGGATGAGTTCCTGCCTGCGCGGGGGTGTTGGATGAGGTGATCTCCAGGGGTCCCTTCCAAACCTGATTATTCTGTGGTTCTGTGCTCACCTGGTCTCCTTCCCTCTCAAAGGTGACCGTGGTGCCGCGCTGCCACCCCGGCTGCACGTCAATGGTCAGGATCTTGTCCCTGATGGTGCTCGTCTGCCCGTCCTCGTTCATCACCTGGGCGTGCACAGCGAGGGGCCCAGAGAGGGAGGGTCAGCAGCGCTCTGCTCGCCAGAGGAAAGGGCAAGCCTGGCTTGTACTCCACACCAAAGTGGCTCTGGGTACACAGGGGATCAGATCACAGGGATCACGTGGGATCGTTTAGGTCGGAAAAGCCCTCCAAGATCATGGAGTGCAGTTGTTCTCCCAGCACTGCCAGGCCACCACTAACCCATATCCCCAGGTGCCACATCCACACAGCTCTAAATCCCTCCAGGAATGGGGACTCCACTACTGCCCTGGGCAGCCTATTCCACTGCCTGACCACCCTTTCAGCGCAGAAATTTTCCCTAATGTCCACCCTAAACCTCCCCTGGCACAGCTTGAGGCTGTTTCCTCATGTCCTAGAGCAGGAGAGACTCAGGGCTGGGTCCAGGAGAATGGGACAACAAGGAGGGGGACAGAGGGGTCAACCAAGGGCACAAAAAGGAGACACAATGCAGTGTGAAAATGGAATTATGGGAGCCCAGAGCACCCTGAGCTCCTTCCCCACCCATCTCTGAGATCAGCCCTCGCTTCCTACCAGCTCCCACGCTGAATTCCCTTTGCCAAGCTGGGGGGAGAACGCTGGTTCAGCTCCTCCTGGGTTTGGAGCGACAAGCTCCTGGGGCAGGGCCATCCCCAAATCCCCAAGGTCCCACAGCGAGGGCAGAGCTCGCCCCAAAATCCACCCCCTTCAGCCCCACAGCCCCTACCCTGCGGGAGATCTTGATCTTCTTGGTGCAGCCATGGAACAGGTCCTCGAGGGACACGTAGAGATCCCGCACCACGGGGGGGTCCTGCCGCAGGGCCCCCCGGCCTCGGGGCCCTCCAAAGGGCAGCAGCACCTCCGAGCCATCCTCGGCAAAGAACTCTGTGGGAGGGAGCAGAGGGACAGAGCTGGGGGGTCCTCCGGGGTCGTTACCTCCCACCCGTTTCCTTTCCAGGAGTGTTTATGGCAGCCTCGCCTCCCTAATCCCTCTTTTTGATGGGAATCTCAGGAAGGCTCCCAGCAGCAGATGGGGAAAGCTGACAGCCTGAACAGCACCTCCAGGCCTCTCCCCCAGCCAGGACTAGGGGGAGTCAGGATCTCTCCTCCGAGCACCAGAGGGATCTGAGAGCAGTTGGGCAGGGAAGCATTCCTGGAACGCTTCATGTTCCGAGCTGGCAGCTCCACAGACGGACCCCAGCCAGCCCCAAAGTCTCCCAGCCTACCTGCAAAGGGGTTGTCCCCTCCAAAGAACTCCCTGAAGACTTTCTCGGGGTTGTTGTGGAACACGTATCCGACGCTCCAAGGGTTGTCGCTCGCACACTCCAAGGGGATGCCACCTTTGAGCCCCTCCTCCCCAAATTTGTCGTAGATGCCTTTCTTCATAGCTTAGGGAACAAAGAAGTGTTGGGAAAATGAGGCAGAGCCCCAGGCTGAGATCCAGGTTTTGTCTGGGGGGAGGCTGGAGAAGAGGGTTCCCAGGAGCAGGGGGGACAGACGTGGGAGTGTGTGCCCGTTCCCAGCTGGGCTGTGGGGCACGGAGCTGGTCGTGCCAGGGAGCAGGAATTCACAGCCCCTCCTGCCCCTGCGGTCAGAGGAAGGGAACACTCCCACTTACGGTCGCTGAGCACATCGTAGGCCTCCGCCAGCTGCTGGAACCTCTTCGGGCCCCAGGGCTCCTTGCATTTCAGTGGGTGGTACTTCAGGGCCAACTTCCGATAGCTGAGGAGCACAGGGTGCTTCGGGCTCAGGGGGACTTTAAAGCCCATCCCAGTCCCAGCCCCTGCCATAGGCAGGGACACCTTCCACTATCCCAGGCTGGACGGGGCTTGGAACAACTTCCAGGGATCGGGACAGCCACAGCTTCTCTGGGGAACCTGTGCCAGGGCTCAGCACCCCCACAGCCATGATTTCCTTCCCAACATCGCACCCATCCCTGCCCTCTGGCAGTGGGAGCCATTCCCTGTGTCCTGTCCCTCCATCCCTTGTCCCCAGTCCCTCTCCAGCTCTCCTGGAGCCCCTTCAGGCCCTGCAAGGGGCCCTGAGCTCTCCCTGGAGCCTTCCCAGACCCACTGACCCCATTCCCACACCCAGCCCGGGCTGCCCCCAGACCCTTTCCCCCCCTCGCAGTCCCCACTGTGGGGTAGGGGGGGGGAAGGCCAAGGACAGCCACGCACGGCGCCGCCCCACTCCCGCCGCCACCCCCCCGGCCCAGGGGGTCTCTCTGATGCCGGGGGTCCCTCACGCTTTCTTGATGGCGTCGGCGGTGGCCCCGCGGTCCAGCTCCAGCACAGCGTAGTAGTCCAGGCCCATGGCGTCCCGTTGCTATAGCGACACGACTTCCGGTCCGCGCCGCGCGGGGCACCACGGGAAGCGTAGTTCTCCCGCTCACTTCCGCACTCTGCCGGGCCCGCTCAATCCTCGCCCCCCGCATCTCTTTTTTCTTAAAAATCCCCAGGTTTTCATGGAAACACGTGTATTAACACAGGTGTTATCAAAGCAGCGGTTTATTTCACGCCATACTGTGACAGTCACTTTCACTGCACCCCCTCTCCCCCTTTATTTATTTATTCCCCCCCCCCACTACAAACAGCATATTTTCAGCACTGGAAATGCAACCACAACATCATTGCAACACAAGGTCCTCTCTAAATTAGAAATTGATCCCAGCTGTGTAGTAGCAAAAAATGTGACCTGATACAAAAACACTGTGTGTGGAGCCTGGTCATCCCAACAGCCTCAAACTTGTACACGCACATGCCAGGAAAATCGGCTTGCAAGAGCCTTTCCCACACGCTTCTCCTTTATTCGGCCCCTTCAAACACTTAAAGGTCACCAAGTTGGTATCTCCTCACCATCCCATCCCTGCAGCACGTGTAGATTTCCTTCTCCCAAGAAGCCACCTGAAGAAGGAAAAAAAAAAAAAAAAAAAAAAAAAACAAAAAGGGAACAAGATGGGTCAGGCAGCACCCTTGCTTTTACCCTCAGGATTCTCCCAGCACTCTTTATCCACACTTTTTAGAGGAACACAGCTCTGCCAGAGCTGCTCTGACCCCACCACTCCAGCCAGCTCCTGCACAACCGAGATAAAGCCAGGGAATTCTGCAGAGGATTGGTTTATGCAAAATAGCAGGATTATTCAGGTAGAAAAAACAAAGATGAGCTCAGAAGCCAACTGTGTGAAGGAAGCTGCTGAGGTGAAAAGCCTGAGGTAAAGGCAGCTGCCTCCTGCCTGGCATCATCTTTCCCTGTCCCTTCTCCTCAGGGATACCCCACGTTCCTCACCTTGTACACGGGGTCGCAGTCGGCCTCGGTGAGATCCAGGACATAATCCAGGTCCTGCTGAACAATGAAGCAGGTGCCATCCCCTGCGAGGAAGGCACAGCAGCCAGTCAGTGGAACCAGCCACACTCTTAATTGCAGACAGAAATTCCAGTGGGAAAAGGCTCCAGCGCCTTGGAGGCCCCGTTTTGGAGGGGTATGAGGGATATGGAGGGTGGAAACCCCAAAGCAAAGGGGCAAGAGGACAATGCCCAAAGAGCACAAGGCTCCTTGACTTGATTACAGGATTTCTAGGGGCACCAAACAGCCCTGGGATTACCTTGGCTGGCAATAAATCCATCCCGGTACGGGAGCAGGGAAAGCACTGGCGCTCCTGATCTGTGGATCACCTGGACTGGAGCACTAGGGAAAGGAGCAGAAACAAGGGATGAGGATTGTTGATCAGAGCAGCTGGGGCTGCCCCTGCATCCCTGGCAGTGCCCAAGGCCAGGCTGGATGGGGGCTTGGAGCAGCCTGGGACAGTGGGATGTGTCCCTGCCCACGGGAAGGGGTGGCACTGGATGAGCTTTAAGGTCCTTTCCAACCCAAACCATTCCTTGATTTTTTCCTATGGACTGAGTCAGCAGGGAACAGCAATAAAATGCCACAGCTCAGTTCCAGTCCTGTGCTGGAATGAGGATCAGGGTAAGTGTCAGGATCCACAAGAGGGAATGAAATGGGCAGTGTGGGAGTGTTGATGATGAGAAGTTTTCTGCCCCATTTATCTACACGTGTGTGCACACAGATGATACAAATATAAAACGATACAAATTTTATACAACAATACACACAGCACGTCAAAATAATGCAGGAGGCTCAGGATGCAATGGGATGCACCCCTTGGAAGTGGCACTGCCTGGCAGCACCCTCTGCCTCTCTTTTCCAGCCAAAACACTGGCTGTTTGTCCCAGGCACGCACTCACTTTGTGTTTCTCACATCCAGCTGGTAGATGTTCCCATCCTGAGTCCCTGCCAGAACGTAGGTGCTTGACAGGAACGTGCAGCAGTTGAAGGCATCAGATCCAATGAAGAGGAACACCTGAGGATTTGGGAACAAACCAAGTGTCAGGCACGTGGGACACCCACGAGAGGGAAGCAGTCATTTATGCAGAAGACGGTACAGCTGCCACTGTTTAATTTTAAATACTGTCTTCCCTGTTCTCAAGTTAAATCCTGAGCAATTCTTACTCCTCACATAAAAATCTGCCCAGGAGGAAGGAGAGAGAGCATCCCTTTATTGCACCAGGCTTTGGCCTCTCCTCCAGGTTAGGTTTAACATGGCTCAGTTCCCCATCCCAGTGCTCTGACAGCCCCAGATCCTTACTGGCTGCCTGCTCTGCAGTCCCACTCCTTGAAGCTTCTTGTCCTCTCGAGCCAGCAGCAGGATTTTCCCTTCTGTCCCCACCTCACGTTCACCTGGAAAAAGGACAACAGGCAATTCCAGCTGTAGCTGCACAACAAACCTTGGTGGGATCAGAACCCAACAGCTTGGATCACCCCAGCTGAATTGCAGCAAGATTCCTCCAGATCCCAAGACCCCAGGAAGGCCAGCAACCACGCAGAGCTCAGTCTTCATCACTCAGTAGTGATGAAGGTTGATAGGGCTGAATTCCACCCCGGACCGGAGCGCTCTGTTCCCTTCCCACGGTGCCACGAGGGCATGGAGCAGCGTTCCCGACACTTGGGATTACTGGGGACAAACCTAAGCAGTTTGGGACGGGGAGATGAGGGGGATTTCAAGGGAAAGGCCCTTACTGGGAGGTTTCTCGGGTGTGCCCAGGTTCAGGGAGTTGTCAGCGGTGCCCACGGCGATGCCGTTGACGGGAGAGCCGCAGTCAGCGATGACGCCCAGGCAGGCAGACTTCCCACAGTCCCAGAGACGGGCAGTGCCATCCCTGGAGCAGGACAGGACGTTCCTTCCCCGATCCACAATGGCAGTGTCCAGAACACCTGCATGAAAGCAAAGACTGTGTCCATAGAGACACAAAAAGCACCCGATTTCCCGAGCTGAACTCGACTACTGGCTCCAGGCCGCTGTCCCCAGTGACAGCAGTCACACACAGACAAGTTGTGCTTCTAGAAAAAGGTGCCTGTGGAAGGCAGCAGCTCCCAGAAAACCCCACAGTGTGGAACCACCATCTGGCACAAAGGGAAGATATTATCAATCAAATGATCAGCAGCACCTCACCTCAGCCCGAGCTGGTGCCGCACAAAATGAATCCAATTTGGGCAGAAAAGAGCCTGGCACTTTTAAACGTTCCCATGTCCACCCCTGGATAATCCCAAAAGCATCATCCTTGTTGTCCAGCTACAGCAACATCCAAAGAGCAGTGTCTGCTGGCTCTAAGACCCCTTAACTACTTTATTTTACTGTGGGCTGTCAAATTTGGATCTGAAAAATGACAATGGTTTTCTTAGCAGAATACAGCCAGGTGGTCAGAAGATTTAATTGCCACTTTCCCCACAGAAGCTCAAAGGACAGGATAAGCCAAGCAAACAGACTGCAGCAGTTTGGGCTGGAGGAATAAGCAGTGACTAAAGTCACCTGGAGAGTGACTGGCAGCGTCACTCTGACCAAGGTTCTGCCACACCCCCTGGTTTGGTTAGGGGACGTGGCTGCAAAAGCATTTTCAATGCCCACAAACAGATTATAGAATGGCTTGGGTGGGGAGGGACCTTGAAGAACAAGTTCCAACCCCCAAATCATGTAAGAACAAATCAGCACAAGATGGGTTTTTCAGTGAATCAAGTTTAGGGCAGCCAGCCACAGGGTTTGTTAACCTCTCAATCAAGCCCAGCACCTCACGGGACAGGGAAAAACAGAGCCTGGACACAGCAATTGGCAGCTCAGGGAAGAGAGAATTTGGGGTAGTGTTTTGGGCATCTGATGCCACATTCCAGACATGAAACACAGAGTGCAGCAGGTTGCAGACTGGACATCAGCCCTGGAGTACACAAGGCAAGTACACACACAGCAAATGAAGCATTTTAAGGGTTCTGTACCTCCTTTGTGACCTTTAAATGTTACTACACAGCTGGCATCTTCTGCTGACCAGATCTTTAGCTGGGCATCCATTCCCCCACTCAGAACCACGAGGCCCGATGGGAAAAACCTGCAACAATTCACATCATACACATGGCCTTCCAAAAGTCTCTGGAAAAACAAAGAACTACGTGCTAGTTCCATTGTCATCATCCTCGTGCCGAGCAGTCGTTATGACACTGGAAAACTTGGCATTCCCACATGGGCAAAGGATTAAACTCAAATCCTCTGGGTCTGCATTGCTGGAATGGAGTGGTCTGAATTTGGGGCAGTCAAAGAGGTGACTTTGGGCCTCCCTCTATCATTTGAGCAGCTAATTACATAGCAGAAGATACTATATTTGCTGCTAGACACAGGTTAAATGTCTTTATCCTCTGCCAAACAAGGAGCTGACAGGTCATGCTCCACAAGAAGGAGCTTTCCCTCTTTACTGGGAAGGCCACAAGCCAGGATGGAGCTAATCCAGCACCAAAATATTTTTTCCTCTTCTCTCTTTCATAAGAAATTCAGTGCCTTTACCATGCAGGATAGGGGCTGTCAGTGACCTGTTACTCCTGAGTACCTCTCTGAGCAACATCCCCCTTGGGAGAAGCCACCTTTTCCAGCAGATTTGACTTAAAGCCTCCAAGATGCCCAATTTCAATTAGCTTGTCATTAAAAAGCCACATTCTTCACAGGGTGTGGACAGCCTGACCAAAGTCATGGCCTTCAGGACTTCAGGAATGTCACAGGCAACACAAAAACATCCAAGCCAGATGTTCTTACTCTTATTTCTCCATTTGCAGCCTGCCATATTTTCATGGTCCCATCCGTGCTGGTAGACACTCCGAGTCCTCCACCACTGGATATATCAAGGCAGGTAATCTGCAGCAAGGTAAAAGCACCAAGAATTAGCTTTATATAGTTCTGTGTATAAATATTTCTGCTCAAGAGCCTAGTTCTGTACAGGGGGAGACCTGCTAAGCACATTCTCTGCCTGTGACTCTGCAAGGCCAGGAGAAAAAGGAATGCTGAGGCAGAAGCCTGCACAAGAAGCAGCAGCTGTATTCCAGGTTTATCCCAGGTGGAAGAGAAATCTGCACTTTTCTAACAGGTCCTGTAAACAGATGAGAAATAAGAAAACAGCTCAGGGTAACTGACCTGACTCACAAGCCCACAATACACAGTTTGAGATATTTATGAAGCCAAAGTCACAGCCTAAATTTGCTGAAACATGGAACCAAAACTAGTTCTTTATATGAAATTGAGGCCCCTCAGAAGAAGGACATTGAGGGGCTGGAGTGTGTCCAGGGCAGGGAACGGAGCTGGGGAAGGGGCTGGAGCACCAGGAGAGGCTGAAGGAGTTGGGAAAGGGGCTCAGCCTGGAGAAAAGGAGGCTCAGGGGGGACCTTGTGGCTCTGCACAGCTCCTGACAGGAGGGGACATCCGGGGTGGTCGGGCTCTGCTCCAGGGAACAGGGACAGGAGGAGAGGGAACGGCCTCAGGCTGGGCCAGGTTGGACATCAAGAGGAATTTCTCCATGGAAAAGGGTTTTAAACAGTGGAAGGGATGTTTGGAGTGCCCATCCCTGCAGGTGTCCAGGGAAGGGCTGGATGTGGCACTCAGTGCTCTGGGCTGGGGACAAGGTGGGCATCGGGCACAGGTTGAGCTCGGTGATCCCAGAGGGATTTTCCGACATTAGGAATTCTGTGATTCTGTGAGCTGCATTTGCATTGCATTTTTTGAATGGGATTTTCAGGCTGTGGGTGGAAGATAAAAACCCGCTACAGCGGTAAAAGCCAAGGACAGGAGGAACAAGAAATGCAGATTGGCTCCAGCCAGGACAGGGTTAAGTTTTCCAGCGGCAGGAGGGGCAGGGCCAGGAGGAGGATGTTCCCCGATCCCACCTATCCCTGCGGCGGCGGGAAAAAGTTCCTTTTTTTCCCGCTTCCCTTCTTCCCAGCCGGCTCCCCGCGGTCGGTCCCTGTCCCACTGCTGCTCCCAGTGAGTCGCCAGGGTCGAGATAAGGACAGCTCTGCCCGCAGCGGGCTGGAAGCAAGTCTGAGCTGAGTGTGTGGCGTGTTAGGTACAGCCGCTGGTCTCGATGTGGCTTAGTCAGCTCTTCGTGGAGTGGTACCTGTGCAGGTTTATACTTCCCTGCGTGGTCCTGATAAAGCACTTTAACAGCTTAGAGAGATGGTTCAAGATTCTTGTATGCATGGATTTTGTGGCGTCAACTTGTGGCATGATACACTACCTCCAGGAGACAGCTAATAATCTTTCCCAGTCTGTGGGAGGAACGGGGGATGAATATCTTCACAACCTTTTCCCCTCCTTTAACTCCTTTAAGCCTTTTAAAGCAGCTTTTGAGCTGCTTCTGAATACTGAAGAAAGCACACTGCCTTTCAGTCTGCTATATCTCCTCCCTCTGGTCTACATCACCTTTATGGTCTACTTCATCTTTAGAGTTACCAAAGAGATTATTGGGAAGGTCTTTCAGAGAGCGGATAATGATGAGTGGCACGGAAGGTGGGAGAAAATCGGCCAGCTTTTGAAGGAGTATTCGGCTCCAGTGGTTTGGAAGTTCACCCCTCAACAAATACAGGACCCCGTTAAAGTGGCAGAATATCTGAAAGAGAAACGCTGTGGTGGTTCCAGGGAGGAGCAACTTACTGCACTGTGCTGGGCCCTGGCTACTCTTTATCGGACACTGCTGGAGACCAGCCAGTCCCCTCAGGAGGAAGAGGAGGAGGAGGAGGAGGAAAGCAGAACAACAGGCACCGTGGCCACCCAAACTGCAGCTGCACCAGAGGAACAACGCACGGCGGGAGCAGTCGCTCCTGAACAGAACACATCCAACACCGAATTAGTTTCCTTACTGAGGGATGAAGAGGATGAAGAAGATGAAGAGTCCTCAGAAGAGGATGAAGCGTCCTCAGAAGAGGAGGAAGAGGCAGAGCCAGAGGTAATCAGCGAATCCCAACGTAAGCTGCAATCAGCCCGAGAACGTTTCACCCGCCTTCCGGATCAGTCCTTGCTGCTCTGGCTGTACGAGTGCTGGTTTGCAGGGGCCCACGTGGACGTACTGCTGGACAGCTCTGAAGCCGAGCAGCTGGGATCCCTGTCCCGGGACGTGGCCATTGACAGGGGGCTTGGGAGAAGGACGGGAACTCACAGCCTCTGGACGCGACTGGTGGGAAGCGTGAGGGAAGCGTACAGCGCGGACGAGCTGCTGGTGCAGCGGGACAGGTGGAACAGCAGGCTGGAAGGCGTTCAGTACCTGACAGAACTATCCGTGGCAGACGTACTCTTTGGGAATACACGGAACAGTCAGTGCCTCGACGACCTGGACAGAGCCTGCTGCACCTGGGACATCTGGCAGGCGTTCAGAAAGAGCGCGCCGCCGCTCTACGCCAAGGCGCTGTCGTCGATCACGTGGGACAGGAACCTAAAGGTGCTAAAATTAAAGGCCTTCATCTGGGACTACAGACTGGAACCCTCTTCCCCTCCACAGGACAGCTTCTCCTACGTGGAAACACAGCCCAAGGAACGCGCAGCCTCCGGTGACGATCCCTGCACAATATGCCACGAGGAGCTAGGCAGAAGCTCGTGTGAGCTGGAGTGTGGGCATGAATTCCACAGAGAGTGCATCAGGACGTGGCTCCAGCACCTGTCCCATCTGCCGTGACTACGCTGTCCTACCTGCAGCCGTCCCCGAGCGTCCTGCACGCGACAGCTCACAACGCTACCAAGCCAGGCCTTGGAAAAGATCAGGGTTTTAGAAGAGCTCCCAAAGAAAAGTGCTGAAGAGACCAAGGTCTTAAAGAATGGACTGGATTGATTTCATAAGGCTCAGAAGTGAAAAAATGGCAGCAGAAGAATTTAAAAGTCAGCTAAAAAAGCCCCTGGATACCAATGAGAGGGAGCGGAAGTCCACTGGTGACAAGGAAAAGCAGTATAATGGATATAAATGCCTATCCTGAGACATTTAGGAGGGACAGCCTTTGATTAAGGAGACGATTCCTGTGCTTTTGTGTGTACATAGTTGGGTGGTGTGGGATTTGGGCATGAGTATATGGGATAGAATGAGGGGTGGGGAATGTCCTGGTTCTGGCCAGGACAGGGTTAATTTTTACAGGAGCATGGGACATTTGGGATATTTGGTGGCATGTGTTTTGGGTTCCTCGTGGTGAGCGGATCTCTTCTCTGTCCTGTGCGCTTTGTTAATTAACGTTGTTGCTACTGTTGCGGTTTTTATTCCACTGCTGTTCTCAGTAAATTGTTCTTATCTCAACCCCGAGCTTTGTCTTTTGTGCCTCCCATCCCTGTTTCCATCCCGCTGAAGGGGGAAGGAGTCAGTGGCACGTGGTCCAGGGTGTTTCAGTGGGAACACCATCCCTAAGCCACAAGTTCCATCTCCATGGAGAGACCACCCCTCACACGCAGATCCACACTCCAGGCCACCCCTCGCTGTGAGGGCACCACAGACAGGCATGTGAGAGTTGCCAGTCATACCCACAAGATTCCCACCCCACAAGGCTACTCACACTTTTCTGGTGAATCCTACAAAAACTTGTGTATGGAGCCAGGAACTTCGTGGACACGTTTTCGTGAGGACAAGAAATGAGGATGCTTTTCTGGGGTGGGGGGAAACAAGGAAAAAAAAAAAAAAATTAGAAGTGCTGTTAGTCCTGAAACAGAGGTTGCTGAGGTAGAAGTGTGGCTTGGACCCAGCTGTGGGATCCCAGAGCCTGAAAACTGATGGGAGGGTCAGCGTGGGGCTCGTCTCCTCAGGATGCAGGTGGGATGGTAGGGACCATGGTAGCTCCAGGGCTGTGCACAGCAGGACAGGACTGTGCAGGGCTCAGGTGACAGCTCAGGCTGTCAGAGCAGCCCCCTTTATGCACAGGGGATGGTCAGCAACCCCTCTCCCCCCAGCCCTGGCACCTTGGTGACTTCCCCGACCGCGAATCCCTCGGAGGCCACGATGTCTGGGACGCCGTCGGAGCTGAGCCCGCGCCGGGTGACGCTGCCATACAGGGTGGGCTTCCCTGGGGGACAGCAGCCGTCAGCCCCAGCACCCACAGCGACCCCAAACCTTCCCTCCCCACTCAGAGGGACCCCAACCTCGCTCACCCCCTCCTTACCCACAGGGAACTCAAACACCCCCATCCCCTCAGGATCCCTAGATGACCCCACACCCTGTAGCACCAAAGGGATCCCCAAACCACCCCGATCCCTTCCAGCCCGACACCCGCAGCCCCATTCCCTGCTAACACACGGGGCACCCCGCCACCAGCCCCTGTCCCAAAGGGTCCCCCGGCCACCGCCATCCGTTCCTGCTCTTTGAACAGCCTCCACCCCCAGAACCCTCTCGATCCTCCCCGATCCCCTCTCACCCCCACGGCTCCCTCGAGGCCTCTTCAGGCCACTCACCGGGGCTGCGGCAGCTCAGCCACGCCTCGCCCTCGTCCCTGCTGCAGAGAGAAGAAGCGGCCGTGAGCGGGGCAGGGAGCGGGACAAGGACAGAGACAAGGAAAGGGACCGTTCCCACCTCAGCGCCCGGCTCCAGTCGCTCTGGATCCGCAGCGTCGCCGCCATCTTTGCCGGGGTAACCGCACACACTTCCGCCTCCTTGCTTCCCGTCGACCTCCGCGCGAGCGGAAAGGGGGAGGAACCCGCCAATCAACGAGCGCCGCCGCGGCCGTGCCGCGTCCCGGAAGTGCCGTGCCGAGCTCCCGCCTTAAAGGGACCGCGCTGCGCTGGTACGGGGGCTGCACCCATGGGTGGGGAGGGGAGGGGAGGGGAGGGTGCTGGACATCCCCGGGAACGGGGATCCGCAGGGATTAGGGAGGGTGCTGGGCATCCCCGGGAACGGGGAGCCTTGGGAGGTTGAGGAGGGTGCTGGACATCCCCGGGAACGGGGAGCCTTGGGAGGTTGAGGAGGGCGCTGGGCATCCCCAGGGGATGGGGATCCGCGGGGATCGAGGAGGGTGCTGGGCATCCCCGGGGAATGGGGAGCCGCGGGAGGTTGAGGAGGGTGCTGGACATCCCTGGGGAACGGGGATCTGCGGGGATTGAGGAGGGCGCTGGGCATTCCCGGGGAATGGGGAGCCTTGGGAGGTTGAGGAGGGCGCTGGGCATCCCCGGGAACGGGGATCTGCGGGGATTGAGGAGGGTGCTGGGCATCCCTGGGGAATGGGGATCCGCGAGAGGTTGAGGAGGGTGCCGGACATCCCCGGGGAACGGGGACCCGCGGGAGGTTGAGGAAGGTGCCGGACATCCCCGGGGAATGGGGAGCCTGGGGAGGTTGAGGAGGGTGCTGGGCATCCCTGGGGAACGGGGATCCGCAGGGATTGAGGAGGGCGCTGGGCATTCCCGGGGAATGGGGAGCCTTGGGAGGTTGAGGAGGGTGCTGGGCATCCCTGGGGAATGGGGAGCCTTGGGTGGGGACCCGCGGGGAGGTGCCGGACATCCCCGGGGAACGGGGACCCGCGGGGATCGAGGAGGGCACTGGGCAGCCCTGGGGAACGGGGACCCGCGGGGATTGAGGAGGGTGCCGGACATCCCTGGGGAACGGGGACCCGCGGGAGGTTGAGGAGGGCGCTGGGCAGCCCTGGCTGGGGTGCGGTGCAGCGGTGCTGCAGAGGGCTCCGGCTGTCCCCGAAGGACACCGCCACCGCCCCGCGCCACCTGCCCCGTGCCCAGCGCCGCATGGCGAAGGCCGGGCACGGCTGGAGCCGCGCGGCGGCGGAGCAGGGCGAGGCGGAGGAGGGCGAGGACCCGCTGGACGCCAGGATCGCGCGGACCGGCTGCCTGGAGCAGCACCGGCGGCTGCAGGAGTGCATGGCGGAGCGGCAGGACTGGCGGCACTGCCAGGAACAGCTCCGAGCCTTCGGCGCCTGCATGGCCCGGCGGCAGCAGCCGCAGCGCGGGCCGAGCCCAGCCCGGCCCCCGGACTGACACCTTTCTGGCTTTGTTTTCATCCAACTGCTTGGAAACCCAGGTGGAATTGTTGGGAAATTAAACCTGGAGTTTGTCGCCCCTCGGCTCGGTCTGTGCAAGTTGGGGAGGGTGGCTGGTTTGGAGGGTACAGCATCGAGCTGTGCCACGGCGGGTTCAGGTTGGGTATCAGGAGGAATTTCTTCATGGCAAGGAGTTTTAACCATTGCAAGGGACTGCCCAGGGAGGTGTGGAGTGCCCTGGAGGTGTCCAAGAATGACTGGACATGGCACTCAGTCCTCTAGGCTGGTGACAAAGTAGGGGACTGGGCACAGCTTGGACTCAAATTATTCCAGAGGTCTTTTCCAACCAAAACGATTCAGTGGCTGTGGATTTCCAGCCCAAAATGTCCCAGTCCAGGAGCATTCACAGCACTCAGGCTGAGTCTTGGCTCCAGAACAGCCCTGACATGGATTTTTACTCCATGTCCTCTGTGCCATCCTAAGGCTCTTCCCAGCAGTGATAAGCTCATGTCCCACAGGATGGGATTTCTGGGCAGGAGATTTATCTCCTGGGAAGCCACAGAAAAATTAGGAATGGGAGAAAAAGGGATTCTGATCTGACCACTGCTTGCTGGCAAATAAGCCAGGAGAAAGAAAATAAAATTGCTTTTTGCATGGATTTTGTCAGAAGGAAGGTTCCAGGCTATTTCCCAGGGATGTGGGTGCTGGGAATACCAAGAGGCTGGGCATGGAAGCACAAGCAACACCTGGACAGCCCCAATTTGGGGAGAGTGTAAATTCATGAGTTATTTTCTCCCTTTTTCACAAGCTGGTCTTTAGAAAGGGGGAGAAAAAGCCTCCAAACCAACCAGTTTCTAGAACAGTTTCTCTTGGCATCCATCAAATTTGGTTGTAACAATTCCTGGGATTGTTGCAGCACAGCATTATTCATGCACAGAGATTTCTGCAGAGATTCCCACCTACCAGAAGCAAAATAGGCAGGAATTTAAAAAAAAAAACAAAAAAAACCCAAAAAAGAACACCAAAAAAAACAAAAAAAAAACCAAAAAAAAACCCCCACAAAAAAACACAAAAAAACCCACAAAAAAACAAAAACAAAAAAAAAAAAAAAAAAAAAAAAAAAAAAAAACAAAAAAAAAAAAAACTGAAGGAAAGCAAATCCACATTCCACTGTGCCACCTTTGCTCCCAGTACAAACCAGTTAGAAATAAACACATCATTTATTTTTATTAGGAGAGGCTGGTTGCCAACAGTGGGAATTCCTTCCAATTCACCATGGAAGCACCCTCTGGAGGCTGGAAGAGCCCATGGATGGCACACTGTTCCTCACCTCAGGACATTTCTGCCAGCAGCTCTTCCAGCTCTGGTCGAGACTTCAGTCGGCTCTTGAAATCGGCTTCCGTGTGCTGTGGAGGGAGGGAAAACCACCACAAATCAGCATCACACAAACCCTTTCCCTGCTTCCTAAAGGGAAAGCATTGGGAAGTGTAACCATACCTGTTTCATCAACAGATGCACCCCCTCAGGCTGGCTACTCTGAATGATTTCCAGCAGTATGGGAGCAAACGTCGAGCTCAAACCGCAGATCTGAAAGCAGAAATGACAGAGCTGCAGGAGAATGATCCCAGGATACTGGGTTGGAAGGGACCTTAGAGATCATCCAGTGCCACCCCTGCCATGGGCAGGGACCCCTTCCACTGTCCCAGGTTGTTCCAGCATGGCTTTGATCACGCCCAGGGATCCAGGGGCAGCCACAGCTTCTCTGGGCACCCTGTGCCAGGGCCTCCCCACGCTCACAGGGAACAATTCCTTCCCAAAATCCCATCCATCCCTGTGAGTTTCTCCACTGACCCATCCCCAAACATGACTTTTCTACCCCCTCATATCAATTATTCTGCAGAAAATAGATAATAATTCTTCTGCCTGAAACACAGAGCCAGGAAATCCTCCTGGGCTTCTAGTTTAGGAGCAACACTCAGCAGAAAACATAATCAGACCTTTTGCTTCCATTTATGCCCAAATGTTGCCTTTCATCTGTTAGATGTTTGAGGGGTTTGGGGAGCCTGTGATGGGATCCCAGCTCCTACCTGGACAACCCTCTGGTGGGTGGTAAGGACTGCATCCAGCTGCATTTTGGATCCCTTCTCTTCCAGGAACAGCACCTCGTTGGTTTTGGTGGGCATGGCGTAGCTGCAGGAGCCAGAGGGCAGTGCTTAGGACAGGCAGGATATCTGCACTACTTTACAGGCATGA
Organism: Vidua macroura; assembly: GCF_024509145.1. Classification (NCBI taxonomy): domain Eukaryota; kingdom Metazoa; phylum Chordata; class Aves; order Passeriformes; family Viduidae; genus Vidua; species Vidua macroura. The sequence goes on along the minus strand of NC_071572.1, from coordinate 116,431,623 downwards.
ATCACCCTCCACAGCAGAGAATGGGGAAGGAGATTAACTTTTCATGGGAAATTAATTATGCAAAGGATGTATCTTGCAAATCAGGTCCTGGCAGAGGCCGGGCGTTTTGCTGGAAGGAGATAAGGAGGGAGCTCTGCAGCATTGCTGCCAGCAAAAACCTGGATTAGTTACAAACACCAGCCTGAGAACTTTTAACTTCTTCACAGTTCTAGAAAAGCAACAGTTCTGACTTGTTTTGTCTTTTGGGACAGAGCTCTAAAATCTGCTGCTGCAATGCACCACTGAAATACATCGTTTGCACCTCAGATTTAATGGCAATGTGACTGGGAGTGGATCAGACTCTGCTCAATACTCAAGACCTCACTTCCTCATCCCCATTCCCACATCCAAGCTCCATCCCACTGCCCACCTTTTCCCCTCAATTCCCAGTCTGAAGGGCAAATCCTTTCTTTCTCTACACACCAAGCCACGTCCAGCCTCAGAGGGTACAGGTGAAAAGCATGCATTTCAGACAGTCCCCACTGGTTTTATTCCCTGCTGGCAGCTCAGTGCTTTTCCCAGTGCCTGCAGCTCCCTGGGAGCACTCCAGGCACTGAGGTGCTGCCTGACATTGCTCAGGTGTTACAGCCAGTGGAGTGGCTGTTGGAATACACCTGATTTGGAGAACTAGGGTGCTCCTGAAGCATCCTCTCCTCCTAAACTGAAGTAGCAGGAAGTTCACCCAGCACCTTCAGGGCTTTCCCAAGCTCATTCCACTTTGGATAAGCAGGGTGGCGTGCAGAGCCTGGATCACAAGCCACAAAGGAAAACCAGCAGCAAATGTCAGCAATTCCCAGGCTCTGCACCCACAGGCTTAAAGCCTTTTCCTCAGAGGAAGGAGACGTGACAGCCACTTTTTCCTTGGAATCTGCTCAGGTCGGTGCCTGAAAAATTCAATGCTTCTAAATAAAGCATCCAGAATTGTACAGGTACACAAAAGGAGAACACAGGGCAGGCGAGAGGTTCGGATTGACATCCAAATGGGAATCCCTCAGGGAGACTGGAGTGTGGCCTGACGGGCAGGGGGTCGTAATCCAGAGGGACAGATTTCCTCATACCTCTCGTTGACCCGGATGGAGAGGCGGTTGCAGAGTCTGTGGACGTACTGAGCAAAATGCTCCACCAGGCACAGATCATAGGAAGTCATCTGGATGTTGATGTCTCCATACTGGTACTCGGTGCCAGCATTGATCTCTTTCATCTGCACTTTTTCCTTTCTCCTCTTTGGAAGCTGTTTTCCAAAAGAAAATACAACCAAATAAAATAGAGGGCATCTGCTTTGGACAACGCTGGGAATAAAAGGTTCAGCTCTTGGATGGCCTCACACTGAAAACACACTCAGGCTGTGATTTATTTCTTCCAGAGGGAGAAAGGAAGGAGTAAAACCAGTAGAAATAAACCTGCTGTTTATTTCAGATCCTGCCTAAAAGGCAGCTGACTTCTTGTTTCCTCCTTCCACACAAGTGGATGTCTTTCCAAATCCCAGGGAGTGTGAAAAGGTCACATGTAAGTAAGAGCTGCTCACAAAATTCTGGAATGGTTCAGGTGTTAAATTCGGTGTCAGGAGGTTCCAAAGCTACTCACTCACTCCCACAGGAATGTACTGGACAAAAGGAAGCATTTCTGCAGCGTGCTGAGTGGGTACTTCATGGAGTCATGGACTAGTTAGGATTGGAAGGAACCTTAAATCTCATGGGCAGGCACACCTTCCACTATTCCAGGTTTCTCCAAACCCCATCCAGCCTGGAGATGGGGCATCCAACATGCTTCAGGGTTACCTTGGGAAAGCAAGCACAGAGGGAAGTCCTCCTGCCTACCTCCTTTGGGAGCAGGTATTTAAACTTCCCAATTCCATGGGTAGGTCGGGACTTGTAGGATCTGTGGCAAGCCAGGAGTGCATCACCTGAAAATGAAAGCAGAGCAAGCGTGTTTCCAGCTGCAAACAAGCATCCACAGGTGCTCTGAGAGCCCCAGATCATGGTCACATAACACCACGGCTGGTGCCACCTGCTTAGCCAAGAACAGGGCAAAAATAAGAAAATATTGGGAAAAAATATATGGAAGTGGCAGAGCACCTGCTCTGGTTATTTAACCAGTTCAAAATTGGCTAAAAAAACCTCCAAAACGAAACAAACATGCTGCAATGTTTAATATTTATTTGAGGGAAGTGAATTTTTTGCCTCAAAGCTAGATTGACAACAGACTTTACCTGCAGCACACAGACGGTTTTCTCTGGCTGCTGCTGCTCTGTAGGAAACAAAATAATGATTAAAAGGTCTGTAGGAAACAATATAATAATTAATATTATTTCCCTCACTTATGGAAAAATATCTGGCCAATGTCCTTTTGCAAAGGCATGGCCTCTTCCCCATCCCACAGCCCTTCCAGCTCCCAGCTCAAAGTCTTACCTCCACTATTAGAAGATTTGGCAAGAAGAAAGAAAGAAAAAAAAAAGGCAATTTTTTGGTCACATATGTTTTCTCACCTGCTGAGGGCCAACACCTGCCTGAGCAACACTCCCTTCTCCGAGCACAGCACCTGCAAGGGTTAAAACACGGGATTTTCTCCAGGTTACTACACCTCTAGGGCAGGACCCGCGGGAAGGGCTGGGGCTGTGCCAGGGGAGGTTTAGGATGGGTATCGGGGAAAGGCTCTTCCCCCAGGGGTGCTGGGGCTCCGCAGGGAACGGGCACAGCCCCAGCCTGGCAGAGCTCCAGGAGCGTTTGGACAGCGCCCCCAGGGACATGGGGGGATAGGCCATGAACAGCCCTCGTGCCTGTCCCGCCTCCACACGGATGGAGACAAACACTCATCCAGCCGGCAAAGAGCTTTGCCGTGGCCAAAGCAGGGTGGGGATAAACACCGATGTCCCAAATGTCCCAGTGCAGAGGGACACGGATCCGACAGGGACCACGGAGACGAGGGCTGTAATCGAGTTGGGTGTGTGAGGATGGGCAGCAGGGGTGTGTGGGTGTCTCGGCCCCTGGTCCAGGAGCACCAAGACAGATCCAGGGCACGATCTCAAGGTCTGGACCCCTCAGGATCACCCCCACACTTCCTTCCGAAACCAAACCAGGGTCGGATCAGGGCCTCCAGCAGCAAAGCTGGGGCTGCCTCAGCTGTCCCAAAGACCAAGGCTACTCCTCCGTTCCTGCTCCTCCCCTTCCCTCTGTCCCCGCGTCCTTCCCCGTTCCCACTCTCCTTCCCCGCGGCCATCCCGGTACCTTCGGCACCGCCGCCATCATCCGGGGCCGCGGTCCGACGCTCAAAGCGCTCCCCCTCAGTGCCTCGGTACGCCTCCATTCGGCTCCCCCCGTCCCGCGGCTCCCTCCCCGCGTTCCGCCCACCGATGCCTCCCGGGAATTCTAATTTTCGGACAGCTCCCCGCCCCGCCCACCGAGAACTCCCGTAGGCAACAACTTTTGGACAACCCGCGGTACTGGCGGGGCCCTGGCGTCCTGAAGGAGGCAGCGGGGTGCGGGCAGGAATGGCGGACACCTCGTTCCTGCCCGCCCACACGCGGCGGGCGGCGCTGCGGCTGCACGGCGCATCCCGCCCTGCGCCTATCACCGCGCGTCCCGCCCGGCTCGGCCCGCCCCCCGCCCGTCCTCGCACACTGATTGGTCCCCAGCCACGTCCATCACCGCGCGGCCGCCATGTTGAGTGTGGCATGGCCACGTTGCAGCGCTGAGGGCGGCGCCCGGCCCCGCCCCAGGGTGCTGCAGCGGCCACCTTGAGTGTGGCGTCCTGGCGGCCATTTACTTAGGCCTTTAGTAGCGCTTAAAATATAATAAAATATTTACAATCGCGAAATCCTAAGCGTAGGAAGGCTGGGCTGGCGGGAACCTCCTCTCTGATTTCCCAGTGGGGCCTGCCTGGGAAGAGATGGGTCTGTGGTCCTGTGCCCGCCGAGCCTTAGTCTGGAGGTGGCTCAGGAAAACCCACCCCATGTCCCACTGCCTCTTCCACGCAAATCTTAATTTCCCACAGGCTCCCTTCCCTCCTCCTGGCTCCCTTCTCTGCAGTCTGGCTCCAGTTTCCCCCTTTTTCCACAGCAGGTGCTCACTCTGGAGCCCACATCCCTGATCCCCCTTCTTGGAGGCGTTCCCTGCCTGGGAGCTGGATTTTGAGTGGGGATTTCTCAATCTGCTGACTGATGGCTGCTGCAATTGCTCTTGCTGGAGGTGTCAGAGCTCCTGATGGACTTTCTCCCTGCAGCTCATCCACGTGGCAAGTTCCTGTCCTGCCCTGTGACCCTGCCCCGTCGTGCATTTCTGAGTGCCCGGAGCTCTGGACACACACTGGACACCCTCGCTGTCCATCCCCTCCGCGCTGGTGCACGGAGGGGACAGGAGGAATGTGAAAGGACAAGTTTTGTGTCTCCACCTGCCCCAGCACATGGAGGGAGCAGAGGGGATCCCACAGCACCTTTGCTCTTTGCTCCACAGTGCAAGGACACACGTGTTCCCGGCTCCAAGCTGTGTTTTCCTGGCGCTCCCGGGACATGACAGAACTGCCCACGTGGATGTTTTCCTGCCCTTTGATCCCACCTGGCGAGCCCCAGGCAGGGCCAGCCTGGCAATGACGCTTGTGTAAGGATCACTGCGGGAGCCTGAGCTGGGTTAAGGCTGGCACTCCCACTCCACGAAACCTGGGCTTCTCCTCCCATGGTCTTTGAAGGCCCAGAGGAAACTGAGGAGGGGCTGCTGTGCCTGGAGGGGACTGGCTGGTCCTGTGTTTGTAGGGGAAGCTGAGATGAGCACCACGATTAAGAGCGGGTCCAGGAAGACTCCTAATTCCCTGCCCTCCAATGCTGTGTGGCCGTGCAGTGTGGCAAGTTCACGTCCTGCCCTGTGACCCAGCCCTGCCCTTCATTTCTGAGTGCCTGGAGCTCCAGGCACCCTCGCTGTCCATCCCCTCTGCGCTGGTGCACGGAGGGGACAGAAGGAATGTGAAAGGACAAGGTTTGTGCACCCCTTCATTCCCTCTGCCCCTCCTGGGGACTCACCTTTCCTCCAGCCCCAAAACGTGGCTGAGGAGGGAGCGTTGCCCCAGGCTGAGTTTGGGGTAGGGCAGTAACCGATTGCAGGGATTGTTGTTGTCCTCTGTGTCTCCATGAGAAGCGAGTCCACCTCTCCACTGAGGAACGTCTCTGACATCTGTCATAGATGGATACATTTTAAGGCCAAAAGGGATTGTTAAATCATGGAATTCACTCTCCTGCACGTCACAGTCGATAGGTTTCCAGTGACTTATGGCTTTATGGAAGCAGATCACTCCTCTCTCCGTGAAAGCATCTTTCTCACAAAGGCTCCTCTCGATTTCCCCTGCATACAAAGATAGTGCTGCTCTTGGCAGCTTGTTCTGGTGGCTGAGCAGCCTCTCTGTTAGGACACGGTCCTTATTTCCCACTGGAATGTGCCTTTCTTTGCCTTTTGCATCATCTCACATCCCTGTTGCAGGAGCACAACTTCCAAACCTTTTTGTGACGTTTACACGGAGAAGCTGAGGGGACTCGATGACTTCCTTTTTCTGCACCACACTTAAAAAACTCCAGGAAGCTCTTTCTCCTTTTTAAGGCTTCCCATGCCTTGCTTCCACTTCTTTTCAGACTCATCCAATGATGAAAACAATCAAGAAGTGTTCAAACAGACCTTAGAAGAAAACCTCTGTTTCGCGTGTCTCCTCCTCTGCCTTCAGTTGTTGCTTTCCCTGGGACTCACGGGAAAGATCCTGGAATGAACCCTGACACAAAACCAAGGACAATATCTGTATTTAATATTTGAGATCACGTCAGGCCAGGCTGGAGTCCCTTTCTCCCTGCAGGAGAGCAGCCACACAACCAGTGTGGAAGCACTCCCAGATGCCAGGTGCGGAGCTGGATGGAGATTCTGCTCATATCTATTAAAACTTGTTTAAATTTAATCACCTGATTAAAAACACATTTTTTTTTTTTTAGTTCCCTGGTACTTCAACGCCTGGGTGAAAAAAACCCCAGTCCTTGGTGAGGCAGTTCATCACATTGAGGGAGTATAAATGAAACGATCAAAAATAGAAAGGCTTTCAAAACGAAACATGTAGCAGATGCCATTTCCCTGACTATCAGAGCAGAGATGCTCTGGAACAATCTCCCAGCCAAGGTTTAAACAAGAGGGGCCAGGACGCACCTGGAAACCTCCTCAAACACTGAACTTTGAGGGCAGAGTGGGGGGAAAATGGGCAAAAAATAGTGCAAGGAAAAGCTGGCCCCTCCAGCAAAAGGCGGAGGGCTCTGAGCCACTGTGAAAGGATCACTGACCTTCCTGGGAAACATCACCCTGCTGTGAGGGATCTGCTCGCCAGAGATGCCCCTCTGAAAGGAGTATCTGTGCCAGGTTAGGATGAAGCCTTTGCTTTTAAGGCCTTTGCTGGCTCCCCCCTCACGCCCCTGCGGGCCGGGTCCACCTTGCAGCCCTTACCCTGACGCTGAGGATGTGAGGGGCGGGCAGGCAGGCCCTGGCACAGGGTGCCCAGAGAAGCTGTGGCCGCCCCTGGAGCCCTGGCAGTGCCCCAAGGCCAGGCGGGACAGCGGGGTTTGGAGCAGCCTGCGCTGATGAGAGGCGTTCCTGCCCACGGCAGGGGTGGAACGCGATGATTCTCCTCGTCCCTCCCAACCCACACCATTCCCGGCCCGTAGCAGAGGGAAGCGCCCACAGCGCCTGCGCGGGGCGGGCGGAGCGCCGGCTCCGGGAGCGCGGGGGGGGGGCAAAGCGGCGGCAGCGACACCGGCACCCACACCGACACCGGCACCTCACCGGGGCTCGCAGCCTTCGCCGGGGAGGAGGAGGACGAGGAGAAGAAGCAGGAGGAGGCGGAGGGAAGCGGTCGCGGGTCGCGGGTGCCGCCGCGGGGAGCGGAGCGAGCGCGGGGCGGCGGCGGCGGCGGCTCCTCCATCATGTCGTCGGGCGGGGACTTCGGGAACCCGCTGCGGAAATTCAAGCTGGTGTTCCTGGGCGAGCAGAGCGGTGAGTCACCGCCCGCCGCGGGCCGGGACCCCCACCCCGACACTCGTGGGGGGAGCACGAAGGGCCCCCCTCCTCATCCTCCCCGATATCCTCATGAGCGTCTGTGACACCCAGCCTCCCTCCCTCATGGGGTCTGATGGGATCCCCCTCCTCGTTCTCCCCGACACCCACCCACTCTTATGGGGTCTGATGGGATCCCCCTCCTCACCCTTCCCGACACCCACCCACCCTCATGGGGTCTGATGGGATCCCCCTCCTCACCCCCATGAAAACCACCCACCCTTATGGGGTCTGATGGGATCCCCCTCCTCACCCTTCCCAACACCCACCCACTCTTATGGGGTCTGATGGGATCCTCCTCCTCACCCTTCCCGACACCCATCCACCCTTATGGGGTCTGATGGGATCCCTCTCCTCATCCTTCCTGAAAACCACCCACCCTTATAGGGTCTGATCGGATCCCCCCCCTCACCCTTCCCGACACCCACCCACTCTTATGGGGTCTGATGGGATTCCCCTCCTCACCCTTTCTTAAAACCACCCACCCTTATGGGGTCTGAGGGGATCCCCCTCCTCACGACACCCAGCCTGTGTCATGAGAGTCCCTGACACCCACCCACCCTCGTGGGGCTCCGGGGGTTCAGCTCTGCTTTAACCCCCCCCAGCCACCAAAGCCCATCTGCAGAAAACAGTTGCTGATTCATTCGGACCCAGCTCCTCTGGTTTTTGGGGGGCACGAGTCTCAATCCGCAGTGTTTACTGTGTAAATACGGCGTTTTTCCATAATGGGGCTATGTCTTGGCAGAGCGACGCTCTGAATATTTAATTCAGTCAATGAGGTTTTCTTCCCTGTCTTTGGAATGAAAAAAAAAAAAAAAAGGACCTAAACAATGTCTCCTCCTTCCTTAGCGGAAGGCCTCTATCTCCAATACTGCATTCCAAATCTTTCCCTTGGAAGAGTTTTCTGAAAAAAAAAAAAAAAAAAAAAGCTCCTTTATGAGATGCTTTGTGTAATCCTGGGTAGATACTGAGTGATCTATGACATAATGAATAGGTGCAAAATATCTTCTGTCTCGGGGCGGGGTATTTGCTCCCTCAGCCACCTTTGGTCTGTGTGGTAGGAGATGATGAAATACTAGTTGGTTTTATTTTTTGGCCAAATTAGTTGTATCTTGGTGTTTCCTCACTCAGATGTGGATGAGCTTGGTGATAATGCTGCTGTTGAAATTATTTACCTATACCTTGGCAATTTCCTTTAGTCTCTTCCTTGAATCAGTCTCTTTTTATTTCGTGTTTTTGGGGTTGAAACAGCTCTTCTCATATCAGGGATTTGGGGAGCACGAGTGCAACTTGATTATTTATTATTTTTTGGGTAAGTCACCTGATCTGCTTGGTAAGGTGCTATTTGGCCAGCCATTTTATGAGGATTTTGGATGAGGGTCATGTGTAGAAAATGCTGAGGGTTTTTTCAGTTTTTTCGGTTGGTTGGTTTTTTTCCCCAGGTATTTGATAACAGGAATCTGAAATATTAGCAATGCATTTGCAAAATCCTTGGCTTGTTTACTTGCATTTCTGAGCTTCAATATCACGAAGCTTTTCAAATACCTCCATGGAAGGTTGTGGCACCTGGTGCAGATCTTAAATCTCAGCAGCTCTTCGTTCACACGTGGATTTCTTGTCTCCTCTAGCAGACATAACGTCAGATATCTGCTTCCTCTAGGATTTTTTTTTTTCTCCCCTCTCAGCTAATCATCTGTTTTTATACTGGAAGGTTTTAAATAATTCCCAGTCACAGCACCAACCCTAGGGAGGAGAGAAGGGATCCTGTGGGTACAGCACAGCGAAATCCTCCTGACTGAATATTCCCAGCCCTGCAACTGCTGCCTGGGCTGGGGCTTAGGGATGGGTGGGAGCTGACTGGAATGCAGGGTGGGCTCCAGCCCTGCCTTTGCCTTTGTCTGGGATGCTGGGCGCTGACTCCGTGCCAGCTCCGTGTCCGCGCATCCCGCGGGTGCTGCAGCGTGGGCATGCTCCGACACGGCGCTCCGTGAGTCTGCCTCCGATGGAGACACGTCCCTTCCTGGATTGAAGCTCTTCAGATGTCTCTGTCATGATGTCATTCCCTGTAATTTTTTTTTTTTATTTTTTTTAACTGCCCGAAGGATGCAGAGCTCTCGTTCCAAGTGGCTCCTGGAGGAATAAACGCCCTCGTGATATTTGGAGAAAACTGCGGAAGAATCTGGTGTTGCAAAAAGGGAGCTGGAGTGGGCTGTGCTCACACCTTGTTGTTCTTTGTCTGGAAGGTTAAGGGAGATGCAGAAATAAAAGTTTTTAGGATAGCAGCTTTCCTAACCCAGGAGATCTTTGTACAACTGTTGCGCTGGATTGCAGCATTTGCTTCCCATTCAGATGAAAGGTTCTCTGCCCTGTTGGAAGGCCATAATTAAAGACATGCTCTGGCTCTGGTGGGGAGACTGAGTGCTCTGGGTTCATTTCCATCCAGGGACTTCAGGATGACAAGTGAAATGGTACAAAGGGCTGTGATGGCCATTAGCTGCCTCAGCATCCAGAGCTGGCTGATGGCAGACCTGTGCTGGCTGCACACAGCCTCGCCAACAAATGTGTGTCTTATGGCTGAGGAAATCTGAGCTGCAGTTCCTTACTGGGCAGGCTTTGCAGCCCTTCCACGGGAGATCTAGAAGCATCCCTGGGCGTTTCATTTCCATCTGACAGTGGGATTGCCCAGAGGATGCAGTGTGTGGTTTTCCCCGCTCTCCTCAGCCATGTTGTGGGAGTTCAGTGCCGTATCCCTCAGCATTCGCACGGACTGCAGCGGCTCTGCCTCGTGCCGTTCAGCACTAGCTGCAGATGCTCTTTCCCCTGCTAAGATGCTGATTTTCCTCGCTCCTCAGTCCCCTAAATCTCCTTGTCTCTGGGGCTTGTGTCCCCCACGCCCCTCCCAGGCCCAGCCTGGGGACTTGCTGCATGTGCTGTGGGTGCATCATGAGCCTGCAGCATCGTCCGTGCCCAGCCAGAAGAATCTTCTCCTCTCTTTCCATCTCTGTTTTTATTAACTTGTACAGAGATACAGCATTGGCTGGCTAGGAGAAGGCAACTTCACCAGCACTCTCCTTAATTGAATTACTTTTCTCAATGATTGAAGATTATACAGAGTTTAGCAGTTTTAAATATGCTAATCTTTGTTAAAAAGGCAGGGAGAGCTCTGAGTGCTGAGGGATTAGATAGAGCTATTGTGTGTGGGGAAGTATGTTTCTTACTGCCTTTGATCTGGTTTTATCAGGTGATTTTCATCAGTTGTAATACCTCAAGTTTAAGGAATTCTGATTTCTGGGTCACCTCAGGGAGTGGACGCATCACCTACATTGGGGTGCTGACAGTAAATATGACACATATTCAAATATTAATAGCCTCTTTAATTCTGCTTTGCACAGGAACATCTTTACTTCTTAATAAATGGATTTTTTTTTGATTGAGTGGGCAGAAGTGAATGCTGGGGCACTGCAACAGAAATATTTGTTCGTCACGTGAGTTTCTACTGCAGCTTTCATTGGCGAGCAGATCTGAAGGGCACCAACGTGTACAGAAAGCAAAAGAACTCCCTGTTGTCTCTCTGTGCCAGCATTTCTGCATAAGATCTTGAAGGAAATTAGAACCAGTTGCATTTTGTTTTTTTTTTTTTTTTTTAATCAGGAGCTGAGATTTTTAATATTGAAAACCCACTGATAAGTGCAGTGTAATAACTGTAGAGGTATAATTGTTTGGAAGGCACTAATGAGCTGTTCTGTTGCATAACGATGTTGGTACAGGCACTGCTGAGCAGTGTGATGTGTCTCATTAGATAACTGGGGAGCTGCAGGTGCTCTGTGTGTGACATGGGGCTGGTGTAGCACTGCTCACAGCAGGCACAGCCTCGTCCCTGTGCTGCCTAAAACCCCCTTGTTTCTAAGGGATTCACAAGCTCCAGAGATCCATTACCTTGTTGCACTGGTGGTTTAAAAGCTTATCTCCTCCCCTCCGGGTAATTTCCTAACCTTGTGGTTTTCCTGTGGCTGGGCCTTCAGATATTTGGGGTTCTGTTTGTACTGTATGAATTGTCCATGAGTTTCTAAAGCTGGGCTTCACATCTGGAAGTGAAATATCAGCAATGCATCCCCACAAAGGGGGAGTGAGGCAGGAACACCAGGAGGGCTGTGTGGATGAACAAGGAACTCGTGGACAGCCTCAAACCCAAAATGGAATGGTGGAAGTGGAGGCAGGTTGCCCGGGAGGAATGCAGAGAAATTCCTGAGCAGCCAGAGATCAGGTTAGGAAACCCAAAGCCCTGATAGAATTAAACCTGGCCAGTCATCAGGGGCAGCAAGAAAAGCTTCTGTAGCGATAAAGGAGGACCAGGAAAAGTGTGGTGTCTCTCCAGAAGGAAACAGGAGGCCTGGTTACCCAGGATACAGAGAGGGCTGAGGCACTCAGTGACTTTTCTTTGCCTCAGTCTTCACCTGTGTTCCTCAGGGGTCAGTCATGGGATCAGCACTGTTGAACGTCTTCGTTGGTCACAGCTCCCTTCCCACCCAAACTGTTCTGGGATTCTTCCATAGTGCAATGTGCTTGGTGTCTGATCCTTCTTTGCTGGCCTGAAGATCTTGACCTCCACCATTTCTCTTCTTTCTCTTCTGCATCGCTGAAAAATCCCTTCCTACAGCAACATGTGGAAGAAGCACAGAGAAAAAGACATCAGTGTTTTGTGGTGCCTGTTCTCACGGTGCCTTTTGATCCCTGTCTATTTGTGGAAGCCTCTGAAGGAGCTGTGTCTGTTCTTGAAAGGAGGAGTAGCTGTGCCTTTCTGAACTCTGCTGTGCTTTTCTCTCTGCTTCTCAGAAATAATCTGTGAGTTGGAAGGAAAATGATCATCTTTATCTTTTTCCTTGATGTGACATAATGGATTTTCTATCTGCAGCTCTTGGGGTGGTGGTGGTACCTGGCATGGGATCCAGGTTCTGCAAAGCAGATGCCTGAAAGCTTTTGCTGGAGCTGTAAGTGGGACTAATGGAGAAACAAAGGCAGGGAAGCTCATCTGAGCCCACCTTAGCAGATGATGTGGCATTTGGGAATTATCAGAGCCAACAGCCATTTCTCTCAGCTTCAGTGATGGTTAAAAATCTGTCTCCTGTAATCAGTCTGTGAGGAAAGAGCTGCCTTTTAGTTACCTGCTAATTTAGCCCAGATGTTTAAAGGCATTTTGTTGTGTTCATGCATATACAAGTACCTGTTGTGTACACTAATGATTATAAAAACCCCAAGCCAGCCAACCAGAACAATCCAGCTAAACCCTTGAGTGCTTTGAAACGTGGCTCAGAAAAACCCACACGTTGCTGCCTCAACATGAACACCATCAGATTTTTCAAGTCAACCTCCAAAATTTACCTGTGAGGCCTGTAACCTGTAAGAACAGTAACCTTGTGATACGTGAATGTTTCTGAACAGGCATGGAAAAGCTGATCCATCCTTGCCAGTATGGAGCAGTGAAAAGACCTCCGAGATCATTGGCTGCAAGCCTTGGCTGATCAAGGACTTGATGATCCTGGAGGTCTTTTCCAACCTAGATTCTCCTGAGCTTCTGTAAAAGCACTGTTTTGAAAAATTAACAGATATCATCAGAATGGTGATGGGTTTGACATGTTAGTATAAATTATTTATGGAAGTAGTTTAAATGAAAAATGTGTGTCTTGGCAAACAAACAGCAGCCAAAATGTGGACTTGCAGTGAAAGTCAATTTTTTCAGGTCTCTTTGCTTGATTTATTTACTGAGCTCACAAAAGTTGACAAGCTAAATGAATTCTTTGTTTTCCCCTCAGCATAAACCAAACTCTTCTGGCTCTAATATTATGAAAGGCCCAGGGACAGTGAACAATTCCATCAATTATTTTATGTCAGACATTTTCCTTTAATGTTCAAACCATGTTCTGGAATATTTGACTGATATTAACTGGAAAAAGTGACTTTTTTGTGTGTTTCAGTACTATTTAACTCTTATCCAAATTAAGCTTAGTGCATCACAAAAAAAAAAAGATAATCTGGGAAGCAAATATTGTGTGAAACTAAATGTAAATAAATTCGGTGGGAGCTTCAAGTTGTCAAGCCCCTTGCTTGCTTCTGGCTACCTCCTGTTGAGTCTGGCAAAAAGGAGCTTTGGGAAGGAAGTCCTTATTCAGCTGTACAGCACAATAGTGCATTTAATTAATTTGACTTCTTAGAGTGAGGGTGTAGCTTGCCTGTTTTTTTTCCCCTGGTTTGTGTGTCCTTTCTGCTGGAGCTGTAAACCAGGATGGGCACGTGCTGATGTCACCATGGCAGCTGCTGCCCTTTGAACCAGCAGGGATTTTGGGGCTCACTTGGACAAGTCTGCCATTTGAACGAGCAGGGATTTTGGGGCTCACTTGGACGAGCCTGCCATTTGAATGAGCAGGGATTTTGGGGCTCACTTGGAAGAGTGTGCCATTTGAACCAGCAGGGATTTTGGGGCTCACTTGGAAGAGTCTGCCCTTTGAACCAGCAGGGATTTTGGGGCTCACTTGGAAGAGTCTGCCATTTGAACCAGCAGGGATTTTGGGGCTCACTTGGAAGAGTCTGCCCTTTGAACCAGCAGGGATTTTGGGGCTCACTTGGAAGAGTCTGCCATTTGAATGAGCAGGGATTTTGGGGCTCACTTGGAAGAGTCTGCCATTTGAATGAGCAGGGATTTTGGGGCTCACTTGGAAGAGTCTCTGTGCCATGAGCAGCTGGCAGTATCCCCTGGAGATGGCACCCAGCTATTCCGAGATTTCGCAGGCTCGTAGTGTTCTCTCATCCAGACATGTGTAGGTGTTACCAACACACAGAATTAAGGCTTTGCCTTAACTCTAAAGCATACTTGCCCAGAATTTAAAGAGTTGGGAAAAATACTGGAGCAATACTGATGGGCAGTATTTTGTCTTCAGGCAGAACCAGGAAGGGGCAGCTAAATCTACTAATGGGAAAATGTCTTTACTTTGAGTTGGTCTTTTCTCTCTCTTGAATTGTGACCCTTTAAACCTCTGTACTAGTAACATTTGCACCATATAGACAAGTGCCATTTATCCTGCTAAGTGACTTTCCTTTAATGGTTTGCTTCTTCAGGAGCAATCAGCAATTGCTGCAGAAAAAACCAACCCACTCCAGCATTTCTGTAATTAATGCAGGGGCCAGTTTATTCCATTCCACTAAATGCTTCCTGCTGTGCTTCCTGTCCATGCCCCTGTCTAGGTTTGAGTTACAGCAAGTTAATTTTCATAATGTTCTTGATATGTGTAACACAAAGAGAAGGGGGATAAAAGCTGGAATAGATGTGTAGCTAAAAGGAGAGGGGCCCTTGGAGGGTGCAGCATCCCTGGCAAAGCTCCAAGCAGTGGCTGATGCAGGATTGGCAAGATCCCTGTCAGCGTGGGCTTTAGGTACCTGCTGTTGGAGTTGGGAAAAGAGAATTCCTGTTAACAGGTTGGAACTTCAGTCCTTCAGAGGCTCTGGAGCTGCCCAGGAGTGGGCAGACAGCATTGGATTAATGTGAGTGCAGCAGTGTTTCTCTGCAGCTTCCTTTTTTTTTAATGGGGATGTTGCTTTTTCTGGGAGTAGAAAATACTCATTCCTGTCCTCCTCTGCCGGTACAGAATTGGCTGTGAGAACCCTTGGTGTCTGTGACTGGAGGATTTTTTTGAATGGCCTGATGGAAGGAAGGCTTGGTAGAGAAATCTGAACTGGCTGGGTGGTGGATTCATCCAGTGGATGTCTGAGTGGTGGAGGAGATGGAGAACATTCTCTCCTGAAGGAAGTTCTGACTCCTTCCTGACTTTCCTCGGCAGCAGTAGGCAGATGTTCATGCTAGAAGGTTTGCTGCCTTCTTTGTCTTGTCTATAGTAACTCATTGTTTTTTCCCCTTCCCCTAACTTGATTCTGCAGCAGCTTTTGGGCATTTTGTCCTTGGCTCACTCAAAATGGCTGAAAAGTCATTTGTGCCCACCTCGAACCCAGGATGGCTTTTCCCAAGCTGAGCTGGTGCTGCTGCTTGGGATGAAGCCAGATTTGAATCCTTCAGCAGCAGCTGGACACAGCAGGAGGAGGGGCTGATGGCTGAAGACAGTTGGAGTCTTCATCACAAGGAAATCCCAATCTTTTTGGTTTTTCCCTTTTTTTTTTTCCTGACCTTGGAATGCTTCACAAAGAGTTTTTCACAGGGTTGGTCTATTCCAGTTTCTCACTGCCGGACTCACTCACTGGTTCTTGTAATTTCTTCTCAGCTTTTCCAGCTGCCCCTTAAATATGTATGTATGTATTCAAATCATAATTATCTTCCTATTCTTTCTGTTCTTCCAGTTTCCCATTTTTCTTCCCTAGCTGAGTTATCTTTCGTCTTTTTTCACTGGGCAGTCATCAGAGTGGCTTTTCTCCACCACTGTACAATCGTGGCCATAATTCTCTTCCACATTTTTATTTTTATTTCTAAGTTGCTCTTAAACCACAATGTGACTTGGAGAAGAGGATGGTTTTTTTCCCTGATACTGCATAAACAGTAGGCAGATCAAACGCTCGTGTCCCATAAAATTGACCTCTTTATTTGGATGCTGTAGTGCAACGGCAGACTTGAAAAAAGCTTTTCCCAACAAAAAAAGCTTTTCCAATCTTGGTGTTAAAATATTTCCCCCCTTCTCTGGTGAAATGCAGAAGTCTCATAGGTCGCCTCTGTTTCTAGGCTTGGTAGACTCTCTACTGTCACAGTGAGTAATTTACAGTTAAAAATAAATTCCTTGACCTTGGGAATTTTACATTTTTGCTTAAAAAATGCAAGAGAGATTTTAGGAAACTTAAAAGGAGCCTTGTGTGGATTACTACATATTGCCTCCAGTAAATCCTGCCATTTAGAAAAAAAATTTCCCTGGGGGACTGTATGGCTGATATTTTAGATTTGGTTGTTTAGTCTGTGCGAGCCTTGCACGACTGAGAGCGAGGCAGAGATTTGAGATCTGGTTTTGCCTGCCTGGTTCCAGATCCCAGGAAGAGCAAAGGCATTTTTAACTTTTCCTTTTGGAAACTGGAGGAGCAGAAAAAGTGTCCTACATGAGATGGTTTTAAGATGTCTCAAAACAGCTTTGGGCTTTTGCCTGGATTTGATGCTTCTCAGCTGCTTGCCTAAAGACCTGAGTCTAGAGCCAGCCCTGTGGTGCACTTAAAACTGGTTTTAGGTAGGGCAGCCTGAAGACCCCAAAATATTTTCTGTGCATGTTTATACAAGGAATTGCTCAGGTTAGAAGCAAGTCTTGGAGAACAAATATTACAATTAAATAGGAACTTAACTAGTTTATGTCCTTAATATGAAGGAATTGTTCTTCTGGAAGATATTGCTGGAGGAGGGTATTTATTTCAAGATACTGTATCCCAGTTGGAGTGTAGATAATTCTTATCTGAAGAATTTTCTGTTCCAAACCCAGTTTCTCATATAAACACTTTTCTTTTTTTTCTATAGTTGAATCCCACAATTCCTTCTGGAATATCCATTCATCTAGAAAAGATCAGCATAAAACACCAACAGAACTTGTTCCATTTACTGCTTGGAACCAAATTTCTACCTTTTAAAGACTAGATATTTTTATTTTTAAAATCCATAGAGATGAACATCAGACCTTGGGTTTGCAGACCCTTCAGGCTCCGTGGCCTCTTCCCAAGGCATTTGTGAAGCACAGCTGGGAAGGAACAGGTTTATTGTCAGCTGGCTGAAACTCCTTACAGAGAGGTCAGTGTCTCAGTTGGGAATAAGTTAGAGGAGAAGAGAAAGATTTTGGAGGAAAAGTTTCCCATTTAAAAGTTGGGAATTGATGTAATGGTTTAACATCCTTTAAGCTCGGAGTTCTTTATTTGCAGCCCGGGCAGTGCGGGCAGCAGGAGCATCGAATGTCTGCTGGCCTCTCTCCTGCCCCAGTTCCCAGGAGAAGAGCTGGGGCAGCTCAGAGGCAGGAGACGTGAAGGAGAAAAGGACAGTGTGGTGTCAGGATATCCTTCCCTTGAATCCTTCATGTCAGGGATTTGTAGGATTGTGCTGCCCAGACCCATACAGGTGTCTGAGGAGCCCAGAGCCTGCAGCTCACTCCTTCAGCTGTGCTGATCTCAGTTTCTACACGCTTTGGGGTTTCTGTTGCTAAAAACCAAATTGTGGCTGGGGATTTTTTGGTCCAAAACCCCAGGGTTCTGTGCTGCCTCGCCCACTCCCTGGTGTCCATGTCCTGTGTTGTACACCAGCTGTTTTCCCTCTGCCTGGCCAGGGAGTTCCATCACGTGCACAAACCCGTGTGTGTCGGCGCGGCTCCGGTTATTTTCGCAGCAGTCCCCAGGTGTTCTCCACAGCCATCCCTGTCAGCTCGGATCAGCACATGCCTGGAGGAGAGCTGTGCCTAGTGAAGGTACTCCAGGCACTTTTTTTCCTTACAAGTTGCCTCTTCCTAAGCCAGGCTGCATCGACCTTAAATCGGGATTATTTTAGGATCTTGCCCAAACTTGCTTCTGAAGAAGCACTCACCTGTGTGTCTGCCTGGAGAATGAGTTTGAGGGAGCTCCTGTGGAAGCTGTTCTGCACCTCCTGTGTGGAAAGAGCAGAGGACAGCTCCTAATCCTTCCAGTGCTGCCCAGGAGATGGTAGGTTGTGGGAATCAGATGGAATCACTGAGGAGAATGCTGTATGGAGCTCTTGTCCCCTTCTTCCTTTTCTTCTTTTTCTCTTCCTCCTCCTTTTCTTTTCCATCTTTCCTTCCCCCAGCAGGAAAATTGTCACCACAGTGTGAGAGAGCAGAAATTTCTTTGTGGCAGTGTAGGGAGTCAGGAGAGGAGGGAGCAAGAGGAAGCATTTGCTTGTTTTGCCAGTGGGATAATGGTGCTGGGGAAACATTAGGCAGAATTTAACTGAGTTAAAGGATGGAGGGAAGGGAAGGGGATGGTAATCCCTTGCATTTTAATAGGTCTCCTGAAACTTCTCTAATTCCTGGCTGGAAGTGGCTGACTTAGCAGTGCTTGTTGTGCTTTCAAGGGCAAAACATCTTTGGGAAGGGAGCAGGAGCTTGTTCCAAGGGCCCCATTTGGCATGTGATCCAGGGAAGCAATGCCTGGATTCCCTCAGCTGGATGCTGTCATCTGCTGGTTTAGCTTGCATGGGGATAATGCTCAGTGCTCAAAGCAGGGAATGTTTCCCTTCAGAAATGCATCCTCAGGTGGCTGCTCCCTGCTGTCTCTCTCTCTCTCCTGCCTCAGGAATATAATTCTGAGGAATCCAGGAGTGTTTCCATATTAGATGATGCATTAGCCTATCATTTGCAATTTATTTAACAAAAGTTACTTTTGGGAAACACTGTTCTGTTTGAGGATTTTTATGCAGATTTCTGTCTAAACTGCCTATGAATATGGTTTGTTATGGGAACAAATACTGTGTTAAAAGTATTTAATCCAGAATTTCATAATTATGTTTTCAGTGTCTGCTTCTTCTTTCCAAAATCGTTTGGTAGCATTTAGTTTTTCACTTAAATTGAGGACATAAGGTGGCTGTAAATTTAAAATCAGTTGAAGGGATCCCTCATGCTTCAGGTGATGGAGGAGCTCTTGTCTCCTTCCCCTTTTGCCCACGTGGAATTTGTGCTTTCCAGAGCCACTCCCCACCCTTCCAACGTAACGTCTGTCCAGAGTGGCTTAATTACTTTTGCTGCTTCTCCGTATGTGGCATTTTATTTCTTTCAAGCCTTTTACAAGCAGATAATTAGGTATTTAAAAATAAAATACTGGGATGTAAAAATTGGATCTTATGAATGTTTAATTACTGAAGGTCTCCTGGTGGGTTTTTGTTCAGTCCTGCACTGGTTTTTAATGGAAATTTGGAATCATAGAACCTGGATGCAGTAGATGCCTCAAAAGGTGATTTCACCCCCATGGGCTTTAACTGCCATCATATATAAAGTGAATATTGAGCCACCCTTGTATGACAATAATAAAGCTTCAATATTGGGCTCTGAAACTTGGTAGGCCAAATTTTTGTGAGAAGCAAGTAGAATAGAATAGAATAGAAATAGGAATAGAATAGAAATAGGAATAGAATAGAATTGAATTGAATTGAATTGAATTGAATTGAATTGAATTGAATTGAATTGAATTGAATTGAATTGAATTTTTGGAGGTGTCTCTAAAACCATTTAATTTGTCTCATTGTGCTCACAGCAAAGCTGTAGTAACCTGGGATAAAGTTGAGTTGTTCTGAAATTTCAACCCAAACACTGTGATCCAGAATCCATACTTTGTCCAAAAACTGAGTTGCTGAGATGATGTTTATCTGGAGTGGTGCTGTTGGGATTGTTGGAGCAATAATGAGCAGGCTCTTTTTGGAAGAAGGAAATAGTAAATGTCACCTGCCAGGATGTCACTAACCAGGATCTATCACTGTTCCTCCTTCCTTTCTCCAGTCATCCTCCAACTCCTCTGCCTCACAAATATGCTCTTAAATATGCTTTTTTTCCTCACAGAAATGTGCTTAGAAATACCACCTAGCTAAATGCTGGGGATAGAATCCAGTCCAGTTGTGGAATACATCTTCCCAGGGTGAAACCCAGTGTTTAAAACCAGAGTGAGGAGTCCAAAAGAGGTGACTTTGCAAGAACTGCTGCTGTTCATCACCTTCAGAAAAAATAATTTCTGAGATGCAGGAGCAGCTTCCCAATAACATCTCCTGCATGGAATGTCTCCCTCTTTCCAGTTTGTGCTGCATGTGCCAGCTGAGTTGTTGATCAGGTCCACCTGGAATTCCCACAGCTCTGAGCTCCTTCCTCCACTCACTGTGCCGTGCTCCTGAGAAATTTTGGGTAGAGACTGTGGTCACATGGACTTTTGGACTAAATCTTCCTTCTTCCTTAGCTCCACAGTCATCCACACCTGGTCAGAAGATCCCTGGCATGTGCTTTACCATATTTCCAAGTGCTGCTTTGTGTTACCAGTGCTTACGGTTGAGGGTTCTGAGGTATTTTGTGAGCAGTAAAGATAAAATCCTTTGGAGAATATTTGAAGCCTCATTGGAAACTATTTTAAAAACCTTAACTATGTAAGATAAGGAAAGCAAAATGCTCAGGCTGTCGTGAAAAAAAATATCCTCGTGCGTCTGTAAATTTTGAAGATTTTCTTCATTCCTGGCAAATAATGAGAGACTGCACAGAAGTCTTTGAAATGTAAAGGTGCCCTGTGAGTACCCTTTAGTTAATCAACCAAGTGATATCCAGAAAAACATGAGTGTATCCCCCACAATTCCTGTTCTCTGGTTGGTGTTCAACTCATCCTCAATCCTAATGTGGATTTCTCTCACAGCCACTGTAGTGTAGATCTTAGCTATTCCCTCTGATCCCTGTCCTCCAAAGGGCCAAGATTTCTGCCCCGAAGCTGTGGCACAGGATGGGACACAGCTGGATGCCCATGGTGTCTTTTGGCCTCTCCGTGCTTTTGTCACACTTGTCCTGCACCTCTTAGGAGTCAGAACTGCTCGGGACCTTTTCTTTAGGTGCTTTGTCTCATCCCTTAGGGCTTGGGCAAAATTCTAGTGTCTCCCTGTTCTTTTGTTTTCCTTATCTGCACAGCTCCTCCAAATCTTGATCTTCTGGTTACCTTATCTTGGGTTTGTTCTTCCTGATTTGAATGAAGCCACATTTACCACACAGTGCAGCATTTGGCACGTGAGATTCCCTTCCTGCTCATGCTGTTCCCTGTTGTTCCAGGAGTTCACATGCATGTTTCATTTACCCCATGGCAGCATTTGGGTTTCAGCTCTTCACAGGATTCCAAGGCTCCTCCTCCAAGCCAAAACTCCTACTTTGCTTGGCTGTAGGAAGTTGAAGACAGTTTCTGGCTTCCACACCAATTTAATTGAAATTAAATTAAAGAAAAAACAAACACCCAGCATTCATAAACACTTCTGCAGACCTCAGTTACCTTCAGCCATATTTAATCAGAATATTTGCCCCTTGTGTACGAAATGATGGGAGATCCAGCCCTCTGAACATGAGAGGTGGCAGCTTTTCCTCCAACAGAAGCCTGGGAGTCTGGCTCCTCACGTGGCATTGTGTCACTTCCCAGAGGCTTGGTGTTATCTTGGGAGAGGAGAACTGGGATTGCCTGGAGGTCTTCCACTTGTGACACTCCTTTTGGCTTTGTTGCTTTTCAAAACCTTTCAGACTGTGAAAATAGCACTGGTTATGTTACAGGCTTGGCTTGGAATTCCTCTGCAGAAAACCAGACAAGAGATTTCATCTCTAGAACATAAGGTGCAGATTTTAAAATGAATTTTTATAGCTGTGCTTAGGAGGTAGCATTTCCATGTTTTTTTATTTTACTATACTGACAGAGTAATTGAATTATTACATTTAATAGATCTGCTCCTTCCTGTTCACCAGTGAGGGGTTGACTCTTTATTCTTTTCTACAATGGGATGGTAAAAAACGGCCCAGTTTTTATATGAAAACTTTTCAGTGTGCACCTTCATTGTTTAAAGGAGCTCCAAGGTGGGATTTTGAGACAGAACCAGAGGCTGACCCGTTTTTACTGTTTCATTTCTTTGTGGCTGTGACTGAGCAAACAGAACAAGATTTGTTTGCATTGTGTTCTTTCATTTATTTCCCATTTTGGGAGGAAGAGTCAAGCTAATTACTGACAAAACCCACAAGAATTAATGAAGCTATTTATCACTGGGTATTTTTGTCCCTGTCACAAGGCTTGGTGCAGATCCCAAAGGAAATCTTGCCTGTGCATTAATAATCAGGGATATTGTTCTGCTTTTATCAACTCTGCCAGTGCTGATTAGGATTTGCTTAGCGGGAAGGAGTTCTGAGTTCGTCATTAAACTTGTAATGAGTCTCTGCACATTTCTATTGATCTGTGTGATCCTTTCACATCCCAAAATGCAAAGGGATGCCTTTCCCAGCTTTATGTGTCCAGGCTGTGCCTTCTACCCTGGGGTCAGTCATGATCAGTCTTAACTTGTGCCTTAGTTTATTTCTGAGAAATGCAGATACCAGCTAAAACTAACTGGCATCTCCCTCAAGAAAAAAGTGTGTAGTGCTAAATAAAACAGGATTCTAAATTGCCTATACACAGCTAACAGGCTGATGTTGCCTTAGAAAAAGATGGATAATACAAAATACTCTCTCCTGCCTCTTCCTTTCCCCTTTAGCTACTGCTGAGCTTTAAACACAAGTGACAATTCTTTGCTTCTCTTCTTGCTGGTTTTAAAATGCCCGGGGACTGCATAAAATACATCCATATGGCACTGAATGCTTGGATCAGTGGCAGAGCAGGCTTTTTTCTGGTTGTCCTTCAGTGTGTAGCTGTCAGCTGTGAAACCCTCCTGGGTTTTTACGTAGTATGCCTGGGAATGGTTGTGTAAAAGGAAGGCTCCTTTGGGAGAATTGCTGCTCTGCCTGTTAGAGGCAATTTCTTGTCCACTGGAGATGGACCAGTAAATACCAGTGAGGCAGCTCAGCTGTCTGAGTGGGAGGAGGAATCTTCAGGTGAGATGTGACTGTGAGGAGCAAGGGACTTTCCCTCTTGTCACTGTCTGCTCACATCTTTTGCAGTGGCAGAAAATACTGTTGGGGTCCCTTTGAGTTCCACCTGAGCTGTTTAGAATGAAAACCACAGCAAAAAGCTTGGACAGGATGATCTTTAAAGGTCCTTTCCAACCCAACCCATTCTCTGATAACTGTTTTGCCAAATCTTTGAAGCAAACCTACAGTAGTGTACAGCAGGAATTAGACCAGGAAAATGTATGCTGCAGGATTAGGAATAAAATGAAAAATTTCTAATTTAAGGAAAAAGAGAGCAGGTTTTTAATAACTTTAACTAGCTCTGCATTCCTAGTTACAGAGACTTAATGTTCAGCTAGATTTAATCCCAAGTGTTTGTCTCTATCCAGATGTATATCTAATCTAAAGCAAGGCTGAGAGCTTCAAATTTAAGACATGAGCCGGCCTTGAGCTGGTAGATTTTGAAAAGCATCTCTTGGAAAGAAAGAAAAGAAATCCTTGATTTCTGCATTATATTGAATTTGACTAAAAAGCTGGGGAGTGGAGTTACAGGCCCTGCTGGGCACTGCTGTCAGCAACACCCTGGGAAAAAAACACTTTCTAGGTCAGAAAAGTGCATCAGCCTCCATTTCCTTCTGTCTTGGATGAATTATTGTGGAAAACAACACTGTGAATGTGCTCTGAGGTGCCCAAAGAGAAGAATGAATGAGAATTAATGAGCTTTTCAAGCTAACACATATTTTCATAGTCATCTTTTTTATAAGGCAGTTACTGAAGTGTTAATCATTTGATTACTGGTTGTTGTAGATAAGGGAATAATTGGTCCCTTTTTGTAAATTATGGAAATGCCTGACAGGAAGGGGCAGGCATGAAAACTCTTGTTTCCATGGATTATTGCCCAGAGAGATTGACTGGAACTAAAACCCCTTTGCTCTGATGACAACTGGGTGGCAACAAAATTCTGTTTCCTATTTGCTTCTCAGTAGCAAGGGCAGGTCTTTAAAGATGCTCCCAAATGTGTGTGAAACTTAATTTTTGGCATGGCTTGAAATGAGTGTTATGGATTTCTTTTAGAAGCCATTACAAATGAGCCTTTGGTGGTGGCCAGGGAGAAGGGCTGAGTCTCAGTGTCACTCTCCTGAGTGCCAGACAGCTCTGGTGCTGCTTGAGGACATTTCCCTGAGCCCTGAGGAGCTGCATTTCCCTGTTTTCCTGGGCCTGAATAATGAATAGAGCAGATCTTTTTTGGTGTAACTCTTAGGAAAATCAAGTTATACCCTCTGTTTTGGGAAGAAAAAGCATGAGGAATGCAGGATCAGGCAGCTTTTTTCATATCCTTAGAGTTTAAAATGGTGCTCCTGTGCAAAGGGCCTGGCTCCTTCCTTTGTATCCCCGTTCTTGCAGCACGTGGGAACGAGCTGCAGATGATCCCAACCATTCTCTGAGCAGCTTTCTGTGTGTTCATCTGCTGGGTAGGTGTCATTCCTTGTTATTCCCTGTTACATCAAGCCAGTTCACTCCACTCCATGCTTCCCTTCCTGCTGCTCTGCACCAGACACTCATAAATATTCATGTGCACTTCCCACCATCCATTTAGGCTCCCATCCCCGGCTTAGGGTCTGTTCCAGTTTGCTAAGTGCAGCTTTTTTTACCAGTGCTGAGGGCTGGCTGGGGGAGCTCAAGGCTGATGTCACACTTTCTCCTTTAGGAAGTTGCTGGGATGTTTAGGCTTTAAAAGGTTTTGCTCAGAAATTCTCCCGTCACGAAGAGCAGACCGAAGTTCAAGGCACCTGATTGTCACAGGGTAAAAGGAAAATGGAAATTTCCTCAGCAGCAGCAAAATTCTGTTTCTTACTTCATTAAATGAGTAAAAGTCATCTCTTCACCTT
Source organism: Vidua macroura (assembly GCF_024509145.1). Classification (NCBI taxonomy): domain Eukaryota; kingdom Metazoa; phylum Chordata; class Aves; order Passeriformes; family Viduidae; genus Vidua; species Vidua macroura. The sequence continues at coordinate 116,407,077 of NC_071572.1, read as the reverse complement.
CAGCTCTAATAAAACTGTCTCATCTTGCCTTGAAAAGTCCAGTCCAGATAAAATATTTGTAAGATTTAAGAGAATTGAATTTACAATGAGCAAATAATCAACTTTTTGTTCAGGATCTCTCAGTACTTTAAAATACTCGGAGCTGTGTATAGAGGGCAGAGGAAAGAGGCAAATTTGGTTATTCCACTGGTTCATTGGCCACATGTTGCATCTTGTTAAATTCATCTCCATTTTGTGTGGAGCACTGGGACAATGCTATTAGTGATCATCTGGAAAGGGGTTAAAACCTGGGTTTTAAAAAAATAAATTAATTTTAAGAGGCTCAGCACTCTCCCATGAATCACAGAATCCTAGAGTGGTTTGGGTTGGAAGGGAACTTAAAGATGATCCAGTGCCACCCCCTGCCATGGGCAGGAACACCTTCCACCATCCCAGGTTGCTCCAAGCCCTGTCCAGCCTGGCCTTGGACACTTCCAGGGCATCCAAATGCTTCAGGATTACCTTGAGCTTCCAAAAGTCTCTCTTGTTCTCTGGTCGGTTTCTGTAGAGCTTTTAATTGTGATTATTTCTTCTATAAATGGTCTTTGAATAGCAGTGGTGATGGCTGTGAGAAGTTACCTCTTATGGCTTTATCAACTGCTGGCTAAGAAATGGGAATGGAAAATAGGGAAAGGCCAAGTCCACCTTTCCCTGGAGCTCAGCAAGGCTGAACAGGCTGCTCTGGGAATGGAATTGGACTATGGGAATCGTCCACTGCCAGTCCCTGGATTTCTGTGTTTTCTCCTCTGCTCTGTGGGTACAGACCAGCCATTCTCAAATTGAGAGCTCCAGGCTGCCAGCAATCCCTGAAGCCAAAGTAATTGATCCAGGACTATATCAAACAGTTTTCAATAGTGCTTTTAATTAAAAGGCAAAATAAAAGCTTTGTTGTGGTGGTGACCTGAAAAGAAATGAAGGATTGGCAGGGATTCATTGGTCTAAAAAGGCCAGCTGCAGTTGTTTGACATTGTTATTGATTGTGTCTGTCTTTCTAGAGTTCCTTTTCGAGGTAGGATGCCATAAAACCTCCACAAATAAACTGCCAAAAACCCCTTTTGGAGGTGGTTGCTCTGCTGCTGTGTGTCCTCCTTTCCCCTACAGTCATGGACAAGCTGCTGCCAGCAGCATCCTCCTGGCTGTTTTTCATTGGAGGAGGCTCAGAGCAGGTTCTGCAGCCTGTGTCTAAGTTCTTGGAGGGCTTTGCCTTATTTTGGGGCTGAGGTTTGCCATGTGGGTGTTGTTTGCAGCCCTGTGGGAGCTGCTGGATCCCCACTGCTGGAGGGATTTAAAGCCCTGTGGATGCAGCACTTGGGGCCATGGCTTAGTGGTGTTCTTGGCAGTGCTGGAGGAATGGTTGGACTCCATGATCTTGGAGGGTTTTCCCAACCAAAATGGTTCTATGATTTGTTTTCTTGCATTTTGGAAGTATCCTCGTGGATACTACAAAATGTGTCCCGAGCTGCCAAAGAAATACCTGAATACCAATATTTGGCACCAGCACGTTGTGTGCAGGCTCCTCTCTGGCCTGTGCTTCTGTGGGAAGCAATGCAGCTGCAAATGTCCTTTGTCACAGGAGCTGCTGCTAATAAAAGAGAAGGACTAGAAGTGCTGGAATTGTGCTGAGGGACTTTGTGCTCAGAGGGTGCTCCCTGTGCTCCGTGCCCTCTGAGCTGGGCGCATCCGCGGTCCCTGCTTTAATTTCCGTGTTAGATCTCTGCCACGAGCTCCAGGCCATTGTTTGTTCCTCTTGGAATGGGTATCAAACCCAGAATCAGCTAAAAGCAAGGTGAGTTGTTCTCTGGGAAGGATAAAGTGAGATATATTTAAGGTAGAAAGTGATGGAGCCTCTCTCGAATTCAAAAAGCAATATAAAGCAAACCTAAATAGTTCCCTGTTTTTCTGGGTCTTGTTTCCCTGGATATTCTACATTAATTTCCTAAACAGAATCTTAAATAATGAAGCACATCTGTATAATAGGACCACAGTATAATTTATAACCTAGATCTTCAACTAGGCTGGGAATACATTATCTTAAAAGGGGCTGTTTGAACCATTTTGTTTATACTACTTACAGGGATCCATGCATGGATTTCAAGGTTTATATTTTGCAGGCTTTCTACTAATTTTAGTTTTTCTTGATTAAGAAAAAAAAATTATTGAGGACTGAATACTGTAAGGAGTTGTCTCAGGTGGTCCTTTGGTCTGATCTCATCTCCCATCAGGAAAGAAATGGCAGAATAAAATAGGTTTGACAATAGAGCAGGAGTGGAATCAATAGTAAAAAAAAAATCAGGGTAAAAAATCCTTTAATTAGAGCAAGGAGATGAGACCTCCTCAACTGTGGCTTTTGCCTCTGCTCCCTGGAACTTGACTGGATTCCATCCTCCAAGTTCCTCACTGTGACTGAGACAAATTTCATCTGTCTGAGAATTCCTTGGATGAATGCAGTCTGCTGGCTCTGCCAGTGCCTTTGGATAATGAATGAGTTTGGTTTCTTACTTTGAGGGAACCAGGTGAAATTTCCATAGTTTGACAGCGAAGAGCAGAGGAGGATGGGGGGTGTTTTTATTTTTTTTTTTTTTTTTAAAGAAGCTGCTTTAATCACTTTAATACAGCATTTCTGTTTCCAGTGCTTGGAATGACATATCTAAAAATATTCTTACTGGCTCACACAGATCATTTAAAGTCAACTCTGTGCATCTTCCTTTTGGGGCTTCTTTTTAAACACAAATCTAAAAATGGTTTTGAGGCATTCATAATTCAGTATATTGTTCTTAGTAATGCTTTTCCTTTTGGTGCCTTGGGTTGTTTTTGTTTTTGTTTTGTTTTTTTCACAGCAAAATAATTCCAGTGAAGATTTTGAGGTGAGCTTATGTATGAAAAAAAGTTGTAGTGTCACTGGGGTTTATCCTTCAATCAAATCTGAAAGGAGTCACGCAAAGGGCAAGGGAAATTTTGGGATTACACAGTGAGGAGAAGGCTTTCCTCATCTTCCTCCCTTTACCTCTGGCTTTCAGCAGGTTGGATCTCTTGGCCAAGGCTGCTGGGAGAGGCCAAGGGCAGTTTTCCAGTTGAACAGTCTGGATGTGTTGATCACTTTTAAGGTTATTTTGCCTTCAAGATATCTCTTGGGTTTTGGGTTTTGTTTTTTTTTTTTCCCTGATTGCTGATGCTTTGAAAGTTCTGAACAACCACGAGGATGAAGCCAGCAATTTAAATGTGGCTTCTCCAGAAGAATCCTTGGAGAGGTTGTGAATCTCTCATATGATATGCCTAAGAAAATGACAGGGGCATGTCAGTCCCGCTCCTCGTGCATCACACGTGCCAAGTGGCACAACCCCAATTACTTTTCCTTGCAGGTCACTCCTGGCTGGTGCCTGAGCCCTTTTGCAGACTCTGGCAACAAATGACCTTCTAATCCCGTGCTGGTGGGGAGGTGATTTGTGTTATCTGAGGGCCCTTCTCCCCAGTGCCTCGTTAGAGCGTTCCACACGTGCTGTGGGAGCTGTGGGAGCCCACCATGGACCAGTGTCACTCCTGGGGCTGCTGCTGGACACACGGATCCCCCCAGGAGCAGGCAAAAGGCAGCCTGCAGGAATGTGATGGAGCGACCTTGGAAGGTCTCCAGCGGCCGCTGTCGGATCAAAGTGGCTGGAAGCACGAGGTCAGCGTATTGATTCCATCTTGCAGCTGGGTTCTCGCTGTGAAATCCCTGCCAGGCTGTGGCTCCAGGCTCCCAGACAAAGGGGATCAACCAGGGTGACTCCATGAGGTGAAGGCTCGGAATTCAGCCCTTCCTGGTTCATGGCAATTCCGCTGATAGGATCTTCACAACTTCCCTCTCAGTCATCTCTGGGCACTTGGCTCTTTGCTGCCACAGTTGCTGCTGATTCAGGAGGGTGTTGGTGTTTGGGCATCTCCTGGTTTCTGTGCTGAACCAATGATCAAACCTTTCCTTTTAGGAGTTCCCTAATTTTATATATCAGAACAGCCAACTTCTTCTTGCAGAATTCATGGGGATGGGGTGAGCAGCCAGTTTATGATGGGAGCCACCAGATCCAGATTCTTCCAGAGCTGATCCAGCTGAAGAAAACCATCTGAGCAAGTCAGATCCGAGCTTAAAAATCCCTTTTGCAGCTGGATCCCTTCAGAAGTGTACATTGATAGATGATAGAAGGTGCTCTGAGGGCTGGAGCCAGGCTGGGAGAGCTTGGGGTGCTCACCTGGAGAGGAGAAGGCTCCAGGGAGAGCTCAGAGCCCCTTCCAGCACCTAAAGGGGTTCCAGGAGAGCTGGAGAGGGACTGGGGACAAGGCATGGAGGGACAGGACACAGGGAATGGTTTCCACTGCCAGAGGGCAGGGCTGGATGGGATATTGGGAAGGAATTCCTCTCTGTGAGGATGAGGAGGCCCTGGCACAGAGTGCCCAGAGAAGCTGTGGCAGCTCCTGGATCCCTGGAAGTGTCCAAGGCCAGTCTGGACAGGGCTTGGTGCAACTAGGGATAGTGGCAGGTGAGCTTGGGATGAGCTGGTCTTCAAGGTCCCTTCCAGCCCAAAACCTTCTAGGATTTTATAATCACAGCAATTACTTAATGTTTGAGGCACAACTGTATGATTAGGAGCTGTTTGATGTGGATTTTGTTGGATGGAAGGCTGGAAGGAGTCAAGAACTCAGCTGGTGAAGCCATTGTTCAGCCTCTTAATGACAGAAAAATGTCCATAACTGATGTTCAGGCTTGCTGTTGAAACAAATGGTTTCTTTGGTTAATCACTTCTTTACTTGGCTTCCCTCCTCTTCAAAAGATGCCTTGGATGCAAATTCCTAGAGAGGAGTGACATTGTCAACTCTGTGTGCCAGGGAAGGGAGAACTGCCCAGCTGAATAAGTTATTTTGAGGTTCAGTTGCCTCAATTTCCCAGTTGTCTGCCCTTCCTGCTTGGATTGTGGTTGGACTCAGCTTTTAGCTGTTAGATCTTGATCTGCAGAGGGAAAAGTGGCTGGAGACAACTTTCCCTGAGCAGTAAGTTGCTTCTGCCCCTCACCTTTCAGCTGCTTGCTGTGAACTCTGCAAGCTGCCTGTTTTTTTGCCAAAAAGTTCCTTCCAGCTCCTGAATTGTTTGACAGTTTCCCTCACTTCCTGTAGCTGTCAGCGTGTCCAGTCACAGCAAACCCCATTCCCAGCATTTCCTCCCCCACCTCTGTCCCTCCAAGGATGTGATATTGACCTTTTTCTTGGAGTAGTTCCAGCAGCATACCAGGAATATTTTGGCCTAAAGGATATTTATTGCATTGCTGACTAATGCTGCCCTGGATGTACTTGTGTGTGGAAATTTTTCCAAGAGATTAAATTAACTCACTAGATTAAAAAAAAAAACCCAAACCAGCATCTTAATGAAACAAAGCTGAAGTCTTGAGTGTCTTATCTGTTCCTTGGGCTATGACTCCCCAGATTACTTATCCAGTTGTTTCCCATCTGGATTTTAAGCAGCTGGTTGTTCTTGTCTCCGTGTATTACCTTGTTCTGCTTCTCCCTGCTGAGCTTCATTTGCCTCCTGAGGTCATTTTGGCATTTTCCAAGATGAATTTGAATTCTGAATCTGTCCTCTCCCTTGCCTGCAGTCACTCCCAAATTAATGCCTTCTGGGAATTCGAGAAACATACGGCCAGCAAGGCAGAACAGAAATTAGAGATACAGTGGGAACTGTGGGCTTTCATTCGTGCCAGGATTTCTAAAAGGACTCAGTTTGGGTTTTTTAAAAGGAGGAATGGCAGTGCCTCAGTATTCATGGAATTAAAACTGTGAGCAGTTGGTGTTAATACCATCTTGATCTGCTGCCTGTCAACATAAACCTGGGTCTGTTCAGAGAAGAAATGTCTTGGAACTAAGTCCATTAGGATGCTCTCTCCAAATGTTGGTTGAAGCAGATATTTAAATATAAACAAGCCAAGCAGTACCTTATTTTCCCCCTCATTTTGTGAAAGGAGTGAAGGTAGGGTAGGGAGACTCCAGGAATAAACAGAATATGTTCATATTTTATGATTTGTGGACATGTCACTCAGAAGGGAAGAATTTTCTGGAACACTTTATTGTCCTTCAGGGGTCGTGAGTTACCAAAGCAAATAATTTCCTGGGTGAGACTGGACCCGTGAAGAGTTAAATGTGGCTGTTTGCATCAGTGGCCACGTGAGGAAAACCAGCTTGTTTGTGATGCTGCAAATCAATTCCTGGGATTCAGCCTGTGCTGCAGCAGGAGAGGATTTGGTCTGCTTGTCTGTGTCTCCTGAGGATTGTCACTGGGCCTGGAATGAATCCCTCCTCCCCTCACAGCAGCTCCTGCCTGTTTGTCCTGCACCAGCTCGAGCTGTTCAGCACATCCATGGGACAAATCTGAGTCAGGGATTCAGGAATCATTCCCGTCTGGGATGTGCTGCTTCCAAAAACCTACTCAGTGAAGGGAGTATTTGCCCTACCTTTGCAAAGGCAGCTTTTTAGCTGGGTGGGAAACCTGATTCTGCCTCCGGAGCAGAATATGTTAGAAATTCACATGGGAATTCAGATTTTGACTTGGGAAAATCTCACCTCTCAGAGGCTGCCTGTTGGATTCCTGTTTGTTTAGCCCTTTTTCAGGGTTAACTGAGGATGAAAATGCTGCTTAGTGGGATACTGGAGATTTTGGTGACACTCTTATGTTAAGATCTAAAACAAACAGACAAAAGCCCCCCAAAAACTCACCCCAGAAATCATAGAATGGTTTGGGTTGGAAGGGACCTTAATCTTGCCTTAAATTACTGTGTTCACTGGATGGCCACCCTGGCAAAGAACTGAAATCCTTGGAATATTGCTTGGAGAACACAAGCTCTGCCTCGAGCACTCTTTTCTTACCTTTTATCTGCACATGCAGTGTTTGGTGTCCAGCACAAGTCACACAGTTCCTCTCCTCTGCCACTGGGAGATGGCAAATTCCAGCTGCAGTCAGGGTGGAAAAAACACTGGGGGGGGGGATGCTGCCCTGAGACACTTCAGTTGCTTCCTAAATAACTGGCCTACAATTAAGAGGATTTATACACATCAAAATGAGGCAGCTGGAGATGTTCCAGTTCCTGTGGATCTTGCTGATCCCTCCAGGTGAAGATGTAGGAGAAGGAAAAAGCCTATAAAATATCAGTTAGGCTTTGGCCCAGCTCTGCTCTGGTGTTTGTCTTAGAGGAGTAGAAAAATAAGTGTTGTGAGGATGATGGGGTCTGAGAGTGAGTAAATGCCATGTTTTACAAGTGAGAAGAGCTTTTTGTTGCTAATAATTAGTTATGGGGGCTGTTATCGTTCAGTGCAACTAAATTTACTGAATGGCTTGGTAGAAAACAGAGCAATGAAATTAATTTTCATCTCAAATCACAAATATTTAAGAGTAAATCTGATGACTGGGAATGATACAGGAAAAAAAAAAAAGCAAATAACTGCTCTTGTCCTTGTGGGAAGTTTAAGTGCACGTGATGGATGTGTTGGACACAGTAAACCATTTTTAAATCACTTGCTTAAAACTTGCTCTGAAACTGGTCTTTGAATCCATGGTTTTTTCTCTTCTTTTAGTGGGGAAGACTTCCTTGATCACCAGGTTCATGTATGACAGCTTTGACAACACCTACCAGGTAAATGAATCCATATTTTTGTCTTGTGTAAGACTCCTCTGCTGCCGTGCCTTCCATTGCAGGAAGAGTCATTCCAGACGAGTTGGGGCACTGACCATGGAATTGCCAATTGTAAAATCTTGATTTCAATCACCAGGCAGAGTGGCACTTCTGGGTTGGATTCTGCTCCAGGAGTTTACCTGCTGCTTGCAGCAGGATGAGCTGTGGTTCTAAAGGAATACCCGAGGGGCACAGCCAGGGAATAGCAGTTGTTAAGTCTGCCAGGGTTTTTTTTTTTTTTTTTCTTCCCCACCATTTTCTGCCAGATCATCACAGGTCTAATCCCTGTGTGTGGATGAGATAACAGGTACCAGCTCTTTTAAACAACAAGTTGACACAAGCTAGAAAATAATACAAAATGTAAAAAAAAAAAAAAAAAAAAAGGGAAATTTAAGATGTTTAGAAAATAATTTTACAAATTAGCACAGTGCAGTCTGGGAGAACACTCAGTGTTGCTCGCTCCCAGAATTCAGATATAATTCAGATCTAAAAGTACTTCAGTTTCCTGAAGCGTGTCTCCTCCAAGCAGAACATGTTTCGTGACTTGGTTACAGCTGGTGATGTTCTGGATACACAAAACTGAGAAAAATCTCTTCCCTGGTGCCTGGGAAGGTTTTTTTAGGGGGGTGGGAGGAGGAGGTAATAGGAAAAAAAAAAGGGAAAACGTGATTCTCCTTTTCCTCAGTGTCTATCCAAGGATCTCATCGAACTGAGAGATTTCCCTCCTGCCTCCTTCAGTAATTCCTCCTTGCTGCTGCTAGGAAAAACGAGATGGGAAGTTCTCCCTGAGCTGTGGGAAGAGCCACGTTTCCACAGTGTGGGAGGGCTGGAGCACACGTCACTGCTTCCTCCCAGATTCCTCCCACTGTAATTACATGGACATTGAAGGCAGTTCTTTTATTTAAGCTGGGATTTTATCCTCCCCCCGAGTATTTTTCTTTTAGGAGTGCTCCTTTTCCTTACTGAGTTTGTGTCCCAGTTCCTCCTTGAGGAGGTTTCACCCCGTGTGCTTTAGGATGTCACCATGGAAAGGTGGTCTGATGTAATGCATTAAATGATTGCAAAACCACTGAGTGGCACTTACAACACTGAGAAATCCTAAGATAACTTGGATTTAGGCAGCAGTGCTGCCTGCCCAGTTTGGGTGTTAATGGACTTGGCTCAGAGCCATTCAGCCAAACCCCTTGATTTTCCTGGAGTTGTGCCTGAGGTGGGGCCATACCCCCTAGTGTGTGCTGTAGCTGGAAGAAGGAATCACAAAGCTCCAGGAATTTGGCCAAAATCACACTGCCTGTTGGTGTCAACCCAAAGCAGACATTTTTGGATGCCCAGGATTCTCTAGAGACCCCTGAGACCCCAGTATTAACGTGCCTGATCATGGGTGACTGAAGCAGGAGGTGAGTTCAGGGATGATCTGCTTGTTCTGGACATTTCTGGCAGATTTTGAATGCATATTTTTCTGAAACCTATCATTTGAACATGGGGTTTTTATGTTCAGCTGTTAAAAATAGAAAGCTGCCATTTAGTAAAATCCGTGCTGTGCATTGGATTCCTTCTGCTCGCTGCTGGATGAGAGGAATTCAGCTGTGTCCCTCTGTCTTATCAGTAAGAACTTGCTGTGCTGTGTCAGAAACCCAAACACTTGCAATAAAAACAAGTGATTGGAGGAGTTTATTTTACCAGGAGTCATTCCCCTCCATGGACATGCTGGGAATGATTTCCTTTGTGCTCTGGCCCCACATGTCACATACCATAGAAGATCTGTTTTTGTAAAAGTCTGGTGTATTGAGCATTGCTGGAATCCACTCCTTGATAGTGCTGCTTCCCTGTGTTGTGGTAGGACAGGCTGGGAGAGGAGAAGGCTCCAGAGAGACTTCAGAGTCCCTTCCAGTGCCTAAAGGGGCTCCAGGAGAACTGGAGAGGGACTGGGGACAAGGGGGAATGGCTTCCCACTGCCATTAAGATGTTCTCCAGGAAGCTCCCACTGGTGTTGGGAAGTTTGGGTGCAGCTCTGCTGCTTTAGGATGAGCCAAGCTTTACTTAGGGATCATGTAGGTGTCTGCCTTAATCTGCCTGGAAGAGTGAAGGTCCATGGACATACTTGGCACTTGGGAAGAAGGCAGTGTGTGCCCACATATCCTGGTTGAGCTGGGGGACACCAATTTGTCACGTGCATAAAAATCCCTGCTGCTACCCAAATAAATGTGTGGGTTAAACTGTCAATATGCATGAACAGAAGTCAAACCTTTTGTGCTTTAAGGAATTGTTCTGGTTGCGGATATGTTAAACAGATTGCTTATTGAATCAAGCTGTAGCTTAAAAATAAGAAACCCAACCTGTTTTTCTTGCAGCTTCTGCTGCTCCCCTGAAAATCACTGCAGGTGTTCTGACATTTTTTTAAGGGCTCTTGGTTTTCTCATCTCTTTACAGGCAACAATTGGCATTGACTTCTTATCGAAAACCATGTACTTGGAGGATCGAACAGTGAGTAAGATTTTGTTGCTTTTCTCTGTGAACAGTAGGAATGAGGACCAGCATCTGGTTTTGTGCAGCCCACACTTCTGAGATCACTGGGAAGCACAGGCTGAGCCTTCATCTCCCAGCTGCTTCCAGGCTGATGAGTGCTGTGGAGACACAGCAGTGGGAATGGGAAATTCAGTGTCATCCTCTGTGAAGAAAGTGATGGTACAGATAATTTGAGGGGTGAATGATGGTGGGAATCTGGAGAAAGGGGAACCATGCTTAACCCCTTCAGCTTGTGATGCCACAAGACAGAAAGGTAAAATACAAATTGCCAGATGTGGGCAGTTAATAGCTGGCTCCATCTTCTTAATACTCCTTGTTTAAAAAGAAGGTGGCCTCTGATGAGTTCACAGATGAGACTCGTTTCCTTGCTTGGTGCAGTTTTAGCTCATCAAGTGAAATCACTCCTCTGTGCAAGCAAAGCTGTGGTTTAAAATGAGCTCAGATTCTTAATTAAGAAATTCAGCCTCAGTTGAGCTATTTGCAGAAACAAAACTGCAGTGCTGCAGAAGCTTGTGGTACCGGATAAACTCCCAATAAATGGGATTGGATAAACCCCCAGTAAATGGGATTGCATGGGAAGTGCTTGAGGATTGAGATGTGCTTTCCATGGCCCAGCTGGCTCTTGCACACCTTGCCAAACACGTTGCTTTTAGTGTGTCTTGCCTTTTCTTCCAGAGCCTTGCTGGTAAGAGCCATTCAGCCTCTCTGTGCATGTTACTTTGCAGTTTAGAGTTACAACAAGCATTTTCTCCTCGAAAAACTGACATGAGTAGCCTTTCCAGCTTTTCCACCAGCAACCATCCTTCATGCTGCTGGAGGTTGCCTGTGTGAGTCCTGAGGAAGGAGAGCAGAGCATGAATTTCTCCTCTAAGGCAGAACTGCAGGTGAACATTTCAGAGAACCACTGAGACTGGAAAAGCCCTCCAAGATCAAGTCCAGGCACCCCTCAGCACTGCCAAGGCCACCACTAACCCACGTCCCCAAATGCCACATCCACACACTTCTGAGCACTTCCAGGGATGGTGATTCCATCACTTCAGCTGTAGCTTTCTTGTTGGTCCTCTCAGTTTGGAAGCTGAGCCATTCCACTCCCCTCCTTTTGGAAGGGAAGCATTTTTTGGGAAGCTGCACCCCCCAGTTTGGCTGCTGTTACCCCTCGGGAGAGATTGCTGTAGGGAGACAGTGTCCTGCTGCTCCCAGTCCCCAGGCACCTCCTGCATGAGTTTCTCCTTTTTATTTAGCTATTTTTTGAAAAGAAAAAAAAAAAGTAAAACATTTCTTGACTCTTTTATTTTTTAGTGGCAGTTTGGCTTTTTTAATTTTCTCCCACCCACAGATCAGGTTGCAGCTGTGGGATACTGCGGGTCAGGAACGTTTCCGTAGCCTCATTCCCAGTTACATCCGTGACTCTGCTGCTGCTGTAGTAGTTTACGATATCACAAGTAGGTATTTTGCACTGGGTTTGACCTCTTTTCTTATTTTTCTTGCTTGTTTGACTGATTTTGTTAGGTACGGTTGCAATTATGGGACACAGCAGGTCAAGAGCGGTTCAGGAGCTTGATTCCTAGCTACATTCGTGACTCCACTGTTGCAGTTGTTGTTTATGATATCACAAGTGAGTGGGGGGAATTCTGCATTTCTAATACTCTGCCCTTTCCATCCTCTAGCTTAGCTTTGCATGTCCTCTCACGTCATCTGCTTGGGCTTCATCCTGGCATGACAAAAACGTGGTTTCTTTGCTCGTTTTACACAAGCCCCGTGGTTGCTGCTGTTGTAATGTATAAACTGTCTCACAAATGCCATTTTAACCCTTCCCTACCCCATTTTCTTCAGTCCTCCAGTCCTGCCTGCTCTCGTTGCACTCTTCCATCTGCCTTTCGGTCATAACATCACCTGTGACTTTTGGTCTTCATGTCCATGGGTATCTGAATTCTCAAACTGGAGACTTTTGTAGCTTGCTCCACTTCATTCACCCTCCCTCACCAAATGAAATCTGGGCACGGGCTGGCGGGGAGAGCGCATTAACATCACATTTTCCTTGGAATCAGCCACTCTCACATGCTGCGAGATGTAAAACTTACTACTAAGCTCTTACCCTTTAACAATTGCTCTTTCATTCCTTACTAAGGTATGTACATTTTTGTCAACTAAAATATTAGTGCTTCTTCAGCCCTGCTCCTTCTGTCCCTCCCCTCAGTCCAGACACCCCTTAACTTACCAGTTCCTGCACTGACAAAGAGCAGAAATTCTACTTTAGGGGAACTAAACCTTCAGACAATTTCAGTTCTAAACCAGAACTGACTGAGAACAATGGCCTAATTCTACACAAATGCATAAGTTCTTGTCCTTTGATTTATAAACACTAGAAGATTACAGCCAGGAATAGGGGCCTTACCTAGAAAAGCTCTAATTGTTAAAAATGGCACTTTCCTTTGAGCTAAAATTACAGGTTAGCTGTGAACTCTGAATTTTTTCCTGACCCAGCAAATTCAATATTGCCAAGCAGTAAAGGGAATTAAGACACTGGCAAGTGATCAAGTCTTGGCTGTCTAGCGTGCAATATATTACTTTGCAGTAGAAGCCATTAAAAAAAAATCAATACTTTTCAAGAACTGCTGCAGAGGCCCCCCCTTTTTAAGTACTGAAACTACTTTGGCTGCTCAGATGCTCTTTGTGTCACTAACTGGCAAATGCTGAGCTCTGTGGCAGCTTCCCTCCAACTCCTTTTTCCCTGTGGGATGCAACTTCTCAAGCACCATAGAGTCTGGAATTCTTACCTTGCAGCTTTTAAGGGTGTAGCATTAAGTGCCTGCAGAGAGGTTAAATTTCTGCTTCTGGTTTTATGCAAAGATGTAGAAATTGTTTTGAAGGCAAGTGTTCAGTGCCACGGGAGTTGCTGCTGTGTTGTATAACCCTGGGATTCCCTAGAGAAAATAAAAAGGGATTGGTTCAAGTGTACAAAATGCAAGGCTGGGATTGAGGATTTTTGAGAAGCAGGGGAACTGTAGGAACCTCTGGAGGTGCACAGGCCACGAGCAGCGTAGAGTGCAAAAATGAATCCCCACTCCCTACAGAAAATACTTCATGCTGAACTAAGAAAAAAAAAAAGGAACCGAAACACAGTGATGAGACTTTTCATTTTAGGTGCTGTCAAAACCAAATTATAGATGGACTCAGTTCCCTGTGGGGCTTTGAGCCCACCTGTAATGAAGCACTTGCCCATCTGAAATTAATGCCAGAGCTTCCGTGTCCTTTAGTGGGGGCGATTCAGGGTTCCACTCGCTGATTCTTCATCACCCTCCTCCGCCGACTCCACAGAAAATGGAGCTTTTCTTCCCAAGTGCAGATGTATTTCCTGGTGAGTTGTGAGGGACACCTGCAGTGATAACCCTCTCCACTGTTCTCTGATAGATGTAAACTCCTTCCAGCAAACCACAAAGTGGATCGATGATGTCAGAACGGAACGGGGCAGCGATGTCATCATCATGCTGGTGGGAAATAAAACAGATCTAGCAGACAAGAGGTATGGGGGAATGAATCATCCAGCTTTCAAATCCAGCTTTTCATACTCTGCTGCTGTTTGCTCTTATTTTAAGGAGTATATTGTAATGTGGTTTTTTTTCTGGATATGGCTGTGACTAGAGAAATCTCAATTTTAAGCCCTCTTTCTTTTGGCTAAGCCAAAATTTCCATCACAGTGCTGTGAATGAGCTGAAAAACCATCACCATCTTGTACAGATGTCAGGAGAGAAGGGATTGTTGACTGCAGCCCACACCAGTGAATGAATAAACTGGTTACAAATATTTGTCCTTAATAATGTTCTGCTTAATGGGTGGGACACATATCCAGGGAAAAACGGGACAAAATCCCTCCCAAATGAGATGATTACACTTGGACCTTCATTAAAACAGTTTGGTTTTGATGATTATTTTGGGACTGTGATTGCTGATTGTTCAGACATAAAAGCACAGCTTCCTGGACAGGAATTTTTGGGGTGAACACTTGGCTGTTCTGCTGGAATGCTGAGTTCTGCTTGGGTGTGCCATGGAAGTGAGGTGGTGATACCTGTCAGCAGCTGTACATTCCATGCAGGAAAAAAACCCAAAACTTTTAAGTGCTTTTAGATAAATCACTTAAAGGTTTGGGGTTTTTTTAAAGTGTAATAAATATTAATTATTAAAGTATTTGTCCAGATTTGGGTTTTATGAGTTTTTTTCCCCCCCTAACTCTTGTGTTTTCTTCCCCAGACAAGTGTCCATTGAGGAAGGAGAAAGGAAAGCCAAAGAGTTGAATGTAATGTTCATTGAAACTAGTGCAAAAGCAGGATACAATGTAAAACAGGTGAGTGGCTGCTGGTAACACACCCTCCTTGTGGGAGGAGCACGTCCCTGGATCTTGGGAAGCTTTGGCAAAGGGGGCCGGTGGGAATTGTAGTCCACACACACCAAGGGACACCTCAGAGCTGAATTGTTGGCTGAGGTTCTGAAGGATCTCTGACCTTGCATCACATGATTTGGGAATTCCTTCCCCTTAAATAACAGGGGAGTTATGGAAGAAGCTTTGGGTGAACAGGATCACACCTTCCTGGGTTTTTGATAATCCAGATTTGCTGTTTGGCCTGAGAGTGAGACACAAAGCTGGGGAAGCACAGGTGTGAGGACTGTTTTGTGATTCTGTTTCAGTGAATGGAACAAACCAATGAAGGAGGAGTGTGATGGTTTAAAATGCTTCCAGTGCACAGGGAGACAGAGCAACTGCTGTTCCCACTCTGTTGGAAGGCACTGGAAGTGCCAGCAAATGTTCCTGGACAGCCAGAGCTATTTATTTCTAGAAGATGATGAGTTGCTTTTGAATTGGGGAAAGCAGTGAAAGGTCTTTTGAACTGATGGGGCTGCAGAAAAATGAGCGTTTATGTCCTGAGATGAGCTGTGGCTCTTTAAATTCAGACCTGGAGAAGACATAAATTCATGGGTATCATGGTCTAAAGGGGCTCCAGGAGAGCTGGACAGGGACTGGGGACAAGGGACAGAGGGACAGAACACAGGGAATGGCTTCTCACTGTCAGAGGGCAGGGCTGGATGGGATATTGGGAAGGAATTGTTCCCTGGGAGGGTGAGGAGGCCTGGCACAGGGTACCCAGAGCAGCTGGGGCTGCCCCTGGATCCCTGGAATTGCCCAAGGCCAGGCTGGATGGGGCTTGGAGCAGCCTGGGACATGGGAAGGTGTCCCTGCCCATGGCAGGGGGTGGATCTGGGTGATCTTTAAGGTCCCTTCCCACCCAAACCATCAGGGATTCTGTGTGTATGGATGACATTCCATGTACATTTTATATATGTAGTTACACAAGTGGTTTCTGTGCAGAAGGGTACCAGGAGTGATAAAATAGGATTATGAGCTACTTCATGTTCTAGACAGGACTAAAGAGTCTGTTATTAAAATGTCCCTTGACTTTGCCTCTAAGTAGCAAAATGATTCCCTCTATAATGGGATAATTATAGCAGTGTTAACTCAGAGCTGTTTCACTGCATCACCCACCATGGATGTGTTGGCTTCCAGGGTCCCCCAATTATCCTGCTACAACAGAGGCTGCCTTGTAATTAAGGTTTGTGCTGCAATATCTTAATGAGTGCTTAGACCTGGGGGTGTGCACTGAGAGCAGTTGCCTCACTGAGAGGAGTGATGATGGTGATGGTGATGAAGGAGCTCTACACTCCCTCTTTCCTTCAGGGAGTTTCTGTGCCCTGCCACATTTCCAGAGGTTCTGTAGCTAAGCCTGTGAGGGAGTTGTGGCTTTCAGGGCCAGCTGGAGCCCTGAGGATTTGATGGTGTGCACAGAGACGAGTGGATATTCAAAAAGAATTAAAAATGGATTTTTCGTACAAGTTTTGATCCATGTATTGCAGGCGTGGACTGGGATTCTCAAGGATTTCAAAGCTATTCTATATTCTAGAATATTTGTAACTCTCATATTTTCTTAGTTTAATAAGCAGTTGTTTAAGCAATTATCAAAGGACGAGACCTTTAATACTACCACTTAGGTAGTTCCCTGTTTCCTTGCAGCTTCTCTGCTAAATGGTGTGAATTTATTTTATAACTTAGCAATAAATTCTCTCCCAGTGAAATGGGAAAGTACAACTGCAGGATGGATCTCCTTCCCATAACCTGTGTGAAATCCTTAATAAGCTGAATGCAAATTTGACCTTCCCATAACCGATAACTTCTCTCCACAATATATTCTGATCCTGCAGAACAATCACTGTCTCAGTTAATTTTCCTACAGAATTTTCATCCAGAAACAGCTGAAATTCTTGTCCTGCTCGGGGAGGGAATGGCTCTGGCTCTTCCAGCTGCTCCTCCTCAGTGGAAATCCAGGGGACTTTTGTCCTTTGGTGCTGCTTTTAGCTTCTGGTTCATCCTTTTCTGCTGGAAGAGATTAGAGGGAAGGGCACTGCCTCCAGCTCCCTGCAGCTGTCCTGCAGATCCAGAGGGCCTGGCTTTGTGCTGGGACCCCCAGTAGGTGAGATGCTCTGTTCTTCCAACAGCAGCTATTCCAATGCCAGGATCTTCCACCAGCAAGGAGGCAGAGGGAACTGTGCTGCTGCCAAGCTTTTCCTGCCATTCCTTGTGTCAGGAAAGGGGAGAGCTCTGAGGATGGCACATCAGTGCTGGCAGCTTGCAGAGCTGTTTGCAGTCCCCGAGGTCCTTCACACTTACTGTTCCTTCTGCCTTTGGGCAGGGAGTGTTGAAGGAAAAATGAGTGGATATTAGGGAATAAAAGCACTGGTAGTGTTATTGTGGGGTTAAACCGATGCAGCAGAGGGGAAAAGACTGGCTTTTGGATCCTGCAAAGACTGATTGCCAGGGGAGCCTTAAGCTGGAGGAGAGAAGTAGATGACTTGCTCCTTTTAATGCAGAGAGCTGTAGTCTCTGATTCATTCTGTCAGCCCTGAATAAGCTTTAAAAGACCTCGCGATTCCTGCGCTGTCTCGGCACTCTGTATTTCAGGGAATCTTATTGTTAGTCCCTGGATTTCATGCCCAGAATATGTCAGGGTTCATTTTGCTGTCTTGTAGAAAGAGAGGGGAGGGAGAGCCCCTGAATTGCTCCCTCCAGCAGTACCTGGCACACTCCATGCTGGCCCTGGAAGAGCCAGGGGATGAATGTGGTCCTTGGCAGAAGAACTTTCTCACGGCAGCAGCTCTCTGAGCACAGCCCCTCTGTGACCCTGTTCTCACAGAGCTGGGCTCTTTCTCCTGTCTTCTGATTCTTACCCATCTGATGGGCAAGAATTATCCTCAGGGTTGCAGAGAATGAGAATTAGGGAGAGATTTTTGTTTGCCTTGCATTGGGGAACAGGTTTCTTGCCCGACTTTTCCATCTGGACAGTGATCCTCCCGTCCTTTCCATATTGCTGCTGGAGTGTGGCTGAAAACTGGTTTGTGCCTGCAGTCCTTTGTGACCCTGATCTGCTGGGATTTATTGGCTGGAGTAGCAGGAAAGGCACAGTCTGTCAAATGACTTGAAACTGATGGTGAGAGATGAGGCTTCTTTCCAGAGTTTCTATCAGGAAGCAGATTGCAGAGTTGAGCGCTGAAAGAGAGTTTGTGTGGCTTTTAGTCTTTCAGCTGCTGCATTTAACTCCTGCCTTGGAAAAAAAGTGCTGGATGCTTATCAATACTTGTGTTTTTATACCCACACAAACATTTAAACATGTACATGTGTGTACAGACACACACTGGCTCGGGGCTGACAGCACCAGGAAGCTCAGAGGGCCCTGTGGGAAGGCTGCTTTCCAACCATCAGGAAGTTTCCCTAATTGGATTTATTCACATATGCTGGGGCTGATAAGCAGAAGGTTAATAAGAAATAAAGTTGATTTTTCTTAGTTGCCAAATTCCTATTTTTAGTCAGATAATTTAGGGGAGAAATACTGCTAAAAGCATCATTTTATTCCTGGTCTTAATGTAAAGAAAGGATTACTGTATTTTAAATAGCCTTTCTGTCAGCACTGTGGTTTAAATGCAGGAATTCCAGTTGGTTCCGTCAGCTGAGGATTTTTTAAAGACTCCTCACCCTTCCTCTGTGTGGGCATTCCTGCAGTTGGTTTAGGTAGAGTTTAGCATCTGGAATTTTGTTACTTCCTGGTTGGCCTGTGAGGATTTCCCTGAGGTTTTCAGGGAGGCTGGAAGGTCCAGGTTAATGGCAAAAATTCAGAGAAACACAGAGGGAGGCGTACTAAGCTTTTTTACTTTGGAATTGTTGGCTGGAATTAGGGAGTTACATCGAGTCCTGACTTCTCAGACCCATCCTTGGCTCAGATTCCAGTGTGTGCCAGATTCCTGCCAAGAAAGATCCCAGACAGACCTGGGGGCTTGCTCGTGGTGAGCTTGGAGGGGGCTGTCAAGCCAACAAAGTTGTCTTAGGACAGTGGGAGCATCACTGGGAGCCCAAGTGGGGAAAGCCCTTGGGCAGGGACCCGCGGGGCTGCTCGGGTACCCACATCCCTGATGCAAACAGGCTGGCAGTGGCTTGGCTGGGTTTTCTGTGGAAAGTGGGTCACTGGGAATAAGTGGTTTAGCTTGGTGTCATTTGAGGAGAGGCAGGACAGCGTGCAGCAGCGGAACACGCCAGGCCTGACGTCAGGCCCGCAGCACGCCATCCGGGACTCCCGCGCTGGGAACACGTGATGCAGGGAGAGCAGCCTGGGCAGGGGGCACAGGCAGCTGAATTCAGCTGCATTATCTACAGGGTCCTCACCCAGAGGGCCTGGGAAGAGTGTGGTGGGAATTACAAGTCTGAACCTCAGAGGCAAAGGTGGGAAATGCAGGAGACGGAATCGGCCCCGTTCCATCTCGCCTCCTTCAAGTGGAATAAAACCATCAGGAGAGTTGGGAACTCAGACCTTGCTGGGAAACTGGAGGTGGTGTTCAAGTGAGAGGCTTTGGATGGCGTTGTTCTGTGCTTTATGGCCTGAATGTGGATGTAGGAAAACCATGGAGTGAGCACCAAAAGATGAGGATTAGGTTTGGCTGCGTTCCTTTATCTGTTCCATAGGAGCCTGAGCCACAGATAGGTGAGGCTTGGGAGGAATCCTTTCCATGGATCCCTTTTTTTGACACTCTTCCATGTGTGTCAGCTCGGCTGATGCAGTGACAGGCTCCTGGCTGGTGTGTTTGCCTTCATCAGCATGTCCGTGTTCCTCTGAAATCCTCTGGGGAGGTGTGAAAACCTAATTCCCACCTGCCACGGGGAGGTTGTGGGGTCCATGGACATCCATGGCAGGTGTGGGGTGAAATGCTGGATCCCACCCATCCTGTTTGCAGAGAAGGTGCAGGAGGTTTGCTGCTCGCAGCTCTCTGATCTCCACTAACAAGAGCTGTGCTTTGCCCTTTTCTAGGAATAAAGGTTATATTTGGTGTCAGGATTTTGGGGCTGAGCAGTGTAAATAGTGCTGGGGGATGTGTTGAGTCATTGTTTGAACTGCCTCAGCTGGGGGGAGCTGTTGTTTTCATCTGTTCCCTGTGTGGTTCTTTGCAGCTTTTCCGACGTGTGGCAGCTGCCTTGCCTGGGATGGAAAGCACACAAGACAAAAGTAGAGAAGACAGTATCCTTTCTGTGCCTGTGCCAGGCGTTACCCTGCACCAGGATAATCCACTGCAGCCCTCGCTCAGCTCCTGGACATCCCAAAGAGAGGGGGAATAGGGGCAAGTAACCTTCGAGCTGAGGAAGGAGGATTGCTGGGTTGGAAGGCTGGGAGCAGGGGTGCTGAGGGTGGAGGCAGCAGGGGAAGGAATGGTGATCCAAAAGGATTCTTTGCTTGGTGTTTGAATGTGTGGAAGGTGGGAGAAAAGAGCTGCAAAGAGGTCTGAACAAAAAACCCCCGTGGTTCTTGCAGACCTGACTGAGAATCCAAAACCAAGCTGTCCTGGAAGGGACCTCTGAAGCCCCTTCTCTGATCCTCCTGCTCAAAGCAAGGCTGACTCCCAAACTGAGCCAGTTTCTGCAGGTCACATTCAGGGAAACTTGGGAAATCTCCAAGGATGGAGATCCCATAACCTCCCAGGGCAGCCTGTCACCCCAGGCAGCGTCTCTGTGGTGGGAGGGAGAAGACTCAACTGATGGGATCAGTCTCAGCCAAGGGCAAGCAGGTGGCATGAGGGATGGAAAAGGCTTGAAAAGCAGTATGGCTGCACAGGAGTCACCGACCTGGCCAGGTGGGTGTGCTGGGAACAGCAGCTTTTCCAGGGTTGTTGGTTTTATTTGCAGCAGGGATCATGGAGTTGGTAATTGTGCCTTGGGGGAAGGAGGTCCCAGGAACTGTGGGAGGGAGACAAGCCTGGCACTGAAATTCCATCAGAGCATCTGATGCATGGGGAAAAGAAGGGTTTGGGAAGCTGGGGATTGCAGCTGCTGAGGCACAGGCTTTGTGTGACAGGGACTTGAGTGATCAGAAATAGTTTGTTATGCAGGTCCCCAAAAGGTTAATGAGCAACAATCTTTATTAAGGAGGAGGGCTAGAGTGCACAGGCAGGGGCTGTGGCAGGGAGTTGGATCAGCAGTCTCTAAAATGGGAGTGCATTTAGGGCACTGGGAATTGGGCTTCCTGCAGATAGCAGGGATGGATAGGATCCTCTCTCCCAGGCAGCTGCATTAGGATTAATGGGGGCACTTCTGCAAAACATGGAAGGTTCAAGGATCTTGACCCATTCTTGTCCTGAGATGAAGCTGGCAAGGCTCATGTCAAGCATCTCCAACTTAAACACACTTTAAGCTTTAAATCAGCCAAGCGGAACAAACACTGGAGATGAATTGCCTGTCTTTTGTTTCCATTTCCATGTTTATTTTCTCCAAACCTCTTTAAAAAGCAACTTCAACCCCCTAAAGAAATAAGTTGGAAGTACCAGCTGTGTGATCTCTTTGCCTCTGTGTTGTGTGATAAGGGGAGCGCTGGAGACTTGTGGTGAACAGCTCTGAGCTGGGGATTAGCATTCAAAGCTCCTCCTGGGAAAGGCTCCGTGAGGCTGTAGCTGGAGGGCATCTGCTGGGAATTCTTATCACAGGCAGGTTGTGAGCAGCCAGCTCTGCAGTGACCTTGTGGGACATCAGCTGTCCCTGGAAGGGGGAATCCAGGCTGGTGGCAGGGCTTTGCTGGCTGCTGGGGGGAGCGGAGAGGTTTAACTGAGCAAGGATTGGTGAGGAGGTGGGGCTGGCACGGCCGGAGCTCTGGGGGTGGGCAGTGCGCGGTGGTGCCCAGGAAGTGTTGGAGCCCCCATTCCCAGAGGGATTTAAAGCCGTGTGGATGTGGCACCTGGGGACATGAGATGCTGGTGGACTTGGAGACCTCAGTGGGCTCTTCCAGCCTGAATGGTTCTGCAGAGGCAGTGATTAGACCCTTCGGTGTATCCGTGCATCTTGAATTCCCACAGCAAGCGATCAGTGGGATTGCTGGGAAGAGCAGACTGGGTAGAGACAAACATTGGGGTCTGACATCGTTTCTGCTGCAAATTTCATGTGCCAGTGCCAGGGCAGGAGGGGCAGGTGAGAAACCTTTGGTTTGGAGCTGGCCTTTCCCAGTATTTCAGCGGGAAGCACTGAAAATGCCATTCAAAATCCCGCTCTTGGTAGGGAAACAGAGCTGGAGATGTTTGCCTTAACTTCCTCCTTCCAGTGATTGACATAAAACTGGAAAAGCCTCAAGAGCAGCCTGTCAGTGAAGGAGGCTGTTCCTGCTAATACCATGTGGCTTCCACCTTTCTCCAGAACATCACTGCTTTCCCTCCCTGTCCTCTTCATTGACTGCAGTGTGAATATTGGCTTGAACCTTCCCCTTTCCGTAATAACGTATCGCAGTTCATCATCGCTGGCTGTCTCGTGGAGATGATCTTTAGCTTCACAAGCACACCCCACACACACACACACACACACACACACACCCCCCAACAAAATGTCAGTGTCTTCATTATTTATAAGAAAAGAAAAAAAAAAAAAGCCAAAATATTCCACCGTATTCTAGGTATAACTTTAAAAAAAAGTAAAAGCAAAAAAAAAAAAAAAAGAAAATCCAAACAAAAAAAAAAATAGGTACAATTTCTTAATATTTGTTCCTTTTTTAATATGTTATGATATTGCACTTTGAAATGATGGCAACTGAGTAAGTTTGGAATTGGACCTAGATGAGATGTATGTGCAGAAGAAGGCTTGCAAATCTGACCCATTGGAATTTCTCCCAGAAACTGGGAATGCGTAGACAGCAGGCGGAATCACGGGGGGGAAGCGGCAGATGCCGAGGGTTGAGGGCTTATCCTTGATAATTAAACACAAATTAACCCCAAGCTCTTAATTGCGAGTCTGCCTGGTGTCCAGACCCAGCCTGGCCTTAGCAGGGCTTGGACACCGCCGGCTGCTGGAGCTGGGAATTCTCGCCGAGGCAGCGGGGACACATTTCCAAGGAAGCATTACTGGGAAATACGGACGGGCTCTTTGGGATGAGTGGCTTCTGGAGGATTTGAGGGGGAAGGAAGGGGTGGATGTGCATTAGCAAAACACTTGCAGGAAGCAGGGAGATAATGTTTCGAGTGCAAAATGAGTTTTCAGAGCATTTTCTTTTTTTTTTTTCCTTTTTAAGTAGAAGACCAATGAAGTGAATTATTACTGCCCAAGAGATGGGAACGTAACAGTTCAGCTGTTTGGAAGAGAAAGCGTTTTGCTTCTTTGTTTTTTTAGGGGAAGTATTGAAATCAGGACTGGCACTAAAACCTGCCAAAGCCGATTGAAACCTTGGAAAATTGGGAGAAAGAGGGAAGAGCAGCTGGCTGCCCCAGCAGAGGGGGAATGGCACCCGCTTTTCCAGAGCGTGGGCTTAGGTCGGTGGGGAAGGGGTGTTTACTTTGATCCTACAGAATCCTAGTTGAGACATCTTAGATGGAAAGGGAGGGGCTTGAGTAGGATGGAAACCAACTTCTGATTATGCAGATTTATGCCTTTATTTTTTAGCTCTTTTTTTTTAATTTTATTTTTATGTTCAGTCTTCCAAGTTGGTTTAGTTTGGTTCTCTAGAGCTGTATAGTTTGGTTAAATAATTAGTAATTTAGTTTTCCATGGAATTAGGCTCACAATTAACCCTTTTTTCTTTGATATTTATTTCTCGGCTTTAATTTTTTTTTTTACTCTTTTCAGTGCTGATTTTGTTGTTTTCCTTTGGCTGAGGAATCTGTGTAGAGCTTTGCTGATGTTGCGAGATGTAGCTACCCGAGAAACACGGAATGAAACACACTAGAAGTGCACCCTTTTAATCTTTACTAGTCATTGTGAAGTTGCTGTGTAAGTTAATAAACACAATTGTAAATACATTGTTTGCTGGGCGACTCTGGCCGAGTTACAGTGCAGGAAGGAATTCTCGAGTCTGTGTTGCGATTGCGAATTAAATGGACAATTGCAAGGGAATTTTCAGGCTCCTCCTCGGTTCTCTTCTGCCCCTCTCTCTACCATCTAAAATAACCACCTGGGGGAGAGGAAGGGAATCGTCCTCACCACCACTTTCCCCAGGAAGCGGGCATAAAAGAGTTGGAATTCTTCATTCCTGAGGTGAATGCCAGGCTCATGCCCTGCCCTGGGTTTCTAGCAACTCTGCACAACAATAACTTAAAGGCAGAACGAGATGTAAAAGTGCTTTTCTAATGCAATATTAAAGGCGAATTTTTTTGACGTGGCATGTCTTGAAATAAACATCAATGATATGTGACAAAGGATCATTCTTTATTTAAAAGAAACTCTCTGGGGGAAGGAAACCTGGCTGCTTTTCCTTTGTTGTACTGTTCTTAACCGTGCTGAAATGCTTCATCCTGCTGCTTCTTCCTTTGCTTTGGTTTGCTTTTTTCTCCTTTGGTTCCCCATGCAGCTTCTGTTGGTCCTCATTTGGCTGTTCCCCACAAGCACATCCTTTTTTTTCCTTGCTTCTGATAGAACCAGCCCCCTCTGCTTCCCACAGTCCCAAGCTTTAAGCCCTGGATTTAAGGAGCTGGCTTAGCCCATACGGGCTGTGATGGACCAGCAGCCTGGATGCTTTTCCTGGAACACCTGAGAGCAGGTTTGTCCAGAACTCGCTGGAAACAAAGGTCTGGAGAGCAGCATTCCCACAGCTCCGTGTTCAGCACGGCCGGGGGGCTGCAGGAGCACGGACGAGGCCC
This sequence comes from Vidua macroura, assembly GCF_024509145.1. Classification (NCBI taxonomy): domain Eukaryota; kingdom Metazoa; phylum Chordata; class Aves; order Passeriformes; family Viduidae; genus Vidua; species Vidua macroura. The sequence continues at coordinate 116,382,640 of NC_071572.1, read as the reverse complement.
CTGGGGCTGCTCAGCACAGCCAGGTACGTTCAGTGCATGTCCTTGCTGATAGCCTGTGCTTAACAGGGCTCAGTCCTGTCCTCATCCCAGCTCTCCAGAGAGAGCACACTTCCAAGGTGAGCACAGGAGCAACGTGGTCTTTATATTAATTTTTTTTTGTTTTTTTTTTTTTGCACCATCCGTCTGTCAGATTTTAGATTTTGATTTTCTTTTACTCCGTGGGCGTGGCCAGTGGAACCATGGGGACAGATGTTCTTAATGCTGATTTTTTGTGCGATTTTTTTGAGTGAAGGTCTCGGCTCTGTTTCTTTTCTCCTCCCTGCTCTGGCTTGCTCGTTGTACAGTCCATCATGCAGCTATTCCATGCCTCGCGTTTTGTCTTGATAAAAGTAGTTGAAGAAATTGTGTAAGGGGGGAAAAAAAAGGTTCCTTTTCTTCATGTTGGAATGTCACTGGTACCTCAGCTCTGTTTGATAATATGAACCAACAACAACAAGAGAACAAATCCTTAGTGCTTGAACTAAATAAATACCTGTCTCATTGGAAAGCTCTGGCTCTCTTCTCTCAGCACGTGCAGCGCAGCGCGGGCGGGAGGAGCAGCTCCTCAGGGGGGGCTGAGGTGCTGCAGGAGGAGTTCTGGGGGGCTCTGTGTCACAGGGGAGCTGCTGCAGGGGTGTGTTTGCTGTTGCTGCGCTGTCTCTGCCGTTGTTTCCAGCGCCCCAGGAGCGATGCCGGGGACGGAGCCCGGCCTCTGCCGGCTGCAGCTGTGCCTTTCTGCTCCCTTCCCGCTCCTTGCATCCAGCTGCTGCCTCTGCTCCCTTCCCAAAGGCACCTTGTGCGGCCTCACCACTGCCTCAGCTGCCCTGGGACGCGGGTGCACCGAGCCCAGCTTCCCTGAGGAGGATCCTCCTCGAGCCTCCTTCCTGCTGGAGATGGCAGCCGGGTCTGCGGGGCCGGGGAGGTGAGTAACAGATGCTCCTTGGTGAGTTACCCTTTGCTCTCCTGAAGGAGAGGATCTCACAGCGTGGTTGGGTTGGAAGGGACCTTAAAGACCAGTGCCACCTCCTGCCAAGGGCAGGGACACCTTCCCCTAGCCCAGGTTTTTCCAAGCCCCATCCAACCTGGCCAGTAGAGAAGGGGAAGTACCTGGATTTGCTGCGTGCCCAAACCTCGGTCTCTTGGTCAAGCTCTTCACAGTTAAAAGGACCATGAATAAATGGGTCGTGCAACTGGAAGGTAGTGGTGGAGATGTGCTGGAATTAGGGATATGGGAACAGATATGGGGGGGACGAGTTCCTGGAGAAGGTTTTTGTCACCAGGGGGGAGCTTCCCTTCCTTGTAGCCAGCACCTCGAGGTGCTGCCCTGGGTGGGAGCCTCTGCAAACACCACCTTCACCTCCTCGATTCCTCCTGGCTGCTGCCGTGGGTAGCCTTGGGGCTCTCACCTCCCACTGGTATCCCAATTCCCAGCTTCCCTCTGCTGAAGGGGGTCTGGGTTAAGCTGCAGGGACGGGGCTGCTGTGGAGCAGGGAATGGGTGGGGAGCGCCCACCAGCTCTGGAGGGTGCTCCTGGCCGCTTGCTCGTGGCTGCACTGGGTTGAGCTCCCTCTCCCAGCCCGGCTCCAAAATCCAAGGGGGAGTATCTATCTCGGGTTGGAGGGTGCTGACAGCTTTGCTTCTTTGCTGGCTGGTGGGGTCAGCCCCGATTTTTCCAGGCTGGAGGAGCCACAGCGTCCACCTGGCAGCATCTGCAGAGCTGCTGCAGCAGCCGAGCCGTCCCCTCGCTGCAGTTCTGCTTCCAGCGGCCGAATCCTCGGCAAACCAAAGTGCGAGGGCACTCCCTACCTGCTGCTGCAGCACCTTTTTCCATGCTGGGCATGTCCCAGCTCCGAAGGAAGATAAATGGGGTGGGCAGGCTGCGGCACAGGCTGCCGGCGCTCCCGCAGTCAGGGAGGCAGCTGCAAACACCCGGACCTCGGAGCAGCCTCTCCCTCCCATCTGCGCTGCCTCCTCCTCTGCTTCTCTTCCCCCTGCCTTTCCAGGCTTGCTGGGCTTGGGGTTTCACCAATGGAATTGTTTTTTTCATCAGTTTAAGAGATTCTTCATCAATTGGCAAAAATACCGATTTTATTTTCCTCCTCTCTTTAACCATTTTTCCCCTTCCCCACCCTGGTCCGAGCGCGTGGTGAAGTCAAACGTGGGTTTTTATAAAATATTTAGGATCCTCTTGTAGGAGCAGAATGGAGCTGACTGCCCAGATGGATGCTGGAAAGGCCAGGCTCGGGCGTGTCAGGAGTTAAACTCCTGTGGAATTGCAGCTCTGCCCTTCCCGGGAGGACGAGGGGTAGGGAAGGGCTGGAGGCAGCTGGGTGATGATGCTCCTGCTGCCCTACAGCTCTGCCCTGCTGGTGCTGTTTCCAAATCGAATTTTCCAGGCTTGCCACCTGTTTCTGAGGGTTTGGATATAAATTAGAGCCATTTTGAGCGCTCGCTGTCGGCCACCCGGAGAGCACGTCTGGAATGAGGATGTTATTAAAGGCTTGATTAAAGTTATTGCTAATTAAAGCACTGAAGTGTCTCTCCCACAGCCAGTGGCTCCTCGGGTACAGGGCAGGGAAGGGAGAAAATGGGATTTATCCATGCTCCCAGCACTGGTGGTTTGGCACTGACCTTTCCTGCATTTATCCCAGCTTGGGAAGGGGGGGGCTGTATGGAAAAAGGAGGTTTGATCCTGACATTTCCTGAGCTGCTTGATTTCCAGAGAAGTGGGTTTGGATCCCAGTGAGGGTCACGTGGCCCCCAGCTGATTCCTGTGCCATGGGATATTGTGGGATTCATTTTCCAGGCACTTTGTGGGCATGATGGGCTCTAATTGCTCGTGCCTGCTCCTTACTGCGGATCCCGTTTTTTCCGAGGGGCTTTGGAGCTGTTCTGAGCTTTGCTCCGTGTTTGGAGCTTCAGCAGCTCTCCCTGCTGGGAGAGAGGAGTGCTGCGAGTCTGGATGGGAGCTGGGAATGGAGCAGGTCAGCCCTGATCCCTGTCCCTCAGCACTCCTTGTCCCTCTGCTCCTACCCAGCGCCGCTCCCGGGCACCACGACCTCCTGGGAAGCCCCTCCTGAGTGGAGCACACCAAGCCAGGTACTTCTGTGGGCCGTGGATCAATTGTTTGTGCTTCCAAAAGTATTTATATCATATTTAATTGCTCCTTCATTTAGCTCCCTAGTGCAGGGCCTGCCTGCCACGGGCAGCGGGAAGAGCCCGGGAATTGCTGCTGGAGGCTGCTCCAGCACTGTCCTTGCCTGGACTGCTCCGTGTCCCTGGATCTCTGGGAGACCAGCACAGCAGGAGAGAAGCAGGAACAGTTCCAGGATGTTCAGGTACTGCAGGGATGAGGAGCATGGGTGTCTGAGCTCGGGAAAAGGAGCTTTTACAGGTCAACAGCTGGACATGGCATGGGAAGGACGGACAGTTTCTAGGTCATGTTGCTATTGGTAACAAGTTTCCAGATCCTTCCATCTCCCAGTCTGTCTCACCTGGGATTATGCACCAGGCCAACCATAAAATGGATATTGGATTGGTAAATTGGATATTAAATTCTTTCCTGTGAGGGTGGTGAGGCCCTGGCACAGGCTGCTCAGAAAAGCTTACCAATATCCCATCCAGCCCTGCCCTTTGGCAGTGGAAACCATTCCCTGTGTCCTGCCCCTCCACCCCTTGTCCCCAGTCCCTCTCCAGCTCTCCTGGAACCCCTTTATGCCCTGGAAGGGCTCTGAGCTCTCCCTGGAGCCTTCTCCTCCCCAGGTGAGCACCCCCAGCTCTCCCAGCCTGGCTCCAGCCCTGGAGCAGCTCTGGAGCCTCCTCTGGGCTCTCTGCAGCAGCTCCAGGTGCTGCTGCTGTGTCCCCAGGGCTGGGGCAGCTCTGCAGGTGGGCTCTCACCTGGGCACAGGGGCAGAATCCCCCTCTCCTGCTGCCCACACTGAGGGATCAGCCCGGCACAGAGGGATTTTGTGATGCCAGCACACGCAGCTGGGACGTGTCCCAGGCTGGAAATGGGGACAGTGGCCCCGTGTCACAGGGGCTGTTTCACTCCCGTGCCCCCCCTGCAGCCGTAGTAGCCGTGGGGGCTGGATCAGTGGCCCAGGAGTGGCGGTGCCACGGGGAGGTGCCGCTGAGTGAGCGCTGCGGGGTCACAGGCACAAGGGATGAGGATGCAGTGGGGTGTGTGGGGCTGCATCCTTCTCCTCCCCAGCCCTTGGGAGCTGGGCTTTGTGCTGGAATTAACGGAGGGATGGAGGGGCTGAACCCCTGGCTTAGGAGCTGCGAGCCAGGCGTGGCTCCTGCTCTGCACATCAAGCAGCACCAGGGATTGTGTTCAGCCACCTCGAGGCGCCAAGCGGGGCTGGCAGTGCCTGACCCTCTGCTGGGCCCTTCCCAAGTGGAGATGCCTCGTCCCACGAATCCGTGATGCAGAGGAGGGAGCTGCTCTGCCCGCACAAATGGTGGTTCTCTTGCAGAGGAGCAGGATCTTTGGGGCAGCTTTGTCCCTTCTGTGTCCCACTGTGCCACACCCAGGGGCTGGAGCTCCTGGCTGGAAAGGCAGGGAGGCCAAGGGGAGCTGGTGACACCCCTGGGCAGCTCTCCAGGGGGACACAATCCTTCCTACCCCCAGAGGTGCCCGAGGCTCAGCGTTCCCTCCTCGTCCTCACTCACCCACAGGCCACAGGCTGGTTTTTCACTGCCTTTATTAGACTTCAAAGAGGTTTTTTGTATTTTTTTTTCCCCTTTCCGGGAGCAGGTGCGCAGCAGGAGGGAGGCAGGGAGTGCAGGAGAGGATGAGGATGGTGTGTTGGGATATCCCAATCCCCTGATGGGCACTGATGAACTGACCCGGGGCTCTAAAGGCAGGAGCAGGCTGGGGTGCTGGTGTCACTGGTGGTTTTCTATCCAGCTGTGGGGTTTGTAATTCCTAAATTCAATGTCAGTCGTGGTTCCAGGGTTCCTGGCAGCTGTTCATCACCTCTTCCATCGTCCTATCAAAACCCTGAGCTGCTGCTTGTCCCCTGGCCTGACCGTGTGTCCCCCCTCAATCCCAAATCCCTGCTGTGAAGATCCCGGCTTGGCTGCCAGAAAGGCTCCCTGGTCCTCATGGAGAGCTGCCCTTCTCCCCCTCCCAAAAACCAGGGTGAAACTGAGGATGCTGGGTGTCCCTCCCACTCGGCTGGAGAGGTGGGGATATTCCCTGGGCTCTTCTCAGCCTGATTCCCAGGGGTTTAACTCCAGTTCCTGAAGGTTTTGCACCATTTCTCCACCTTGGCCAGGCCCAGGGGACCGGTGCAAGTTGGAAAGGGGTGGAAATCCTGCAAAGGTTTTTATCCTCCTCAATCTTTTACCCACCTCTTGAGCATCCCTGTGGTGCCCTCTGGTGCTGGAGCCTCTCCCCCAAAAAAACACTTTAAAAGCCTCTGCATTGTGGGGTTCACCCAGCCAAATAACATCCAGCCACTTCCCCCCAAATTAAATAAGTCCCCCTTGCTCCCAAACCCGGAATTTCTGCAGCCAGCTCCCTGTGGAGATTGGGGATGGGGAAGCTCTGCCGACAGCCCCGGCAGCTCCCGGGCCCTTTGCCGATGGGAATCGGGTGCTGTGGGGTTCTGGAGTGGGTTTTGGGGGGCTCTGAAGCACTTGGGGGTTATTTAATGCCGAAGCTGGGGCTGGGAACGGGGCCTGTGCGGGAGTCTGTCCCCGGGGTGTTGTGGGGAGGCTGAGGGGGGCTCAGGGCAGGTTCCAAGGCAGGGCTGGGGAGCAAAGGGGAGCCGTGGCCCAGCCTGGTGGCCACTAAAACCAGCAGGGCATCCACATGAAGGAGCCCAGGGCGGCGCCGGTGGCGGCCCCGGCCAGCAGCCCCAGGGCCATCTGGTCCCCGGAGACGCGGTAGGGATCCTCGCGCACGATGACGTGGGTCACGCCGGGAGCTGCCAGGGAAAACGGGTGTGAGTGGGGGGGGGGAATGGCCTTGGCCACCCCCCCCCCGGGGCCACCGGGCCACCCACCTCCGTACTGGTGGCCGTAGTGGCCGGAGCTGATGTAGGCGGCCTGGTGGGAGTCCAGGGGCACCGTCTGGTAGTAGTCGTCGTCGTAGGGGTCGTACACGTGCACCTGCAGCAGCGGGCGTGGGGGACTTTGGGGTCAGGCTGCCCCGGCGGGGCACAGGGCCCTGGGTCCCTTGGGTGGGGAATCTGAGCAGTCCCAAGGGCTGGGGACAGCCTGTGCTCAGGCCACCCTGACTCTGCCCCTTCCTTGTCACTTTAACAGTGTCCTTGCCACCTTAGCAGTGTCCCTGCCACTTCAACAGTGTCCCTGCCACCTTAACAGTGTCCCTGCCACCTTAACTCTGCTCCCATTCCCTTCACCTGTCCCTGCCACCTTAACAGTGTCCCTGCCACCTTAGCAGTGTCCCTGCCGCTTCAACAGTGTCCCTGCCACCTTAACAGTGTCCCTGCCACCTTAACTCTGCTCCCATTCCCTTCACCTGTCCCTGTCACCTTAACTGTGCCCCTGTCACCTTAACCGTGTCCCCATTCCCCTTAACTGTCTCACTATAACCTTAACATCGTCCCTGTCACCTTACCCATGTCCCTGTCACCTTAGCTGTGTTCTTGTCACCTCAACTCTGCCTCCATCCCCCTTAACAGTGTCCCTGTCACCTCAACTCTGCTCCTATTGCCCCTACCTGTCCCTGTCACATTAACTGTGCGTCCTTGTCACCTTAACTGTGTCCCACCACGTCAACCCTGCCCCCTTAATGGTGTCCCTGTCACCTTAACAGTGTTCTTGTCTCCTTACCTGCGTCCCCTGTGTCCCTGTCACCCTCCACCAGTGCACAGGTTCCCCGTGGCTCTGTCACCTGCCATCAGTGGTGGCATCCAACCCCTCCCCACCTTCTTCCCCGTGGCTCCAGGGACCTTACTCCCTGTGCCCCGAGGCTGCTCTGTGGGTGTTGGGGAGCCCCCGCCAAGCTCAGGGTTGGGGTAACCTCTCCCTGCCCAAATCCCAAATCCCAAATCCCGTGCCGGGACGGTGTCCCTGCTCAGGGGGACAAAGCCTCACCGGGGTGGATTTAGCCTCCAGCACGGCCATCTTCCAAGCACTGCAAACAAAACAGAGGCACTCGTTTTTGGTGGGTGCTGGAGGGGTGGGAATTGTCCCCTTCCTCCCCGTGGGGACCTGGATGTGGCACTGTTCTTTAATTCCCTATTAAATGAGTGCTGGGCTAACACTTGGGATTGGGAATGTGCTGGGAGGTACCTGACACCAGAGGGATGGGCACAAGGCAGTCCCTGGGAATGGCCCTGGCTAAAACAAGGGCAGGCAGGAAAAGGACACCTAAATTTGGGGGGAAGAGCACGTAATGGATGAATTTGCACTCAGCTGAGGTCAAGCTCAGTTGATGAAGTTCTGCTTGGCCACAGCATGTTTCCCTCCATCCAAGTTCAGCTGAACGTTTGCCACTGCTAATTTTAAAAATTTTTATTTTTTAAAAAAATCAATTTGTATAAAAATAAATTATTTTTAAAATTTAATTTCTAATTTCTTTTAGGAATAAACAGAAGTGGAACAGTGCTAAAAAGGGCAGTTTGCCTCGAGCCAGTGAGAGCTTCACATTCAGACTTTTTATTTCCAAATAGTGCTGAAAACCCTTCTCCTCAGTCAGGCCAAGGGGGGATTTCTTATCCATGAGGAGCCTCCCCCATCAGGACACCGACTGCTTAAAACCAGCTGCTTTTGGCTCTGGATTATTCAGTGAGAGCCCCAAATCTCCCTCCTGCACCTTTGGCCCTGCAAGTGTGTTTGAGAACAGGGGCTGGGGGCTGGTTTAGCCAAGGGTGGGATGTGGTGGGAGCGGGCCAGGGCTCTCCTGCGGGCCAGGCCCTTTCCAGGCTGGGATAACTGGGATGGAAAAGTCGCTTACACGGCGTCGTCCTCGCTCTCGGCACACAGCGTGGTCTTGGAGCCGTCCCGCAGCACCACGGTCAGCAGGCAGTCCCGGCTCCTCCCCTCGGGCGGCTGCACGTCTGGGAAGGGAAGGGATGGGGTGGGATCCAGCCTCAGCCATAGGAGATGTCCCACAGACCCTCCCCAGGCTCCAAATTCCTCCTGGCACAAGAGCTGGTGGGTTTAGTTTTGGCTCCGTCTCCACGTGGAGGATGCGGTCAGGCTCTCACAGGTTAAAAGCCGACACGAGGAACGAGCTGATGGGCAGAAACCTCCACCCCCATGGCAGAAAGAACATGGAAGGGTAGCAAATTGCCAAAAATCTGCTCAAGGCCATGAGGCCAAGCTGCCTGTGCTCTGAACTTGCCAGAGCGCACCCAAATTTTGTAGGAGCAGGAGATGCTCATTGCTGGAGTGGGATCGTGAGCTCCAGCAAGAGCAAAACCTTAAATCCCTGAGGCTCGTGCGTCTTCCCCCGTTCTGAAGCTTGGCAGGACCCCGTGGTGAGCACAAAGCTGTGGGATTGTGCTCCCACGGCCGCTCCCAGCCCGAGAAAGGCGCTTTGTGCGGCGGCCGTGGGCTGCGGGGCCCCGCCAAGCTGCTGCTTTGTTCCCCTTGTTTGTGCGAGACGTGAGCGATGAGTCAGGGCCGTGGGATCCTGTTTGCTACAAGCACAAACCAGGAGGAGAGTTCCTCCTTCCTTCCTTCCTTCCTTGCTTCCTTCCCTCCTTCCCCCAGGAAAAGCAGTGGCAGAGACCATCCAGGAGACGATCCTCCTGGCTGGGAGCGAGGAGGGGTGAACGAGGCAGCCTGGGGGTTATTCATGGGCTGTTTTGGGGCTCTGCTGGGTGCGCACAGGTTTAAGAGGGGTGCGGCCACACGAGGGATGGGGTTGGGAATGCAGGGCTCGGGAGCAGGGGCTCGGCTCACCTTTGCACTCGCGGCCGATCCGCACGTCCCGGCAGCTGTACTTGATGTGGATCCGGCCGTCCATGTCCCGCTGCGTCTCGTCGTGGTAGTAAACCAGGCTGCCATCCAGGTAGAGGACGAACCAGTTCCTCTTCCAGCGGCGCAGGATGGAGCCTGGTGGGACGGGGAGCAGGTGAAGGAGCCCAGCGAGCCCGGCGGGACGCGGCCGGCGCTCTCACAATCTCATCCCCCAAACCTGGATCCCTCCCGTGAAGCCGCTGCGTCCCACAGGGCACCTGTGCCTGGCACCAGCGTCCGGGGCAGCGTGAGCAGGTGGCTTTAAGTGGGAAAAGGCTGCCAAAAAAGCCATCAGGCCGCTGGGTGCTGCCCTGCCGAGCGCACGGGAGCGGATCCAGCCCCGGACACGGAGCCGCGTGTGTTTTCATGGCAGGCAGCCCCTCTCTCCGCTGACGTAAATCCGCGAGCGGCTGAGCCACAATCCCCCTGCTGCCGTGGATTACCCGCCCGGGTCGGGGCTCCCTGTGTCCCCCACACCCCACCTCCTCCCAGCAAACCTCTCCGGGTTTTTCTGGGGGGGCTCCCAAGCTGGAAAGTTCAAGAGTGGCACTTACTCTGCCGCCAAAGCCAACCGCTCTTCACCAGCGCCATGGCTGCCGCAGGCTTCGCCGGATCTGCTGGGATGGGAACAACAACGGGGTTCAAACGGCAGCTCCTGCCTCGCCCCCGGCTCTGCCCATGGCTCCGGGGATGGGGATTCACCCGTGCTGCTCCCGGTGTTTTTGGGGGATGAGCTCAGTGCCCGGGTTAATCAGGGTTCCGTCATCTGGGAAACGTCGCGAAGGAGGCGCTCCGGCCACCTTTCCTTCTGCCTTTAATCTCATTGGGATTTAGGGATTATCGGCCCGTGGAGGTAAGTGGAGAAATCCGGGCCGCGTATGAAAACAGGCAGTGCCTCCCCACAGCCCCGGTAACTTTCCATGCTAAGCGACACCTACACTTGTTTATTTTCCCTGCCTGGATGGAAATTAGTCCTTAATAAGGCCATGAAGTCATCGCTCCCCAGGTCCCCGAGCAGAGCCAACACCCCAGGGACAGGCAGGAGCAGTTCCCTGGCCACGGCCCCCGTATCCGCTGGGAATCCCAGCTCCCAGTGATGGGAACTCGGCACCCTGGGATGGCCTCCAGGATCTCCCACCAGCTCTGGGGGCACGGCAAGGCACAGACACCCCCCCAGCACCTCTGAGTGCTGGGACCCCTGAGTATCCAGGTCCCCATGGAGTTTGCAGCCCCGGTACCATCACCCGTACTGCCACATCCCCGGGAAATCCCAGCCCACGGATACCCCCATCCCCTGGCACCCTCAGCCTGCACTGCCCACATCCCCGGGAAATCCCAGCCCATGGATAACCCCCATCCCCGGGCACCCCCATCCCTGTGCCACCCTCATCCCGCTCTGCTCACAGTCCCTCGGTACCCACATCTGGCGCCCTCATCCCACATCCCTGACACCTTCCCCGCTCCGTAGCCACATTTTGTGGCGCCGTTCCTGCCCCCCTCAGGGGGGTACCGGCCCCACCCCGGGCACTCTCCGTGCCCCGTCCCCCCCTCTCCCCGCTGTGCCCGGTGCCCCCGGCCCCCCGAAGCCGCCCCGCGCATCCCTCACCGGGCGGAGGCGGCGGTGCCCGTGCCCGCTGCGGGATGCGCTGCGCTCCGCTCCCGCCGCCCGGCTCTGCCCGCCCGCGCGGCTCGCCGGGAGCTGTAGTCCGGCACCGGCATCCCCCCAGTGCTGCCCGCCGGGAAAATCCCCCGCTTTCCAGAGGTTTAGCCCCCAAAAAAAAAAAGCCGCTGCGCGGCGGGGATGTCCGTGCTTCATCCAGCAGCTCCCATCCGCGCTCTCTCCTCAAATCCCCCCCTTTTCCTCCCGGTACGGAGCGCATCCAGCAGTGCGGGTGCCCCTTGGAGGGGGCTCAGCCCCAGCAGGACCCCCGAATTTGGGGGTCTAGGGGTGGAGCTGCTGCCCCGCACCGAGCTGGGCACGGGAAAATCCTGGGGCATGCGGGATTTTCCTCCGGTGCTGGGAATGGGTCTGAGGAGGTGTTTGGTGCCAAATATCATAAACCAGGAAAAACCCACGTTTTGAGCACCCAAGTGCTCATCTGAAATAAATTTCCAAGTGGAGTGAGCAATCCTCTGGGTCAAAATCAAGGCTTGTCCTGGCTTCTGGTGGAATCAGAACGGTCCTGGGCTCTGGGACAGCAGGTTGGATTATCTGGGGAAGTCAAGGCAAAAGTCAGGTGACAGCTGAGGCTGGCCTCTTAATAAAAGATGTTTATTGAACACATGGCAACGTTTTAATATATATTAAAAAAATTTATTCCAGCACATTTTTCAATGCAAAGCCCTTTCCCCTCCTCTCCCTCCCTCGAGCGCTGGCTTTAATTCCTTTTTTTAGAAGGAATTAAGTTAATCCAGCAGCCTGCTGGATGATCCCAAAGGAGTTAAAAAGGAATCACCCCCTCAGCCAGGCCACACTCACAGCCTTGTGCATCCTCCCCGTGCTGGTTATGGGCCTGCAAAACATCCCGGTGCTGCTGAATATTCCCAAAATCATTTGGGAAATTATTTGGAAATCTGGCTGGGCCAGAGACTTTGTCCTGCCATGAGTCCGGAAAAAAAGTTCCCTTAGGAAGGGGTTTGGGCTGAAATTTGGATTTATCCTGCGTTATCCACTGGATTGGGCTGCCTCTCCATACAGACATTAATTGGAATTAATTATTGTCAAAACTTTTCCATTGTGCTTTTCCTCTTGGGAAGGAAATGGTGCCGGTGTGGGATTTGGGGGGCTTGGTCTATTTTTTTTTTTTTTTTTGGTCAGCTAGGGTGAGGTTTTTTTAATGTTAAATAGGATAAATGTGGGGCATGCTGGGTGGAAATGGTGACCCAAGGAGCCAGGAGATGATTTCCAGCCAGCGAAAGGAGAGGATGCCCTGTGGGAAGAGAAGAGCCAGGTCCTGCATTCCTCCCCGCAGCTTTCCGCAGCAGCTGGGCGTTGTTTAATAAAATCCATGAACTTCGATGCCTCTGGTTCGTCTTTCCCCCAGCCCGGTGAGGATCTCCCCGGTCCCAGCCGCAGCCTTGCCTTTTGGGAATTTCCGAAACTCTTGCCACGTCTCAGGAAATCCCCGTTTTCCACAGGGGGTCTCCGCAGATTCCAGGGAGCTCTGGAGGGTTCAGAGCTGAGCCTGGGGACAGATCCTGCTGCTCCTGTCATCCCCACTCTCGGGACAGGTGGGCACCTGCTTAAATCCCTCGGGAGGCTCCTTTTCCTGCAGCCGAGCGTGTCCCACCGCTGCCGCTGGAATGCCGCAGGAGGGATGTTCCCTCTGGCACCTCTGGCATCCCTCCAGAGCCATCCCAGCGCAGGGCAGGGGAAGGAACGGAGCCTTGGCACCCCCGTCCCCACTCCCCCATTCCACATCCCCGGCTCAGGCACCGCAGCGCCGATCGCCACCCAAAACAGCAGCAAAACACACGGAACCGCCGTTGTGAGGGGTCTGGCGGGGGGCACTCCCTGGAGGAGACCCGCGGGATGCTCCATCTCGTCCCAAGTTACTCCTTCCCTGCCCTCAGCAGGGTGAGGGGCCCTCGGCAGCAGGGGCAGAGCTCTGTGGGGGCGGCACGCAAGGCCGGGCCCCGCGGCTCCCCGCTCCCCTCGCGGTTCGCGGCCCCGCGCCGGCCAGGCGACCCGGGAAGGGTCTCCCGGAGCCGGGATCAGATCGCGGATCGCCCCGGAGCCCCACCTGGCACATCCCGGTGGGATTCCCGCAGCGGCCTGCTGCCTCCCAGCAGCCTTCACGGACTACAGCTCCCGTCATGCCTCGCCGAACTACAACTCCCGCCATGCCCGGCGGCTCTACCCCTGCCGTACTACACCTCCCGGCACGCCCCGCGCCCGTCCGGGCCCTGTCGCCTTATGTCCTTCCCCCTCCTGCAGCGCGGACTACGCTACCCATGATCCCTCGCGCGGGGCGGCCAGCGGTGAGCCGCGGCGGCGGGGCGCGGAGCATGCCGGGAGCTGTAGTCCCCGCAGCGGCGGCGGCTGTAACGGTCCCGCTGGTGGTACTGCCCCCCCCCTACCCCCCCCCCCCCCCATTCCCGGCTGGCGGCTGCGGGAGCAGCGGGAAGAGGAGGAGGAGGAGGAGAGGGAAAGGGAGAGCTGCTGCACCGGCACAGGGGCCGCCGCCGCCCGAGCAGCCGCAGGTGAGGGGAGGGGAAGGGAACGGGGGACACCCCCGGCTGACAGCGGCGGGAAAGGGGCACGGCGGTGATGGAGGGGGGCGGCCGGCGGCTGCCCCGGAGCGCACAGGGAGGGGGCGGTGAGGGAGCATCCCCCCAGCCCCGGGCGGAGGGAGCCCGGCAGAGCCCGCTGTGTCCCCCCGGGGCGCACGGAGCCCGCTGTGTCCCCGCGGAGCCTGCTCTCCCCGCGGGCTCTGCCGGGTGTCCCCTCACGCAGCGCATCCCCCCTCAGCGCAGCCTGCTGTCCCCCCCACCCACCCCCCAGCCTGTTGCCCCCCAAAACCCGCCGTGCCCCCTTGGCAGGGGCAAGCCTGTTCCCCCGCCCCAGGCTCAGCCCCGTCCGTGGGAGCAGGGCACGGGATGCCCGGGCTGGGGGTGCATCCCCCAGGGCTGGGCGAGCCCCCCAAAATCTCCCGAGGGGCACGTGGGGCCGGCAGCGGAGGCGCCGGGCACATGGAGCGGAGCCGCGGGCAACTCCGGGGCGACGGCCGGGGCCGGGCTGAGCCGCCAGCCCTGTCCCGCAGCCCCCCCGCCCCTCTTTTCGGGGGGCCAGAGGCTTTTGAAGCGGGGATAAAATGGTTAAAGGTTCGCGGAGCGGGGGGATGTCGGCGCGCAGCATCCGCAGGAATGAAAGCGGGGACGTCCAGGTTGGGAAATGCGAGGCGGCGTTGGGATTTTTCTGCCTGGATAAAATGCGTGTTCCGGTGTTTGTTTGTTTTTTTTTTCTTTTAATAAAAATGTTGATTTCTTCCCCCCCCCCCCCCCCTTTTTTTTTTTAATTTTTAAATTTTTTTTAAATGTCTTTTTACTAATGATTTTCTCGCATGCTCTGTTGTTGGCATTGTGGTGTTCAGGGCAGCGAAGTCCCTCGCTATATCGTGGGTGAATAATGCCAAAAAGGAGCTTGGTTTCAGTCCTTTATAGAAAGCAGGGGAGCCTGGAAGTATGGAAATGAAATAAATATTCATTAGCAGGCAGAGGTTTTGTACCGGCTTGGGTCTGGGGGGCATTTTTGCCCCCCACTGCACATGGTGATGAGCTTTTGGGTTATGGTTTGTATCTCCATAGGCTGAATTTTATTTATTTGGTGCTCGTTATTGTCAAGTGCACAAAAATGAGCAGGTTGAGGGTATTTTTTTCCCCTCTCTCCTGGACAAAGGCATGTTGTGCTAAGCAGAAAGAAACCCCAGAAAGATTCTATTTCTGTTTTAATCCGAATATGATTTAAGATGCAGTGGTGTGTTTATTTTTGCTGTTAAATAGTGATGGAGGAAGTCAGAGCCTTTTTTTTTTGTGTGTGTGTGTTTTTTTAAAGGAATGTGAATGATGTTAACATCTTTAGGGAAACATTTTGCTGGACTTGATTGCATCAACTGCATTATTTCATAAAATGTGAGCTGTGAAGTGGTTGTTGATTAGAACTCAAATTGAGAAGCGATGTTGAGCAATGTAAAGAAAAAGGAAATTAGTATGAAGAGGCCAAATGCTTATTTTCTTTTTTTTTTTTTTTTCAGTTCTTTCTGTTCTGAATTTTAACTGTTTCGGGGATTCTCTTGACCCTTATGGTTGAGTCTATTTGAAACAAAACCCCAAACAACAACTACGATCTGTGTGTTTATTCTTGTTATACACACATAGTTATTAAAAGGACTGATATCAGCCAGCATTGTGTATTTTGCATTAAATTTATGTTAAATCTGATTAACTTCTGTTCTGTAAGTTGCAAATACCAACTCACCCTGTTATGCATCCCAACTTTTTATTTACCAAAGCAAATGTTGACGTTTTTTGGAAGGAATCTTTCTCTCCCAAATCCTGTGCCTTTTTTTAGGGAACGTGGGGTAAGTGTTCCAGATGTTATTGCCCAGATCTGGGGGGTTTGGGGTGTATTCCTCAGCTGATTAAAATTCCTGGCTGTCAGCAAAGACACACTTTTTTTTGGACAGGTAGATCTATATCCTCTGGAACAAAGGGACTGGAAGCAGAATGTGTTTGGAGTTTGTTCAGGAAATGTTCAGAGAAACCTAAATTGCAGAAAAAATTACGTGGAATAACCGGGATACAGTCATTTAGGGAGAACATCTGTGGAGGTGCTTTCTGCTCTCCGTTGATACTCACCTGTCAAACCCCACCGTGAGCCCGCATTGCAGTGGGTGAACAACCCGGGGGGGTTTAAAGTCTCTTAAATCAAGCGAGCTTTCCCTGGTCCCCACGATCCGTAGCCCACCACAGGGATAACGGGGAAGAACAGGGCAGAGAGGTGCTGCAAACATTTCTGAGGAGAGTGAGAACGCTCTGGAGCAGCGCTTCAGTGAAAGGCCTTCAGTGGCTGCACTGGAGGCATAATTAAAATGATAATTGAATTGGGGCTAAATTGAATTGTGTGCTGTGCCTGGCAGAGCTCAGCCCGGGAGGTGTGTGTGGGATCCAGGGCAGTGCCTGCCTTTGGGAAGTTCTCCAAGGCGTGGGCTTGGCGCCGCTGTCCCTCGCAGGGAAGTGGGGCGTTCGCCGCTGGGATGTCACCTGCCGGCAGAGCTGTGAGCAGAATTCCCTCTGGCTCCGGATCCAGGTGTGCTCGGCACTTCAGACCTCGCTCCTCGGGGCCTCAGCACCCTGCGTGCTCCCTGAGCGCGTTCCCAGCTCTCTGCAAAGCGTCGGGGCTGTCAGGAGGGAAGCACAGCTCTGATATCTTCCCCTGCGAGCCCTCTCGTCCCTTCAGCACAGGTTTGAGCTTCATTTGTGTTGCAGCCCTGCCTTTGGGGCTGCTGGGATCTGCAGAGGCCCCCGGTTTCCCTTTCCGCAGCACAAGTGCTCCGTGTACTTTCTGTTTCCTCTGCCATTCCCGAAGCCTCTCCGTGTGCCGGGGCACTCCTCTCCCTGTTCCTGTCCCACTTAGCTCCCTCCTGCCTGTGCCCTGGTCTTCCTCATCAGCTGGGCTCAGTTTTGCTGCCTGAAATCCATCACTTCTCACGTTCAGTCCGTAGGAATATTCGGTCTGAAATGACTGACCAGGAGACGGCTCCTGGCACGCTCTGTACTGTTTTCTTTTTGCTGATTCCAAATTCCAATCCCTTGGTCCCTCTGGATGCTACTGGATTCTCGTGCCGTGCATCCCTTCAGTGAGCAGATGGAGATTTCTGTTTCAGTGACAAGAAATTAAATCCACTGGTCTGCTTTTTTACCTCTTGACGGTCTTTTAAGTCTCTGAACAAAAAAAATATTGATTCTTAATCTGTCACTGTTTAAAAGTGGGAATAAATTTTTAGGAATTATGTCCATGTGACTTAAATACCAGTTGGACAGACCTCCAGAGCTGTTTAAATTGTGCCACCTTCTTGTTCCTTCCACTCAACTGAATCACTTTGTTCAAAAGTGTCAAAAACATTGATATCCCTAAATACCAGGGAAGAATGTCAGTGGCAGGGCTGTGTTTATTTATGCAAATTCATAGAATCCCAGAAGGATTTGGGTGGGAAGGGACCTTAAAGTCCATCCAGTGCTACCCCTGCCATGGGCAGGGACTCTTCCACTGTCCCAGGTTGCTCCAAACCCTGTCCAGCCTGGCCTGGGACATTTCCAGGGATCCAGGGGCAGCCACAGCTGCTCTGGGCACCCTGTGCCAGGGCCTGCCCACCCTCGCAGGGAAGCATCTTTTCCCCAGTAAAATTTGTGTAAACCTGATTTTTGGAGGAAGTAAGGATGTGATTGCACTTCCTGCTTGCCCACCTGGGCAGAGAGAGAGTAAAATCAATGTAAAATCAATGTAAAAACATGCCTATGATCTATATTTCATGTTATGCTCTGCTTTAACAGTGCTTTGTTAGGTGGGTCGTCTTGAGGGGGGATTTTATGTTTGTTTTTTAGCTTGAATGGGAAGCAACAGTTGGGATTTCTAGGATTTTCTTTTGCTGAGAACAGGTGTGCCATGGGCATCTGAAGCAGGAATCCCAGACTTGTAATTAAGATCCCAGGCAGCAAAGATCCAGCTTTTAAGGCATATCCAGCATTTGCAGATCTGAAATTTGTGGGAGCTCTTTATTTTTTTAAGAACCACGTAGGGAAGGAGCTTCTGTTGATGATGACGGAGACTCACAGATTTTTTAGAGTGTGAGTGGGACTTGGATAATTCTTCCAGAGCTCCTCTGGGTTTTGTTTACTATGGATGTGCAGAAAACCCTGAGCACTGCACAGGAATTTCAAGTGACTGTGCTTTCTGGGAGGGAAAAATGTGGGCCTGCTGACGCTCCCCAGCAAACCATTTAGGAGATTATCGTCATAGGATTTATAAAAGCTGGGGGAAAAAAAAAAAAAACCAACCCAAAAACATTCCCCCTCCTCTGGTTTGTATTTGCTTGTGCTTCACCCTGTCTCCCCTTCCTCTCCTTGGCTGAAAGGGTCACGTGGAAAACTGGAGAGTGGAAAAATGAAAAGTCAGAGCAGAAAACTGGGGTTTGTCGTGGCCTTGGTGCAATAACTTCCTCAATAGGAAGGCTAAAGCTGAAGTGTATTTGTAGGCTGATGGTTTTTGCCTTCCTTGTCTCAGCAAGGGTTAGAGATTTGGGAGGATTATTGGAGACAAGCTTAGAGTATTTTATGAGAGGAAAAGTACTAAACTGGCAAAAAAAAAAAAAAAAAAAAAAAAAGAATAGATGCCATCATGCCTGCTAGGCATGTCTAATTCTTTGATAAAATGGATAAAGATTGCAGACTGCAGCAAAAGTTAAAATAGACCATAACATCTCAGGGTCCGCAGGGTTTTTCCTTCTAATTTGCTGTAGAGCTTAATAAAAAAGATTTGCCTCTTTTATGGCATCAGGCTCTTTATCTGCCACAAATTAAAGCCCAGTGCTTGAGCTTCTGCTTTCTCTGCTGTTAGATTAGATAGCAGCTCCCTAAATTTGATAACGAGTGGGTTTTACCATTCTGAGTTTGGAAAATACATCCTGAAGACTGGTGAGAAGTTTTGAGCACGGTCTTCTTTTTCCCCATTTTCCATTCAGTTCTTTATACTTGGATTTATAGCCAGTAATGACTTGCTTTTTTAATGGACAAGGGGATTTTTGTGGTTATTTTAAACAAGGTCCTAAGAGTCCCCACAGTCCCATGGGCTGCCCAGGGCAGGGGTGGAGTCCCCATCCAGGGAGGGATTGAAAAGCCACGTGGATGTGGCACTTGGGGACATGGCTTGGTGGTGGCCTTGGCAGTGCTGGGGGACTCCATGATCCTTGAGGTGTTTTCCACTCTCACCCATTCCATGATTCTACCTTCTCCTGCTGATTTGATCAAAGTAAGATCATTCATTGCAGTTCCTGATGACGTTTTACCCAGGGTAACTGTCATGTCTGTATGGACAGACAGGTTCTAGAGGCTTTTCCCTGCTGAAAAATATTTTGTATGAAGCTTGTGAGCATTTAAAATGCAATTACTTTGGAATAGGTCTCTGTATAAACATTTGGTTCTGTAGCAGTTTATTGTACAAATAATTTTCTTCAGTTTTCCATGTATGGTGTCACTTAATGAGACTTTTAATGGCTTTTACAAAATGATGGCATTTCACATATTTTCCAGTTTGCTCTTGACTTGACTTGCATTCACAACAGAAGTTTTCAAGCCTTAAAATGCAGTGCCATAAATTGGAGAGCCGGGTTTTTTCTCTACCGTAGCATCCAAATCCCAGCTGTTGAGCCTTCTTGGATAGCTGAGTCTTTTAATATGGATTTGAGAGCTCAAGAAAATGTTTCTTTGCATAAGAAATATTTAAAATTTGAGCCCTTGGAAAAGCAAACGCAGCGGAACAGCCCAGGAGCATCTTGCCCACGTGGTTTTGCTTTCCAGGGAAGCTGTGCTGCTGCTGGAGCAGGTGCCAGGGACAGGGTGGGTTCCTGGGGGATTCCAGGAAGGGTGGGACATCTGCAGCAAGCGTGGCAGAACTGGGCGTGGAGAGGAGGAATGAGTTTTTACAGTATGGGTGGTACAACACTGGCACAGCTGATTGCCCAGGGAGGTGGTGGCTGCCTCATCCCTGCAACTCTGCAAGGTGTCACTTCAACCAGTTTCTAAAATTTGGCTAAAAAGCCAATTATTGTCTAAATGCAGGTGCTTTGATACTCAGTAACTTTTCCCTATGCAGGGAACTCTTCATTCCACAACCGAGTGGTGTTTGGTTGTGGCCCAGTCGAACTCAAGGCATTGCCTGGGAAGCACTGGGCAGGTTCTCTTTGAGGGGCTCTGGCTTTCCCATCTTGTTCCCTAGATTCCAGGTCTGCACTGGACCTCTGGAAAGGTTCTGGGCTCTGGATGAAGCCCAGCAGAACCCCACTGCAGCTCACTTTGCTGGTGATTTTCCACGGGTGGCTGCTTTTAGTCATCTGTCCCTCGGCCAACTCGGAATCTGCTCAGCTGCTTTGTTGACACATCCAGTGGTCATTTTTTAACTGGGATGTCATCCTCAAAGGATTGCCTGTTACACTGCAGCACTTACCTTTATCACCATGGATCTCCTCGGGGGATGAAGTCAGCTTTGCTTGACAAGGCCTATTTCCCATAACATTGACTTGGCTCTCATTAGTTTCACCCCTGTTCTTTTTAAGCCCAGGTCCAGTCTGATTCAGTTTTCCCTTATTTTGTCCAGAGCTCGTGTCTGGCAGACAGGTTGGTGTTTACTTGAGTCATTTTGCCCTCTCCTGGTGTAGTTCTGTTAGAAGTGTTTGTCTTCCAAATTTTCTCCTGCGCTCTGAAAAATACTGTGAATGAGCCCTTGGGGTCTCTGAAATAGTGGAGGACTCTTGGAGGACTCCATGGTTAAACATCCTGGGCTTCTGGGGCATCATTCCATACTGGAATGCAGAGCTGGTAGAGACCTTGGGAGACTTTCCAGTCCATTCACCTCCTCGAGGCAAGCTGAAGTGTCCCTAGAGCATCCTTAAGAAATGTATTTCTAATTTTTCCTTAAAGTCTTCCAGTCTCGGAGGTGCCAGCCTGCTCAGGAAGCTGGCAGTGAACACTTAACCAATTTGGTTAAAAGCTTTTCCCATATCTTAGATCTTTTAGGAAGCAATTCTTGGCTGCCAGAATGGAGAGGCCCTGGCACAGGGTGCCCAGAGAAGCTGTGGCTGCCCCTGGATCCCGGAATTTTTCCCAGGCCAGGTTGGATGGAGCTTGGAGCAACCTGGGATAGTGGGAGGTGTCCCTGCCCATGGCAGGGGGTGGAATTCGATGATCTTTAAGGTCCCTTCCAGTCCAAGCCATCCTGGGATTTTGTGATGTCTGAGAAATGAAGATGCTTTGCTTTGCTGTCCAGAGTAACCCATCCCTTGTTTCTGCTGTCACTGATGGGAGCATGGTATCCTCCTGCAGTTTGTTCTCCTGGGCTGGCACGGTCCTTTCATGTGTTCTTATGGATCATTTTGCATCCAAACCTCCTTATTATTTCCTCAGCTTTCCTCTGTACTCTGGTGTGTTTACTTCTCTCTCTGCCTGGCCTTGCCAGCATTGTATAAAACAAAATAATGCTGGTTTCCACATGGCACTCTTAAAACAATCTGAACTGCCCTTTTTTTTTTTTTTTTTTTTTTTTTTTTGGCAATTCCATTGTATTGTTGACATTTTACTTGTGATCCAGTATCCCCTCAGGGTTGTTTTCTCCTGTCCATCAGCCCAGCTGGGACTTCTCCACCTGCACTGCTCTTGCACTCACTTTATTGTGTTTCACCAGGCTCTTCTGGTTTGACACAGTTTGCTCTTGACTCATCCATGTTGCTGCATTTTGGCTCTATCCTGTAATTGCTTTTATGTAAATTGTTAAATCATCTTGCTGGTGTCTCCCCACTGATTGTGAGGGGAGTTCAATCTGATTTGCCCCAGAAGCTTTTTCAAACTTCACTCTGGAGCTGTTTTCCTTTTTGATCCCAAAAGCTCCGTGAAACTTAGTGAGTGGATCATCTATATGCAAATTCCTTAATTTTTCCTCTGCTGCACTGTATTTGTGGAGATTCAAGTGATGCCAATTTTCATTGCAGTTGGACTCAATATCTTACAGGTCTTTTCCAACCCAGATGATTCTATGAGCCTGTGATTATGTTGATATTTCGTTAAGATGATAACTAAAAAGCACAAACGTCATACAGGTTAAAATCAATTATTGAAATCATGACATTTTGCAATCTTGATTGAATTACTAAACTGAGATATATTTAAATACGAGTCTGCTCTTTTTCTGCACTGTCAAGGCTTCCAGTCCAGTGATTTCTGCAGCTTTACTGCTTGTAATGAGGCCCAAATCAGTTGCTTGGTGTTACAAATTGTCACCTATGATTTTGGGAAGCTAATCTCTTGTAATTACTTGCTGCATGAGAGTTTCTGTATCCCTCCTGTCTCCTCCCTAACCCCGCATGGGTTTTTTTTCCCAGTATGGACTCACCTACCTGTCTTGGTCCTTCCCAGAGCCTCCTCCTGGCTTCACCCATTAAAACACACCAAGTTTCTGCTCTGGAAATTCAGTTTTCCTGCAGTGTTGATAGCTGTCAGAGAGGTGAGCCTTCCAACCTTTTTTCTAGGGATACATTGCAGCCATCACTTCTTTTCATGTCTGAGCACAACAGAACTAATAATTTTCAAGTCCAGTCACATGCTCATTTTTTTCTTTCCTGCTGGCCAGGATTTCATTTGTTCCTGCTTGTTATCCAGACTCCCTACATCCATATATAGCAACAGAATTTTTTTTCTTTTTTTTTTTTTTTTTAATGCTCTTGTCTGACTTTGTGCCTCATGTCCCCTTCTAAGTGTCCTTCTCCTGTGTTCAGCTTGTGCCTTTCCTGGATGCATCAGCAGTTTCATCTGGGAAGGTGTCTTATTAGTTGGAAAGATGCTGGCTCTGCAATTCCTGATCTCTCCCTTCCCTCCAGTGTTGCTCCATCACTCAAACCCAAACATTCTCTCATCAGTCGTGCAGCCTTGTTCAGTTCCAGGGTTTTTTTGGGGCCTTCCCTTGCATCTGGTACCAGCTGCATCTTTTAGCTCAGGGATCCACGTGCAAGGAGCCTGTGGATGCAGTGTGGAGCAAACAGCATTGGCATTTGGAGGCACTGGCTAGCAAGAGGAATTTGCAGCTGCAGTTCCTGCCTCTCCCCGAGCTCCAGGCTCAGGAAAAGCCACTGTCCTGCTTGGAAGCAGATTCCTGCTGCTTTGGGAGGCAGCTCCTACCAGCTCCTCCTCAGCTTCTCTTGGCACCCTCCAGCCAGCGGGAAGGAAAAGCCTGGCATGGCACCGTGTGAAGATTGCCAAACCTTGACTTAGACTTTCCCTTGGAGCTCTTTTCCAGGATCCTGGGATCTTTCCTCACCTGCTTGGCTCCAGCTGATGCAGTAACTTCTTGTGGCAGCAGCGATCAGCCAGTGTTGGTGCTCGTCTGTGGGAAGAGGAAATCCACGGCAGCCAGCTATTTCTTGGAGGCCATCGTGCTGATCCACAAAGCCTGTTTGCAGAGCCTGGTTCTCCTGAGCTGTGCTGGAGAAAGCAGCAGGAAACCATTTTTCTCCGTAATCCAAGCTCATTTTTTCCTGCCAGCACCAAATACACACGTAGAGTTTAGTGTGACTTTCACTGTGGGTGTCTCCCTGGATGTCCTTGACTTTCTCCTGCTTTCCTGGTGCTCTCCACTGACGTTCCTGGCACTTGACTTGTGTGTTCCCTCCTGTTCCCTACAGTTTGTGTATTTTGTGTGTGTATTTTCCCCTTCTCCTAACACAAGGCCTGATGTCCCATGTTTGTGTTCAGCCCTTGGGAAGCTTTTTTTTCCCCTCTGTTTGTGGCCAGTGTTGTGGGCTTTGACCAAATTCCACGGAACAGAATTGTCTTCAGTGGAGATTTTTTGGGGATGAATTTTCAGCCTCATGCTGGACTCCTTCATTCAGGAGATGTCCCTGCCAGAGAGCCCAAGTCTCCAACCTTTTGTGTTGTGGCTCACAATTTGCTAGGGATGAGCGATGATCTTGTGATCCAATGGTGAACTTATGCAGTTTGGGACCTGGAGGGAAATGAAAAGACTGGCATCTCCTTCTTTCCATGCCCCAAATTTCCCTCCAGGTCCCAAACTGCATAAGCAGTGCCTCAGTTTCCCATTTGGAATGGGGCAAAAAGGGTTGGTAATGTCTGTACTCCCAGAGACAGATAAATGAAACATTGGAGGATGCTGCAGTGACAAATCCCCCCCCTTCTCTGCCACATGCAGGAACGGGAAGGTTGTGGTTGGGCTCCTTTATTGTGTCCTGTATTTAGCCAGGTCTCAGAGCCAATTGATCCCTGCCACATGGGAATGTCTCTCGTGTGACATCAGGGCAGTGGGGACTGCTCTGGTGTCACCCTCGCTCAGGTTTGCACTTCAGGCTGCTGCCTTTGATGCGTGCAAATCTCGATTTGAATCTTCTCTCCGTGTGAGACCTCTCTCCCCAGGACTGTGCTGGCGGTCAGGATTAGCTGGGCTTTACTTCGTTGACAATCTTGTTTTGAAATCTGAAAGGACCTCAGCAGAGTGAGTTCTCTCCTGGGGCAGGGAGGGTGTTGATTCTGGAATATGTTTTTCTTGGTGTTATCAGGATTTTCTGGCTATCAGGATAAGCCACGGGGCTTGTGGATCATGGAGTTTTCTTTCTGCAGGAAGTTGTGCCTTCAGTTTAGGTTAGGTTTTACCTGACCTTCCTATGATTTTTACCGGTTTATGATTTTATTTTTTGTATTTTTTTTCATATTTCTTGCTTTCTGTGGGTGTTTGTATTTACCCAAATATAGTGGGAAGAACACTGGGCAAAACAATCTCTTATTTTTTGGCCTTTGGTTTCCTCCTGCCCTCTGGAGATACCGGCAGGGTTCCAGGAACATGGAACGTGGAGGGAGGAGAAAACAGGGCAGTGTTTCTTTCCCTGCCTCAAGGTAGACACCAGGAGCTGTTGTACTTTTAGGGATATTGCCATTAAGTAAAGAGGGAGTGGGGGGGAAAACCCCAAATATTAAATTTACTTGAGTTGTGTTCCCATGCAGATGCTTAGTTGGATATCAGTGCTGTCTGCAAATCTTTTTATATTGAAATAATTTAATGGGAGTATCCATTTTAGAGTTACTGGGGAGTATCCAGAGTCTATTCCTGGTGCGGAGAGCGGAAATCTGTTTTAATTGGAGCAGTTTTCTGGGAGTTGTGTTTCCTGCCAGAGCGGTAACAGTAGGAAGGATCAGCAGCATGAGAGGTTATAAAACCCCTAGGCATTTCACATTCGTTTCAAGTAGCTGGATACAGTAAAAAAACCCAAAAATTGGGCAAACAGAGACTCTGCACAGAGGATTCAGAGACTGTGTTTTAAACCTTTCCAAAAAGCACCTGAATCCGTAGGGACACAGTTGCTGAGTTCCCTTCTGTGTTTGTTTTACTGAGTGGCTCATACTCTGAGAGCAGATAAAAAATCCACTGCTGCCACAAATAGCACTCGAGATTTTGGTGCTGATTATAATTAACCCCGGTGGTTTCTGCCTGATTTGGTTCATTTTTGTGTTTGTAGGCAACACACAGGAGTGCAGGAACAGACCCAATTAACACTGGGAAGCGAAGGCAGAGTGTTATCAGATAACCCAGGGAAGTTAGAGAGCTGGAAGCCTTTAAAAATAGTTTTTTCAAGATAACTGTGTCACTCTAATTTCAGAAGAAAAATGTGTGTAGGTACATTATTTTTAAAGCCAGTTTTGTTTCCCAAAATGCCTTGAAAAATCGAGCTGATCCATTAAAATTGCTTTTCCTTCAGTGTTTCATCTTAGAGGGATTCTTCTACACAGGAATCATTTATTCCTGCTTGGCACTGTGTCCATAACGCACATTATTAGCAAACTCTCACAATTTTGTTCTCACATACTAAAATAAAGCGGAAAATTAAAAGATTTTGTTTCATGTCCATCATCCCAGATTATCTGAGCTTTATTTCTGAATACAGTCTTTAGAGAATGGGTGAGAAGCCATCATTAGAGGTTAAAGACACCGTTGTGTTCTTATGTGGATTTTCTCTTTGGGTTGTTTCGTTTCTCAAAACTTGTGTCTCTTTAAGTCCATAGATCAGGAAAGTTGTGGAAATGCATTTTCCAAAGGTTATTGATTTCAATTTACCCACTCAGGAATCTGCCCTGTCTACAATAAACATCTCTTAAAAATGTAAGAACACCCAGAGACAGCCAAACCCTAATGAATAAAGGGGTGCTTAAAGACTTGAACTCTGTCCTGTTAGAGCAGATCTGCTTTCTACTTACAGCCAAGTTAATTTCAACTTATTTTAAGTTTAATAATGCCTAAATAGGTTGCCAGTTTTTGTCAGCACTAGGAAATTAAATCGAATTGACTGTGCTTAAATTACTGTTTTCAATTAAGTGGCTCAAAGGAGAGCAGCAGCACTGAGAACTCATCCTGGTCCTGCTGGAAACCTCTGGGATGGATCCAGGGAAGCTCTTGTTTAAATTGTGACCTGGGAGGCTTTTTAGTACCGAGTGATATTCTGATGGAGAAAACTGGCAGGATGTTAGCAAATAAATATTACATTAATCATATTAAAAATGGGTTCTTGTGGTCAAATGGGTGGGTTTTAGAAGGGTTTCAATGACCCAGCAGTGGATGCAACAGGATTTTGGGAGACTGGAGAGGAGAAGGCTCCAGGGAGATCTTAGAGCACCTTCCAGTGCCTAAAGGGGCTCTGAGAAAGTTGTTTTATGAGCAGTGGTGCTCAAAGGGATTACAGAGCAGGTGGGTGTAAACACCAGCAGCGATGCTGTAGCAAAAAAGGCAGTTTTAAATTTAATTTTTTTTTCAGTTTTTAGGTGTATGAGCAAGAAAATATTTAGAAGAGAACAGATTTCATTTCTGTATTTGGTGATTGTGACTTTCCTGAGTATGATTTCCATTTCAACATCCTGAAATAGCTCCTGGATAAGTTGTAGGGCAACGGAAGAAATGCAGAAATAGTCTGAGGACTAGAAAAAACACACAGAGAGAAGCACAGAGCTAAGTCTGGTTGGCTTATCAGAGGGAGAGTCTGGCTGCAGGAGCATCCCAGAGAAAATTCCAGGCACTGAGTGCTCTCCCATGCATCCAAGGAAGTTTTAAAGGGAGAACCCTTTAAAGGTGAACTGCCTTTTGGGATGAATGAACCAAGGAAAAGAGCACTTCCCGTCTCTAAAACTGATCACTTTTTGTTTAAAAGTATAGAGACCAGTGCAGGGCATGTTCTTGTCAAGGATTAGGTTGGCTGTGGGTGACTTTTAAATGATGTGACCAGGATTTTCTTCCCAGGCAGAAAGGATTGCAGGAAGGCACCAGGCACCGTTAACCCCTGGCCGTGGCACAGGGGTTGTGTGAGGGGGTGATGGAGTTAGCTGATTGAAACATTAGTTTTTATTTCATGGGCCAAACTTCCCATTAAAATCACCACCTCGTTCTAGTTCAGCATTTCTGTGGAGGAAGGATGGGTTTGGGATACAGCTCAAATGAACTGGAGCTGGAGGCAAGCCCAAAAATGTTGTGGAGCACGTGGTGAATATGGGAATGCAATTGGATTGCTGGGAGCGAAGGTTAAAAAGATTTCTATTTATATAATAAATGTATAGAATCACAGAATTGTTGAGGTTGGAAAAGCCCTCCAAGACCATGTCCAACCATTCCTCACCACTGACCCACATTCCCAAGTGCCCCATCCACGCGGCTTTAAACCCTTTCAGGGATGGGCACTCACCACTGCCCTGGGCACCTGTGTCAGGGCTGGACAGCCCTTTCCAGGAAGGAATTTTCACAACATCCAATCTAAACCTGGGGCTGTTTCCTCTTGGGCTGTCCCTGTTCTCTGGGAGCAGAGCCCAACCCCACCTGGCTCCACTTTCCTCTCAGGAAGTTGTGCAGAGTCAGAAGGTCCTCCCTGAACCTCCTTTTCTCCCCAGCTTCCTCATTATATGAGAGAATCTCTCAAAGGTGTAAAATACCAGTGGAAACTGGGCTGGTTGGGAATGTGATGATTGTCTGGTGGGTCTCCACACAGGAGCAGTTAAGGGAGGGATTTATGCAGTGCACCACCCCTATAAATTGCTGCATGCAAACCATCTGTAAACTTCCTTTCTCCCCACATTGATCCCATGCCAAGTGTTGACCTCTGCATCCTGGTAAAATAACTTGGGGAACAGGATAAAATGGAGTTTCAAGTGGGTAAAACAATGCAGCAAGAATGCTCTGAGCAGCAAGACAAAGCCTCTGTTGAAATGCTCTGGCTCCAGGTGATGTCGTGTGGTAGCTGGATGTCTGCAGGTGATCCCTGGTGCTCCCTGAGGCCAGACTCCACCGGGGGACACTGTTCATGGCATTCCCAGGAGAAGTGCCACGTGCACTGATCAGTCTTTGTCTGCATCTCAGACTCATCCCTGCCAGTTCTGCCTCGCCATCAGAGCTCCTGGCCTGACTGATGTTTGAAGTGATCTAAGAATACCTCAGATGTATTGTCAAGGGACTCAGTGCTAAATAAATTATCGGAAAGATGAGATCCTAGCAAGCTTTTGGATAACATAAGCAAGATTAATGGTTTGGAGCCTGTTTTCTGAACAGTGGGACGTGATTGATCAAAGAGCAAAAATTGTCTCTGTGGCTCCTTTGTACCAAAACTTTCAAGAGCTGAAAATGAGCAGCTGAAGTAAGAAATGCAGAGCTTAGGGAAGAACCTTGTGATGAAAAACTAGGGTGGGAGGTTATGAAAGTACAGGTTGACAGCTCTGTCCTCTTTATCAACCTTTCCCCATAGGGATCTGCTGTAGAAGATTTTGGACAGGCTGCTGTAGTCTGGATAGGTACTTTGAAATTTTTTTACAATATTTTTTAAAAATCAAAGACTTTCATTGTGCTGTGAATAAGATTTGAGTTTCTAGAAAGCTGGTTTCTTCTGCTATCCAGGGAAAAAAGAGCTGAAGAGGTGGAAGGCTGATCTCCCAGGGAAGGTGACTGTGCCTGAGGATCTGGGGAGAAAGGCAAGGGCAGATTTTCATGTGCCTCACTCCCTGCAAATAATGTTCCTTGCAATTCCTGCTCCTGAAGTGAGAATTTAGGACTTTGTTTCCATACTTGATTCTCACCAAAGGTAGACAACTGTGACTTGAATAATTCCAACTGATCCAGGCTGGAATGTCACTGAAACCAAGCAATGGGAAATGGGAGATAAAGCTTATCAAAGTTACCCACACCAGCTCCCATGACTACACAATTTTCCATGCAGTTCTGTAAAATGGCCCTGTGTGATCAATGCATTGAAGGACACACGTCCACTTTACTTCGCTGAAGAAACTGGGGTACAAAAGTGCTGTACTTGATGGAAATGTCAGTTTTTGCAGTTAAATTTTGCTGTTCCCTTCACTGAAGCGTTTAAGGATGAGACTTAGGATGATATTCTGCCTTTTTCCAGTATCTTTCTTTAAAAGATGTTGCCCTGACTAATTTAACAGTGGGGATGGGCTTTCATTTAGCTCAACCCAAACAGCAGAGCTGGTATAAGAATAAACACGAATGTGCTCATTCAGTATCATAGAGGAGATTGATTTTGTAGAAACATTGCAAGGAGAAAGGTGGTTTAAACCCATTTGTTCTATCCCCAGAATAACAATGTGTAAATTGTGATCACTCTTGCACTCCCAGTGTCAGTTTTAATTTGAGTCTTTTATAAACCACTTGATTGTTGAATATTGCAAAGAAATTTAACCCCCTTGGAAGAAATCAGGAAGATTCCTGCTACTGAGGTAATTAGATAAAAATTTGAGTGCGGATTTTTTTTTAAATAAAGATTAAATGATCTGTTCAACTGTTTCAGGCCCTGCTTGAGATACACACACCTGTGTCTAGCTTGTAGAGCATTTTCCTCATTAATTAAGAGCACTTTCCTTGTGTTATTACTTAATTGGGTATCACAGGGATCCTGATGAGACAATGAAATGGTCTTAATTGCAGACAAACTCAACGCATGATACTCCACATGCTGGAGTGTTCCACGACACGACCCCAGCTTGTCATCGTGTGCTAATGGCCACGGTGCCTGCTCTGGGGAGAGGGAATTCCTCCTGGAATTAATTCAGCGTGAACCACAAAGCCAGGCTGGGCAGGGAGTGGCTGGGGAGCAGCCCTGGGGACAAGGATTTGGGGGTGCTGAGGGATGAAAAGCTGGGCATGCCCTGCCCATGTGCACTGGCACCTGGAAACCTCCATGCCCTGGGCTGAGGGGGGATTCTGCCCCTGAGAGCCCACCTGCAGAGCTGCCCCAGCCCTGGGGACACAGCAGCAGCACCTGGAGCTGCTGCAGAGAGCCCAGAGGAGGCTCCAGAGCTGCTCCAGGGCTGGAGCCAGGCTGGGAGAGCTGGGGGTGCTCACCTGGAGAGGAGAAGGCTCCAGGGAGAGCTCAGAGCCCTTCCAGGGCATAAAGGGGCTCCAGGAGAGCTGGAGAGGGACTGGGGACAAGGCAGGGAGGGACAGGACACCGGGAATGGCTTCCCAGAGGGCAGGGATAGGTGGATTTTGGGAAGGAATTGTTCCCTGGGAGGGTGCTGAGTCCCTGGCACAGGGTGCCCAGAGAAGCTGTGGCTGCCCCTGAGTCCCTGGCAGTGTCTAAGGCCAGGCTGGACAGGGCTTGGGACAACCTGACCTGGGGGCAGGTGTCCCTGCCCATGGCAGGGGTTGGAGCTGGCTGATCTTTAAGATCCCTTCCCACCCAAGCCATTCTGGGATTGTATAAACTAAACACTTTCCCATTGTCAATTTTCCCCACTTACCAGATTTAAGAAGTTTTCAGTGTTTGACAACATTCAGTTTTGAGCCACCTAAACCCTCCTGGTGTTTACGTTTCCCAGGGATGTGTCCCATTTCCCGGGGATCTATCCCATTTCCCAGGGATGTGTCCCATTTCCCAGGGATCTATCCCATTTCCCAGGGATGTGTCCCATTTCCCAGGGATCTATCCCATTTCCCAGAGATTTGTCCCATTTCCCAGGGATGTCTGTTTCCCTGCAGTTTCAAACTGATAATTACAAAGGTAAACGACCAGGTTTAACTTTGAAAAATAATATGTAAGACTTGCTTTCTGTGAGCATACACATGTGCTTCTGGACAGCCAGGGGTTTGTGTGGAAACAACAAATTTATTCTTCTGGGATTAATCCCTACTCTGCTTCTTCAGCTTATTCTGTTTTTTAATTTATTGTTTTTTTCTGTTGGGAGAGTGGAAACGAGAGTGAAAAAGGAAAAAGCTCTTGCCCATGTCATGTTTGTGTGTGCTCATCTTTCCCAAGCAGCAGGTAGATGTGTCAAAACCATGAATTATGAATGGAGCTGCTGGAATGCTGCACATCCACAGTGGAATTGACCTGTTTTATTCATCCCTCAGCAGCAGAAGTCCCCGTGGGACTGGGAAAACCCAAACCCTTCCCATTTTCTGTGCTTGGGAAGTCAGTCCTGGATTATACTCATTAAAACTTGGCAAGGAGAAGCTGGAGAGCTTTCACACCTTTCCAGTAAGGAAAATTCTCTTGTTCAAGAGGATATTTCAGTGTAAAAAAACAGTTGTCAAAGGCAAAGTTATGTTTTTCTCTCTTGGAAATGAACTCCTTTACAGTGTGCCAAGGTATTTTTTTTAGGTTTAAGGGGAAGAGATGGCAAGGCCAGGGAAAGACAAAAGCAGGGACTGTGCATGACACAGGAGCTGAGTTCTTGTGTGACTTGGAGCAAGATGTGTCGTTTGTCTAGATTTTTGTTTTCCTTATCCTTGGAAAGGAATTATCGATATTTCCCTTGCAAGGCTGTTTTCAGGCTTCTTGGATCAAAATTTTGCAGGGATTGATTATATGGCACAGAAGCTCTTGTAGCTCTGGGGTTTGGCATTGGTGCCACTCAAAAGCAATGGTGAGAGCTGAAGAAAAAGCTGGTTTTTATCATGCTCTGAACTCCTCGAGTGCCTTACACAGTCCTACAAAGGTAGAGTGGCAGTGAACCGACACCTTTTATCTTCTGGATTTTTGCATTTTGAATTTATGCCCATTCCAACAGTCATCATGCAAGGAATTTGATAGTGGGAGGGAGGATCTGAGTGGATTCCATTTCCATTCTGTTTGTTGTTGTTACACCCGGTTTAATTTTTCCTGTTGTATTCCTGTGTTTAGCCACAGCCTGCGTGTGACTGCATTCCTGGTGGGGAAGGGTGGGAGAGCTGGATTTTACCATTTACCATCCTATTTAAGGTAGTTTATGCCTTCCTTTTATTGCTTTCCTTAAACAATATTTGGGATTATTATTATATTTTATATGAGGAAGGGCTGCAATAGGCATAATTTATTTTAAATACTCAATTTCTCTAAAAATTTCCTATTTTCTTGCCAAAGGGGATCCTGGAGCTTTGTCTGCCAGGAGAAGAAATTGTTATTTCATGTAACTACTTCTGGTTTTAAATCTTTTTTTTTTTTAATCTAGTGCTGATTTAAATTGTATTTAAGTCAAAAAATCCCAGCTTGCAGATTTAAAACATTTGATTAAAAACTCTTTTTTTTTTTTTAATTGTGCTTTTGTTCTCCTAAAAGAAATTTCTACTCCCTGCTTGGTCAAATATCAGTTGTACACTGCTGTCCTTTCATTAAAATTAGAACTCCTTTATTGTGGCCACTGCTTCTGTGCACACTTATTTAAGCAAGGGCATCTAATTAGTAATTGGAGAGTCTTTGTTTAATTTTTCATTGTGTAGGAAACAAAGAATGATACATTTCAGTGGTGATGTGTGCTAGGAACTAATGTCAAACTTCCCTTGGAAACTGGAATTCAGATTAACACAGAGTGAGGTGCACAAGTGTTTGTGTTCATAGAACAACTTCCCACTTGATGAATTCCTGAGCAAAGCAACAGATTTCTCCCAGATCAGACAGGGATGCCAGCAGCAGGATTGATCTGACAGGTGTTCTCATAGAATCCAGAATGGTTTGGCTTGGAAGGCACCTTAAAGATCATCCCTGCCATGGGCAGGGACACTTCCACTGTCCCAGGGTGCTCCAAACCCTGTCCAGCCTGGCCTTGGGCACTGCCAGGGATCCAGGGGCAGCCACAGCTGCCAGGGAACAATTCCTTCCCAATATCCCATCCAGCCCTGCCCTCTGGCAGTGGGAAGCCATTCCCTGTGTCCTGTCCCTCCATCCCTTGTCCCCAGTCCCTTTTTCAGAGTGTTTCAGAAAGTGTAAGGTGTGAAACTGTCTCAGCTTGTTTGGTGTGGAAGATAAGCATCAAATCGCTCACATGAACGATGTTGCTTTTTTGCCCCCCACTTTTGTACCCAGATATTGAAGCGCTCTCTTGGTGCTTGGATTTTGTCA
Organism: Vidua macroura; assembly: GCF_024509145.1. Lineage (NCBI taxonomy): Eukaryota > Metazoa > Chordata > Aves > Passeriformes > Viduidae > Vidua > Vidua macroura. Next base: position 116,350,034 of record NC_071572.1, on the reverse strand, counting down.
CAACCATTTTGCATCCCCAAATCCGTGTGCACCCACCTGAAGGGTTTTTTTCTCAGGCTGTGTGAGTGGAGCAGGACAGAGCAGGGCTGAGGTCAGGGGTACCAGGCCTTGTAAAACAATTTCAGTGTCTCTTTGTAGGGGATCTGTTTGTCTTGTGATCCATCAAAACCCAGCTGGGGAATTTGTCCGGGCTGATGGCTCATTTCCTCCTTGGAGAGACCTTCAAAGGCTGCCATACAAGTAGCTGGCATTCTTCTTCACAGACACACGGTTGTTCCAGGAGGTTCATTAATGCAACGCTGCCTTCAAGCTCTTTGGAAATTTAAGGGTCTCATTCTCTCGTTTACACCAGTGTGGAACCGGGTAGGAATTGTAATGACTCGAGCTTTTGTAGTCTGTGTACAAAAAGGGAGATTGAATTTGATGGGTTTGGTGGGAATTAGGATCAGAAAGGAATATTAGATCATCTGTGCTAATCGTGAGTAAATTAGACGGTGCAAATTCTGAGCAGAAAACGAAATGCACGCTGTGATTCCTTACGGGATGAACTCTGTCACAAGGAACTGATGGGTGAGAAGAGAGTGTTAATTGCTGAGGCTGCTCTGATGGGGCATAGCTGATGTTCACTTGGGCATAGTCCATGCAGCAGACTAAGAGGGAGTGGCATCCCTTCCTCCCTGGACTTAATCTGACCCTTGGGCTGATCCTGAGCACTGAGCATGGTGGGCAAGATGCTGCCTGAGAAGAGGCTCCTGCAGAGCTCACAGTCTCCGACTGACACCTTTGTAGCTGCTGTTTAGGGAGCTGCAGGCTGGGCTGAGGTTGGCTCTAGTCTCCTCCTTGCCAGATCAAAGAAGTCCAGCTTCCTCACCTGGTTTTCCCAAGTCCTGTGCTGTGTGCACTTTGGGACATAAATTACTTCCCTTGACTGGCCAGCCTGAGCCTTCCAATGCCCAAAGGGGCTCCAGGGGAGCTGGAGAAGGACTTGGGAACAAGGGATGGAGAGACAGGACACAGGAATGGCTTCCCACTGAGGGAGGACAGGGTTAGGTGGGATACTGGGAAGGAATTCCTGGCTGTGAGGGTAGGGAAGCCCTGACACAGGTTGCCCAAAGAAGCTGTAGCTGTTCCTGGATCCCTGGCGGTGTCCAAGGCCAGGTTGGAGTTCTACCAGTCTTTAGGGTCCCTTTAGGAATCCTGTGATTCCTCTTAACATCAGCCTGTGTTGTTACTCAAGTAGGCCATGGTGGTTTTGGACAAGACAAGTCCAAGTACCAGCCCCGTTTTCCTTGTTTCTGGCTGCCAGCTGGATGTGGAGTCATTGATTCCTCTCCTTTGAGCACAGTGGTCAATACTGCTTTAAACCCACTGAGACACATTTGTTTGATTGTAATTATTGCCTTAATGCATAACTGCAAGGTTTTGACAGACTTGTTCAGAGCCTCCAAAAAGGAAAGTAGTGTAAAATGGATTTTCATGTTCCAAGATCAGGAGGGACTGACATAATCCTCTGTTTGGATGAAAGACTCTCCTGAAGCTTGGGACTGAACATTTTTTTTTCTTTTGGTCTTTTGGAAACAAAAGTAAAGATATTGAGTCCAAGATTTATTAAATCCTGATGGATCCTTCTGATGCGTGCTTGGAAAGCTCTTCTATGTTGGCCTGGCCTTTTATCTGCTCAGTCTTCAGATGCTTCTATTTTATCTATTTCTGAACTTCCAGAACTCCAGAAAGCCTTTCAGCCCAATTTAATATGGAATAAAGCAAAAAAGCATGGTTTGATTCCAGACCAAGTCAGTCAGGCAACAGTTAGATAAGTATAATTAGACTTGTAATTGGAATGCGTTGTAGACAATTAGTTTTTGTAAATGTGTGTAATTTAATCCCAAGTAAAGGGTCAGGAGGACCTTGCTGTGGAAGAGGTTAAGGAGTAACATGTATAATTTCCAGGCCTTCAGATGCTCATGTCTGACACAGCTGGAGAGGAGCATGTCCATCTCTCCAATGGCAGCAAAAAATCCACCCTCCACAAGGTGAGTCAGGGCTTCTGTTCTGCCTTCGTCTCCCAGTATCCATTCCAAGAGCAGCCTTCATAAATCCATGGGGGACGGATGCTACAGCAGCAGTGGTTTATAAAATCCCCCATAAAAACCCAAAGTCTGTGAGGGAACAAGACCCAGTCTGTGGAGTCCATTCAACTTTTGGGAAAGCTGCTGAGAAATGGGATCTGATCTCATCCCAAACCCTCGACTCGTGCTCTCTGTGGCAAAGGGCTGCAGGATCTCACCCGCGTGGTTACACAGCGGCACTTGGGATGTTTTTCTTCCTGCAGTCCTTTTGTCAGGAAAGGGGCAGCCCTTCAGCCTCCAAGGTCAGCCCAGGAAAAGGGCCCGCTTCCCAGACATGTGGTACTCATTTGCTTGGAATTTTTGACACCACTTATTACAATCCAGCGCAGCTGCAAGTTCCCAGGCTCTTGGTTTTGGGGTAGGATTGAATGGTAAGGGAGGAATGCCCCAGCTTCTCCCTGGAATCTTACAACACAGTGCATTCCCAGGATTTAACAGATCCTGCATCATTATGGTCGGCCTTTATAGCTTTAGGAAAGCAACCCCAGTGTGCTGGGGTCCCCGAGAAGGGGTTGGTGGTGCTGGTGACCGGCTGCACCCGGGCTTTGCCGGAGTTCTCCGGGCTGCACCGAGCGTGACCCAGGTTCTGTCGGTGCAGATGTTGGGGCTGGGGGTGGGTTCCACGGGAGGAGTCTGCAGAGGGGACTCGCAGCTCAGTGTTAGTCAGCTGCAACAAATGCAAAGCAGGTTCTGGTTTCTTGCCTTCTGCTGTAATAGCAGGAGCAGTGCAACCGTATGATTAACGGCGAGAGTCTGAAAGTAGCAGGATAATAAATACTGGGAATTCAAAGGAAACCTCAGCTTCTGGCAATTACAGAGTTTGTGCAGCAGAGAGATGGAGCGTCTGACTCCAGTGTTATTTGTGACCTACTTGGAGCTGCAATGTTGCAAGAGACTGTTTGTTTAATCCTCAATTGCTATTTCTTTAAAGTTATACCGTATTCGGGTTAAATACAGTCCTTTGAACGTGGACTCATAGATAAACATTCTCCTCAGAAAATTCCACCACTTCTTCTTGTCTTAATTTTTGCTGCCAGCGAGTGCTCAATGTGTTCCTTCTTTTTCCATTGCAAAAACCCCCGCCCCGATCCTCCATAACCTTTCCTATCATGTATCCAATATTTTATAGAGCAATCACAAAGGGTAGTAAATTGAGTAAAACATACTATCCTTGGCAGGATTTCCCTCATGACTAAATCCAATATGAACAAAGAGGACAAGGGCAAATAACTTCACTTATTCAGGTCGTTTTTCATAAGAATCATAAAAATTAGATAGAAAGGGCCTATTAGATTATCTCTCCTCTCTTCCATTTTGCCAGTTCTGGGTTGTTCTCTACAGTAACCTTGTGAAATTTTACATGTCCAAATGGAAGAAAGATAATTTTTCCTGCCGGTTATTATTTTTTTGAGTGGAAAAGGATGGATGGTTTTTCCATCTGGCCTAGAAGTACTTCTTGTGCTTCTACAAGGCTCATTTTTAATTTCCACAACTGTCTCCTCTTCAACAGTTTTATGTTCCTCTTTTTGGGCACCGTGATCTTATCGTGAGGCGTTTCCTAAGCTTGGGCCCGTGTTTTTAATTCCACCCCATTATTCCAGTTGTTCAAGTATTGGAATAACCCTGAGGCCATCTGTAACAATTTCACCCCATTGTGTTTCTGCCCTTCAAGTGCTCGCCAGATTAATGTACCAACAACAAGGGATTGTTCTTGCTGTATAGTGGGAAATGTTTAGAAATGCTCTTCAGATTAAAATAATTTAAAATCCTCTTAAAAAATTGTTTTCCCTGTCCCTACCCTCCCCGCCCCCCCCAGAGAACTGCCAGGGAAGTATATATAAGATGACTTAAACCACCCAAAACAATAAAAACAAAGCCTCTTACATTGGTAAAGGACCATGAAGAGCTGGAGAGAAGCTGTCGGTGCAGCAGCTCTAGAGCTTGTGTTTAACTCCACACGTGTGGTTTAATTGCTGTGCTGAGCTTCTCCCAGGCTGAAGAAAGCAGTTGCAGTTTTTGACCTTTGTTGCTCTAAATTAAAGGTGTGTCAGTGTCCAAAAAATGCTGAAACGAATATGGGTTTGGAAGGAATTAATGTTTAAGGAGTGTATGTGCTTATCTGCTGCTAAAAGGTCACTGAGGAAATTCTTCAATGATCCCAGTGTTGTGGGGATGCTGCTGAAATGACAGCTCTTGTTCTGTTTCCAAAAAAAAAAAATCTGGATTGGGACTCTGGAGCAAATGGGGATGTGTCTCATGTTACTGGGAAATAGGGAATTATTGAATCATGTCACAGAATCCCAGAATGGTTTGGTTTGAGAGGGACCTTAAAAACCATCCCGTGCCACCCATTCCATGGGCAGGAACACCTTCCACTATCCCAGCTTGCTCCAAGCCCTGTCCAGCCTGCTCTTAGACACTTTCAGGGATCCAGGGGCAGCCACAGCTGCTCTGGGCACCCTCTGCCAGGGCTTTTCCATCCTCACAGGGAGGAATTCCTTCCCAGCATCCCATCCATCCCTGCCCTCTGGCAGTGGGAAGCCTTTCCCTGTGTCCTGTCTTTCCAGGCCCTTGTAAATAGTCTCTCTCCATTTTTCTTACTGGCTCCTCCAGGCACTCCAAGGCCACACTAAGGGGGCTGGAAGTGCACGGGGCCAGGGCCTTTTCATCTCCCAGCGCCCCCAAATCCTTCTTCACAGGGCTGTCCTCAATGACTTCTTCTCCCAGTTTGTCCTTATACCCCAGTGCAGCACTTGGCCTTGCTGAACCTCGTGATTCCCTTGAATCTCCTGCTCCTCAAGCTCACGTAGGTCCCCCTGGATGGCCCCGTCCTCCAGGAGTGTCCCCTGCACTGCTCAGCTTTCAGGAGCAGTGGTTGGGTGGAGTGAAATGGTTTGGCATGATGTTGGAGCATGCACTGTGAGGTATCCTATGGATCCTATGCCAGCCAGTCTGGGACCACACACGTGTGTCATCTTCATCTCCTCAGCACCTCGAGAGTGAATTGCTAGGAGTGGAACTTTGGAGGGAAAATAAGGGAAAGGAATGTGGCCAGCTCAGTCAGGGGGGGATTACGTGCCTTAGTCTGTTCTCATCCTAAAGGAGTCTCAGCATCCAGGACTTGGACCTCCCCAGTGTCTGCTGGGTTCCTGAATTACTGTAGACTCCTGGGTGATGTTAGGGAAATCAGGCAAGCCTATAATTCATGAACAGGAGATATATTGAATGTGACAGGGAAAACAAAGAGAAATTAGGATCCACAGAATGAGCATTTGTGACAGCAGCAGAGGATTCTTGGAAGCTGCTTGTGGATCTTAGTGGGACTGATGTGCTGCTATAATAAAGGGAAATAAACATTTAATATATAATAAGGTGGCTTTTTTTGAGAATTGGTTTTTGACACGTGTATTTGGTTATATTTTAGTCTAAAAATTAGAGTATCCTAGTCAGACATATAAGAAAAGAAGGTTTTATGCTTAACAACATCCATAATTGCCCTTCTTTTGTCTCTGTGGCCACATCTCATGTGTTGATGCCACTCCTGGGCATCCTGCATCCTGATCCCTGTGTGGGAACACAGATCTGAGGGATGCTGTCCCTGTTCTTGGTGGCTCTTGTGTTGTGAAGTTTGTCTGCCTTTTAAAATGGAAGAGGGGACTACAGTGTGTGGCACCACACAGGGATTTTACTTAAAAATACTCCTGTTTTGAGAGAGTGGTTTCCCTGTGAAATAAAACTGGCATCCTTTTGCTCTGTTCTCCATAAAATCCATGGATGGGAGGGTGGCCATGTACAGGCTTGCTGTACATTAATTTTGTTTGTAAAAGCGCCGTAATTATACAGCTCTCCTGCCAATTTGGCACAGGAAGACAAGGAAAATCCCAGGCGGAATGCTTTCCCCATGAAAAGTCTTTCTGTAGGGTTTTTTCCTCCTTTAGCTTGAACATAATAACCTGATTGGCAAACCATTTAAAAAATGAATTGCAGGGCTTCCAGCGTGCAATGATTGGCTCCATAGGAGTTACAGCTTTTGCATACGTGGGGGAAAAATCCAGCTGTGCCGCCGAGATCCGCTGGGATGTCCTCTCTTGGAGAGCCTGCCAGGCTGCAGTGACCTGGAATGCATCCAGCTGGTGCGTCACCTCTGCTACCAGCGCTGCATTTTCTTCAGCTTTTAACTCCATTCCTGCTCTCAGTGGCAGCTGTTTAATTCTTCTGCCAGAGATAGCTTCAGGAGGGAGGGGAGGGAAAAAAAAAGAACTGCAAATAGAGGGAGTGTTTGGAATATTGGGTCTAAACATAGATGATGGTGATGGCTGGTTCCATTTTTAGCTTCCTAAAGAAACGAGGCTTATCCAGCAGTGACATCTGCTCATCGGCTGCTTCCTCGCAGGTTGTGAGTGCAGGGGTCAACGTCAGCCAAATTTTGATTAAAAACCAAGTTTTGCTCCGCGTTTTGGGGTTTGATGGATGGGGACATTTGACTTTGGAGCTTGATGGTGGTTACGTGGCTGCAGGGCAGGGGACAGAGAGTGGCTCATAGAAAGCACAGGAGCAAGAGAGGAGGAGAAGTTCTGCTGTGTGAACTCTGATATGAGGGCAGAGAATAAAAATCACGGCCAAACCATGTTCCAGTAGCTCCCCATCTCCAAGAGAAGCCAGTGTCCCTAGGGGCTCCCACCAGGGGATGTCTTCTCCTGCTCTGTTCCCACCTCTCCTTGTGCTGCCACGACCATTTGTGGGTCACTGAGGCTCAGGGAACATTTTTGGCCGTGTTGTTTGGAGCTTCAGTGAGCTTAAGGCAGCTGTGAGAGTGAAGGCCGGCCTGTCTGAGGCCACAAAGCTGCTTTGCCTTAAGGAGCCCGGCTCTGGGCAGGATTATCCGGCTGCCTGGGAGAGTGCCACGCTTCCAAGTGGGCATGGAAGTGTCTCTGGGAGGAGGATCAGCGCCTCAGTGTCCCCCTCGGTGCCTGAGCAGAGGTGACACGTTGAGCTTTTCAGCTCGAGTCCTCGGGGTTTCTCTCCCGCGTTAGAATCCAGCAGGCTCCTTCGGTTGGGAAGGGACCCTGAGGATCATCCAGGCTGGCCAAAACCTGGCTGACCAAATTCACAGCATGTTCTTAAGGGCATTGTCCAGGGGCTGCTGACAGGCTTGAGGCATTGGCCACCTCTGCAGGGAGCCACTTCCAGCATTTGACCACCCTCTCGGTAAAGAAAGCTTCCAGATGTCCAGCCTGAAGTGGCCGGTGGGACAATCCTCCCTCGCCCGGCTCTTGGATGCATCCCAGGCTTTGGTTTGCCCTCCCTGCTGGCTCCAGCTGACCAGCACCCCCAATTCCTGTCTGCGAGGCTCTCCAGCCACTCCTCTCTATGGATTTGGGTGGATTTGTACAAACATCTGCTGGTCCATGGCTGGTGAAGGCCGCGTTCTGCCGGGCAGCCTTTGTGGCCGCGCGTTCCCGGCGGGAAGGCAGCAAGGCCGTGCCTTGGGGAATTGTACCAACCTGGAGAGTAAAAGCTGCAGCATTCGTTTTGGAGAGGATTCAGCCCCGTTTGGGACCTGGCAGAAGTGTTTTAGGGTTTAGTGATGGGGAAATGCTGTGGCTGCAGAGCTCTTTAAGGCGCCCTCCCAGAGTCTGTGGGGAGCTCTCGGCCGAGGGAAGTAAACTGGTGACCTGGAAAAAGAAAATGAAGGAAACAAGATTAGTCTCCTCGACAGGGAATGCCATCCTGGGACTTATTTTGATTCCTGCCAAAGTAGCAGCCTGAAAGACTTTATGCAGAGAAAATTTATGTTTTGTAATTGGACAGGAAAAAAATACATACTTTTGAGACATATTTTTGTAAAAAATATAGAGATTGGTTCCTGGCTGGAGGCTCTGGGAGTGCTTTGGAGAGGCCACTCTGCATGATATCCTTTATTTAGCAACTGTCATGCCCGCTTGTAGGATCTGTGGTGATAGAACCTGTCCTGGGAAACGTCTGAAATCCAGAATCATGAAATATTTAGTGGACCGTTCACTGCTAATGGGCTCCAGCCCTGCGCCAGCACCACAGGATCAGTAACAAAAGGCTCTGTGTACCAGTGCCAAGCTGCCTGAGACTGCTCTGAGTTTGTTCAAGTCTTATTTCAGGCTTTATCAAAAGCAAAATCTGAGTCCAGCAAGGCAGGGTTTGGTTGGTTGAAACCAGCAAAAGCTTGTTTTATTTTCCTTGCTCAGAGGAAACCTGGGATATGTCATGTGTGGCATACACAGAAGTGAGTTATTTTTTTTTCAGCAGTAGATAAATTGATGTGAGAAAAAAATACACAGTATTGATTTTCCTTTTCCTGTGGCTTTTGAGAGGTTGTTAATGCAGCAAGTACACAAGAGCACTCATATGTCTGTCTGCACAGTAATCGCTAATAAATTGACTTTCTTAAAAACAATTTTTAGTCTGTAGTTTCAGTGACTTGATTTGTGGAGTAGATGATATCTCCTGGCACATAATTACTCATTTTTGGGCCATGTAAAAGGGGGGAGGATAAATTTTCCTGCATTATCTGTAGCACTGAACATCTCTCCCATTACTCACACAAGTTTTTTCTCTGTATCCTCTTCATTACTGTAGCTGAGCAAAGAGGTTTTTAAGGATCTGAGGCTTTTCTCAGTGTTAAAATTTACAGTACAGACACTTTCTAGAGCTAATTCTTGTGCATTCTGACACAGCAGTGGTCATGATCGTGACAAGGACAATGATCTATACTCAGGGGGACCAACAATTCGTTTCTCTCAGTGTCTCCAGAGTGACTGCAAAGAACTTGTTTTCCTTTGGGGAAAAAAACCCAAACCTGCAGTAGGACCCATGGTGATAATCACATTAACAGTCCAGTGAGAGCAATTTGGTGACACGTGACAGAATGTGACATGCCAGGCCCTGTCAGTCTGGTGGTGGTGGTGGTCTGAGGACGCTGAGGAGGGCAGTGGGCAGGAGCTGACCCATGGAGTGGGATGAGGTGTTGGTCCATGCCTGGGGAATTGTGGGTGTCCAGTGGAAGCACTTCCAGTCCTGATGCATGTGGTGAAGCTTTGGAATCACTGGTGTTCATGGACACTTCTGTGATGCTCTTTGTTCTCGCTGTTCTGGGCTTGCAGTTAAAATTTGGTGGTCACTAACATACTAATATTTTCTCCCCATTATCCAGTGCAGGATTGCACTGTGTCCAGTTTCTCCTGGATATGGTCTACACAGTCAGTGTTATCAGGGATTTGTTGTCCCAGAGGTTTTGTTCTAAAGCCTTGTAGGTTGCCATGGTGGCACAGGGACCATGTTGTCACTGCTGTGAGAAAGAGACAGACATTGATTATGTTGCTCTGAGGTGATTTATTCCCAATAACTCCTTGTCTTGGCAGTCATCTGGTGATCTCAGCTCTCATGACAGTGATTTTTCTTCAGTATCTTTCCTGACAGCATTTTCCTGATTATTCCCTTGGTCTTTGCTGTTCTAATGTCCCACTTGTTTTTAGCCACTTTTCTGGTTTTTGTTCTCTCTTCCTGTGGCGGTTCTCAAGGTCCTGCCAAATCACAGAGCTCCACTCAGGAACCTTTCTGTGCAGGAACAGTGAGTCTGTGAAGGAGCAGTGACTGCAGTGTGAGGTACAAAGTGAAATTTAGGACTTGTAATTCTTGCACATTCTCAGCATTGCTGTCCGCCCCCCCCCCCACTTTATGTCCTGTTTACAGTGCAAATGGTTTCTGCAGGAGGGCCGTGGACATCTGTGTGTTTGGCTGTTTATTGCAGAAGGCTTTTAGTGGGTCAAGGAAGCACACAGAGGGGAGCTTTTGGAGTGGCCTGTGAAATGATTTTGCTTAGCTTTGTTTCAGCACTCCTTGCACAAACCTCTGCTCCCTCCCCTTAGGTCGCAGCTTTCCAAGCTGTGCCAGCAAAAGCAGAGTCAGGCTCTGCTAAACTCAAATAAAGCACGGGGCACATTTAATTTGCATTTGTGCAGAGGTGCTTAATTACAAACACCTCTCCTTCTGCCCACTGTACTCCTGGTAGTTCCTTGATTGCTCCCAGCAGGGAGCTGAGCAGCTTTGAGGGTGGATGTTGTTCCCTTAGGTTTAGGAGGGTTTTCCAAATCCCATGGAGTGCTGTGCTGTGAGATGGATGAGTAAAGGTCAGTGGTTTGATGTTCCCAGAGGGCTGCTTATTACAGGATATAATCATGGAATCACAGAATATCTCGAATTGGAAGGGACTCACAAGGATCATTGTGTCCAAATCCTGGCCATGCTCAGGAAAACCCCAAGAATCCCACCCCAAGGATGTGTGTGAACCTCCCTGAGGGTTCACAGTGAGACCAACACTTCTAAACTCTCTCAAGGGTTTGGTAGGTGGGGTAGCATGCACCATCTGTAAACCCATGCATGGATTGGAAAGAAAGCTTGTGGTGAGACAGGAAAAACAACCCCAAACCTGAGCTATTGCCTGGGGAAACATGGGAATCCCCATTAGAAAGATTTAGATTAGAGAGCACATCTGCCAGGAGGTTGGCTCTTGGGATTCCATCAGGGAAGTCCTACCTGTCTTCTTCTAGAGAGTAAAAAACAAACAAAACACAACACCAAAAATCCCACCAAAACCCATCCTGAAAATACATTGCATGTCTGTGTTATTTATATGCTTAGAACTGGGCATCCTCTTGCAGTGCATCCATATCCTCTCAAGAGATGGTCCCAGGATATTCCAGGTCCTACTTTGGACATGCAAGCCTTAGATCCAGCTTGGAAATTGTCAGGGAAGTTATTTTCTACTGAAATACAAATATCCCCTTCTCACCCCCTCAAGAAGCATTAAAGGCTGTTTGGAGGAGTGAAAGTGCAGTACAACATTTAGTTATAAACTGAAGATTTCCAAGCTATGTTGACTTAGAGCATCTGCTAGTGAAACGTGTCTGCTCTGCAGACAGTTTTTGTACTTGTGCTGTGCAAGCACATTTCAAACAAGCACAGCAAATGTGCTGCTGAGAACAATCCAGCGGTGCTGCTTGGGTCATTTAGATGACTTAATAGGTCTTTTCTTTTTCCTTGCTATCTGCATTAAATCAATGATTCATATAAATTATGCCAAAGGGAGTTAATTGTTATTGCATGGTATAAAAAGCTGCCAAACTAAGGGCAAAACTCTGATTGCAGTGCATGAAATAAAATGGAGCTGTGTTCTGATTGCTGAAAGCATAAAATGGCTGAACCTGTCACCCCTACCAGAACAGCCTGCATTGGAATTCTTGTGGAAACAACGGCAGCAAAGGAATTGTAGAAGCAAAGGTTTGGTGACTGTGGCATGTTTGGAGGCGCTGGCACATTTGGATGTCTTCAGAACACACAAGAAACATTAAATGTGAAATAGCCAGCTCAAAGAACTGTGCTTCTCTGGTGCCTGGATCTGCAGAGGAATTTAGGAATTTAGCTCTGTTGGTTCAGTGGGAGTTGAGCTCCTAAATACCTTAATGAGAATGGACTGTGGTCTGTCTAATAGGGTTTATTTCTCATCTCTGCAAGAGGGGCACTGCTACCCTTCTCTCTTGTGGTTCCCCCAGCACATTTTCAGGGCTGTTTGAAGAGGAATTGGTGCTTCTCTGGAGCTTGATTGTGGCTTTTCCAGCTTTTCAAGGTTGGACTTGATGATCTTGGCTGTCTTTTCCAGCCTGAAGGATTCCTGAAGGCTCTCAGAGGGAGGGTACAGCAAGGGCACTTGAAGACAAGCTCAGGTGCTACCCTTTGCTTTGGAATATTTCTCACTGTAGCCAGTGGAGAAGCAGAAGAGGATCTGTCACGTGTAACTTAATTTTGATGTGCATTCTGCACTAAATCTGACATGGCCCTTTCCTAGGGAAGCTGCATTTTACATGGAAGAAAGTAAAACAATGAGAAGTTCTTGGAATCATGGAATGGCTTGGGTTGGAAGGGACCTTAAAGCCCATCCAGTTCCAATCCCCTGCCATGGCAGGGACACCTTCCACTGTCCCAGGCCTTGGACACTTCCAGAGATCCAGGGACAGCCACAGCTTCCCTGGAAAACCTGTGCCAGGGCCTCACCACCCTCCCAGGGAACAATTTGTTCCCAATATCCCACCTGATCCTGCTCTCTGGCAGTGGGAGGCCATTTCTCCTTGTTGAATAATGTGAGAGTTGAAACACTGCCTGTTGTATGAAGGAGAATGGAAAAAGATACACTTTTAGGAATTGTTTGGAGCTAAGTCTGGGTGTTTTTCTGCAAGTAAAAGTAGTTTTCAAATAGGAGTCAGCACTGGGAAATAAAATAGAGGAGCGTGTGGAATATGTAGGTCTGGGGTAGGGTGGAGGAGGACAACACCGGGGAGATGTTAGCACAGAAAAGTGTTTGGAATGAGAAGGTGGATTTGTTGGAGCCAGTGGGAAAGTTCAGGAGCACCACGACACACCAGAAACCTGGGAAATGGCAGTGCTGGAAATGAGGAAATCCACACTTTGCAGTGACCAAATAATTAATAAGGGACCATTTCTGGCCTGCTTGGTGACCTGACCTGACTGCAGGAACTGAATGTGTGGGGTAAGGATTAATGTGCCTTAGGCAAGGTCTGTGCTGGGATTGGAACAGGAAATTATTAAAGTCCTTTGCAAAAGCTGGAGGAAAGCTCGTTATTTTGCTCTAATGTTATCAGGAATTTTTATAATCCATGTGCAGTGTTCAGGAAGGTGAAGCAGTTGAGTGTTGGGGGGCTCCCCGCTATGATCTCTTTAAAATATTACTCTAAATTTTGGTGAGTTTTCCACCAGCACAGCACCAGTAATACCTGTCCCTGTGTGGCATAGGGAATTAAGTGAACAAAAATTAAGTCTACTGTGACAGAAATTGCCAATGACTTCTAAGGGAAGGAGAGATTGGGACTGCTTCAAACAAGTGCTTAATAAACCCCAGTGAAAGAAATGTTGACTTAACTCATTTTTAATTGCTTTTAAGCTCTTAAGTGAGTTTGTTATTGAAAGTAATTAAAGGCCTTGAAAGATTGTGGGGAACTTTGGGAACACCTCTATGGAAAGGCAGTTACTCACCTTAAAATAATTTTTACTGCTACCTAATCTGTCTGAATCGCTCAATTAATTCCTTAATGAAGTGTAGTTCAGCACAGGGATGCTGCTCAGGTATGGCAGAATGTGTGTGCCTTGGGTATAATGGAAGGCAAAGCACCTGATAAATAGTCAATTGTTGCTTTGAGAAACTTTATGGATAAATAAAAATAAGACCAGTCAGTTTTGTGAAGCCCTTTTTTGACCAGGACTCCTTTTCCCAAGAGAAATACATGAGATCTGGAATGGGTGAATTTTCTAGAGCTGAAAGGTTTCCTTGCAGAATCACAGTTTAAACAATGTTTTCATCAGTGTGGCTCAGTTGGTTTTTCAGATGGAAATAACTCCAGCACGAAGTGTCTCTGTCAATACAACAATCTCCAAATTGATTTTGTTGTCATGTTTCCATTGAGGACAGTGGAGAAAAGATTTCAACGCTGCCTTGTTTGGCTTCAGTGGAAAAACATCCTGAAGGGATCAAGGGCTGTTCTTAACCTGGAATTCAGGTTGAGAGAGAGGATTCTGCCCCTGAGCCCAGGTGAGAGCCCACCTGCAGAGCTGCCCCAGCCCTGGGGACACAGCAGCAGCACCTGGAGCTGCTGCAGAGAGCCCAGAGGAGGCTCCAGAGCTGCTCCAGGGCTGGAGCCAGGCTGGGAGAGCTGGGGGTGCTCACCTGGAGAGGAGAAGGATCCAGGGAGCCCCTTTAGGTACTGGAAGGGGCTCTCAGTGCTTATTTTCTGTGCTTTATTAGCAGTAGGATCTGTCTCCCCAAATTCTGCTACTCAGCAGTGCATTGAGCTGAATGATTCCGATATTCCAGTTAATTTTGAGTTTGGAGACTGAAGAAAAACCCTTCCCAAAAGATGGCCCGTGTAAATTGAAGTAGATTATTAAACCAGACTAGAATTTACTCCCCTTTGCTCTTCTAAACACAATGAAGTGAAAATCAAGAATGAGGGCATTTATCTTCAGTGTGTATTTTTCTGGATTACAAACTTTGGCAGATGCGGCGCAGAGCGATGTTTCTTGGCAAACTGGCATGTTTGAAAGACTGGCCTTAGAGAAATGAGTCTCTTTCAAATAGAGCTAAATATAAAAGCAAACCAGCTCGCACTCTGTTTAAGTCTCTCTTATCTGCTGGTAGGAGTTCAGATTAGAGTGTCTGACTGAAATATCTTGAATCCATCCATCCTGCTGCTGCATTGACTCACAGCTCGACACCTGAAATCCAGGGCTTGGCAGGAGCAGGGAGCCCAGTGCTGATATTTCAGTAGCAGTTGTCCTTTTCCTGCTCTTTGGCTCCAAAAGCAACCCCTCCAGTTTTCCAGGGGATTAGACTTCTTTTTTTTTTTTTTTTTTTTTTTTAATCAGTAACTGTGAGTAAGTAAAAATGCGGATGGGATTTGCTGCTTTTCCTAAGCTCTGGCCTTCTGCTGGCATCCTCCAAGTGGGAAAGTTATTCTAAGGATACAATGGAAGTGATGTCAAAGGGAGCTGTGGTCAGGGGTGACATTCAGAATCCCAGTGTGTGTCACTTGCCTTTCTTGGGGGCCAAGCCAACAGGATGTTCCTGGAGAAAGGACAATGCCCAACTTTGCCAGTTTAATGCTTTCCTCACTTTTCTTGCCTCTTGATCCTGCATGTGAAAAATGAAGGAGGATCTTGGGATATTTAATACTCTGGACTTTCAAGAAGCTAATTTTAGAAGCTCATTGCACACCTGGAGATGTTGAGTCATTGTGTGTTGTTCCATGCAGTTTTCCTGGATGTTTTCCCGTGGTGGATGTGTGCAAGGTGCTGCTGAAGCACATGGCCCTTTTCACCCTCTTCCTTAAAAACTCCTTCCCCTCCTGACTGCCCAAAGCCATTGCTGGTGACTCCCAACACTTCCAGTTCTTCCACCAGCTGGGTGCTGGAGATGGGTCTTTGGCAGGAGGAAGCTCAGGAGCTGGAGGCAGCCCGGGAGCCTTTCCCTCCTGAGCATCATCCAGTGTTTGGGGAATCCAGGGGTGAATTCCTGCTGGTGCTGCCCCTCGTGCTCCATGCCAGATCTGGCTGTGTCCTGTATTTCCTAACTCCAGGGTGAAGCTGTCCCTGGGAGCTTCCTTCCTCCTGTGCCTCTTCTCAGTGCTGGGCTCCCTGGGCTCTGCTGGTCCAGCTCTCCCAGGGCCAGCTGGTGAGCCAGATCAGGGGACAGCAAACCCAGGTTATTTTTAACCTGGATCCCTTCCCTAATCCAGGTCTCAGTACAGCTCTGGGCCAGTCCTGATGGCCCAAAGGCAACAGCCAGTTTTTTAGGAGAGGAAAGACAGGAAGGTGCTTCCAGCCAGGAACAACCCTGTGGTTTCCTGCAATGTTCTCTGCCTTCCAGAATTCTTTCCTTCCATGCCTTTATTTCCTGCTAGGTATTTGCACAGATGTTTTCACTTCCAGTTGCTCCAGGTGGATCTTTAATTTTTTTTTTTTTTTTTTTTAAATGTGCCCTGCGCAGAATGGAACTCAGATCCATTCTGGATAATCTGTATGTATTCACTAACATTTTGCCCTGTTCTTCCAGAATTCAGGTCCTAAGTGCATTAGGCTCCATGATAAATGTCTCTGGTATCCTCTCTGTGGTGTCTGCTTGTTCATGGCTTAACACTGCACCCTTCACTATTGCCTTTAAATTCTGTTTCTTTAATTCCATTCCCTGTGTGAATAAAGGTGTCTGAATTAACCTTCACAATGAACCTGCCAGGCCTTTTCCCAGTGTCCAAATAGATTCTCATTAATCCCTCTTTTGTAATGCAGGGAAGGCTTGTGTTGCAGTGTTTTGCTTTGATTTTATTATTTTTTTGTTAATAGAGGAAAAGGCCACACTGAGGCTGCTCTCACTGAAAGGTTTATTTTTATTTCTGAGACAACGGCTGCATATAATTTTTAATGTTGCACTTACTGGAGGTTGACTGTTGTGAGCAGTACAGTCAATATTTCCTTCAATTAACAATAATCTTAGATAATTAAATTGTTTTCTTTCCATTACAAAGTCGTTGGTGACTTAGAAACCCCGAGGTGCCTTATAATATGTAACTTGCACAAGTGAAAATAATTATTCCAGAGTCAATTCTAGAAGAAGTTTGGGAAAATTGTTGAAAACAGACAGTGAAGAAAGTGAACATTGACTTTTGGGGAACTTTTCCCCTTCCATTTTGTGGGGTTTGGTTACTCAGAGGGATAAACCCAAAATGTTGTGGAATAGGATTTAACCCTGCAGAATGTCAGACATTTGCTGAATGTTTTTATCTTCATTTGATAAGCAGTTGTGGAGTGGGTTTTTTTTTTTTTTTTCTACCACTATTTTATCAGAACCCTCTGCAATCTACCAAAGCAGGTGTTTTAATCACCACATCCTAATTAACTAATTAATCTATTTTAGAATCCATCTACCCAGCTCCTATCACTGGAGTCCAATTTTGTGGACAGAAGGAAAATAAGGGATTAAAAGAGAAATATAGAAGAATAATTGTAGTAAGATCATCATTGAAGTGTAGCTACTAAAACAAAAGAAGAAAACTAAATTTGGGGCATAGGAGGGAGGATAGAATTAAAAATCTTGAAATAGCACATGGAGTTGATGAAGATATTAGGGAATGAGCTTCCCTACTTAGTAGCTGCAGTAATCTTAGGAAATATTAAGGGATTGAATCTCTTTCATAGCAAGAAGCAAGTGGGAAGGGAAGGAGGAATTCTGGGCTGCAGGAACCTGCTTGGGTGTCTTTGCTTAGCTTGGTAAGAAGGATGGAGGGGGACTTTTTCTGGGAGCTTGCAGTGGCAGGGCACAGGGAGTGGTGTCCCACTGCCAGAGGGCAGGGCTAGATGGGATATTGGGAAGCAATTCTTGGCTGTGAGGGTGGTAAGGCCCTGGCACAGGTTGCCTCACAGAAGGCAGGGCTGTTTTTTTTTTTTTTTTTCCTGTGCTCTTGAAGTTTTTCCCTAACTAAATCCCAGATCACACTCTTGATGAACAAGGTTGTGCCAACATTACTTCTCAGCCTTGTGCTATTTCCCTAGATTTTCCAAAGGCACACCTTCTCACAAATTCATTTGGTTTTTCTTGTTCTTTAATGAACGCCTTTGCACTTCCACTCAAAGACACTGATTGGGACTGATTGTTTTTCTGCAAATACATCCAAATTTGGTCGATCCTGACTGTTCCCTGCCAGTTTTTGAGCAGTGGCAGAGGGCAGGGATGTGTGCTGGCAGCTGGACAGCCTCCTTCTCTGCAGCTTTTCACAGCTTCTCTCTGCAGCAGCAGCATCCACTCCCTCTGAACTGAATCATTTTGACTTCTGGTCAGGAAAAGACAGAAAAGGAGACCAAAAAAATCCAAAAAAGGGTTAATCTGCTGAGTGGCAGCACAATGTGAGCAGGTATTGATGCTGTTGCAGCTGAAGGAAGATGCAGCACCAAGGTTAATGAGAGGTGGGGACTGTTTTTCTCCCTCTCTGTAGCAGCCAGAGCTGAACAAAAGGGGGAATGTTTGGAGAATCCCTCAGCATTAAAGGCTGTGGCTGTGCTGTCCTCCTGCCAAATCCTGGAAACCCTCGGGATGTTCAGCACCATTGGACACTCACCTTCAGTGCTTGTCAGCAAGAACTATGGACTTCCTTGGTTTATACAAACAGGAGGATGTGAAAATGTCCCAAAATGGGGACTTGGAGCAAACTGAGGTATCAAAGCAGCTCTGAAATGAAATAATAATGGTAAAGGCGTGGGGACTGAGGTGTGAAAGCAGCAGAAGGAGTGGTTGGTGATCCCGTGGTTGATGCTGAGCCTGGTGCAGCAGGCAAAGCTTGCTTTCCCGAAATCCAAGGGGGGAGGAAGACGTGAGGGAGGTGGTTTTCTCCCCCATTTGCTTGAACACTTATTTTCAGCTTCTTTCTTGCCACAAAAGGAGTAATTTGTTTAATTTTACAAAATGTTACTGAAGCTGTTGGAAGTGGAGCTGCAGCCCACGTCTTCTTAATAAATGAGTGTGTGTATTCCTGGAAGGAAGTTAAAATGGGACTGTGTTATATTTGGTACCTCCTGAAGTACTGAGGCTACTTTGAGTACAGAATGTGCTCTGAGAAAGACTAATTTGCCACTGCAGAGCCTGATGGGATGAGATTTGTCAAGTCCCTGTCTCTGCTGAAATTCACTTACTCTTTCCTCTCTCTCCTGAAGATATTTTTTTCTATCTCTGAATTGAAGGGCCATAAAAACAAGTCAAAAAGCCTGAAACCAGAATTAAATTCCAAGCAATGAATATGCTTCTTATAATGTGGAAATACTGAAGTCAAGCATCCTTGGAAGCAACAGGTGGAGATGTTCCTGACCCTTTTTCCTCAGTGTGCTCATGCCCTGCTAGCACCGGGGTTGGGATTATTGGGACACTGGAGCATCAGCAGGGTGGGTTTTGACTTCTCTCCAAGGATGCCATCTCTCATGGCAGGTGGTGGCTTCCTGCAGGAGGCAGGAAGAAGAAGAAAGATTCAGTAAAAGTGAAGATTTTCCTGTTTTCTGTTCATTTACAAATTCATGCTGTTTCATTAGCTGGCTGGAAGGGTCTGGTGCTGTAATTCTACAGGGAAAGGTGGGATGTACCAGCACTCCCTAAAAAAACCTCTGTTGTTTTACTGGATTCAATGTTTTCTGCCTCCTGCTTTCTCCCCTAGAGTGTTTTTTGAGTGAATGTAAACTAATACAGGATCAGTGGTTAAAAACCATGAAAAAAAAAAAAAAAATTTAATGTAAACCTTTTGGTACTGGGTTGATTAAAATAAACAACTGTTCCAAGGAGCTGGTCCTGCTAATGGGAACAGTAGGGTTTCTGTTCCTCCCTGTAATGCATAAAGCATGTGGAGTGCCTTGAGAGCTTTTTTTGGGTGCTGCACTTCATTTTGAGGGATTTCATTTTCAGTTCTCAGAGCTTTTGTGTCAGCTGGGAAGGGAGGATGTAGGAGTAACATGTAAAACTCAGGCTAAAACCTGTTTAGTCCCAAATCCTGACAAATAGCTGGTAAACAAGTATTTAAATGAAAGCTTGGACTTTGTTTTTCTCCCTCTGGGAAGCTGGGAAGGCCTTGGTGTTATTGCCAGCTCGGGTATCCCTTCCCTCTCCTCGTATCCTGTGGCTCCAGCGCTCCTCCTTTTTTTTGCCTGCATTTCTTACATGCCCCATCTCTCCTTCTGCTCCAGTGGAGGTGAAGACCACTCTGGGCTGGGAAGAGCCGTGTTTTCTTCCAGCAGGTTTTCCACAGAGCCTCACGGGTGTTTTTCTCTCTCTCTCTCTCTTTGTGTGTCCTTGCTGCTGCAGAGCTCTGGAATGCTGTGAAGACTCCCTGCCCAGGCACACTCCTCTCCGGATTATCTGCATCCCAAGGAAGCTCGTGTCCAAGAGGTACCAATTCATCCTGTCTTTGTGCCCTTCACTTTTAGCTGCTCCTCCCAAAACCCTTTCCCTGCTCCTTCCAGACAGGAAAGCCTTGGATGCCGTGGAGATTGCAGCTGTTGCTGTTTGGTAGGGTTTGGACTCTTCTTTCACTTTGCTACAGAAGCACTTTACATTTTCAAATGAGAAGTGATTTCTGGGTCAAGAAATGCATAAGCTGAAGCTCCAGCAACACTCTGTGCCTGGTGTGTTTTATTGTGTTGATTTAGAAAGTTTATAAACATCAGGTCTTCAGCAGCCTGAGTAAAACACACAGTACTTATGTGCTGCTCCTATAAAGAATTGTGAGAGGGGCTCTTTTTTTAGTGTTTATTAGTCTTAATATCTTCCTATTAAATAATACATTTTTGTTTTATATTAAAAAGGAGACTTGTGTTCATCAGCTGGGTCAATATTCCCCGGGTTGACACAGACACCATTCCTGATAAAAAAATTCTGTCATTTGCCTGGAGACAGGCAAATTGTTTTCTAATAGTTTCTATTTCCTGGGAGAAGAAAGCTGGAAACAATGTTTTCAGATAGAAACTTTGCAGTGTCATTTGGTTGGAGCAGTTTCTATCTTAACTCCTTGTTTTGGTTTATGGAGCCCAGCATGATGAGACCTGAGCAGGTCAAGCCCTTTGAGCATGTACATATATATGTGTGTGTGTGTATATATATATATATATATATATATATATATATATATATATTTAAGATAATTTAATATGTTATAAGCGTGGGAGAACATGGTCTACAGGAGCTGTGAAACAGGAACATGCTCCCTCAGGAAATCCCTCTGGAAAGTATGCTGGGAAAATGTCCCTGTGTGCCTGCCCTTCCATTTTCCCTTAGGGAATCACACTTCCCTGCTGGGCAGAGAAGACACAGGGGTGGCTGAAGTGTCTGCTGACCCCATCCAGCTGTTCTTGTGCAGGAATATGGAAAAACCAGCCTTGACTCTATGGGTTTTTTTTTCCTTTTTATATGTTTTGCTGCTCACTTAATGACATGAACTTTAAATGTCAGCTGCTCGTGGGTCTGCTGCAGTGTGTTGGGATCAAACCTTTGGGCACACTCTGACCCTTATCCTCACAATAATTTAGCACTCCAGCCCTGCTTTGGGAAAAGCTGCCTTAAATCAATGCCTCCTCTTTGGGTACAGACAAAATCCAATATTTCTGCCTCTCCCACCACACCAGCTTAGGTGGGATGAGAGAGAAAATGCCAAGGATTTCAGAAAAGCTTTTCCTTGCTTCTGCCAGCCTTGAGGCAACAACAGTGATCCTCTGTCCATCTCCTGCTTCCCCTTTTTCCTCTCTTCACAGTAGAAAAAATGATAAATGAAAAAAAAAAAAAAAAAAGAGGCTTTGAAGCTGCTCCTATCCTTTTTTCTGTATGTTTTCCCCCATTTGGGCTGTGCAGCTTTTTTGGGATCTGAGAAGCAGAAATCCAGGGCTGTGGAAGAGGAGAGGCAAAGCCAAGGGTGGGTGGCAAGGTGGGAGAAGGGACACAAAGTAAGACTGGAACTGGTAGGTGGGAGATCCAGAGAACAAGATTGTGTTTCAAGTGGGAATATGTGAAGTGTTGGCTTTGCACAAGACAGCTCCTGCTCCAAAGGCTCCTGGTCCAATCCAGCTCCAGATTAAGAAATTTGAAGTTCAAGAGTGGAATTGATGGAGCCTGTGAAGATTTGACTGACCAAGCAGATCAAGGTTGCTCTCCAGGCTGTGATTGCCCTGCAAATATTTTCTTTTGGGTGACTTTATCTTGAGTTGAACTGTTAGACTCAGTGTTCGTTCAGGAATCAAAAGGTGGAGGAAATTGAGTTAAACTTGAATGTGTGAATGCTCCATGCCTTGGCTTACTTAAGTTGTTTCCTACTTGGGAAATACCCCAGTGCTTGGGAAATACCCCACTCCCCCACATCCTAATTGAAATTCCAGCAATTAAATAGTTAAACACGGGGGGGTGGGTGGGTGTGTGTGTGTGTGTAAAATCCATGTGTTTCTATAAATACCTCTCTTATCTCTGTAATGGTTTGGTTTGATGTAAATATTTTTAAATGTGCTTTTACATTAGGCTGGTTTTTATCCAGTGTGTGTGTGAGTGGAATTTGGAACTGGGCCTGGACTTTATACTTCTGCTCCTCAATGTTTCTGAACTCATGTGGAAAATTCCTGGACTTTAAGTCTCCTGAGCATTTCTGCCAGTTTGGTGGGCTCTTCACTGGGCTGGGAATGCACTGAATCCAGAGCTGAAGTGGAGCATTTTGCCAGCAGCTCTTGGACACTTCGATGCTGTTGGGAACATCATTTAGTGATTTTTTTTTTTTTTTTAGCACAGGAGCAAATCCTTTGTTCACAGATCTGAAGTTTTCCTGCATTGCCAGCTCTGTTTTGGAGAACAAAATTCCTTTCAGAGAACATGTGATATGGAAAATGATTTCTGTCAAGCCAAGTTTTGTGCTGCATCCAGCTCTGGGGCCCCCAACATCAGGAGGACGTGGAGCTGCTGGAGAGAGCCCAGAGGAGGCCCCGGGGCTGCTCCAGGGCTGGAGCCAGGCTGGGAGAGCTGGGGGTGCTCACCTGGGGAGGAGAAGGATCCAGGGAGAGCTCAGAGGGCTAAAGGGGCTCCAGGAGAGCTGGAGAGGGACTGGGGACAAGGCATGGAGGGACAGGACAATGGGAATGGCTTCCCAGAGGGCAGGGATAGGTGGGATATTGAGAAGAAACTGTGGCAAAAACATTTTAAAAGGGGATTTTTTTAGAGGAGTGGATCTGACTCATAAAAGTATTTGCAAGAGTGTTACCTAGGATGAAATGCTGCGTCATTAATCTTTATAAATTCATCACCTCATACAAGGAGGAAGTTTCCCTATGTGATCTGTTGCAGCGTATTTAGGTGCATCACAGATTCCCCAAATGGTTTGGGTTGGAATGGATGTTAAAGCCCATCCAGTGCCACCCCCAGCCAGGGGCAGGGACACCTTCCACTGTCCCAGGTTGCTCCAACCTGGCCTGGAATACTCCCAGGGATCCAGGGGCAGCCACAGCTCCTCAGGGCACCCTGTGCCAGGGCCTCCCCATCCTCACAGGGAAGGATTTCTTCCTAAGACCCAGTCTAAACCTCTCTGTCAGTTTGAGAGAAGGCTTCACTCCCCCTTTTCCTGTCACTCCAGGCCCTTTTAAAGTGTCTGTCTTCATCTTTCCTGTAGGTTTCTGTCTGTCTTCATCTTTCCTGATGAAGGTTCCCTTTAGGTCCTGGAAGGTCACCATTAGGTAACCCCAAAGCTTTCCTTTTCCAGGCTGAACAATCCCAAATCTCCCAGCAGAGCTGCTCCATCCCTCTGATCACCTTGGTGCCTTGTCTGGATCTGCCTCACCAGCTCAGCAGCAGCAGCATGCTCTGTTCAAGGGCTCTGTGGCTGAGGTGAGCTTATGGGAAACATCCTCCCTGTCCCTCCCACCTTTCCACAGCGCCTTCCCGCAGTGTTCTCCACATTCCTGCCCTGACAAAAGCCATGCTGGAAGCAGGGGCCTTTCTCTCAGATGTATAATTCAGCCCCTCTTCCCGGCGTGCCAGCCTTGTTTGTGTTGATGAATGAATGTTCCCTGTGTACAGCCTGCAGATTACTCTGCTCCTGGAGTACAGTCCTGCTCAATGTACCTGGTTCTGATTAAGTGCATTTGAATTTGGGAGTGTGCTTAATGAGCTACACCTTTCACAGATTCTTTTGTTAATTCAGAAAAGCTGCCTGCTCTGATTTATGGCGCCAAAAGGGGTAAACTGCCATTAAAAGCATTAATTAGTCTTGGTTGACTGCACAAAGAATAGACTTGGTGTGAGCCAGTTTTTGATTTAGCCCTTTGATTTTTGCCTAAGCTTGTTAGAGGGTCTGTATCTCTGGCTGTCTCATGCTGGATTGTATAATTGGAATTTTGTGTGAAATTCTTGGGCTGAAGGAGCAAGAGCCAATTATAATCAATAAAGTTGTGAGGCAATTGGGCAGAACTTTGCAGATAGTTCAGTACAGAAGTGTTCCTTTTTAACATGTGGAAGTGATAACTTGGGATTGGCAGATTGGCAGGAACGATATCCCGAGGCTTTGCTGTGAGCCCTGGGCACTGTTGGTAAACCTCAGGAAGGAAAATATTCCCAGGAGCCTTGGATCTGCCCATTGTGCAGTGCTCCAGCTGCATGTGAATCCCAGAATCCCAGAATGGCTGGGCTTGGAAAGGGACACAGAGGTCATCTAGTCCAACCTCACTGCTCAAGCAGGATCCCCAAGAGCAGGTAAGCCAGGATTGTGTCCACCATCCTTGGGATTGTGGGTTTGGACTATCCCCAGGGAAGGAGACTCCACACCCCCTCTGGGCAGCCTGTTCCAGTGCATGGTGACCTCACAGCAAAGTTCTTCCTCTCGGGAAGTTCGGGTGGAACTTCCTTCATTCCAGTTTCTTCCTATTGCCTCTCGTCCTGTTGTACCACCCAGCAGAGCCAGGTGGTAGCACTGGTGGTTTTTTCTTTTCCACTACATCTTTATCCATTTTCTACAGGCTAATTGGAAAAAAAAAATCAAAAAGTCTTATACCCTGAAACATTGTTTGTGTTGTATCCTTGGAAATCTTATATTACATGGATGAATGTATTTCAGTGTCTGGTACTTCTCAATTCTGGCCATCAATTCTCCACACAAAAGTTTGAAAATTAATTGAAATGCAAATCATAGCCTAAGCTTTCTTTCCAATAGACTTTCCATAATTATGCTTGACTGCAAAAAAAAAAAAAACAAAAAACAATTCCATTGCTATAATTTTGGTAATTGCCTCTGGTCTGTTTGAGAATTAAGATTTCCCTCTGTCTGCATAAAGTTTCCTTCTCTCTTAGATATTATCACATTAACTGCTCCATAAAAAGAAGGTTGGACTGGGCTTCCATCCCAACTTGTCCTTAAGGAGCCAACAGTTGGTTCCTCCAGCTCTGCCTTAATTTCCTGGAAGAACTAGAAGGTTCCTTCTCCCTTCCTTCTTCCTGCACTCCTGGAGAGATGATGGTGGTACCGTAGGACTTTGGAGTATTGAACTGGAAATATCCTCTGGATATTCAGGGAGATGGGAACTGCCTTTAAAACACATTCTTAGCAAAAATTGGTTCCTAACAGCAGCACAGATCTGAAATGACAAATATCTTTAGAAGCATGGAGGTATTTAAGATGTATTCCCTCCTGCCTTCCCTGAACACATCCAAGTCCTTGGGGCAGTGAGTTTCCAGCGTTTGTTCCATGTTTGGCAGATGGATTTTTGGGTAAGAGTGAAAGCCTTTGAGCTTCTGTTTAGTTTTTCACTCTCAGTCAGCACATCCTTGGAGATAAGTCCATCATGTTGAAAGCACTGGAACAGCCAGGGAAGTGGAAGCTGCCCCTCTCTTCACAGCCACAGCCTGGGCTTGGTTATTCCCAGCTCCCACATATGTTCCCATCTTTGTCTCTCCATTATTTATTTTCCTTTCCCATTGAAGGAAGTGGTTCTTTCCAGAATGAGAAGCATTAAATTGACTTAAATGCTTTGTTTGCCGAAGTAGCTCTTTGAAGTGGATCTTTCAAGTTTCTTATGTGATCTGGGGTTTGATGAGACACATTTTAACCTCATATTGAGGGAGGAAGGGAGAGTGGAAGGAAGAGAAGGAACCTTCCAGTTCTGCCAGTTTTGATCCTAACTCACACAGTTTTCCACATTCCCTTTTAACACTTGACTTGTGCTGGAGCATCCCGACGTTGCGGGGTGATGTGTGGGATCAGCAGGATCTCACTGGTCATCTTTTCCAGGCGTGTCTCCAGCATTAAGTCTCAAACTGGAAAGGTAATCCCCTCGGGAGGCTTGACCTACTCTTCAAATTACTTTCTCCTGTCCTTTTGAGGCCTTGGGTTTTATTCGGATGGCTTTTTCCTCCTCATCAAGGCACCTCGTTTAATTGCTGTGACTGCCAGGCAGAAACCTCACTCTCACTCTTACAGACCTCCTTTTCTTCAGCTCCTTCATAATAAAGTGGTTTTGGAGCAGGGCCAGGCCTTTAGCCCAAAGTGTCTTCTGGTTTCATATCAAACAAGGGACAGCACAGCCAGACTGCTTCCCTAATCCCTCTTCCCAAAGACAAAGGTGTCAGCACTGTCTAGACATTGGTGTTCCATGTGCTCATTCAAGGCTGAGGGTTCCCCCTCTCTCCTTTTCATCCCACATAATTGTCCTCAAAGCCTCTTAATCTGCCCTTGCTCAGTGGGTGAAATCCCCCATACAATTTGGCATGGATGTGTCCAATTTGGGAGTAGGTGGTCTGTGCCCCTTTGGAGCAGAGTCAGTAAAACAGGATGAGTGAGCTCTTGCTGCTGTACAGACCAAGCATTTAAAATCTCTTTTTTCCCCATATTCATGCTGTATCCACTCAGGAGATATTACACAGCAGCTGTTCTAAAACTTTTATATTTCTTTTATGGTTGTTTAATGCCTTTCTTTGGGTCGACATTTTGCAGCTTTTCCATGGGGGAATGGGTCCTTACAAGCTACAGATTTGGAGTAGGAAAAGGAGCAATTCAGCTGGTTTCCTGGGCCTTTGAAATTTTCCTTCTGCTGATGGCAGGTTTTGACCTCTTCTTTCTTTGGAAGTGTTCTGCTGGGAAGTTTGGCTAATGGGAGATGATTAGGATCCTGTTTAGCCTTGGATGTGGTCTGGTTGTGTAATGGAGAGGTTAGGTACAAAAAAAGCAGGAAAACTGAAGACAAATTGATAGCAGAGCAAAATCACAAATTCTTTCTGCCCAGAGTTCTCTGTAATTTTGGAGTTCCTTACAATCCTTTTGGGGAAGAAATTTTCCCTAGGAGCAGAGCCTGACTCCCCCAGCTGCCCTCTCCTGTCAGGACACTGGCTGAAAATTCCTTGGCACTTCAGCGTGCTCCTTGTGCCTGTCTGTCAGTCTTTCTGGCTGTCACAGCTGGGAACAAGGAGAATCGCTGTGTTTTGTGTGTTCTATACAGCTGAGTGTGTCATTTCAAGTTAAAAATAAGACATCTTTAATGTCAAGATTGCAAAGTTCAAAAAGCAGAACGGGGCTGGAAGTCAGTAACTGCACTTTCAGTTTGTTCTATATTTATGTGAGGCCTTATCAGCAGGATTTCTGTCCAGGATTCACTCCCTAAAAAATCATTCATCCAAGAAAGATGTCTTGGACTGAGGGCTATGGAAACTGGGGGATAATTAATTACTTGTAACTTGTGAGGCCACCTAAAAATGAAGATCTAGGCTCTTCTCTGAGTTCAGCCTGGTCTAGTAGTGAGTGTCCCTGTTCATGGAAGGGGATGGGAATGAGATGGGCTTTAAGACCCCTTCCAACTCAAACCACTCTGGGATTCTGTGGAAACAAGCAGCACTCTACATTTGTGGAGCTGCTGTTGCCTTGTTTTTGGGTGGGTCGGGTTTGAAAGGTGTTTTTCAGCAAAAGTGCCTGGAAAGAAGCTGATTATTCATCAGAAGTTACCAGTAAAGGTGTTTGCTGTTGTTCCCAGGTACTGCTTGAGGATTATTTTGCCAGTTCATTAAAGGCTTGGATAGGGATTTACAAGCTGATAGCTTTGGTACCTCTGGTGGACTCGGGCTGGAACCC
Source organism: Vidua macroura (assembly GCF_024509145.1). NCBI lineage: Eukaryota > Metazoa > Chordata > Aves > Passeriformes > Viduidae > Vidua > Vidua macroura. The sequence continues at coordinate 116,322,703 of NC_071572.1, read as the reverse complement.
CTAAATATTTTGCATTTAATGTTGAAATAAAGTGGGATTTCGGAGTGAGAAGCCAATTCTCTTGTTAGTTTCAAAAGGATTACAGGCAGAGAGTCTGCAGACTGGGGACAGTAATTGGGTGTAGCTGTGCTGTATGGGAAGACCACAGCAGCTTATCCACCGTTCCTCCTCCCCTCCATTTCTGCTCTTCTTGGGGTGGAACAATGACCCTGGAATGTCACCAGAGCATCCTGGGGCTCCCTTCCCCCAGCTGCCAGAGTGCAGGAACGGCAGATTCCCATCCCCACGGTGCTCCTGGCCTGCCAGAGCATCTCCCTGCAGCTCAGCTGTGAATCATTGCTGTATTTGTCACGTGCAGCTCCAGCCTGGCTGGAGAGCCTTCGGTGGGAATTCACGGCGCTCTGCCAAGGCGCTGCATTGTTGTCAGAGCCCCGGAGCTGATCATGCTCAGTATTGCATCCATGGCACTGCATTCCTGCATGCGAGCTAATTAATGAGCCTAGGAATTTGTTGGGTTTAGCCCTGGGGATTACGGAGTGGGTGTGGGTGTTCTAAACTGTTAATCCATATATTTTACTGCTGGAAAAATTCATTTTCCTGAGGGTTATTTGGCACTGCAAGTGCATCAGCAGGATCTCTGTAATGCAATCAGAATATCTTCTACACAAGAGGAAACGTGTATTCTTTTTCCTCAAACAAAAAGACAACTTGCTTTACGAGGGAAAAAAAAATTCCTTTCACAACCTTAAAATAATTCATTGGGGAAAAAGAAAGCTTTTTGTTTTATGAAGGTTTTGTGTCTGCAGGATCCCAGCTGAATGCCGTGTAGGAATTGAGTGGTGCTAGTGTTGATTTAAAAAAAAAAATCAGAATTCCTTGGACATGGGAGGTTATCAGTCAAATACTGCTTAGAGAAATTGTTGTAACGTGCTGCCTTCAGCACCTCACCGAGGCGCGGGGATGGGCGATAATGTGAGCAGAGTGAGCTGTGTAAGATCATCACTTTTCTCCTGATAATTTAACTAAATTATCAGTTTACAGTAGGAGTATCTGTTTGCTAAAATGAGAGGAGAAAATCATCCTTAAACTTACATTGTCCCTGTACTCATCCCCCTGCTCCAGAGCTTGCTGCCAGAGCAGGGAGAGCATTGCAGGATTCCCTGTGGCTCTGCCTTCCCCTGTGTGTGTTTTTATAGAGTTCCTCCTCTTGTCTGCTCCTTTGATTCTGCTTTTTCCTCAGAAGGCCACACACAGAGCTGAACCTTCAGTTCTCGTCACCATTGTCATCTTTTGTGCCATTTTCTTTATCCTTTTCCAGTCCCACCTGTGAAATAGGTGTGGCTTAAAAAAAAAAAAGAAATCCCAAATGCCAGGTTTATGGTCAGGTTTTTGTGTTGCTCTGCCGTGGCTCACAAATGAGGGTCGGCCTCAGAACAGGCACAAATGAGTTTTACTGGCTCTTGAATGTTTTTGCAGGCTGATGAATTTAAAGCAGAGGGAATGAAAATGTGGAGGTGCATTTGGGAAAGGGTGTCCCACATCTGCTCCATGGGGTCCAGCAGTGGCACCAGAAGAAAGGCAGGAACTGAAGGCCAGGAAGTTCCACCTGGATGTGAGGCAGAACTTCTGCCAGGGACACCTTCCACTATCCCAGGTTGCTTCAATCCCTGTCCAGCCTGGCCTTGGACACTGCCAGGGATCCAGGGACAGCCACAGCTGCTCTGGGAACCTGTGCCAGGGAAGAATTCCTTCCCAATATCCCATCCATCCCTGCCCTCTGGCAGTGGGAACCCATTCCCTGTGTCCTGTCCCTCCATCCCTTGTCCCCAGTCCCTCTCCAGCTCTCCTGGAGCCCCTTTAGGTACTGGAATTTAACTCAGAAATACTGTTAATTTAGAAAAAAAAAAAAAAAGAAATGCAGTGTTTAATGCATTTTTTTAATCATTTGGCAATTTCATTTTCATTGCATGGATACAAATATTACACCATTCAATCAAGCATTTCAGAAGCTCCATTATAAGTGATTTTTGGATAGCCAAAAATTGCCTCTAGGGGATCTTTCTAAAACATCAGCCACTGCAGTAGGAGCAGGATTTATTATTTTATTCAGCGCACACACGTTACCTTGCATCTCTCAGCAGATGATTTCACTCTCTGCACTTCTCTCAGGGCTCTCTGAATCTCCCAACTTAATTATGACTGTTATGAATAATTTATTCTCCACAAACATTCCTTTGTCTCTTCTGTCTCTTTCCCAGTTTCCACTGCTGGTCCCTGTAAAGGTTCTGGGAGCACCTTTACAGGGACCCTTTTGGGAGTCTGAAAATCCCATGTTTAGTGCAGGCTGTTTCCTATTGCTTAACTGCTCCCTAATCTGTAACATTCCCTTTTCCTACTGTCCTATAACTTTAATTTTTTAATAGTGTCTCGCTGGGGCTTTTGTAAGTAGCTTTTTGAGGTGGTTTATTCCCCAGTCCTGGTCTCTTTAGCCACAATTGAAGGATTTGGGTTGAGTTATTTTGCTTCCCATGCTGTGTCTGTTTACCTGAGTGAGGGCACTGCAGCATTCCAGCCACTTTGCTTCATGGGAGAGGAGACACTGGCTAATTCCATGGTAATCCTTAGGACACTTGTTAAAGATAAGGACAAGTCCTGTGCTGTTGCACAGTGAGCGATTTGAATGTGATAAAGGATTTTTAAACACATCATGGACAGGGCATACTAAGTTTCCCCTGACTTTTAAAGTAAACAATATTTGATTTTATTGACTTTAGCATATATTGAGTTCTCTGGAAATTCCCAATCTTTCCATACTTGGAATAAACATGGAGCGGATCTGTATTTGCTATTTTTTACTTTCTAGCTTGTTTAAGGTGTTCTGTAGTTTTGTTTAAGCTCCTCTTGGTTTGGATTTTGACCCATTTGCTCCCCATGATTTTGTTTTCCACTGAGCATCCTCCTCCCTGCTCTCCTCCCATTTTTTGGGGGATCTCTCACATTCTTCAAGCAGACCACAGGGCAGAGGCTGTTGCCTTTAATTTTCCCACCTTTGGACTCTTCTTACATGAAATGATCCATATTTTAAATCCTCCTGGGAACAGATGCAAATTTCTATGTCACCCTACTCACTTTAGAGAACATTGGCTTTTTCCACGTCCCAAATAAGATTTCATTCTTGTCAGGGAAGAGCTGAAGTGCTGTTTGTTTGCAGAATTTCCGGATGACTGACGGCATGCTCAGCCCTCGGAGTCCTCGCGGTAAACGCAGCTCTTGCTATTGGAAAAAACACATCAGAAATCCCAAAATAAAGCAGGGAATGTACAGTATTCCCAAGTTAGGAACACCACGTGTGGCTTTTGATGGCAGTTTGTTTGATTGTGAGATGTAGGAGAAGTGAAATCTTACAGATGCGTTCCAGGGAGAGCCAGAAGATCTTTTTTTCCTTTTTCTACTCGTCCGGAAACACTTAGGAATGAGCAGTTCCACCTCTTTGTCCTGTTGATGGCTGTTTTCTCCTGCTATAAGGAAATACTTTCCACTTGTATTAGACCATTATCTCACACGGATGTGGAGCAGATTTCCATTTGCTGTTCTTGGCTGGGAAGGGCATCAGGAGAGAAATCTGCGGGAAGCTGGGGAAAGAACCTGAGAATATGAAGTGCCTTAAGCTGCTCGACTGTGTGTTCTGAAAATTCCTCTTTTTTGGGGTGCCTGTGGTGAGAATAACTAGGAAAGACACTGTGCCACTGATGGGGGTGCTGCTGTATTATTATTTTCATTTGGGGCTGGCAAAGCCTCTCGGTGCTAAATCCCTCTCCCGCAATAATTCCCAGCTCTTTCACCTGTGTTTCAGGAAGCCTTTGAGAAGGGAGCTGTCAGGTCAGATTGTCTTCCTCTAATAACTAGAAATCCCCTGGAATTTCTTGGTAAATACCCTGTAGGATATGCTCCTGGTATAGGTACCCAGCCAACTCTGGCCTTGGAATAGCTCAAAAGCCATAAGTAAATATGTTCTTGGAATTACATTTTAAAATTGGTTTTCATCTTTAACTCGTTTTGAAGTTAAAACCTAATTATGAATATTAAATACATGTTAAAGAATCCAATTTTCTTCTAGTTCTGCATTAAATGAGCTGCCAGAATTCACCTGGTGGTGACAGGTTGGGAAGGAACATTCTCTGAGGTGGCCTCACTAAACTGCAGACTCTAGCCTAAAACTGTATTTTAAACATTAATTTGCATAGAATGCAGGTCCTGTCTTTCAGGAAAAATAATGAATGACCTCTCTCCCAGCTGGCCTTATCTATGATGGGAGTGCAGTGGAAAAGCAGGATTCATGCTTTGGAAAAAGGGGTGTTTGCCAGCTTCTCATCTGAACTGCAAAGAGCAGCTTTGGCTTTGAAATGAGCCGTGAGTTCACGGTGCCCTTCTGCGGATGAGTGCCTGAAGGATGGATTTGGGCAGTGCTGTCTGTTTCTTCTGCTCCTTTGTGTGACGTGGGCAAGTGCTGGACACAAAACCCAGCGGAAAATTCCCGCATGTGTTTTGTGTTGCTGGAAGTTCGGGTTGTGCTGGTTGACTTAGGAGGGGACATTGAAACACATGTTGGCAGCAGTTAAAAAGGACAGTGTTTACTGGTCATCCCAACTGGTCCCATCCCAGGAAACATCAGCTGTTTCTGCTGCTCAGACCACTGGAGCACTTCTGGAATAGGGGAGCTCTTGCAGCTGTCCCAAACTGGCACCTCAGTGAAGCACAAAGAAACTTTACCCTGTCCAAGGTGCCCTGGATATGATGTAGAAATCTGAGGTGCCAGGCAGAGTGAATTCCAACAAAGCCATGACAGCCAGGAGCCCTTCCTCAAATTGTAGCTGATTTCTGGCCCAGGGAGCTCCTAAGTGGTACAGTTGGCTGATTGAGTATGTTTTGGTCTTGTTTTGCTGCTCTGAACCAAGATTACTATGAAAAGAATGAGAATTAATTGTAGCATCATTGCATTAATTGTACACTGGAGTTGCTAAAAGTTTGTGTGGATTAGCTCAGGAGCAGTACAACAGTCCAGTAGCATCCCTATGGCCCCAAAGGCCCATATGTGGAAAAACTTTGGCATTTTGAATTAAAAAAATGAAAAGAAAGTAGACACACGCAGCATATAAATATTTTACCCAACGTGCATCTTTTCTGCAATCATTAAATACCTTGAAAAGATCCCTTCCAACCCAAATCTGTGGATGGTTCCCTGATGCTGATAGTGAGGAGTGGTCAACTCTGCTGTAAATTACAAAATCTGATGGAAGCTGAATTGGTGCAATCTGATTGACCATCTTAGACTCTGCTGCCTGAAAAATTTCATCCCTTTATTCCAAGGCTCCTGAAAGCAGTTACTGTGGAGTTACTTAGTTGTGACGTGACCTGGCTTGTCTCAAAGTGACACTTTGCAAGAAGTTAATAGAGCCATCTGTTTTCTCATACTCTAATTGCTCCTTGAGCCCAAACAGCTCCGTGGATCCAAGGAAAGCAGGGAGCAAGAGGGGCCAGGTGTTGAGGGGCTGTTTGAGGCTCTTGGTGTGGGTTGAGATTCCATGGCTCAACATCCCATCCATCCCTGCCCTCTGGCAGTGGAAGCCATTCCCTGTGTCCTGTCCCTCCATGCCTTGTCCCCAGTCCCTCTCCAGCTCTCCTGGAGCCCCTTAAGGTGCTGGAAGAACTCTGAGCTCTCTCTGGAGCCTTCTCCTCCCCAGGTGAGCACCCCCAGCTCTCCCAGCCTGGCTCCAGCCCTGGAGCAGCTCCATGGCCTCTTCCTACCATTTAGGAATAGCCAAATTTCTTTTTCTTTTTTTTTTTTCAAGGCAGATCTCTGCAATTTCCTTTGAGTTTTGCTTTAAGTTTATGGATATTTTTAACGTGGTTCCAGTGCTGTGAACAAGAACTTTTGACTTGCTTATCTGTGAGCACTGATTATTGACAGAGGTGTGAAAAGGAAAGTAAATCACACTTATCCTGATAGAGTGCAGATCCTGACCAGATACTGGGAACAAATTGTTCCCTGTGAGGATGGGCAGGCCCTGGCACAGGTGCCCAGAGAAGCTGTGGCTGCCCCTGCATCCCTGGAAGTGTCCAAGGCCAGGCTGGACAGGGTTTGGAGTGGAAGATGTCCCTGCCCATGGCAGGGGATGGAACTGGATGAACTCTGAGGCCCTCCCAGCCCAAATTCTGGGAGTCCGTATCTTTCCTTGTCCTCTTGGTGTGTCCAAACCTGGCAATGTGTCCGTAGCATTTTTGGGTGAAATACCTGCTCTTGGCATGGTGCTGCTGATCCAGCCAGCCAAAAGTTACGGAAGACTGGAGCTGGAAAAATGATGCCTTGTTCTGCAAGCTCAGGGATCCATAATGATTCATCTTCAGGCTGTTTGCAGCTGAGGGAGCAGAGCAAGACCCAGCAGCTGCTGATGGTGAGAGCAGGGGAGCTGCCAAGGCACAGGCAGTGGCATTCCCTGGATTCCCTGGCTGGAAGGCTTTCCTCAGCCTCCCTGCCGAAGAGAGAATAAGTTTTTAGATGCTTGAAGGGCCTGTTCATCTGTCCTGACTTCCTCTCAACCAGACCTGGGAGTTCATGTATAATGTCACCTTCCAGTGAAACCAGTGCTTGTGCTTCACAGAGATCTGTGTTCCCTATTGCATGGGTTTTCCTCAATAAAGGAGTCATGAAATAGTTTAGAAATCTGGACAAGTATAATTCTATGGAGCAGCTTCAATTAACCTGCAACCTCTGTTAGTTGATGTTTTTGGATTGATTGGTGATGGCTCTGTCAGGAGAAACACGGACCCATGTGAAGTCTCCAACTTATGTCAGGAATATGTAGGATATGGACCAGCAGGTCACCTCCTGAACCCAGTCACCCCAAAATCCTGGTCAGGAGGGGGCCAAACCCACCCCAGCTGCAGCACAACTTCAGCCCTCTCCTGGGAAGTGGCACGTGGGCTCAGACATCAGGTTACACCAAAGCAGAGCAGGGTAAGATGTGTGATTGCTCCAAGGCTGGTGCTGATGAGAAAGAAGTGATGTGCAGCCGTAATTAACAGCCGCTTAATTGAGTGATTTGCCCAGACTGTGTAGGATAAAAGCAGGATGTGTGAACACCCAGCCAAGGGTGTTTGGAGCTCTGCAGGAAATGATCCGAGGTGGTGGGCAGAAGCTGCTGGAGCAGCTGTGAGCCTCTTTTTTTTTTTGGGAATGTGGAGAGTTCCCAAACCTTTCCAGGGCTGCACATACTCACTGTTCTCATCACCCCTGGGAAAGTAAACCCCAGAGTTCCTGCTGCTCATCTGAAGCCCTGCTTTGTTTTTTGAGCAAACACTGCACAGCCTTAAAAAGCCCAACAGAACAGGATGCTTTTTCTTTGCTGGTGAAAGCAAGTGTTAAGGACTGGATTACAAGATGGGAAATGGAGTTGTATTTTTATGGGGCTCTTTTGTAATTGCAGGATTATGTCTTACAAAGATCCTCTTCAGCTACACCAGTATTTCATTCCCTTTGGATGCTGGTGAGCCCAGGGCTTTCCTTACCACGTTAAACTCTCTGAGATGGAGTTTTTCACTCTATATTCAAGATGGAATTTCCTTTTTCTGCTTCTTAGTATTTTGTTAACCTATTTTAGGAATGATTTCTCTGGATTTATACCAAATATAGCAGCCGTGACTCAGCCTCTGTTCCTGGTTTTGGACTCAGGGATGCACTTGCTGCTTTTGCATTCCCTCTGCCTCTGTAATTTCCCCCTCTAAGTTTCTAATCTGGTCCCCCTGCATTCCTCCAGGAGCTTCCTTCAGTTTACATGGCTTTCCTATTGATCTCAGGATTGTCACAATATTTTATAAATAGGCAGCAGCAGAAGAATTCAGCATAGGGGATAGGACAAGGGTGGAATGGTTTTAAACTGAAGGAGGATGAATTTAGATTAGACCTTGGGAAGGAATTCCTGTCTGTGAGGGTGGGGAGACCCTGGCACAGGGTGCCCAGAGAAGCTGGGGCTGCCCCTGCATCCTTGGAAGTGTCCAAGGCCAGGCTGGACAGGGCTTGGAGCAACCTGGGACAGTGGAAGGTGTCCCTGTCCATGGCAGGGAGTGGAACTGGATGGTTTTAATCCCCTTCCAACGCAAAGTCTGGGCTTCCATAATGCACCATATCCAGCTGGCTGTTAGACTGTCACAAAGCCCTCAGCTGGCATTTTAATGTGCAAGTGACAGAACTGGAGCTCTGGGGAGATCCTGTTCCTCCACGTGGCACCTGTGGAGCAAAGTTCCCTCCCCAGCACCTCTGCTGGAGCCATGCTGGGGCTGTGGCCTGGCTGCAGTCGGTCACTCGTGGCACACATTGTCCAGGAGCCGCGGCTGAGACAGGCTGCACACAGCGGGGTGCAGAAGGCTGGAGAGGCACAGGCAGTGATGCCAGCTCCGAGTTCCCGAGGTGGTTCAGGGGCTGGTGAGGATTTTTTTGAGTGCCCTCTTAATTGCTGGTAATTGGCAGCACAGCCTGAGCAGTTCTGTCCCGTGTTCAGTTCTCTGTTTGCCCGCTCTGATGTCTGCAGAAGATTTGCAGGATCAGATGGCAGCAGTGAATTGCAAATCAGGAGGATTAGCATTTGTATCAAATATGCTCCAGCAGAAGGAGATTACAAGTCCTGGGTCAGCAAGAGCTCAGGAGTGTAGCTATGGAGCTCCTGCTGCTGTGGGGATAGGAATTCTGCTCTGTTCCTTCTGCAAGGCTGCCTTGACAGATCATAGAATCATCCTGAGCTGGAAGGAACCCACAAGCATCAAAATCCAACTGCTGGCCCTGCACAGACACCCCAACCATCCCACCCTGTGCATTCCTGAGTCTTGTTCAAACACTCCTGGAGCCCTGGCAGCCTTGGGGCCATGCCCATTCCAGTGCTCCATCTGGGTGAAGAACCTTTTGCTAATAATAATATTTAGCTTCTGCCAACACGTTGTGTTCTCCTGTTAAAATGCAGAATAAAATCCTTCCAAAATGGTGCTCCTCTCCTTCAGTATCAGTCCTCCCCTCCCTTTCTCTTTCCAGCCAGTGGACAGGTATTATACATCAGATAAAAGACCAGGAGAGGATCAGGCACGTGTTTCATGGTTTTAGAGCTGCTTTTAGTGTTGGCTGAGCTGAACAAAGGAGGGATGTGAGGACATCAATGGCAGCTTCACCTCAGCTCATCCACACCGAGCTGGAAATACCTGCGGGCTCGTGTTCATTTACAAACTAAAAGTGGGAGCAGGGGAAACCTGGGCTTCCTCTGCCAAGGGCTTAAACACCCACAGAACACACAGATGAGCTGCTGCCTGTGGCAAACAGGCTGCCTGAGGGGGAAATTAAAAGTGCCACCCTAAAACCCTTTGTAATTACATTTCCATAGCCCTCAGCCACACTGGGAGGACAAATCTGACACCGTTGTGCTGATACAGAAATCTGGGCACAGCTGGGTTTTAATTTCCAGGGAAAACAGAGGGGTGTGAAGTGCATCCTCCTCTCCTTGTTTTGTGTACCTTCCATCTTCCTCTGGCATTGCACTAGGGGTGTTCTGCACGTGGAGGGATGCTGGTGGGATGGCACAGCCCCAGCAATGCCAGTGAGGGACACCTGTGCCCTGGGAAATTGATGTGGAAATACTTTATGGGGTGTTGTTCACTGTGCTCTAAATGCAGGCACCATTGTGTTTAAATTCATGTGGGTAAAGAAATGAAAATATAAAATATATATTTTAAAATGTGATTAGAGGCATATTATTAATTGAAAAGGAATAACCAGATCACTCTATACTTATTGAAAGAAGTCAATTTGAGAAAAGAATACAGAGAAGGGGGGGACCTTGGGGAAGTGTCTTGCTGTGTAACATTTGTTCTTTCTGAAGTGTGTATTCCCAGGCTCTCCAGATCGTAGAGGTCGTGGCTACTCTCATAATTTGCCCTCCTTTTCTTTCCCTCAAGGACATTTTTTTCACTCCTGTTGCCTGGCAATTCCTGTGAAGGTTGCCCAGGCCCTGCCCTGTGCTTTCCCTGTGTTCCCTGTGCAGGTCACATTGTCCAGAGGATGCACATCCAGTCTGGTTTCTCTCCTACCCACAGTGTGTGCTGCCTACTGGGCTGTTTATTATATATTTCATTCCTTCTAGAAACCCTGTTAGTTCTTCCTTGCTGTTGGAATCATCTCTTAAAGCTGAATTAATCATTGAACAGAATGAACAGGAACTCAGTTGCTGTTGTTTATTAAGGAAATGAAAAACATGCCACCAGTATTTCACAAAACATCTTCTGGGAATACTGAGTTTATCTTCCAGGCTTGGAAAAAAACTTGTGAATTCATTAAAAAAATAGAGCAAATCTTACCAAAATTAGTCCCTTACCACGCTGGGGGTTTTATCACAGTTATTATCAATTTGGGCATTGTCAGAGGACAGAGAAATGAAATCTGTCTCTTGAGTAGGTGATGTGCACCTGTTGTATGATTGATAGAGTTCATTTAAGACGAAAATTGAATTGTTAGGGAGAAATGATGGCAGAAAAAAAGCCTTATTATGTGCAGAGATGAGGCTTATCAGCATGAAAAGAAATGTGTCACAAATTGGTTGCAAATCAAAGGCCTGATTTTTTTTTTCCCTTCTTTTTCAAAAAGGCACAAATAAGGGCGTGCACTGTAAATCATGGAATTGCTGTGTAATGTGTGCTGGGATCTTTTGTGCAATATAAAAAGGCTTTTTCTCTGCAGAGTTTATAATATGAAGCTGTGAGGCTACAGACAGCTCTGTGTGCTTAAACCAAGTGGGTTTATTCCAGCTACACCTGAGTGTGTTGTAAAAGCAATGCTGAATTCTAATAATAATTAAATTATCAGTCATAGGTACAGACATGGAATTGTTAAACTTGGAAACAGCCTCCAAGGACATTGAGTCCAAATGTTCCCCTGGCACTGCCACCAAGAGTGGGATTTGGGACAAGGGATGGAGGGACAGGACACGGGGAAAGGCTTCCCACTGCCAGAGGGCAGGGATGGATGGGATATTGGGAATTAGGAATTGTTCCCTGTGAGGATGGGCAGGCCTGGCACAGGGTGCCAGAGCAGCTGTGGCTGCCCCTGGATCCCTGGAATTGCCCAAGGCCAGGCTGGACAGGGCTTGGAGCAGCCTGGGACAGTGGAAGGTGCCCCTGCCCGTGGAATTGGTGGAACTGGAGGATTTTCAGGGTGGCTCCCAACCCAAACCATTGTGTGATTTTGTGATTGTTTAACCTGCGTGGATGCTGAAGCTCTGGCTTTTGGAGCTCTGCCTCCTCTGCTCCTTGACCTGGCAGCCAGGAGGGATCGATCTGAGATGAGTACAGATGTTCACGTGGGAAGGCTGATGTTTGCTTGGTGCTTCAGACTAATCTTTTCCTTTTGAATGTTTCTGAGACACTTCCAGGACTTTTTTTACTGCTTTTCTTTGCTCTCAGCACTCACTGTTATTTTAAGGAAGAAGGGAATGGCTGATCTGCCATTTCTGCCCTGCCATTCATTCCCCAAACTGGTCTTATCCCCCTGAAGGGAAACAAGGAAGCAAAGCTGGGTTTTCCAGCCATCATATGCTGGAGATTTAGTAGTTCTTTTTTTCCTCATATAAACTGCAAGCTGTAAGCTCCTTCAAACTTCTCTTCCCACTCTTTAGTGTGAGAAGGTATGTCCAGAAATCTGTGAAAAGTGTTAATTGTTGACTTGCTGTGGCCTTTCAGCCCTTTCCTTTGTGTTGCTGCAAAAGCATTCCTGGTTTTGGGCTGGGTGTATTCACTGGAAACCTGGATGGAGTGTTTAGGTGAATAAAAGCACTTCAAAATCTTCTGTAATGGCAGGCTGGAAAATTCTTGGCTTTTCCAGTGGTTGTGAAATATGAATATGCTAATTGAGTGCATATTGCATGTGTCAGGGATCATGCCATACGTGCACTGATTACTGCCTCTTGTCCCTTATACAGTGTCTGCCACTAACCCCTGGAAATTCCTGTTTGGAATGTTTGACTTGTGTTTGAGGCCTGGGACAGCTTTACAGACATCTGCAGCCTTCATTTAAAGATTTCTGTCGTGGTCATCTGTGTAAGCTTGTTTTCTGTTGTGCTGGTTGTTTTACTGAGCTCTGCCTATGATTGTTGTGATTTTCTTAATTTCTTAATTTGAGCTCTGTTTGTTCATCACTTGGCAGCTTTCCCCCAAAAAGTCAGGAACTCCTTTTGCTTATTTTTCAGGTGGTACCGAGTTGCCCCATATATTTTCTGGGTTTTGGTGGGGCACATCAAGCCCAGCATAAATCTGGAGTCTGTTTTTCTCCTTCCATGTAGCTTGGTTTCCAAATGGAGAGAGGGAATGCCACTGTCTGCCTGTCCTATGGATGGGAAAGACTTTCAGGCTCCTGGGCTTGTTAACACAGAGCCTCTTGCCAACACAAAATTACAAAAAGACGATGATAAACAAACTTCTTGCCAAAGCTCCCTTCCTGCTGACAGATTTAGCCTGGGCCCTGCTTCATCTTCCCTGGTGCTGCTTTGTTTCAGAAGGAAGATTCCAAAATATTTAAGGAAGAAGGGACTATTAGGGAGGATTGATCCCCTCTGTTTGCACTGTTCATCTTCCTGTCCCCCAGTCTCTAAACCCCATCTGGGTCCATCCATCAGTGTGAGCAGAGGAAGAAGAGAGGACAGGGAGAGATTTGCTGTGCTGCCCGATGGGAAAGTGGGGCTGGAGCTGCTCCTCAACCCTGCCTTGGGTTTCCAGTCTTGACCAGAGAAGACATCCCAAAAGTGACCAGAAAAGAGGACCTGGGTGGAGATTGTTAGAGAGCAATGAGGAACAGCCGTGGCTGGAAGTGACAAATTACAGCCAAAACCTGCAGCACAGTGGATTTGACCAAATAAAGCCCAGGGAAGCCTGACCCATCTGTTATTACAAGGATATCTCTGCCCTCATCTGTTTTTAATTCCAGGAATATTGTATTGCTGATGTGCCAACTTTGTATGGTGTGATTGACTCCCAGACAAATCCAGATGTTTATCCTATTACAATCCATGGGAAGGAGTCATGTTTTCAATATTTGGGATATGGCTTCAAAGGGATTCTCCCATCTTGGGGGGAATAATTGTAAAAATGGAGGGAGGGTAATTAGTGGCAGTGGTTGGAAATTTTGGAGCAAAACATAAATTAAGACTTTTCTTTGAGGATAATGTGATGGAAAGTGGATATTAGACCTGAATCCTGGTCCTGCCAGCATGGTCTGGTTTACCCTAGAATCATGGAATCATTTAGGTTGGAAAAGCCCTCTGAGACCATCGAGTCCAACTGTGAACCCAGGCCAAGGCCACCACTGACCTGTGTTCCCTGAACACTTCCAGGGATGGTTATTCCACCTATTCCAATGCTCCCAGTGAGCTCACCCTTGAACCCGTTGCTCTCCTGCATCTTCTCTTCATCTGTAAAACAAAGCCAAAGAGGTGATCAGTTATTTCATATTTTTAAAGAGCTTGGAAGGGGGGAGGATTATATTTATTAGTGTCAGAAATTGTCTTTTTGTGGATTTTACTCTTGTGTCTGGTTGTTGTGTCGGACTCCTGCAGTGCAGCTTCTCTCAGGAGAAGGAGCAGTGGTTGGCTGGGAGAAAGGTCTGAAGCAGCTCGACAAGGCTCAGATAAGAAAGATAACTAAGAATATTTTGTTCTGTTTTTTGTAGCGCCCGGGTGATGTTGTGGGATGGATGTTTATAATCCAGGCTTTTCCTGGTGGCCAGCCCAAATCTCCCAAGGCAGTGCTTGTGGAAAGGAAGGAGCAGAGAGAAGTGTCTTCAAGCTGCGTGTTCCTAGAAGCCTTTCCAGCAGAACGTAATGAAGTAGGATAGGGAAGACAAAAGAATGGAGATAATCAGCTGGAGGAGGCCATGGCTCAGTCGGAGAGCGCCGAGTACAAGAGTACAGCAGGGTTCATCTCCAAAGGGAAAGCCAGCAAGGCCTCAAGTTAGAGAAATTAATAGGAATATATCAAGGAAGTCGTTTGAGAACTGCTGAGAATGGTTTGGGACTCACTGGGGCAGATATGTTAGATCTTTTAAAAAATACATGTATTTATTGGTTACCTGCTGGTGAAACCCATCAGACTTGCAGATAAAAGGCTGGGAATTTGCAGCACAGAATTCATCTGCATTAAGACATTTTCTTCTCTGGAAACAAGTTAATATAACCCCAGATGTGCCAGAATCTTTTGGTTTTTCTCATTCTGAAATTTCTTCTGGGGGAACTGGTTCGAGTCCAGGTTGAATGGGGCTTGGTGGAAGGTGTCCCTGCCCATGGCAGGGGCTTGGAACTGGATGAGCTTTAAGGTTCCTCCCAATCCAGACCAGTCTGTGAGCGTATGATTCAATCATTTCTCATTTATTTAGGCTCAGAGGGGTGTTTGTGTAAGCTCTGCATAATTCAAACAGGCAAACACAATGTGCAGGTATTTTGCCACCTGTATTCAGGTTCACTTGTGCAATAAGAGATCCCATCTTCCTAGGCTTTTTTAGGGAGGAAAGGGATTTCCTGTACAATATTTCAATATGCAGTATAAAATATTAAATTGAATTAATTACTGAATTATCATTTTTTGATCCTCTGGCTTTTAAGCAGATCATAAACTTCAGCAAACGAAAGGTCGAGATTTTTTTCCTGCCTCAGCATTTATTTCTTTGGGCAGTCTGAGGTCAGCAAATTCCAAAGTCAAGAGCTGCTTTGTGCTTATAAATGATCCATTTCATTTTTTGTACAATGAAGACAAAAGGGCTTGTTGCTGTTAGAGATGTCAGGTTTTTCTCGATTGGAGAAGCCCGATTATTTAGTTCTTCATCTCAGAGGAAGCAGCAGGTGATGAGAATGTGGCTCCTTGGGGTTTTTTTCTCCCAGGACACTCTCCTGTGTCTCCTCAGTGAAGATCTGAGTGCCCCTGTCCTGGTTTGGAGGTGGATCTGACAGAAGATGCTGTAGGACTGTAAATTTTTGGGAGCTGGGGGAGTTCACCTGGAGAGGGGAAGGCAGCCTGGGATAGTGGGAGGTGTCCCTGCCCATGGCAGGGCTCAGAGTTAGATGATCTTTCAGGTCTTTCCCACCCAAACCAGTCTGGGTTTCCATGTGTCAACCTGATGTGTTCACATTATATATATATAAATATAAAATAAATATATTATTTATATATATATATATATATATAAAAATAAAATATAAAACCCTGTTACATTTCTATAACAGGTTCAATATTTTGTTTCACGTGTGAGATGTTCAGTCAACTCTTAAGTTAAGGTGTCGCTAAAAAAAGAATAAATTAAAGAAGAAGCTGCTCATTGTGGAAACGAATCTCCGAGCTCGTGCCCACTGTCCCAGACTTTTTTGGGGAAAGGTGGGATGTACCCTTGTAACTTGCCTAATTTAACTTTTAACAGATGAATTGGAAGGTAATTTAATTATTGTTTGGTGGATCCCAAGTGAGGGTCAAGCTTGAAACGACTTAAGGGAAAAATTGTCAGAAAATTAGTGAAATTTGCATGAAGTGTAAGGTCAGGAGGCCTTTTCATGTTCAAGGAGACTTTGGCTGAATATTATTAGCATGCAATTTGTATAAAATTCATTTAAAGAGGTGATGTGCGGGTCAAGGAAGAAAAGTATCTCTTTTCTTTGTTCATACACTCTCATGTTGGTTTTGTGCCACCTGATGTGAAATAAATTGCTTTTGGCACATAGAGAAAATCGTACCCTCTCTCCTGAGTGTAAGGAACGGGGCTCTCAAAAGGCATTGCATCCCAGTGCCACAAAAAACAAGGCAATGGGAGTTTAAAGGGAAAATCACCTTGACACAAGGAATGACTTGAAGGAAAATGGAAAAAATGTCTGTTGTTCAGAACAGCTGCCTTTTCCATTGTTTACTCTTTTCATTTCAAGTTCAGAGCTACTGTTTAATTTTTGGAGAGCGTGAAAGACTCACCTGTCCATGTTGCTGTTTTAAAAGCCCTGCAAAATATATTTGTTTCTCTGTTTGTAAAGATTCCATTCCTTTGTTCTGAAAAGATAATGATAATAACTTCGTTAACTTCCTGGATTTTCCATGCCTGCTTTATTCTTTCAGCTTTTATATTGGGTCAGAGGTTGGACTTGATGGTCTTGGAGATCTTTTCCAACCGTAATGATGAGGGTTGCAAACCCTGCCCTGTGGAGATGGGGGGATCTGGGCACAGTGTTCCCAAAGGCACCAAGTAAACCAGTGATGGGGGAAAGCAGTGGGAATGAGATGTTCCTGATCTCCTGTGTCCGTAGGAGTTTGGAGATGTGCTGATCCCTGATTCCCAGGAGTGGGGGACACACGCTCATGGAATCACAGAGTCTATAAGGCTGGGAAAGCCCTCCAAGGCTGGGAAAGCCCTCCAAGGCTGGGAAAGCCCTCCAAAGCTGGAAAAGCCCTCCAAGGCTGGAAAAGCCCTCCAAAGTCATGGAGTCCAACCATTCCCCAGCTCTGCCAAGGCCACACCGACCCATTCCCGCCCTCCCTTGCGGCTCTGTTTGCCCTTCATGTGGAGCAGTTCCCTGGTGGGATGGGAGCGTGTCCTGCACTTTCACAGGAAGGATAAAATAGATGAAAACGTAACCAGGTTACAGCCACAAAGTATCCCGGGTCTGTTTGCTAGCAGCTTATTCCCATGGCATTCCTGCTGGAGTTACTCCTTGCTGGAGTCTCTCGGAGCAACTGAGCGTGGCTGTCTCAGGGATTAGGAAGCACTGGAAGCTGCTGCAATAGAGCAGCACTGGTGTTTGTCTGTTTATAATTAATTTTTAGTAGTCTTTTTGTTGGGCATTCATGGCCACAAGCGAACTCTGCAGGTTCTGGCAGTGGAGAAGGTTTAATTTTGCTAATCCTGTTTTATTCCCATTTCAGTGTAGCTGTTTCAATGCCACAACATGGTGCCTGCAATGAATTTCAAATGTATTTTCGGATGGCATTGTCTTGCAGAATGGGAGAGAAAATCATCCCTCCCAAATGCAGTTTGCAGGGGCTCTTTCCTGCTGTCTGGAAATCCCTCCCTGCATACAAAGCAGGGAGGAAGCACAAACCTCTTCCTCACAAGCTCTCAAGCCCCCATCAAGGTTACAACATTTTTATCTGGGATAAAAAGCATTTTCTTTCATCCTTCTCAATAAGAGCATTTTGCTTTTACCATTTGGTACAACACCTAATGCAAGCCACACATATGCAGTCTTTTTTTTTTTTTCCCCTGAATTATGATTTTTTTATACTCTTTCCGCACACAAGAGTACAAATGAAATTATGCTGGCATTGAAAAGGCACTTCAGAAAAGCAGCCGTGATTCCAGCCCTGTCTGGGAGCAGGTCCAGCTGTCACTGGGTGGTTTTTGGGAAGGAACAATGGAAAGGTGAAGTGTTACCCTCCTATATTTTATTTCATAAAATCACAGAATGATTTGGGTTGGAAGGGACCTTAAAGCTCATCCAGTCCCGTGGGCAGGGACAGCTTCCACTAGATCAGATGCTCCAAGCCCCATCCAAGCTGGCTTTGGGCAGTTCCTGGGATGGGGCAGCCTGGTCCTACACTGATTTTCTTAAAGATCTTCTTAATGCTCTTAATGCAGTGTGCTAGTGAGGCCACCGGTGGAATTCCGAGTCTCCCTGTCTCTTCCCACTTACTCATAGCCCTGATTTCCTTTGCTGTGAGAATGGCTCCTTCAGTGCTAACTTGGGGGTGGAGGGACAGCTAATTAATTAAGCACTAATTGTTGTCAAGTCAATCGGTGCTAACACGTAACGTTTGACTTGTTTACTCTCCGGAGGTGAAGTGAAAGGAGTTAATGATGTAACAAATTGTGTCCCCATCATGAGGGACTTGTTTGGAGCGAATGGTGTTATTTATGAACTGTAAAATAACACATTTTAACAAAACCCCCAGATTTTGAAGCAAGATGGGTTTGGTTCTGGTGTGAAATTACCACTAGATAGCTGTGGAGACAAATGCGTCGCCTAATAAAGCTTAATGACTGATTTTCCCATTAATCAGAACTGAGAATGTGCTTCATTAAGATAATTAACTGAGCCAGTTGCTTAACTGACAGTTGGGAGACACAAATTCCCAAGTTACTTGCTTTCCTCTACATAAAACCCACAAGAAGCTGACCCGGCTTCGTCGTTTTTATCGGAGAGGGGAGCACGAGGGCCGTGGGAATCTCCTCGCTCACGGGAGCTCCGCGACAGAGTCTCCCCGTGGGACACGGGTGGGATCAGGGGGTGGCCCTGCCCAGCCCCACGCAGGATCCAAGCCTTGGCCTGCAGGTTTTCACAGTCAGCTCACGCTGAAAGCTCACCAAGACTTGCCCTCCTGCATCTCGCCAGCGGCGAACGGTCTTTTATCCGCTGCTTTCGGAAAGGTCAGGCCTTCGGCACGGTTGGTTTTATCACCCAAGAACTGCTCGCTCTTCCAAGGGGGAGAATTCCTTGGCCGACTTTGTGGCTCCTCCTCTTTGTTCATCTCAAGCTGGAAGTGGGGTCATGAGTCCTGAGCCCCCCCTGGAGCAGGGACGTGGGAGATGAATCTGCTCCGGGTACATTTGTAGGCAGAATATGCAGCGCTGGAGAAGTTGTGGGAATTAACGGAGAGATCCAAAACTTGAATTATTAAATATGCTATCTGGTTGTAACGTCTGGTTGTAAATCCCTTCCTTCACAGCTGTCTGTGTCTGGAATTCTAACAGGGTGATGCTATCAGGACTCTGCACAGACAGCGACTCGGGAGCCAACGCAAGGCAACCGTCTCAACTCTGCTTTTCTTTTGTCCTCAGAGTTCCCGGTCTTCCACCATGAATCCTGTTTACAGCCCCGTCCAACCTGGGGCTCCCTACGGCAACCCGAAGAACATGGCCTATACAGGTAGGACGGGGGTTGTGGCTTTTCCTGGGTGGCTGCGTGTGGTGGTGGCTAATCCCTTAGTGAGGGAGAAAGGTTTCCCATCAGGGAGCCGGATGGGACCGTGACTGGCAGGAAAAACCCTTCAGCGAGGGTGGTGGGAAGAGTTGGGGCTGAACTCCTGCGAAGAGGATGCCCTGGAAAGCCTAAGGAAAAGGATCCAAAGGGCTTTTTTCTTTAGATTAACAAACATGCCAGCAGGTGCTGGGACAGTCCAGCAGGAAGGCTCCCCTCAGGGGCTGCCCTGAACCACTGGGGTGCACGTGCTGGAATAATCCAGCTATGGAAATGAGGATCCCACAGCCAAGAGCCCCTTGTTTGGAGAACATCCAGGTATTGTGATAGGTGGTGACTTAAGCTACGGTACTGCCTGATTTTTTTTTTAATATTTCAAGTTGTGCTTTGGTTGAGTTAATCTTACGTGGAAGAGCCAGTCTGTTGTCTGTTTGAAACCTTCTTTAGAACTGAGTTGTCTAAAAATGTCATCCTTAATACTCGAGAAAGATGTTTACCATCATTATGTAACTAGTGGGGAACTAAAGTGTACTGGTATGGAAAGAATTCATTTGGGAGAAAAATGGTGCTTTGGAAAAAGAAAATCCCAGTTCAGGTGTATCTGGTTTTCCCTGTGGATTGTGTTCACCTTGACTTGTTTTGATCTTGTAACCCCCTTACAAAATCAGCCCTGGAAAACTCCTTTTTTATACCATTTTGGGGAAAGTAATCAGCTATTGGGTGTCACGTTGTGTTAGGGCTTCCTGCTTTCTATTTGCGTTGACTTTCACCTGATGTGTGGAATTATTTGGGAATGTGCTTTTGTGGAGGAGAGTGGTCACCAGCAGATGGGAATGAACATCAAATACTCTCAGCTGCTTTGTGCATGGAATATTCTGGTTGAGTTTGGCAGCTCTTCCAGCTGGTGGATCAGTGGGGCTGTGAGGAGCCCTGTCTGAGACTCCGCAGAGCAGAGAGTTCCTCAAAGGCGTTTTGCCCCATTTTTATTCATCCTTTCTTTTTTCCCATTCCAATTTATGCAGCTGCTTTGTTGGAGATACTGTAGCTTGGGGGAACTTTGGTCTCACAGTCAAAGCATGAGAGGCTTGAACAAAAAAAAAAAAACAATCTCTGTGAAAAAGTCTCTTCAAAAATCTCCCCATTGTGAGAGGACTGTGGACTCCAGCAGTGCTTGGGTGATAGAACGAGCTCATAAGTGCACAGTTATTTTCCTGCTCTGGAAATTACAGGAATTTTGTGGCTTTCCAGCACAAGAGGCTACTTCTCTCCCACTTTACATTGATTTTTTTTTTTTTTTTTTGGCATGTGGTTAAAGCTCCACCTTAATATCCACTCAATGTGCATTTCTGTATCTGCTTTCACACAGTCCTGGGTGTCTTAGCAGCTGCCTTCTGGCACTTGACAAGACAATTTAATTTAAATATTGAGGTGCAGATTGGTCAGAATTTGGACCTTGACCTTTCTAGAAGAATTTTAGAGGGAGAATTCTGCTTTAGATGAAGGGATTCATGGAATTCCAGAATAGTTTAGGTGGGAATGGACCTTAAAGCTCATCTGGTTCCACCTTCCATAGACCAGGTTGCTCCAAGCCCCATCCAGCCTGGTCTTGAACACATGAATTCTGCAGGACTCCATTTGGAATTAGTCAAGTGCCAACATTAATGGGATGTTGTCTTCTAAAGTTACCTGCAGGATCATCACTGTGAAGTTCCAACTGTGCCCTTAACTCTGTAAAATTTGACTTGTGCCAGCTTTGATCCATGAAGGGATCAGGAGGATGTGGCCCCCATGGTTTCATCCCAAACCATCCTTCAGGCATTTGTCTTCCAGAATTTGTGGTAAATGCAATGAAATCAGTGGTGGATGTGCAGGATAATCTTGGAGGAAAATGCTGGAGGCAGATCAGACTGGAAAAATTAAAACAAGGTCCTCGTTTTTGTCAGTGGTAAAACAAAGAAACAGATGTAGGACAGCACAGCAGGAATGTTCCTGCTGGATTGTTCCATTGCCCAGGTGGAAGGTAAGGAGTCAGTGGGCTGAACTCTTACAGTGAAGTCACAAACTAGAAGTCAAAAAGTATTTAACAGAAAGCTTTTTTTTTTTTTTTTTTTTTTTTTCCTGGGCAAATAGTATTACAAAACCTTTTAAATCTGAATTTGTTTGAATATGTAATGAAAGACTCAAAGTTCTACAGTGAATGAGGAGGAGAAAATTTAAATTTTATCCTCTGTAGAGAACAGACAGGCAACTCCTGAGGGTGGTCTGAGCAGCTATGAAAAGAGCTGTGGAATAAAACTCAGGTGGGATAGAGGCAGGAAGAAAGCAGGGATAGTAATTAGGATACTGGCAGGTTGAATTCTCTGCTTGTGTGGGGTTTTTTTTTGTGCTAAATGTGAATGCTTTATACTAATTAGTATTTTGTTTATTATTTTTATTCATAGGATAGCTTTAGGCTGAAATAATGAGTTTTAATCTGAGTTTTAATGATTTTCTTCTCGTTCTGACTTCAGTGTTGTTTCTTGGCAGAGCAGGGAGAGAGGTCCATTGCAAGATAAATAATCCAATTTTTTTCTGCCAGATTGGCTGTTAGGGAAAATAGGAAATCCTTGAGTTAGGGAGAATGGGAAATCCTTGGCACATACTCAAGTACTTGATGAAGCATCCGTTTATTCAGATTCTTGATTTTTCCATTTTGATCTTCCTTAATGGAAGTGTGAAGGACAGTTATTTCCTAAATCATTTTTCAAGTGCGGTCTGGATTGGCTGGATTTTTATGGGAAATAATAATTACGTTTATAAAAGGAAGTTTTAAAATACAGTCACTTGGTGAGATAAAATCAGAATTGTTCAACTCATAGGAGAAATCTTTATGAAAACAATCCATGTGTTTGAACTAAGGGATTTATTAAGCACTTGTGGCTTCTCCTGTGTCTCATTTTTGGGGTCCTTAGAACCCCCAGATCTGTTGAATTGCACCTTCTTTCCCATTTTTTTTTTGTTGGGAACTGAAAGAGGAGGAGAATAACTTCTGCTGGCAGTGTTTCCTGCTGCTGGTTGAGCAGCTATGAGCTGAGGGAAGGTGACACAGGGAGAATATTCTGCTTGCAGACAGAGCTACATCTGCCCAACGCCAGCTTTGTGCTCCAAGTCCTGGCTCCTCATGCCCAGCTGGTGACAGCTTCCACTCCGCTAATTCCACGCATTTTGGAACATCAGCAGCAGTGTTTCAGCCTTGTTTACTATTCAATTAAACCAGACTGTAATTAAGTTGGATCGTCATGTAAGCTGTTGTTTTAATTGAGGCTAATTTATTTAAGGCCTCCAATTTGCTTTTTTTTGTTCTTGGTAGAATTCACTTTACCTGCCCCAAAGGGGGGCTGCTGAAGCACCCGGTGTTCCTTTGGCATGTTACCCTTCCCGTTTCCTTGCCCCCACTGCAGGAAGGCACCAGTGCTGCAGTAAATAGATTAGCCCATTGGTGTGGAATCAGGGATGAAGAATCAGTCTCTCCTGGAGCTTGTTTGACTTCAAGCGTGAAACTATAAAGTGTTTGTGATAGCTCACACCGTTTCCCCTCTCCCTACCAGGAGCTGATTAATATGCTGATAAGCTGCTGTGATTCATGAACCTCCGCTAGGCTGACTCCGTGCTCGCTGCAGTCATTCCTAAATAATAAATGGTAATAAAATCCAAGAGCCCAAAGATGCGGAGCCGGTTGGGAAATCTCCAGGGGGTTCGTGTCGCGGCAGTCCTCAGGTCCTGCTGCGGCAGCGCCTGCTCGGGAGGGATGCTCGTGGAATCCCGGGATGGTTTCTGGAAGGGACCTGGAAGAACACCTCATCCCAATGCCCAGCCTTGGGCAGGGACACCTCCCACTGGCCCAGGCTGCTCCAAGCCTCAGTGTCCAGCCTGGCCTGAGACACTTCCAGGAATCCAGGGGCAGCCACAGCTGTTCTGGGCACCCTGTGCCAGGGAACAATTCCTTCCCAATATCCCATCCATCCCTGCCCTCTGGGAAGCCGTTCCTCCTTGTCCTGTCCCTCTATCCCTTGTCCCCAGTCCCTCTCCAGCTCTCCTGGAGCCCCTTTAGGCCCTGCAAAGGCTCTGAGCTCTCCTTGGAGCCTTCTCCTCCCCAGGTGAGCACCCCCAGCTCTGCCAGGCTGGCTCCAGAGCAGAGGGGCTTTCCCTGCATAGGACCCCGACCCCTTCATGGCCTTGAAGAGCAAGACACATCCCTGAGTTGGGCTGTTTGCAGCACTCCCAAGCTGAAAATTACCAAGTTTTGTCATTTTTTTCCTCCCCAAGGTGAAAGCACAACATTTGTTTGGACATAATGATGAGCAGAGGGAGTCTGTGCCCTCTGGCCGTTGGTTTTGTTGGCAGGACAGGAGGTGAAGATTTCTCACGTGTGTTCCTGTCCTAATCCCCATCATTTGTGTTCACTGCTGAACTTCAGACACAGCTGCACATGTGAGGAGTGACCTCATTTACTCCTGACTGTTCCTTTAGTTTATTGTGATGTTGAAAGTCGGTGGCCTTCGATGTTGTAGAAGATGGAAGGATGCCCCGATAGGATTTCTGCTGTCAGCTTTTCATCCTTCTTTGCATACTCTCTGTGGGACAAAGATAATTCTAGGCATGATTTCAGCCTTCCTTATTAACTTACAATTATAATTTGGCTGTGTTGTTCTCTGGAAATGTTGGGCCTTGCCACACCAACCATGTTCTTTCACACCTCTGTGAAAGGGGATGAACCTTATATTTTTTCTCTTTCTTTTTGGCATTCCTCAGCATTTTTATGGGGAGCACTGAGGAAGTCGGGGCAAATGGCAGGGTTGAGGTGCTCTGTCCTTCCTTCTCCTTCTGCTCTAAGATGTGCATGCACGTCAGCCCCCTTCCATTGATTGGGAAATGCCACTCCTGGATTTAATTAGGCAATCCGTCTCTTACTGGGTCTGTAAAACAGGAATTCTAAACCGTGTTCAGGGTGTTGAATTGATTTCAGGGTGATTAAAAATGTATGAAGTGGATACAGTGAATATTTTTCCTCTGGCGTTTCTTCATGTTTATTAATTGGTGTGTATAGAGCAGACAGGAAAATCCTACTTGACTGGGAGAAGAATGAGCTGTGACTTGTGTAGGCTCTCATTGTTTTCATGTTTAAATGTGTGATTTTTGTAGGGGAATACATCCAAACAACTTGCTGAATTCCTCAGTGTTGGAAGCTGCTGAGTTTCAGCACTGAGATCAAGAGTGGATAAATGACCATCTTCCTAATGAATTAACTCAGGGACTTCCTTGAGGTTGTAAAAAGCATAAAGCCACTAAGGGAAGGAGGGAGGAGTAGTTTGTTGTTTGGGAGAAGGAAGCAGAGGGGTTTGGGTCAGATTAGGGATGTTTGTGAGTGGCAGAGGTTGCTCAGGGCAGTGGTGGAATCATCATCCCTGGCATTGTTCCAAAGCCATGTGGATGTGGCACTTGGGGACATGGGGCAGTGGTGGCCTTGGCAGTGCTGGGGGACAATTGGACTCGATGGTCTTGGAGGGCTTTTCCATCCTTACTGACTCTGTGGTTCTAAAATAATTCATGACATCCACTCAGCTCCTTTGCAGGCAGATGCCAGCCTTCCAAGGAGTTCATAGAAACTTTGGGAAGCATCCCTCACCCTTTGTTTTGTAACTGTTTGGAGGAAGGTTTTACAGGCTTTTGAGTCCCCCTGTATTGTGAAGAAACAGAATAGCCTCAGATCTTAAAAGCAAACAAAACTCATGTTCTGTTTTCCCAAATGACCTCATTGTGGGCCTTCTCCTCCTCCAGGCTCGGGTGAGTCCATGCAACTGCTTTATTTCTGCATCATTTCTTGGCTGCAGTATTGATTTTGGTTTTTCTCTTGGTGGAAAAGAAATAAAAAGATTAAATGGCCACGCTTGAAGAGGGCTGGGGAAAAATTGTGAGGCAGAGAAGTAAAAAGCATAGGTGGAGAAAAAAAAAAAGATGGCCTTGAAAACATGTTTTGAAGAGAAAAGTGCTCCGTTTAAAGAAACTAAAAGGTGAACAGAGAATTTTCTTGTGTCTCAATTGCTTTTACAGAGTACAGGCACATCTTGTGAAGTTCTTCACTCACCTGGGGAAAAGAGAAGCTTTATTTTTAACCAAGCCCTCCCAAATTTCTGTCTTAAATTGCATATAGACAAACTCTAATTAGTTCTTTTGGCTTTTAAGTACACATTCAGTATTAAAATTGATAACTGAAGGGATTTTTTGTTGTCTCCTTTCTTAGTGTGTGTATATCAGAGAATGAAACTGGGTTTGGGTGGCTTATTAATTTCTAGTGTGTTTCTGAGCCATCTCCTTTTTCCTCGTTTTAGCCATGATCAATTGTTTTCCATTTAAAACTTCTTTTTCTGCGTGTTCCCTTTGCTTCCATATTTTTTCCTAAGTTCCTCTTGCTCTGCTCCTGAACAAGGAGCCTCTGTGTAGGAAGTCAAAATCACTTTGGCCATTTCAGCATCACAGAATCAATGAAGCTGGAAAAGAGCTTTAATATGATCCAAGCCCAGATGTTCCCCAGCACTGCCAAAGCCACCACTGGCCCAGGTCCCCAAGTGCCACATCCACACAGCTTTGAAATCCTCCGGGGATGGGGAATTTGGGAGCCTTTGCCACAGGCTCCATGGAGCTGGAGCGTGACCTTGTCATTCTGCAAGTTGGAGATGGGGGTTCATAACCCAGGATGGAAACATCTCCTGGCCCCAGCACCCCGCATTTCAGGGAGTCTCTCATCCAGAGTTAAAATCTCACCCAGTCTAAAACAAAGGCCTTTTCCTGCATATTTCTTTCTGCCACTTGCAGTTCAAATTCATATGCTGGCTTGTTTTCCTCTGTGCGTGTTTGCACCCCACACATTCAATACCTCTTAAATCCCCAGGTGCTTCAATTAAATGATTGCAAATAAGCTCCAAGGCTGCCTTGTGATCCGTTGAAAACCCTTAATATTTGCTGCCTTTCCTTCCCCCCACACCTTTTTTTTTTTCATCTTGCACAGCAAATAAGTGGTCAGATCCTTGTTATGTTTTTTTTTTTTTCAGGCTGAAGGTAATAAATTAAAATTTAGTGGCTTGACTGCTGCAAAAATGTTTTCAGATTAAATATTGAGTTTTTCTTCCCTCCCGGTGCACAATTATTTCTCACACCGGGTGCAGTCAATGTGATCCAGCACAGAGGTTTGTACAGACAGAAACGTGAGCTGGCCCAGGCTTGGAAAAGGCTTTTATGAGCTTCAGAAATAACTCCCTGGTTTGTACCAGATCTGTTAATTACTGGGTCTGTTTTCCTACTGTGCTTTATACCTAATATCTTATTTCTCATTTAATGGGGATCAGCTTTCCTGAAGCGGAGCGGTTGAGTTTATTAATCACAGAATCCCAGAATGGTTTGGGTTGGGAGGG
Organism: Vidua macroura; assembly: GCF_024509145.1. Classification (NCBI taxonomy): domain Eukaryota; kingdom Metazoa; phylum Chordata; class Aves; order Passeriformes; family Viduidae; genus Vidua; species Vidua macroura. The sequence goes on along the minus strand of NC_071572.1, from coordinate 116,296,233 downwards.
TCCTTAAAGATCCTCCAGTTGCAGATCTGTTTTGCTGTTCTGTTCCATTAGACTTAGCCTGGTGTGAAGCCAAAATCAGGTGTTGCTCATATGCAAATGCATTCATATACTTATTTTAAAGTGTGTGTGGCTGCCCTTCCCTCTCCCTGCGCTCGCTGGCACTCGGCCCCGTTTCATCTGATGCAGCACTGGGCTGGAATTTTAATGTCTCTGCGGCCAGCCATGATTTATTAGATCCCAAAGCCCTGGCTCTGAGTGCAGGAAGAAAATATTGCAGCAGTGAGCTGCCTTGGCACTGCTCGAATAAATGAGTCCTGAAAGACTCTTTAGAGTTGCAGCCTTTTTTCCCTTCTCCTCCCCTGGCCCCCACTGCTCCTTCCCCCCGGCCCGACCCCTGGATTTCTGCTGCTGGTGGGAAGTGCTCCTTTCCTTGTGGGAATTGCCACCTCCAGGTCTTTTTACAGGAATGGATTTGTCAACAGCCTCGTCATGTAAAGCCCTTTGAATTCCCAGAATGAGCTGCTATCCTTCATCTGGGGGAAAAAAAAAAAATCAGCTTTTGTGGCAGGGTGCAAAGGCTTGGGCTCCTGGTGATGAACTGGTGGTACAGAGAGAAGATCACAGAATTCCAGGATGGTTTGAGTTGGAAGGGACCTTAAAGGTTCTACCCCGTTCCATGGGCAGGGACACATTCCACTGTCCCAGGCTGCTCCAAGCCCCATCCAGCCTGGCTTTGGACACTGCCAGGGATCCAGAGGCAGCCACAGCTGCTCTGGGCACCCTGTGCCAGGGCCTCCCAGGGAACAATTCCTTCCCTTTATCCCATCCATCCCTGCCCTGTGGCAGTGGGAGCCATTCCCTGTGTCCTGTCCCTCCAGGCCTTGTCCCCAGTCCCTCTCCAGCTCTCCTGGAGCCCCTTCAGGCCCTGGAAGGGCTCTGAGCTCTCCCAGGAGCCTTCTCCTCCCCAGGTGAGCACCCCCAGCTCTCCCAGCCTGGCTCTGGGGTCTCCTCTGGAACTGCTCCAGCAGAGCCCTGTCTCACCTGTCCTGAGCTCCCACTTCAGCAGTGACCTGAGGAAAGACAGCCAGGACTTTGGTAGTGCCAGGAAGAGCAGCAGTGTGTGACCACCAGCTGGTGCTGGCTCTGCCCCTCTTCTCTCTGCTCCCCAGCCCCTTTTTCCCAGCGAGCTGGCAGCCCAGAGCCCCTCCTGGGAGCAGCTCTGAGGAGTTCCACTTCGCCAACAAAATAATCTTCAGGGACAGGTAGAATAAAGAAGAAGTTGGGCTGAAAAGGTGAGCTCTCCCAAGACTGAGAGCAGTAAAGGGGAGGGTTTGGGAGAAAAAGTACAAGGAAGAAACCCTGGAACTGTAACAGGTGAAACTTCAGAGCTCATAGTTACAAAATTCACTTTAGTAAGCGACCAAAGGAAACATCCACTTTATGCTTGATTTGTTGCCAACTATTTACACTTAAAAATGACATTTCTGTGCCTCATCATTAGAGACCTCATGTTTGGCAGCAAAGAGCATCCATCTCCAGGGAGAAGAGGTTGATTCCGTGGCACTCCCAGGAGATGCAAAGCACGTGGTGACTGTAAATGAAATCACATAGGGGAGAACCTTGATTTTTACAGCTGAGCAATGAAGAGTTTCCTTCAGAAAGATGAATGTGTTTAGGCATCTGAACTTCTGTTTGCCTCTAGTTCTTTTTATTTCAATTTAGGAGCTCTGTTGAGGTGAAGACCATTCTGTGCTGTGCTGAAGGCAAAGAGGGTGTGTTGCATGCAGGCACTCTGTGGCCAGAATAATTTTTCTCTCCCCTTAAAACAGTTAAGGAAACAGTAGTATAACGGACTATCATAGTAATTTTAGGGTGAGCAGAGCAGTTTTCCACAAAAATAACAATTATGTTGTCATCAAACAAGGCATGATTTGCTCTGAGCCCATTAATACAATTGAGGGTCTCACTGAATGCACGAGCAGCAGGTTGGTCACTTACACCCAACACCCCCAGCTCTCCCAGCCTGGCCCCAGAGCAGAGGGACTCCAGCCCTCCTCTGGACTGGAAATCCAGATTATTTCCCCCTAGTTTGGGTGTCTTGAAAAACTGGACATTCTGTGATATTTAATGTGCTGGGAACTCTGGTTTCAGAAGAGGTGACAACGGTGCTTGAGTCACAAAATCCCAGACTGGTTTGGGTTGGGAGGGACCTTAAAATCCACCCAGTGCCACCCCCTGCCATGGGCAGGGACACCTTCCACTGTCCCAGGCTGCTCCCAGCCCTGTCCAGCCTGGCCTTGGGCATCCAGAGATCAGCCACATCTGCTCTGGGCACCTGTGCCAGGGCCTGCCCACCCTGCCAGCCAAGAATTCCTACCCAAAATCCTTCATCTGTCAAAGGATTCTCCTCCCTGGGGTTTTTTCCCTCCAGTTAGTGCTTCACTTTGGCTGTGGAGTTTTAAATTTTTCTTTTAATCCCCACAGTCCTTTATCCCTCCCTTGCTTCTCCCAAGCTCTCTGGTTCCTTGAAGGCACTAACGTGGAAATTCCCCCATGGAAGATGCTGGATCCATTATGAATAAAGATGAAGTGGAAGTGGAATGCTTTCCCATTAATGTAAAACTTTGGTTATCATGACAACAGGTTACAACTCTCTTCATTGCCATGACAATCTCCTGCAAAATTGTTAAAATGCTGGCTTATGGTTATTTTTAGTTTGTCCTCTATTCCCATGGAGACCAACTTTTCCTTGAAGTGTTTGATGCTTTGTGCTTGGAGCCTTTAATGAGCCCCACAGAAGTCTGGAAGTCAGGAAAGGCAGAGGCCTCTGAGGTCAGCCCATCCCTCCATCAGCCTTGAGGGATGCTCGGTGCAGTGGCTCTGCCACTGCTTTTGTTGTATTGTGGGCACTTCTTTTTTATTAATATTATCTTCTCTTGTGCGATTTTTAACATTTACATTTCCTGTTGTGCCCAAGCTCTTGTATTCTTTGTTTATGACCCTATTTTTTATTGTATTCTTTGCATATGACCCTATTTTTTTTTTTTGCATTAAATTCTGTCTGAAAACTTTACATTCTGCATAGGCCACTGGGGGAAAAAAATACAAGGGAAAATGAAAAACTATAGAGGAGCTTGAACAGGACACATAAAGTGTTAATTTTTAGTTGCTGGGTTTTTTGGGGGGAAAAAAAGCCACACAAAAATGAACTTTTCTGTCTGTCAATTTACCAAGAAGTTTTACTGGAGCAACATTTGCTCAATCAACTGAACATTTACTAGCTTTTAATTAATATATTACAAATCAATAAAATATTACAAATCACCTCAAGTAAAAAGGGAAATAAAACTACTTTGTGATCCTCCTCTGTCCATGGGCTTTGATTTTTTTCCCCAGGTTTTTCTGGAAGGTGGCTGAGACTGTGCAGGCTTTTTATTTGTATCCATCACACCCTGAATGAGGGTTTCCACTGAACTGGGGAATTTTTTTTTTTTCCCACATCTAATAACTGTTAGAGGTGTTCAGCAGTTTCTTAGACATCTTAAATTGTTGTGTCATTAATACCAGCTGAACTCTGAGCTCCACTCAACCTTCCACTATCCCAGATTGCTCCAAGCCCCATCCAACCTGGCCTTGGACACTTCAGGGATCCAGGGGCAGCCACAGCTTCTCATACAGATAATATTTCTGTCAATAATTTTAAACCTCTAGAGAGGCTCAGGAGCTTATCATTGATGGTAAAAAATCTATTTAAATGGTGTAAAATCTTCCCCTCTCTGGGATAATGAAATCCTTTTGCTGTTCAGGTGACTCTGCATCTTTTTACAGCTGGTAAGAGCAATCAGAAGTTTTTAATGCCTCTTGCTTGCACAATCTCAGTGCTCATCAGAGTCCTTTTGCTCTCTGGTGTGTCTGAGTTTGCCTTTTCCATGCAGAACACAAATAAAACATGAATCCTGCATAACACAGCCCTCATCTCTAGGATTGAAAGGTTATTTTGGCAGCAGGATTTCCTGGGAAGGCTGATGGCTCAGTTCTGCTCTGCAGATACAAGGGAGAGTATGAAATATGGTGGATTTTTGTAGCACTAACAGTGGTGGTAAGATTTTTATCAGGATGTTGCTCAGCATCCTGTGAGATGTGACGATGATAAATCCTGATGCTGAGGCTGGAGAACTTAATTGAAATAATAATCTATAAATCCCTTTAAATTTTTGTTGTTGTTCTGCTACACGTAGAGGACGTGGCATAATTACCCTGATTTGATGTTGATGTTGATTGAGAGGTGTGTGGCTGTATTTAAATGTTCCCACAGAATTCTGGCCATGTGCTGTTCCCAGAATAATTCCTTTGCCCTTTCCATGTGTGGTTAAGAGGCCATTTAGCTTTCCTCAATCACTACTTTATTCTAATGGCTGTTAATTGGTAATAAAGGTTATAACTAATATAATATATGTAAGGTATTGATAACACTGCTTATGTTTTTGGGTTTTGTTCCTTGGATTTTTGTTCTTTTCACATTATTTAGGATTGCAAGGGATAGAATAGAACAGAACAGAATAGACCATTACTGTTGGAAGGGATCTCCAACAATCATCTCATCCATCTGCCTGCCTAATTCAGGGCTGATCACGTTATTAAGGGCATTATTATTTGGTTTTTATTTGCATGTCTGTGACCAGTGAATTAATTCTGAGAGACAATGTTGGTTATAAAATCCACCATGATCTGTTCTTTCTCCAACTTTGGAAGCAGCAGCTACAGGGAAGTGCAATGAGAAATTTATCTCCAGGCATGGAAAAATGAAGTTTCCTTCCACTTGCACGTAGCAGAAAATTCAGGAGGTAATGTGATTTTGGAAGGAAGGGGAACTTTTTTTCAGATTTTCCTATGGGAATTGCCCAGAGAAATTGTGGCTGCCCATCCCTGGGAATGTTCAAGGCTGTGTTGGACACAGCTCAAAGCAACCTGACCTAGTAGAAGGTCCCTTCTAATCCAAACCATTCCAGGATTTTGTAACTTCTCCTAAATGCAGATCCTGCTCCAATGCCTTTAGGAGTAAACAAAGACATAGGAACAGAAAATCTGTGCAAAATTTTTACACACCAGGAGATTTTCTCTCTGTGATGACACACCCCAAAAAGCAGGCTTGGTTTCCTCAGCCTGGTGTGATATTTTAGCAAAATTACGCTGCATCAAATTTCCAGCTTGACGAGACGTTTCCCATCCTTGGTTTTAACTGAATTTGGGGTCAGCTCTCCCAGGGCTTCCTGAAGAAGCTCAGAATGAGGGGCGACACTTTCACTTTTGTTTTTCCTGTGAAAACAAAGTCTTCAGGACCGTAGCCTGGTGTAAAGGAGCGGGAAGAACCGGTGCGCAAGCAAAGGGAAATTCCGGAGGCGTTTGCGTTGAGCTCGGGATCAAATCCTGCTGGGCACTGACTCAAGTGCCATCGATCCATCCCCTTGTTTGCCTTCCAGCTCTCACATTAAGCAATGGTTGAATCATCCCTGGGGCTCCCTTGACTAATTGCCCGCTCAAGGTGGTCCAGGTGCTTCTCGGCCGCTCCATCTGGCAGCAGCTCCAACCCATCTGGCCCTGTTCTGGCCTTGGAGAAGCCTCTCCTGGGAAGTTTATCCCAAAATCGTTGCTTTCAGAAGTGTTTAAGGAGCAAAGTGAGGAGTTCCTGCCAGTGTGCAGGCCTGGAATGGCTTTGACTGTGAACAAATGCACAAGGAGCAACGGGAGCAAACGTTACCTATTGGAAAAGCCCAACTCCCGGATATTTAGGAAGTGTGGATGTTCAGGCTTCTAACATATTCCTTCAGAGCAACTTTCCAAAGTAAATGCAAAGCCAGTCACCTTCAAAAGGCAGGGAATGTCACCCTGAGTTTCTCTATCCACCTTCACCAAGCGGGAGGACTTGGCATTCTCTGGAACGGGGAGATTTGATGGATGGCAGGACTTCTAACGTTGTTGGCAAGCAGTGCAGGTTCCATAGGATTTGGCAATGTTAGAGTCTTTTATTTTATTACTCCTTATTTTTAGAGGAATCTTGCAGCTTGCTCTCGCTCCTGGTGTAAATCAAGAGCCTCCACAGGGAGGTGTCCAGGTATTTCCATGCGTGGCACACATTCCACGTCCCGAGTTTACTGATCCAGTCACTAACCACGAGCCTTTCCTTCCGTGCTGTCAATCCCAACAACATTTTTCCAGCGAGACCAAGGTCGTTTCAATCCCTCAGTTGAAGAAAGAACCTGCCCACAGTTTAATATCAATACTGGGGGCGAGATTATTTTTAGATACAAGGCGAAGGCCTGACCCCAAGCCCCCACAGGTTTATCCCAGCCTTGGCTGCATGGGGCTGGGAGGATGTTCCAGCAGGGACCACCGCGTTTTCTTCCGGCATCGCCCTCGTTATTCCCGAGTGCCGTCGGCTCATCTGCGGGGAAGCAGATTTATTCAGCTCGTGTGAGCCCCTGTATAATCATCCTTAGCTCTGCATTAATGTGCTGAGCAAGTGGAACTGGTTAATGAGAGGAGGAGCAAGGAACCTCCTTTTGTCCCTGCAATGCTCTTGTTCCTGGAAGCGGAGGGGAATAATTAACATTCCAGCCGGGAAGCCGGTTCCTTCGGCAGTGCCTATTGATGGAACACAGGGGATACAGGTGAACTAATTCCAGCCAGCCACAGGCTTGATGTTTAGCTCTGCCTTTGTTATATAACAAGTTTTTAGGTCTTCAAAAAAACCCATTTCTGAGCAGAAATGACCTTCAAGGAATGGTTAAAATAAGAAAGCCGACGTCCCTTTGGTTACCGGTGCACAAACTCATCACTTACATAAACAGGACAAAGGCTTTAATCTCCTTTTGAAGTGATTTGCATATTTATTGAGGCTTGCAGTGCCTTTTTCTTTGGGATCCCACTGATCTGGAAGTGAAGGACACACATGGCTGGAAAACCCACCAGGTTTCCCTGAGGTTCACATCAAACTGGCTTGTTAGTCCTCGAGGTGGGACAAAGTGGCAGGATTCAGCTTTGCTGTGAAATCATTCAACCAGGAACTTCTTGGTATTTCTATGCATTTTTTTCTTGTCGTTCAACAACCTTCAAGGTATTTTTTTTCACCTCTATCCCTTGTTCCTCTTTAAAAGAAGAAAACTTTCGGGGCTTTGAAATTAATTTCGCTGTAGGTTCATTGAAATTCCTTTTCCTATTTGGGATTTCAGCCTTGCTGAGTGGCACGTGACCATCATAATTAGATTGAGCAACAAAAATGATACCTCCAAGAGCTCTTTAGAGACAAATGGTGCTGCACACTCAGAGAAGGTGTTTGGAGAAGAGGCTCTGCATTGGTCCCACTGCTTTGCCTTTAACCCCAGTGGGAGTCCCCACATCCCTAGGGTGGTTTTGTGGATGAAGGTGAAGCAGGGACCAAGGTCCTTCATGCTCCAGTGGTGCAGGCTGTCCTTGCTCATCCTGGGTGGAGTAGCCAGCAGCAGTTCTGGTGCTCATATTAAAAACCCCACAGACAAACCCCAGAACATTGCAGTTTTGTTAACCACATCTTGCCAGGTTGGGAATTCTCCAGGCTGCAGGATGAGGAAGGTGCTGTGGACAGCAAGGGGTGGCCGTAATTACATTGCAGAGTGCACCTGAACATGAGCTATTGCAGTAATTACTGTCAAATGCTGGCCTGTAATTATAATCCAGCGATATTCCCGGCAGAAACCTTTGTGTGGAAGCTGTGAGGAGCTGTTCTGCATTGGTGACTTGGAAGTAGCTGGAAGAAATTCAAAACATCTTCATATAAATTACATTTTGGTCATGGTCTGCTCATCCCCAGGGCTTTGCAGGCACAGGTTCCCCTCCTCGACTCCTCCTGCCTCTGAGGATGCTTTGAGAGCTCATCTTTCCCTTTTCCTATCCCCACCAGCAGGATTTTCCTCATGGACAACAGCAAGCTGGGAGCAGGTTGGGCTCTGCTCCCAGGGAACAGGGACAGGAGGAGAGGGAACAGCCTCAAGCTGTGCCAGGGGAGGCTCAGGTTGGATATTAAGGAAAATTTCTTCATGGAAAGGGCTGTCCATCCCTGGCAGTGGTGGAGTCCTCATCCCTGGAGGGATTGTAGTGGGTCAGGTTATTTTGTGACTGTACATTCCTGTAAAACCTCATTTTTAAGGCTCGTCCCAGGTCTTGCTTTGTGCCGCTCCAGCGCTCTGCGGTGGCGGGCAGGGATCTGGTGAAATCCTTGGCATTAATGTGTGCCCTCCACAAAACCTGCAGGCAGCTTTGGAAGAAAACTCCACACTTCCCATGCACATGAACCACATGAAATTATTTTCAGGAAACGTTTGCCTGATTTTGAGCATTTCTCCTTTTTTTTTAAAAATCATTGGCCAATTTATGTCAGAATGTCAGGACTGAGTCTGATTTAAAGCAGGCTTGAACTTGGTGTGTATCATAAAAAAAAAAAATGAAATGTTTCTGGATTCCCATCCGTTTGACTGGAATACACCTGGCTTTTGGGACTAGACAAATGCTATGCCTAAATCCAAGGCTTTAGAGATAAAGCATGACACCGGGATGCCTGACTAATCTCCTGCAGGGATGCTGCTGGGATAAGATAAGGAACTTGTTGGGAATGGTTATTATTATCTGGGGGAGGGAGCTGGCAGGGCCCAGGCTGCCAGAAACACCTGATAAAGTCCTGCAAGCCTGGCACCCACAGCTCCTGCCCTGCTGCCACCCTGGGCTTTTGGGGGCCTCTCAGAGGATAAACCAACATCTCTGGTTGCAAACCATCCCTGGGGACTCGTCAGGAGTTCTCCTCTGCAGGCAATTCCAGGAGAATCAGAATGAGCTGGTTTTGGGGTGATATTTACACTCCTGTTCCTTCCCAACGCTCCCCTGCAGCAGTTTCAGGGGGCTCAGCCTTGCATTATTCCCTCCAGTTCCATGTCCACGCTGACATTCTCCTTATCTTTTAATCCCATTGACTGAATGTTTTCCCCCCATTTTTTCCCCTCCTTGCTTGTGGATTTACGTCACCTTTAATAAATATTGTATAAAACACATGTTTTTTTTTTCTGTGTGAGCAAATAGGATTCTCTGAAGAACAGGGCACGGCATCGTTTTAAAATTGAAATAGAGCATTGAAAATTTGCTTTTTTCCTTTTAAAAAACATTTCAGGTGTGTTCAGTAGGATGTAGAAAAAACAAGGAAAATATATCAGAAGGTAAGAAAAGAAAGAAAAATCTTTGTGGTCCTGATGATTTTGGGAGGAAAAAGAAAGATTTTTTAAATGGGTAAATAAATCTGTTTTAATTCCAGGCTGGGTACTGAATAGCTGGTGTCTGTAGTTGTTCCTAAACCCCAGAGGGCTTAGGAAAATCCCTCTCCACCTCCTTGAGCTGCTTCAGCAGCTTTTCCAGGCCTTCCTTGAGGTCTTAGCTCTGGGCTGGGGTTCCTGCAACTCCCCATTTTGTCCCAGTTCAGCCCAGTTCTTTTCCTGCCTATTCAGCCCAGGATGTGACAGTGATGTTACATTTCATTTGGCAAATAAACTGAAAACATAATAACAATTCCATTCTATTTAAGGAATAATTAATATTTATTCTTGCCTCAACAGCCCATTTGCCTGCCAGCCAGTCTGCCTGAGTTTAATACAAATTATTTCATTCAACTCCAAATGTTGCATTTCATTCATTTATGAGGAAATTAAAGGAAGTGAAGAGGGAAGACAATTGCTAATTTTCATAAAATCACAGATTCCCAGGATGGTGCCTGCTCCATTTTGGGTTAACAATGGAACAGGACCAGAGTCCAAATGAATGTGCAGAAAGTTCAGTCCCCAGGATATTTTTCCATTTGTACCATAAATTTGAAGCAGAGTCACTGGATAATTCAGGTTGGAAAGGACCTCTGGAAACCCTCAGGTCCAGCTGGGGACAGGTTGGTCAGAGCCTTTGTCCAGTGGACAGAAGTCAAGGAAGTTTTCTGGTTCTTGGCAGGTTTTCAGGGTTTGCTGAAGGAAGTTCTCCTGGCTCTGTTGCCAGATTTTGAAAGCACAGGATTTCCAGAGGATCCAGGATGTTGTAGCTGGATATTTGCACTTTTGTATGAGCACCTCTGCCATGGAGCCAGGCTGGCAGAGCTGGGGGTGCTCACCTGGGAGGAGAAGCTCCAGGGAGAGCTCAGAGCCCTTGCAGGGCCCAAAGGGGCTCCAGGAGAGCTGGAGAGGGACTGGGGACAAGAAAAGGGGGATCAGAGAGCAGGAACAGTGGGAGCTCTGGTAATCAAATGCAGCACTTCAAAAGTGGCCCCATCTCCTCCTCCATGGCTGGACCAAAAGCTTCCTTTTAGTTCTTACAAATACACAGCTCTTCCTTTTCATCCTTACAGTTTTCCTTGGAAAATTGTATGGCTTTTTTGGGCAGACTCATTATCCTTTGCTGCAATAGCAATCTGCACACTGGGTTGATTGAGTTTTATTTTTTTTTCTTTTTATTTCCCCAAAGTTTGCAGACACTGTGGACACAAAGCTTTTGCAGCTGGTGCCACTTTTTCAATGGATTTCCACATCCTCCCAAATTCGGGATTCAGGGGGATGAGTCACCTGGCAGGAAGAGGAAAGGAGCAGCAGTGCTGTCTCATCCCAAACACATCCTCACTCACAGCAATGCCTTGGGGTGCTGCACGTTGTGTGTGGGGAACATTTGCTTGGTTTTGTTTCCCAAGGATGTGCAATTAGTGGGGATACAAAAAAGCTGCTGCTGCTCACAGTTTCTGGGATAGCAAATGAAAGAGCAACAGCTGAAAGAAGGTGGGAATTGTAGTCGTGGAACTGTTTGGGTTGGAAGGGATTTTAAAACTCATCTCATTCCATCCCCTGCCATGCCAGGGACACCTTCCACTGTCCCAGGTTGCTCCAAGCCCCACCCAGCCTGGCCTTGGGCACTTCAGGGATCCAGGGGCAGCCACATCTTCCCTGGGCACCCTGTGCCAGGGCTCACCACCCTCCCAGGAAACAATTCCTTCCCAAAATCCCACCGTCCCTGCCCTCTGGCAGTGGGAGCCATTCCCTGTGTCCTGTCCCTCCATGCCTTGTCCCCAGTCCCTCTCCAGCTCTCCTGGAGCCCTTTTAGGTGCTGAAAGGGGCTCTGAGCTCTCCCTGGAGCCTTCTCCTCTCCAGGTGAGCACCCCCAGCTCTCCCAGCCTGGCTCCAGCCCTGGAGCAGCTCTGGGACCTCCTCTGGGCTCTCTGCAGCAGCTCCAGGTGCTGCTGCTGTGTCCCCAGGGCTGGGGCAGCTCTGCAGGTGGGCTCTCACCTGGGCTCAGGGGCAGAATCCCCCTCTCCTGCTGCCCAGGCTGGGGGATCAGCCCATGGCATGGGTGGTTCTGGGCTGCAGGGAATAAAGAAAGGGAACAAAAAGTTGCAGGAATAGCAGAATTTTCTCCCAGAGCCACCACAGCTCTTTGGTTGGGAACCATCTGTGCTCTCTAGCAGAGCACCCTCCTCCCAGGAGCTCTGCCCAACATTTTCCTGCCTGAACTCAGCCCAGGGCACATTTCCTGGTTATCAGGGGGAATCAGGGCATCACTCAGCAAAAGCTCAGCTCAGTTTTCTTCCTGGAAAGCTGACTTGGTCTTGCAGTTGAGCTCATCTGGACTTTAATTTCCTAATTAATGATCTTCTTCCTAGGAAGCAAAGTACAAATCCAAGAAAACAGATGATGGTCATGTCATATCCCTGTGCTGTCTGTCCAAAGTAGGACAGGGAAGGCTGAGTCAGTGCACTGTGATATTGTCTCGTGTGAAATTCTGCCCAAATTAAGAATCGTGAGGAAGTGCTGTGTGCTCCTGTTAAAAATGCACATCCAGGGAGTGGTGAACGTGTCCCTGCCAGCTCCCAGCTTTTCCTTCCTCGCCTGTGTGTGTTCTCCTTCTTCTTTATTTTCCCAAGGTGAAATGGAAAAGGGAGTAAGCAAATTCAGGAGCCTGATTTCGCTGGAACAGGTGATACTGATGCACACAGGTGGCATCTTTGGTTTTCTGACCAGATTCCTTCTGCATATTCAACTTATTGCTCATGACTGAACCTTTGGGAAGCAAAGACCTTCTTGAATATTCATGGAATTAGTCCTTGGAACACCCTGATCTTGCATACCTAATCAGGTGATATATTTACCTTCTTAATCCCACCTGACCTTCTTCCCTATGTAAATGAGACAATTTGAAAGCATCTACTTCAGCACTGGGTAGGAGATCCAGCTGATTCCTCTTACAGTAATTGCAGTGCCTCTTCCCAAAGTTTCTGGGAAAAATCTTCAATCTTACATCTCACTTGGCTGTGCTATGCCCTTGACCACTAATAAATTAGTTTTAGCTCATTTCTGTTTCCTTTGAAAGGAAACTGCATCTGCATTTTTGGATTCGATCCAAAGTCTGCACAAATTGCACCCAAAGAGTGACAGAAAATGGCTTTAAAGTATTTCCTGACAGGTAAGAGACCAGCTCTCAATCACACATCTTTTTGAGCTCTTTCTTTGTAAATATTTTTGAAACATTGATTGTTCCAGTAGTTTCCCTGGACATCCCTAATGCCATGTTTATTATCACAGGATGGTTTGAGTTGGGAGGGACCTTAAAGCTCATCCAGTCCCACCCATTCCATGGGCAGGGACACCTTCCCATGTCCCAGGCTGCTCCAAGCTCTGTCCAGCCTGGCTTTGGTCACTTCAGGGATCCAGGGGCAGCCACAGCTGCTCTGGGCACCCTGTGCCAGGGCCTGCCCACCCTCACAGGGAACAATTCCTTCCCAAAATCCCATCCATCCCTGCCCTCTGGCAGTGGGAGCCATTCCCTGTGTCCTGTCCCTCCATGCCTTGTCCCCAGTCCCTCTCCAGCTCTCCTGGAGAAGAGGCCCTGGAAGGGCTTCTCAGGTCTCTGTGGAGCTTCTCTTCTTAAGGCTGAACACCCCATTACATTACACCCCATTACCATCCCACTACATTAATTTTATTAAATAAATATAATAAAGAAAAAAAAATAACCCTGCAGAAATACAAACAGGAGACAAAATAGTTGTGGAATGATTGGGGCATGATGAGATTTGGACTAAAAATGCCACATCTCAGCCTTCTTCAGGCAAGGTCTCGCTGTCACGGAGAATGAATTCAGCCCTGACACTGATTTGATTATTCACTCCAATAAAACAGGTTATTGACTTACACAGGTACTGTAGGAACTGCAGCACTTCCTTCTTTTGCACTCTCCTGCGTGGGAATTGGAAACTGGAGCCACTTCTTGGTGCCCTTAACCACGAGGACAGCCCTGAACTTGTGTGCCTTGTTGCTCAGCTGAGATGTGATGGTGTGGAGACAGAGCTCTGTTGCCAGCAGTACCTGAAGCCGTGCTGGGAGCATCTCCTCTTCTCTGTAGAATAATCACAGAGGGCTGGGAAACCCTCCAAGAGCATGGAGTCCAATAATTCCCCCAGCCCATGTCCCCAAGTGCCACATCCACACGGCTTTAAATCCCTCCAGGGATGGGGACTCACCACTGCTCTGGGCAGCTGTGCCAGGACTGGGCAACCCTTTCACTGAAGGAATTTTCCCTAATATCCAACCTAAACCTCCCCTGGCACAAGTTGAAGCCATTTTTTTTTGTCCTGTCCCTTGTTTCCTGGGAGCACAACCTGTCTCCCCCTCCTCAGGGAGCTGAAGGTTGGAATTCTCTTCCCTGTAATCCTGACACTGTTGTACCTCATTCCAAGAGATGATCACCAAGGCAGTGACCAGTTGTAAACTTCTCCTGAAAAAGGCAGGCATTCCTTGAGCTAGGGAAGGATAAATTCCATGGAAGGAGCTGCTGTCACCTGAGGTGGTTGTTCTGGAACACAAACACCCCGAGCGAGCTGGGTGTGTATCGACACAATCACAGAGAATTCGGGGCAGTGCACGAAGGGAATGTTTGTTGAAAATGTGGAATGAGAATCATTAAGACAAGTCAACAGGCTGCTGAGAGGGATCTTAGGAGGGTGGTGTGGGGATGAAGAGAGGTAAAACAGGAGGTGGAAGTTTGGAAGGAAGATAAAGCACTGAAGTTGCAAAAAGCTAAATGAGGTAATTTGTGCCGTTTATAAAACTTCTGTGCTGTTGCAGAAGCTTCAGGAGGACTTTTTGATTCTGCTGGAGCTCTTCAGATCTTCACTTTCATGTTCTTTTTCATAATCTCTTTATCTTTTGATTTACCAACACCAAAAGGATCCTGCAAGCTGTTTGAAACCATAAAGAAAGAAGTTGCTCTGTTTATTGACCTCTACTTGAAAGCTGGAAGCCATACTTCGAGTTTTCAGATGTTTTCCTCATTCCACATCCTATGTTATTATAAACATTTGCCTTTTGAGCATGGGACAGGCTGAGAGATGAAGAATTATCAGCCTGGTGCAGGTCCTCAGAGTCCACCTGGTTCCTTCTCTCCGTGACAGGAGCCTGGAAGTGTCCAAGGTCCATCCCAGAATGGTTTGGTTTGGAAGGGACCTTAAAGCCCATCCAGTGCCACCCCCTGCCATGGCAGGGACACCTCCCACTGTCCCAGCTTGCTCCAAGCCCCATCCAGCCTGACCTTGGACACTTCCAGGGATCCAAGGACAGCCACAGCTTCACAATTCCTCACCACCTTCACAGGGAGGAATTCCTTCCCAATATCCCATCCAGCCCTGCTCTCTGGCAGTGGGGAGCCATTCCCTGTGTCCTGTCCCTCCATTCCTTGTTCCAAGTCCCTCTCTAGCTCTCTTTGGAGTCTTTTCCCCAATATTTATTATTTTACACCTGTCACAAGTGGATTTTGTTGGTTGTCATCTTGCCTGTTCACCAACTTTGTGCAGGTGTTTTTTCCCCTTCTGCTCCTTGTGCTCTGTCTGGCCTGGCTGGTGTTACTAATATATTGAACTGGCAGCTTTCCTATTTTCCTACTCACTTTTCATTATTAATCCATATGTCAAACAATTTTGATGGGTTTGCTTTTGTTCCATAAGTTAACAGAGAAGTGGTGCTGCCCTGGATTAATACAGAATTTATGGAGTGTCCTCCCCGAGCCAAGGCATCGCTGATATCACAGCACCAGCACGAATCAGCCAGACAGAACACCCTGTCCTGGGTCAGCTCAGGCAAGGAGCCTTTTCCCCTTGTTTAATCCAGCAGGGAGCTGATATCTTTTCATGGAAGTACCCAGTGATAGCAGCAGTGATGTCTGGAACATTTGGTGGCCAGATCCCACGGGAAGGGGTGAGGATGCTGCAGAGGGCAGATTCATCCGTTTGGAATTTCATTCTTCTCCCCTTGTTTTGCCTCTCATTCCTTTATCCACTGCCAAATATTAATTTAAATGCATTCTCGTTGCACTCTTGTTTTATTTTTTTTTTCCTGCCAGACTGTCTATGCTGTATTCCCAGTTAATTTTCCAGAGTACAGGGAGCTTCTTGGAAAGGGAGAAAAACTCTTTTGATGTACGAGTCTTGCATTGAATTGCAAAGCTCCATTTTGTGTCATTTTCTGGCAGATGTAACTCACTGTGGGAATTGTGTTTGTGGTTTGGGTCTTTGGGTCTTTCCTATAAATCATTAGGAAAGGATCCAGAAGCTCTGGCTCTGATTGACAGCTCAGTCCCTCTCTCATTACTCCACTCTGGTTTATTTTACCTTTTTCATTAAGCTTAAGGGGAGAACTGCCCACATAAACAAAACATCAAGAGTGAATTAGCTTCAACAGGAATGATTAAAGCTATTCCCAAATTCTGATTTATCCCCTGTTAACAGACAAATGAGCAAATGCTGATTCCATGCTCTTCCTCCACCACACTCTTCATTCCCAGTGTCACTTCCAGTCACAGGAGGTCCTTGACACCACCAAGAACAGTGCCCAGAATGAATCCAGCACGTCTTGAGTGCCCAAATTCAGGTGGAAAATATATTTCTGTCTCATATATATGAACCTGTGCTTGTTGTATTTGCAAATATGGAACAAAAAGACACCATTCCAGGGGAGAAGAGGCAGAAGCAGCAGGGTCTGAAGTGCAGAAGAGGAGTAGAGAAAACATAAAATAGCAATTATTGAATAATTCTGTGTCAGACACCCTTTGGGTAGTAAGTCCCAGAATAATTTGGTTTGGAAGGTTATGGTTTCCAGAAGGATTTGCCTCGTGAATTTCTGGGCAGGGAGTGAGGCTGATGGGCTGGCATTTCCTTTTTTGAAGGTGGGTGTGATGTTGCCCTTTTTCCAATCACCAGGGACATTCCCCATCTCTGTGGCTGTTTGGAGGTGACAGAGTGGCAGTGACACCAGCCAGCTCCCTTGGCACCCTCAGGCCCATCTCATCTGGCACCGTGGGCTTGTGTATGTGCACATTGTTTAAATGGTCTGTAATTATGCATCCTTTATCAGCAGTTGTACCTCACTCTGCTCTCACTGATCCACCAACAGCTTTCCACAGGATCCCATTGATCCCCTGAATAAGGCAAAGTCTGTTGAACTGGGAATTCATAAATTCCTCATTTATGTTCCCCTCTCTCCTTCCGTGGTAGCATGGCATCCCTCCTTTTTCCCGGAGCCAGTCCTGTAACGTTGCCCACATCATCAAATAACCTCCCTCCCCTGCTTCTCCTGCTTGTTCTCCTCTGGGTTCTCCTCCAGATCCATGGCATCCATTCAGCCTGCGTGTGTCCCCACCCTGGGACACTGAAGTGTGACAGGAACTGCACTCCTGGCCCAGGAGAAAGCACTGCTGTTGCCACATGGATTACTTGGAGTCCTTGGATTTCCTGCTCCCTGCGGTGTTGATCTTCTGCCCTTTGAACTCTTGAGACATCCATTAATGTGGGTGGTGAAGTTCCATGGAAGAAGAGGCCAGGGAAAGCATCCAAGACAGGCAGAGAAGGTGGAGAAGGTGAACATGAAACTGCAGGAGGGATAAACAGCCTGAGGGTTGCTCTGATCCAGACTTGGATGAGCATTTTAGTCATGTGAAAAATGCAGGTTTGGGTGAAGTAGAGAGAGGATGTGGTGGAGCTTGGCCAGAAAATTGCTGCTGACAAGAAAAGCTCTCTGGGGCTATTTAAAGATGCAGGTTTGGCTCCTCTGTTTTTCACTATTTTGTGGTGTTAATTTGTTTTGCTGTTGACGCCTGACTGATGTCTCGCAACGCCTACTCCAGAGATTCTCAAATTAATTCCTACTAGGATTTGTTTCACAGAATCACAGACGGGTTTGGGCTGGGAGTGACCTTAAAGCCATGCAGTGCCACCCCTGCCAGGGACAGGGACACCTTCCACTATTCCCAGGCTGCTCCAAGCCCCACCCAGCCTGGCCTTGGACATTGCCAGGGATCCAGGGGCAGCCACAGCTGCTCTGGGCACCCTGAGCCAGGGCTCCCCACCCTCCCAGGGAACAATTCCTTCCCAATATCCCATCCATCCCTGCCCTCTGGCAGTGGAAGCCATTCCCTGTGTCCTGTCCCTCCATCCCTTGTCCCAATTCCCTCTCCAGCTCTCCTGGAGCCCCTTTAGGTGCTGAAAGGGGCTCTGAGCTCTCCCTGGAGCCTTCTCCTCCCCAGGTGAGCACCCCCAGCTCTCCCAGCCTGGCTCCAGCCCTGGAGCAGCTCTGGGGCCTCCTCTGGGCTCTCTGCAGCAGCTCCACGTCCTTCTCATGTTGTTTCTCATGGATGGGTGATGTTGGGATGTACTTCTAATGAATGTCAGGGCTGACATGTGTTGATCTTGTCCCATCAAATAATATCATCTTTCCTGACACGTGTTTTCCTTGAGGGTTCTCTGCATGTGCAAAGCTTCAGCTTCTCCGCTGAATTTTTGAGGGTTTTTTTTTTCCTTCTTTCCTGAGAAAACTCTCCAGTAATAGAGCACAGAAGACTGTGGAAAGCAGACTGGTGTTTGCTGCATTCAGTTCATTTGCTGGAAGCACCTGGTGGCCATTTAGAGAAAGGGATAAACTTCTGTGAAACCCAAAAGGAAACAGGATTAAGGCAGAATTGACAACTCCTGTTTCTCCAGCCATCATTTGTCATCATGCTTTGGTGAACAACATCAAGAGGAAAATACTTCGTTGTGATGTGGATAGAGATATTATTTATTTGTACTGGCACAGAGTGGCTTCAGCTGCCTGAAAACACTGCAAGATGAATCAGGCCTGTTGTTTAACTCTTTCCCAGCCAGGCTCTTCCCAAGGATTATACAATTAAATTTTTGATTAAATTGAAAACTTAATTGAATTTATTAGCTCTAGGGAGTGGGTGAACGAAGTTTATTGGTGCTAAGTGGGAAACACAGGGTGATGTACAGTGAAATGAGGGGCTCATGGATTGCACACTCCACTGCCCATCACTGCACCAATGCTCTTCCAAAAACCCATCAGGAATTCCATATAAAGTCTGAATTCAAACCTTTTTTTTTTTTTTTTTTTTTAAAGCAGAATTTTAAAACCCAGGAAAAACTCCTAACCTCTCATTTTGTCTTAACATGGAGCCTTTTTGCATGAAGGAATCTGGTTGCTTCTCCTTGAATTATCTAGCTCTTTGGAGCAGGAGTTAAGACTTAAAGCAGCATCTGCTACTTATTAACATTTTTCCCATTGTGATATCACTGAACTAGTCCAAAGGGTTTTTTTTTTTTTTTTTTTGAGAAATCATGGTATTTTAAAGACATCCCTGCTGGAATCTGCTCCGTGTCTGTTCCAGGAAAACTCAAATTTCTGGTCTGTGCTTATCCCAGAAAATCACCAGGTGAAGTCTGGTTTGGGTTTGGCTTTTGCCAACATTTCCAAGCAGTTCCCTCTCTCCATCTCCAAGGTCACGTGCCTCAAAGATGGAGCTGCAGGACATGGATGTCTTACATGAATGAGAAAAATCTCACAGATGGGGGAAGGCTGGGAGTGAGATAAAAATTACAGTATTAATTTTTTTTTCCCCCCCTTAATTCTGAAGGACGATGGAACTTCATTATCCAATCTGCTTAAAATTGAACGACCTAATGAAATTTCACACCCACTAAATTTAATCATGGATTACTCATGTGGGATTTGAATCAGATAAAAAGGATGCTTCAGATATTTGGTAGCAATTGCATAAGGTAATAAAAAATCTGCAGTGTTCTTTGTCCTTTTCAGCAAATGTGAATTGCTTGACCTACTTTTCTTTTCTTTACTTTTTTCTGTTTTTTCTTTTTTTTTTGGTATTCATGACCCCGACTTCCTCCTGGGCATCACTGAACAGTCAGTCCCATGCTCAGGTACAAACCAATGGATCTCAGGAGTGCTTCCTCCTGGGTGCTGGGGATGCAGGTGGATTATTGCTTTTGCTGCAGCAGTTTGAGGCTGGGAAAAGAAAGAAATGTTTTACAGTCAATATCTTTAGCTCGTGTATTAAAAAGCCAGGCTGATAAGAGGATCTTGTTTGTGGCAGGTGGGGGTGGATGATGGATTAAAGTTCTGCTCAGGGTTTTGGTTGTGGCTGCTGAATGAGCTTTTGCAGATCACTTTACCCCCTCCAAACCTTCCCTGCATGGATTTTACCCCTCCAAACCTTCCCTGCATGGATTTTAGCCCTCCAAACTTTTCTTGTATGGATTTAAGTGGTGTTTGACTCACAGGGATGTTCTGACCCCCCCAGAACTGGCAGAACCTTGACACAGCACACGCTGTGTGCTTACAACCTGTGGTTTTCCCCTCCTTCACTGTTTCCTGCAGAGCTGACCAAAGGGTGGGGAAGGGTTCTGGAAATAGCAGCTCTTCTGTATTTTTAGTGGTGCTTTGGGGTTTGGGATCTACTTCAGGCAGCACCCCAAGCACAGAGCAACTCCAGGCCTTGCCCTAGAGGCTCAGAGAAGTGGAGCCTGGAGTCCCTTTTGGGAAGTGTGCAGTCAAAGGAGCCTTTGGAAGAGATGCTGGGTATTTAGGAGGACTTCTGGATTTTCCTTGTGAGAAATGGAGCACACAAAGTTGCTTTTTGACCTGCCCTGAGAGAGCAGCACAAGCAAGGCTGGGGTGCTGGGGGAACCAAGGAGTTGGTGCCTCAGTGTGGAAAAAGGGTGGCTGAGTGAGGATTAGGTGATGAAATAAGCTCCAATTCCTTACTTTTGGTAGAGGAAAGAGAGTTGAGTTGGGTAAAGGGAGAAAGGCACATGCTAAGGAAATGATCTTCCCAGCAGTATTTGGAGTAGACGGTGGTGGTATAGCAAAACTTCAGTCGAGGTTGAAGGAAAAGCTCTTTTGATAGTGGAGATGAGAGAGGCTCTGGCTCCTGGATGGGTGAGGAAGGCTGTGTTTAAGAATGTTACACACAAAGAGTTTGGAATCTCCCACCAGCAGCTGAAGACAGGGATGGAGTTTTCGGTGTGAGAGGGAAGATGCTGGATACAGTCAGTGGAAAAGTAATAGAGGCTTGTGGAGAAAACTCCTGTACTTCTACTCCCTCAGAGCTTCAGCACTGGCATCCCTGATGTCCATGAAGAGATGAACAGAAGCTGAAATATTGTTTGGACAGGATGGCTCAGGTCTGTAGGAGACACCACTTGAGTTTTCTGTTAGGGAATAAAGAGATTTCAATTCCCCTTCAGGAAGAGCAGAAGTTGGAGAAGCCACTGAAGCCACTTCTTGATTCAGAGCCTGATTGTCCAGAGTACAAAAAGCCAGAGGAGGAATGGCTCAGGAGGGAGAGAGAAACAGCCTTTGTTGTCAGATCTTTCCTGCTTTTGCAGAGCCATTATTCCGAAGCCTGCGCAGTCCCTGCCGGGTGTCCACTGGGTGCCCTTCATCCTCAAAAAAGAGAAAAAAAAAGAAAAAAAAAACAGGAAAAAAGCAGTTTTTTCAGACATATAAAAGGATCCATCAACAGACTGAACAGCAGCTTCAAATGTTTCATCAAGGAGTAGGAAATCTCATCACAGCTGGATTACCCACCAGCTTCAGGGTTCTTTAAGGTCAAAAAGTAGTTAAATTGTAGGGAACAGCGGGAACCAAGGGCACGGAGGCCTCCTCTGGAGGCTGCTGGGTGTGAGTCCTGTCTTCCACACGTGGCCCACAACATTTTTGTTCTTAAAATCCCTTCCCACAAACACTTTGCAGGCTTAGAGGATTTTTTTTTTTTTTGTGCAAGTCTTTTCACACAGCCAGAATTAAGGGAATTTGCTGTCTAAAAGGTGTTCTGTGGTCTTTGCAAACCCTTTCACGTTCCGGGGTGGTGGTGAGGGCTTTTACCACAATTCTCCATCACCCTGCAGGATGATGCCAGGGCTTTTTTTTTTAATGGAAATCTGTAATTTTTTGTTGGCATCTGTATGTGCACATCTGGGAGTGCTGGCCATGGTGGGCGGGAAGGGTTTCTGGCCATATTTATCCAGGGAAGGGAATGGAGCTGGGGAAGTGGCTGGAGCACCAGGAGAGGCTGAGGGAGCTGGGAAGGGGCTCAGCCTGGAGAAAAGGAGGCTCAGGGGGGACCTTGTGGCTCTGCACAGCTCCTGACAGGAGGGGACAGCCAGGGGGGAACAGGGACAGGAGGAGAGGGAACAGCCTCAGGCTGGGCCAGGGGAGGTTTAGATTGGATATTGAGGAAATTTCTACATGAAAAGTGTTGTCCAGCCCTAGCAGTCACTGCCTGGGGAAGTGATGGAGTCCCCATCCCTGAAGGGCTTTAAAGCCATGTGGATGTGGCATTTGAGGACATGGGGCAGTGGTGGCCTTGGCAGTGCTGGAGGAACAGTTGGACTTGGTGATCTTTGAGGTCTTTTCCAACCTAAACATTTCCATGCTTTTGTGAAGCAAAAGCAGTGTGTGTTTGGATCTGTTCGCTGCTACCAGCGACAACAAATCTCCTCCACTGCCAGTTTCTTGGGAAATAAATAATCAGTGGTTTAAATCAGATCGGTGCCAGTCACAGATTGTGCAGCCTGTGTGAAAAACACGTGTAAGGCCAAAGAGTAAAGGCAGTGATGGATCAGGGGCAGCTGAGGCTCACACAAGGAGCTGTTGGTGCAGGATGCAGGGGAGATTTTCCCTCTTTTTTCAGTCTCCTGCTGACACACACCTGCTTTACCTGCAGAGGAGTGCCTCCCTCTGCTTGGGAGACACCCCAGCCTGCCTTCACTTGTGCTGCACTTTTAAATAAACTGGATTTGTTGTTTAATAGGAAACCAAAATACAAGGCTGTCTCTTGCTGCATGGAATGCAAATTCTTTGTACGTGTGGTGTGCCAAGGGTGTTCCTGTGCCGAGGCACACTCGGAGCTGCTGATCAGAGGGGTCAGGACACTGGGAAGTGGCAGAGAGGGTGGGAAATATCCTTAGGGATATTTCAGAGTCATAAAATCACAGGACAGATTGGGCTGGAAGGGATCTTTAAAGGTCATCTCACCAAGCATCCCACCATGGGCAGGGACACCTTCCACTGTCCCAGGCTGCTCCAAGCCCCATCCAACCTGGTCTTGGACACTTCCAGGACCAGAGCCTGGAGAAATGTGGCAAGTGGTGGAAGGAAGAACAGCAGGAGCTGTGGAAGAGGAGAGAGTCTGGTCTGCTGGAGGGGAAAGGAGGAAGCAGCAGCGACACTTTGAATGGGTGTTTTGAAATATGCTCGGAGTTAATTTTATCCAGAAGCATTTGACATGAATTTAGATTTGAAATCAGCATTTGCTCATTACCGAGCGACTGATGAATGCCAAATCAGGTCATTACTCTTGGAGTGGGTTTTTATCTTCTCCCATTATCTGGGGTTGCTCAGATCCTCTTCATTCACAGTTGTCTTTTCTGGATATAATTGGGTTTAAGCAACTAAGATACTAAATGAAGTGTTGATAACAAGAAGAATTGTTCATCTCTCCAAAGATGGTTGGGTTTTTTTCCCTTCTCTCGCCCCTGGTGTGCTGAGGGCTGCTCAGCAGTAATTGTTCTAAGCTCTGTGCATTCAGATGTGTTCCATCACTGTCAGGATGTATGTACTGACCCTGCCCTCCCTGCTGGAGCACATGCTCTGTAGGAATTTGCCTGCAGAGCTGAAGTTCCTCTGTCCCCATTCCTGAAGGCTGTTCCGAGAGCTCAGCGAGTGCTCGGTGGGAGAATAACAAAACGACCTTAATACCTTTGGAAACTCAACTACCTTGTTTAACTCAATAACACTGAGAGGAAATTGGTTTCCCTTCCTAAAAATGTCTCCTCTCCTCCTTGGAGGAAGGGATGAGGTTTCCATTTATCAGAGCAGTGGAGATCAACAGGAAAATGTTACCGAGTTCCTGCGGCGCTTTTAATAGAATAAGGAGGCAGTGCCCTTCAGCTGTTCCTTAGCCAAACAAAATGTTTGGTGAGCCTTGCTAATCTATCCTGGCAGGACCAGAGCCACCTAACAGCAGGAAATGTCACCATGGCCAACTGCTAAAATAATATTATAATTGTGCAATTTGTATTCCTGCGGGAGAATCCAGCCATGTGCTCCGGCAGCCCAGATCCCCTGGGCTGATCCCCCAGCCTGGGCAGCAGGAAGGGGGGATTCTGCCCCTGAGCCCAGGTGAGAGCCCACCTGCAGAGCTGCCCCAGCCCTGGGGACACAGCAGCAGCACCTGGAGCTGCTGCAGAGAGCCCAGAGGAGGCTCCAGAGCTGCTCCAGGGCTGGAGCCAGGCTGGGAGAGCTGGGGGTGCTCACCTGGGGAGGAGAAGGCTCCAGGGAGAGCTCAGAGGGCTAAAGGGGCCTGAAGGGGTTCCAGGAGAGCTGGAGAGGGACTGGGGACAAGGGATGGAGGGACAGGACAATGGGAAATTACTATATATATATATATATATATATATATATATATATATATACCCACTGTACTGCTGGATCCCCACTGAACGTGACAATGCCACTGTGTATTTTTTTCTCTCCAGCACACAAAGCTGAACACTCTGAGTTTGCAGGCTTCAGTATTTTCCCACATCTAAATCAATTTTGGACATGCCAAGCCTCGTGCTCCCACATTGTATCTTTACACTAAATATCCTACTCCCACATCTTGTCATTTTTAAAAGCGGAAGCGTGGCCCAAGAGGTCCTGAAGGGCTTTTCCTCTCTTTACACAGAGCTTTTGATTCCTGGGTCTGTTTGAAAGTGTCTGAGGGCTTTCAAGATAAAATGCAGTTGTCTCCTTTTCACTCCTCTCTGGTAGGCAGAGTCAATGCCTTTGTTTCCAGGCACAGTTGAAGTGCTGCCATTCCATCTGAAAACCCCATTAATCTCATGCATCCAATGATAACATTAAAAAGTAGTACAATATATGGTTGGTTTTCCCCAGGCATCCCATTATTCAGTGAACACACATGGCTCTGTGGGAACAGGGCTCTGGGGGAAACTTCACAGGGAACTTGAGGGAAATTCCCCAGGCTTAGACCTGCCAGGATGTCCCTTTTTTTACTCCTAAATCATCTCCAGCTTCCAACTCCTGCAGGCACTGCTGGCAGGAAGATGGGGCTGCTGACATGGCTTTGAGTCTTTATCCCCAGGTACAGAATCCCAGACTGGTTTGAGTTAGGAGGGACTTAAAGCCCATCCAGTGCCACCCCTGCCGTGGCAGGGACACTTCCACTGTCCCAGGCTGCTCCAAGCCCCATCCAGCCTGGCCTTGGGCACTGCCACCCTCACAGGGAGGAATTCCTTCCCAACATCCCATCTAGACCCACCCTCATTCAGTTTAAAGTCATTCCTTTTTGTCCTTTCACTCCATCCCCTCGTATTTCTTTATTTCCCCCCAAACTCTTCCCTTCACACAAACAGGAGGAGCTGGGTGCCAGCGGGTTCTTCACATTTTCACCCGTTAGAAATTCAGCTGAATGGTCATGAGGAATATTTGTACTTCAGCAAGAACAGCACTGAATTGGGAACAAATTTAACCATTACATTAACTACTACATTTCTCCTCAAACACAGGAAGATTTCTTTGCACCATCCCCACCTTTTTTTCCCCCCAGATAAACTGATGTTCCCTGTTCTGTGGGGATTTAACTCTCTTTGTCTTCAGCTTGAACACTCCCTTAACGATATTAATCTCATATTTCCATCAGAAGAGATTTTTGAAAGTCTTTAAGCATATTTTGCACAGGTTGGAAGACTCAGTGAGCTGCCATCTCACTCTTGTTACTCTTCAGATTTGTAATTCCCCAAAGATAAAGCAGCATTAGGAACAGTCCCCAGTTTTCTCTGGAAAGTAATTTCTGATTTCCATATTAATCAAAAATAGCTTTACCTTCGTCCTGCCCTAATCCTAGGAACAACACAGGAAGAAGATTACATTCTGTAGATGTCGGAAAAGCAATTAAAACTTGCACAGAGGAATTGAAGGGGGAAGGAATCTCACCTCTTTATTTTGTGAGCCGAGCAGGGAAAGACCCTGACCTCCAACTGTTTGTTTCTTATTGGCTCCTTTTCTTTTGAAGTGCCTGCTAGAATCATCTTTAATATTGCAAGATTAAAATACTGGGCTTTCAGTAGACTGAGAGGGTTCTAGTGATGAGAAGAGACATTTAAGGAGGGTGAGGATTGGCTGTGAAGAGCCTGGAATTTGCAGTTGGAGAGGTGAGTGACTATTAATAGCTCTGTCTGCAGAGATGGATATTCCTTGATCCTCAGGGACTGGAGTGCAGGGAGAGCCTGCTGGAATAGTCCCAGGCTGGAATAAAGGGGGTCAGGAGAGAGGGGCAGGTGAGGCAAAGGCTCTGCTGCACAAGTGTGGAACTGCAGGAATTTGGGAGGTGTGGGGGTGGTCTGAGAAGCAAAATCTGTCACAGCTGACAGGAGGATCACGGGCAAGAGCGGGGAGAAACGTGGTGGGGCTGGCTTTTGGGGTTTCACCTGTCACATGTCACCTGTTTGGGTTTAGCCAGGGTGTCCTGGGGTGAATCAGGGGGTGTTTACCTTGGCTGTTTGGGATGGGGTCCTACCAGAGACAGGTGTAGGTGTAGGGGAGGAGAGAAAGACACAACAGGATGGGATGGGATGGGGTGGGATGGGATGGAATGGAATGGAATGGAATGGAATGGAATGGAATGGAATGGAATGGAATGGAAGTCAATGGAAGCCCTGTGGAGAGGGCAGAGTAGCACATAAGTAGATGCTGCTGGGGTGTGGACTCTGTGTGTGTGGGATGGATTTCCCAGGACCGTGCTGTTGCTCTTACCTTTGAGGAGAGGGGGTTTTCCCAGAGCTGTTCTCCTAAACATTTTTTATTCTCCAGTTTTTCAGGTTCCTGCAGGGTGAACAGTGAAGCTGCAGATATCAATTTTTTCTGACTGGACATTTGAACTGAACCCATTTTGCAGCTGGACTGATTCTTGTAGATCCCTTCCAACTGAACAATTCCATTCTAATCTCTTCTATTCCTCCCATTCCATTCTTTCCTTTTAGTGAGCACATCTCTGGAATGTGTGACATCATACCCACAATAATTCTCTTCCTGAAATACTTCTGCTGTTAAATAGGCCCATTCTGGAAATTCCTTTCCTCCACTTGGCTGATAGCCCTGGACCAGTCCAAGGCACCATGGTCAGATTTTGGATCCCAAAGGGCCTGTGTTTATTGCAATAAATTTCTCCAGCAACTTGCCATGTGACTGATGATAGTTCTCAACACTGAACTTTTCCTCCTGCTTTCCCCATGCACTGCAACTCACAACAATATGATCATGGAATGACTTTAATTAGATGGGATATTGGGAAAGCATTCCTCCCTGTGAGGGTGGGCAGGCCCTGGCACAGGGTGCCCAGAGCAGCTGTGGCTGCCCCTGGATCCCTGGAAGTGTCCAGGGTCAGGTTGGAGGAGATTTGGAGCAACCTGGGATAGTGGAAGGTGTCCCTGCCCTTGGCTGCTGGTTGGAATGAGATATTTTTAAGGTCCCTTCCAACTCAAACCAGTCTGGAATTTTATACAAAATATTCTGCTATAAAACTTTCCTTCCTATTTCATGGCATTAAAAGCATTTTTAGTTGTGACTTACAGCCTGTGAGAGCCCTTTATAAAGCTGTTTTAAATGAAAACTCTTGAGGTGTTTGTGTGTTAGTTTATTTTCCATAGGGAGAAAAACCTGCTTGCAAAAAGAGATGATTGTCTTCATGCATTTTTAGACCTTATTCAGCCAGAGCTGTGACAGTGACAAACTGGCCTCAGGTCATTTCTTCTCCTTGACATTTGCAAGTCTGATACATTTTTCCAAGCTGTGGCTGCCCCATCTCTGGGAGTGTCCAGGCTGGATGGGGCTTGGAGCAGCCTGGGATAGTGGAAGGTGTCCCTGCCCACTCAGGGGTTGGAACTGGATGAGCTTTAAGATCCCTTCCAGCCCCAAACCATCTGTGATTCTGTGGTACTTTGAACTAATACACATTTCCTGAAATGCTTCCAACGTAAATTTAGAGAATTCCAGATTTCTAATTAATTTGTTTTACTGGAAATTAAAAGCTAAACCTGAGTCTTTCAATTCTTGTCATATTTCCCAATTTCTTTGCTGTTGGTCCTGTAATTTTTGGAAAGGATTGGGGCAGAAAGCCCAGTTCTTGATGGTGTCAGCTGGATTTTGGATCTCAGGTCTCATTTTAATTTATTTAAGGGCAGCAGCTTAGATTTGAGCCACGGGTGACCTGGGGAAGCAGGGGGTGAGTGCCACACGTTAGAATTCCATCTGGGAAACAAAGCTGGTGTTCAGTCGTGGTTTCCCTCAATTTATTGCTGTGAGGAGATCCTGCAGGACACTCACTGGGCATTGATCTTGTCCTGGAAATCTGCAGAAGTTCAGTGACGTTGAACAGGAGCACTGCCTGACCCTCTGCCTGCTGGGTATTTGCCCCAAAGGAGTCATTTTGCGCCAGCAAGGACACCTGAGGTGTCACTGAAGTGACATCAAACTGCGTTTGACCCGCTTGATGTTTGCCAGGTGACCTGGAACTGGCACTTGCTTGTGTTTAAAAGAAGCAGCAAAATCTTCAGGAGTGTTTCCTCAGGCTGCTCCATTGCCAATCAGTCTGTTAAAACCAGATTCCTGGAGGAAATTGCTCATTTCTG
This sequence comes from Vidua macroura, assembly GCF_024509145.1. NCBI lineage: Eukaryota > Metazoa > Chordata > Aves > Passeriformes > Viduidae > Vidua > Vidua macroura. The sequence goes on along the minus strand of NC_071572.1, from coordinate 116,268,158 downwards.
TAGGCCATGGAAAAACTTCCTCAGAGCCTCCTTTGCCATCACAGGCAGGGACAATTTCCAGTATCCCAGGCTGCTCCAAGCCCTGTCCAGCCTGGTCTTGAGCACTTCCAGGGATCCAGGGGCAGCCACAGCTTCTCTGGGCAACCAGTGCAATGTGTGAGTCCATGAAGAGTTCAGAGATGAGGAATTGTCTCAGTGTTTTATAGGGCTGAGGATTTAAAACAATTTAAATGCATTCTTTACATAGAGCTTTTAAAATAACCCTATCCAGTAAAATAGATGCTGCTTCTGCTTGCCCTGCTTGGAAGTGGACCAGGACTTTGTGGATGACAGGAGGTCTCCAACATGCTGAGATGGAGTGGGAGGCACAAATCCAGGCAGAGGAGGATTTCAGGGGATCTAAAGGGAAAGCAGCACCACTGCCTACAGAACTGGTGAGGGACTGTGTGCTGCCAGTCATGTCGTGCCAGGATAAATAGAAACTTGGTCTAATTTTACCTATTTTAGTTATTTTTGAATGTAGACACAACCTTGGCCGATCCTTTATTTCTCAACTGTTCCTGTTAACATTTTTAGGCAGAAAGCAAAACCTGCCAGGAGTTTTGGCTCTGTAGAGTAAACAGAGAAGCTGTGGCTGCCCCTGGATGCCTGGAAGTGTCCAAGGCCAGGTTGGACAGGGCTTGGAGCAAGCTGGGACAGTGGAAGTGTCCCTGCCCATGGCAGGGGGGAACTGCATGAGCTTTAATGTCCCCTTCTACCATTCAGTCATTCTCTCCACAATCCATACTTATGTGTATGTATTGCTATTTTTCAGCTTCAAGTGCCCCAAATGATATTTTATTAAGTATATTTGATGCCATGAATTAATGGCAGGTTTTGGTAACAATTTTTAAGTCCATCTGAGAGATTCCCCTGGATGCCTCTTCCCTCTCCTTATCTTTGCTCCTCACTTAAATCATCCCTCAGGTTCTGCTGGTAGAACTGAAACCTGCTGATATTCTGAGTCCCAAACCATAATTAGTCATCTCCCCTTTTTTAAGCTGATTTTTTTCAACCCAGCAGCCCCCAGTACAGGAGGGGGCTGATGTGAACCCTCTGATTTTATTTTGCTCGCCATCGTGCCTTTCACTCCTTTCACTCCTGAGCTTTTCTCTTTTCCCCTCTCCCTTTTCCATCCCAGTCCATTACTCTAATTTGCTATTCCTGGAGGGAACTGCTGATCCTTTTTGCTGGTTCCCAGCCACGCTGGATGTGTTATTTTTAAGGCAGCCTCACTACCTGCAGTGCAATGACTCATTTTGGATTTGCCAGGTCCCCACGTTCCTGCCGAGAAATCGGCTCCTGGATTGAATTCCTGAGAGGATTGTTAGGATCACAGCAGAGAATCCCCAAATCCTTGGAGGATGTTAAAGTCACAGCTATTCCCTAAACACAACCCAACACTGCCCTTCTAAAATGAGGGGGCAGAGAGTGCCCCCAGGACCTTGAATTCCCCCTGTCCCTGGAAGTGTCCAAGGCCAGGTTGGATGGAGCTTTGAGCAACCTCATTTTTTAAATCCCTCTGGGTTTTGGGGACTCCACCACTTCCCTGGGCAGCCTGGACAATCCTTTCCATGAAATAATTTTCCATCCTCCTCCCTCGCTCTCCATCTGCCATCCATCCTGAAAGTCACAGTCCCAGTTATCCATGTGAAATAATTGCCCCTCACAAATCTTGGGATTCTTTTTTTTTTAAACAAGACTGCCTGCTTCGCTGTGTTAAAAAAACAAGTAAAAGTGGAGCTGCCACAAATTCATCACTTTTTACCTGCTTGAGTAACCAGGAGGATGCACCTCAACCATAAAATGTAATTTACTTAATTAGTGATTGCTTTGCTGAGTTGGACCAGTGTAGAAATCCTTGTTTTAAAGCAAGCAAATGAGAACTGTGCTAAAACATCCCAGGCTGCCACCCCTCAGCTATGGGGTTTATTATGTTTGGAGTTTCTTCTGGGCTTTTTGTAAGGAATAAAATATTTACAGGATAGAGGGAAGAGATTTATATTTCCTTTCTTGTATTCCTTTTTTTTTCTTCCCAAGCTTTCTGAAGAGATGCTTTACCAGAACACCAGGTGCAAAAACATAACTCTAATTCAAGTATTCCCAGAAATTGGTTGGGTTTGTGGGTTTTTTTTTTGGTGGTTTTTTTTTTTTTTTTAGAAGAGGGATTATAGGCCATGAACATGGTTTATAACACTTCTTTAGGGGTTGAAAAATCCAGTTTATGAACCAGAAGTAGTAAATGCTGCACGGTCCCATGGTTCCAGTGCTGTTCTTCCTCCCTGGATTTTGGTGAGTTGGGCAGGAGCTGGTGGGGTTCTCAAGGGTCAGGTGGAACAGTCAGGGAATCTCATCCCAGCTCTTGGCTGGAAAATCAGTAACAAAAACCCTGAGATAAGGTGGGATCACTGTATCCCTGCTGCCTTTCTGGCAGAACCTTTGCACTTCCAAGCTGGTGAAATCAGATTTTATTTCCACCAGAGCCCTTTTTTAAACAGCACTGTGGAGTTTTGCCAGTTCAAATATTAGGGATTCTCAGCTTCCCCCAAGCATAATTTGAATCCCATCTCCTGGCTCAAATACATGTGAGAGACCCATTAAGCCTTTTAACACCCAAAACCTGCTTTTGTTAATATTCTCCGTGTGCTCCATCTGCTGCTGTGTTTGTCCATAGCCAATGGATTTGAGAGCAATTCACTTCTCTGGTCTGAGGCCAAAATGTCCAAAATACCATATGGACATTTGAAAGTTAATGAGCATTAAAAAAATTCAATATCTAAGGCTGTTGTGATCCCTAAACCTGAGTCTTCCTTGAGTTTAGCCTCTTCTTGTAACCCTAAATATTTTATCATTTTGGATTTTTAGCTTTGCAAATGAAAATCACGATGTTTGTGCTTTGAAACTGGCCCTTTGGGGCAGTAATTTAATTTGTAACGTTGTTTTGACTGTTCTGGAGCTGCCTATTCCTAAAACGAGCTGAAAAAGGAAATTTGGTGTCCCCAGAGATGTTGTTTACGGGTGTGAATCAAGGATGAAATCAGGAGGATGCTGCCAGTGCCAGAGGACAAAGTGGAGTGTAAAAAGCAGAGATGGGAGCCAGGACTATGTTTGTGCTACACAGAGACATAATTAGTCAATTAATTGATGGATTACTGATTAATTGATTAATTACCAGGCAGTTTCTGTTGTTGATCATGCTCAGGGCAGTGCTGGGCACCTTGGCTGGAATACCACACACCTGGAATACCATTTTTTAAGGCAGTTCCAAACCTGGCAAATTCAACTCAAGCATTTGGGATAAGAAAAGCTAAAAGCCAGGAGCTTTTTGCCATCACCTCTTTCAATCCAAACCGTTCCAGGATCCTATTTTGTACCCAGTTGTTGCAAACACCAACTTGGCAGAAAAAAAGAAATCACAACAGACAGAAAACAGGGGCAATTTCCCAGTTCCAGGATCTAGGAGGGCATCAGGAATGTGGAGCAGTTGCCTTTCCTTTCCCTAGCTGGAAGCACAGAGGTTTTGCATGGACCACACTCCATGACAGAGCAAAAAACTGGGGTTTGAACTGATTCTCTTTTTAGCTCCTGGCTTGGGAGCAGAGCCGAAAAGGATGGATTGAAAATTAGCCAGATGAACAAGTGCATTTTGGACATCACAAAGGGCTGTTTTCCATTACAGTTATTGTAAATATCTTGCTGTAACCTATAACCTGAGGGCGTGGAGAGCACGGAGTCCTGCCTGCATTTCCACTCCCAGCTGCTCCAGAAAGGGTTTTCTCACCCCTCTGCAGCTGCCATAAAAACTCTGCCAGAGCAGACCAGGAGCGTCCAGGTGAGGCTCTCCTTGCCCCACACACATTCAGGGGAATGGCAAATTCATGACTGAAAAGCAAATGAAGGCAATCCTGGCAGTGTCCAGGACCAGGCTGGACAGGGCTTGGAGCAACCTGGGACAGTGGAAGGAGTCCCTGCCCATGGCAGGGGGTGGCACTTGGTGGGCTTTAAGATCCCTCCCAACTTAAACCATCCTGGGGTTCTAATACTACATGGTCTGTTTCAAGCTGAGCACTCTTCTGCCATCTTAATTTATGTTAAATCTTTCCAGCTGAATATTTCCCTGGGGAGCATTATTGGATAAGGTTGAGCCACAGTTGAGTATTTAAGAAAAACTGCAAAGGAGCTTCTTTATCTCAGGCTTCCACTTCCTGTGGAGCAACAAACCCTTTTATTTTATCAGTAGGGGCTGTTCATACCCCACTTAGGATTTTTCAAATACAGAATGAAGCACTTCATTGCAAGGAGAATCAATACTGCACAACTTCAACCCTTTTCCAGAACTTCTTTCCCACAGAGCCTTGTCTGAACACAGGAGAGGATATGACACATGTCTGTGGCCCAGAAGTGATACTGATTGACAGTCTGACAAGTTCTGTCACTCTGGTTTATTTATAGTGTGTGCACTAAGCAATCAACAATCTCTCTAATATTTTTGGACAGTTGCTCCTAGTTTTCAGGATGAGTTTTGCTCATCCAAATGCATCCCGTACCCAGACAGCTGCAGTAAGGCCTGGGAGGTTTGTTTTGGATGTAGGTGGGAAGTAAAACTGAGGTGGAATTGAAGTAAGAATGGAACAATCTCTTTTGTCCTACAGCTTGCAACTGTATTGAGCCTTAAAAAACAGGTCTGAAAGCAAGTGTAGTCTGAAGGAAGAGGAAATCAGGGCAATGTGTGTCCAAAACAGTGCTTCTGTCACTTCCTTAAGATCTTTTTAGGCTTGTAAACTCTCCTAATTCCTGGCATGGTGAAGGAAACGGCTTCCAGCTGACGTGTGGCATGGTGCAACCAACAAAGCCCCACGGAAGAGCTCAAAGCTCTGTGCAAAACCATCTCTTGCCCAGCCAAACTGCCAGCAGGAAGCAGCCAGGGTTCTGCAGCTCCTCAGGGCAGGGAGGCATTCCCTGGCCTGTGACCTCCAGCTGGGGAAAGCTCCTGCAGGCAGGAGTGACCTGTGCAACGGGGACAAACAGGCAGTGCCACGTGTCTCAGCTGTCCTGCCAGGGATTGGAGGTTTTGTCCCCATCACCCCGTGCCAGAGGCTCCTCTGCCACTCCCAGCCCTGTCAGCAGTGCTTCCCTAGGAGTCTGTGCAATAGAAAGGAAATGGGCACCAAAAGACAAGATTTCCTGCCAGATCCCTGGGGGTTTGGTGGGGGATTTTGGGGCGCTTGGGTTTCTCTGTGGGGTTGTGTGATGCCTGTGGAGCTCCTGTCCTTGGCCTCCAAGGTGCTGTGATCACCATGTAAAATGTGGGTAAGCCCTAAGGAAAATTCCTGAGGGAGCTGTGCTTTCACACAAATGGAATTTGGTCAAGCTGTGATCCTGGGGAGGGAGAGGAAGGAGACAGAAGGAGGTGCAGACGTCTTCTCACCAGAGAGGACCTGCACTCCTCCTTCCTCATCCTCTGCTCTTCAAGTCCAGAGCTGCCTCCCCTCCTGGGGAGCCTTTCTCCTCCTCTGGAATGTCTTCACCATCCTGGGACTGTGGAGTGATGGGATACTGGGAAGGAATTCCTGGCTGTGAGGGTGGTGTGCCCTGGTACAGGGTGCCCAGAGAAGCTGTGGCTGCCCCTGGACCCCTGGAAATGTCCAAGGCCAGGCTGGATGGGGCTTGGAGCAGCCTGGGACAGTGGAAGGTTGGTTTTGCATGGCTCTGTGTAACGAGCAGGCAAGAGTTGCTGTTTATATAAAAGGGAAGGGCCCTTCAGGGGAAAAAAGGAACAAGTGTAAAAGGCCTCCAGGAGCGAGACTGTCAAATGTGAGAGTGAATCCTTTTTCAAAGCCCTTGCTGTGTCTGGTGCATCCACGTTCATTTGACTGCTCTGCTCCTGGGCTGATGAGGCTTGAAACAGTAATAAGGGGGTGGCATTTTTTTCATGGGAACAAATGTATTTCTTATCCTCAGAGCCTTCAGAAATGCTGGATTCTCAACCATCCATTAAGTTGCTCTTCAGAACAGTCCCACCCTTGCTTTCAGCTTTTGCTCTATTTTTACATGCATTTAGCATGAGTGGGCTGGAATGGTTTCATGGCAAGGAGGTGAGTGAGTGATGGGAGAGCTGTGGTTATGTGGGATGATCAGTGGGAAATGAAACCCGCTCCAGCCCCTGGGCTCCTGCAGCATCCAGGTGCATTTACCTGGCTGCTTGTCCAAGGAGAGGCATGGGGAGAGGTTTGGGTAGAACTTGCCATGGAAATTACTCAAATGGATCTGTGTGATGAGGGAAGAAAGGAAAGGTTATCCCGTCCTTCCTGCCCTGAGCTGGCAGAGCAGGGTTCCCCCAGAGATGTTTTAAACAGTTCCCACTGAGCAGGGAAGGTCTGGCACCGCCCTGTGTAAGAAGCTGCTCAGAGGTCACCTCCCTAAACCCCAGGTGCTGAGGGATATTCCCTGGGGACAGCTCCCCAAAAGGCAGGAGGAGAGGCACAGCCTAAGCCCGGAGCCCTGCAGATGTGCGAGGAGCTGGGAAGATCCTTCTGGAACGAGATTGGCTCATGCCACGGGAGAGCAAGCTTTGATGACACCCCTGCTGCGAGCCCTTTGGGAAATGCTGGAGCTCTTCCAGCAGGAAGGAGGAGGAGGAGTTCCCAGATGTCCTCCTCAGCTCCTGTCCCTGTGTCCCCTCTCCAGCACATGGCCAGGCACGTTCTCTCCGGTGCCACCGCTCCCAGCAATCAACGTTCAAGAGCCTTTCCTGCAAGTCTGGCTGGTGGAGGCTTCGGTGGAGCAGTGCCAGGGAGCCTACATGGTGTCTGCTCTCTCAATTCTCACTTCTGAGGGTAATTCCTCAAGTACCAAATCTTCATTCATTTCCCAACATGTGATTTTCTGCAGGAAGAAATTCCCAGTCGCTCGAAAGGGAATGGATTTACAGCTGTGTGTAGTCGAAGGCATGAAGTTTCTCACGTTTTTGTCCTGAGAAGGTGCTTGTAAATCCTATTTCTGAAGAGTTTCTGAGGGCTGGGCAATAAAGAATGAGAAATGCTGGGTGGGCTTAAAATAGAACACGAAAGTGTTTTGCAGGGGAAAATGCTTGGGCTCCATCTGGCTGACCCGAGGAGGTGATCATAAACCAGAAGTGTTCCTGGGGCTGCTGCAGCTTCAAAGCTGTCACTCAGCAGAAACAAAGGGGTGGACAGTGGCTAATGGGGTTTAGAGGGAGGATTGGTAAAACAGAAGCACAGAAGCAGGCTGGAAAAGCTCTCCAAGACCACTCAGTCCAGCCATTTCCCCAGAACTGCCAAATCCACCGCTGACCCACGTCCCCAAGCACCACATCCACATGGCTTCAGGCATGGGGACTCACCCGTGCAGCAAATTTGCCTCATATTTATCTCATATTATCTCAAATTTATCTCAAATTTACCCACCTCAGAGCAATGAATGCCACAAGAGGGACAGTTTTGTGTGGCTGCCTGGCTTCTCCTTCCAGGGAATGGCGGTGGTTAATTCAGCTCTCAGTTGCAGCAAGTGTGGAGCTGGAGTCCTTGGCAGCTCAAGGAGCTGAAGTGTGGTTTTACAGTGCTTTGTCCTGCCCTTAGATAAGGGACTTTATCATCTGTCCCTGTAAAAATCCTTGTGGCACGGCCACTTGGAGGAGTCTGCGCTGCTTGAGACTCGCGAAGGAAGAGAAGGGAGGAGAATATTTTGTCTTGTAAATTAATGTCAGCAATTAAGGACCCGATCAGATAATGGTCAATGAAACTACTCTTGAAGAAGTGAAATGGCACACTCTGGAATTCAGTGTTGTAAGTGACAATTCCCAGTGGGTGGGAGGCTGAGACATGGACCAAAGCATGGGCTCTGTAGCCAAGGAGAAGCAAATTCCCTTTCAAGAATTTCAAGAGAACCTTCAGAGCCTTAGCACTTGTGTATTGTCATGGTTCGGGTGCTATTTAGATGGTTTTGATACAGAAGCATTTAAAAATACATGAAAAATTAAAGATGGCTTTTAAATACCTACTTGATGCAGCCCCGTGTGCTTTTTGCTTTGCACAGTTGTTGTGTGGTGATTTTTAAAGCAGCTCAGCCAGTGCTTCCCAGAGCTGGAGTGCTGTGTGTTTTCCCTGGGGAGGAGATTAAATGAACACTGCCTTTCTTACTCCTATTGATTGTGGAGATGATATTCAATTAAAATAAGCCACAAAACAACTTTGGATTTCTTCTACGAGGAATCTAATAAATTTTGTTCGATATTTTTCATCTCATTTTCTTTCCTTCTGCACCACTGCGAGGCCTCAAGCCCAGCAGAGACAGAGTCTCCTGTCATGTGCAGATCCACAGAAAGTAAAGGATATTTTCTTTTCTCTTCCTGACATTTGCACGTCAAGTGGGTTTGAGCCTCTTGCTGTTACATTTCATTCAAGGTGATGAGGCAGGACAGACATGGCAGGAGGGGAGAAGTGGCAGCAGCAGGAACAGGAATTTACAAAAATTTATATATATATATATTTATATTTATAAAAATTATAGGATTATGGAGTAGTTTTGAGTCAGAAGAGATCTTTTAAAGGTCATCCAGTGTCCATGGGCAGGGACACCTTCCACTATCCCAGGTTGCTGCAAGCCCCATCCAACCTGGCCTTGGACATTTCCAGATCCAGGGGCAGCCACAGCTTCTCTGGGCACTCTGTACCAATGTTTTATCACCTTCATTGCAAGAAATATCTTCCTCATATCTAATATAAATCAACCCTCCTTCAGTCTGAAACCTCTCCCTTTGTCCAATCACAACAGGCCCTGCTAAATAAAAAATGCCTCATGTATTTTTAAACCTGCTGGATTTTGAGTGCTGGGAATTTCCAGGCATGTTTCTTCTGGCACAAATTGCCCCAGATTCTGCTACTTTCTTATTTTTCACTATGTCCAAAAAAAGGAGCAAACCACACTAATTTCCCTGTACCTTTCCCCATCTCTGCTTTGCCTCAAAATAGAAAGGACAAGTTTTCTTGCTGGAGGTCAGCACTTATCAAAGTTTATGAGATCAGAGTGGAGGATAGTGCAGAGCAGGGCTTCTTTTTGCATCCAAAGCTATTAAAGCTTCCTTGATAGAAATCATATTTATCTGAGCCGAAATGAATCCAGCCATAACTCACCTTCAGAACAACAAAAAAATACCACAGCAAGGAAGAGTCCTGCCAAGCAGAAACTAAACCCCCCCCAAAAAAAAGCAGAAAGACCAACTGAGTCCCCAGCCCTGGAGGGTTTTAAAATAGGTGTGGATGTGGCACTTGGGGACATGGGTTAGTGGTGGCCTTGGCAGTGCTGGGGTGTGCTTGGACCTGATGCTCCTGGAGGTCTTTTCCAAGTGAAACAACTCTGTGATTCTATAAATACACACTTGCCTCCATCTGCCTAAAATAAATCCTTCAATACTCAGCTGGATGGAAAATCTTACCCAAAGCCACACTTTTCTTGTGGCTTGACTTATTTCAGGCTCTTTTTTTAAGGTATAACCCCAACGTTGCAAATTTTGGTCTGAGTAAAGGAGGTTTTTTTTCCTGATTTTGACAGTGGGTGAGTGCTGGTGGCATCTCAGAGGGCAGATGTGAAACATTTGTGACAACACAGGACTGTGTTTGTCATGGCTGGTGACTGAAGACTGGCAATTAAGGATTATTACTAAAGACTGCAGCAGTTTGTGGGATTCAGGGCTTATTTGGGGGGGATTTTCCAGCAGCAAAGGTCAGGAGAACCTCTTGGAGCCCCAAGAGCCTGTCATCTACATCCCTTGCAAATGAGCAGGGGACTTCACAACACCATGGCACACACAGCCACCATCATCTGTGCCCCTGGCAGGGAATTGGGATGATCTTTGAGGTCCCTTCCAACTCCAACCTTCACGTGCCAAGAAGGTAAAACCCCGTGGAGGAACACAGGCGGGAGAATTTTAGGGGAAATACACTTCAAGAAGTGAGCTGGAGTTGGTTTAGCACCCCTGGCCAGATTGTCAGGAGGAGACAGGAAGAGTGTGGAGCAATAAATGTCCTGGAAAAGACACGCTTGTCTTCTAATGAACTGGACAGAAGGGATATTTCTGATTTAAGAGCCTCATCATTAATGCTCTGCTTGCAATCACTGGATCTGCAAATACATTTCTAAGGAGCTTCTTGATTGCTGAAAGGCTTTAGATATTCCTGGGTAGGATGAAAACAGAGTTCTGTGTAGCCTAAAGAAAAAAAAAAAATCTGTTAAACTGCTGCTTATCCAACATTAACTACAGCAATTTTTAATTAACCTGATTTAGAAGCCAAATATATCACTGATGAAAATGAGAGGGTAGAACATCCAGTCATTTATTCCAGTACAGTGGCCATGATTGTTGAATTAGATTTATTCAAATGAACCTCAACATTTTGCCACAGAAGTCAGTGGTGCCAGGGTTTGAGAGCAGTGGGATTTGGGGTGGGGGGGGGGGGGGGGCTGTGCTGTGGCTCTTTTGGTGCTCAGAAGAGGGAAGTCCGGACCCACGCTGGCTTTTATTTAATAAAATAAAATATGAAGAAAGATGGGTGTAAATCCACTGCTAATTACCTCCTCCCAGCCTTTGCTGGCAGCCAGCAGCCTGTATAAGCGGGGCTTGGCATGGAAACACTCTCCAAGGGCCTTTCCATTGGCTCTGCTCTGGGATGATGGCCAAGGGGACACGCAGATAAACCGGGTGGTGACGCACAGCACAGCCAAATCGTCCACCAGCACAGCAGGGTTAACGTGTCCCGTTCACTCTGCCAGGGGGATTTACTCGGCAGCACCTAAGGAGGATGGAGCTTTTTGGGTGTTACTCTTTTCTCTAGGGAAAACCTGCAAGAAACTGAAGGAAATCAAAAGCAAAATGGTGAGCGGTGACAGGACCCCCAGGGAAGGGCTGGAGCTGTGCCAGGGGATGTTTAGGGTGGATTTTAGGGAAAGGTTCTTCCCCCAGAGGTGCTGGGCACTGCCCAGGCTCCCCTGGGAATGGGCACAGCCCCACAGAGCTCCAGGAGTGTTTGGACACCTTTCCTAGGGGTGCACAGGGTGGGATTTGGGGTGTCTGTGCAGGGCCAGGGCTTGGGCTGGATGTTCTTTGAGGTCCCTTCCAGCTCAGGACGTGGTGTGAGACCGAGGTGCAGAGGCTGTGTCTGTGCTCTCCACAGAGGACAGGAATTTCCAGTGCAGTAGGAGGTGGATGCAGGACACGTGCACTGTGTGGGTGCACACAGGCTCTGGGGTGTGCCACGATTTCCAGCCCCCTGCTCCCACCACACAATTGCCCTGAACTCCCTGTGACCCCTCCCAGTGAGGCTGATGCAAGCTGAAGATGCTCCAAAGTGCCCATTAAACCCTGTGTGGCTCCAAAGGGTCCTTCCAGGTGGCCTGGCAGGTAATCAGGTCCCTCCTGGGAACAGCACTTGTGCAGCCATGGGTGAATCCAAGGCTGGCATGTTTTCCTGCAGCATCCCTGCCTTCCCTTCAGCGAGAAACTCTGCTTAATGGAAGTGCTGAGCTCTCCAAAGTGCTGCCACGCAGCCCAGGGAAACCTTTCCAATATCACTGTGCTGGTGGGGTTTTGTACCTGAATTCCACGTTCAGAGTATGGATTTTCCCAGCAGTTTTCTCCAAAGCACAGTGAGCACACCTGCATTCCTTGCTTCCTACAGGAATAAAGATGAAATGCTGATGATGTCACATGTGGAGCACGTTCATGGTCCATCCAGAGAATCCACCTGTGTTTTCCCTCGGTGGCCTGTGTGCTCACACAGGTTGTTTATTGCTCTTCAGGGCTGCCATCCCTGCTGAGTTGATAAAATCCTAATTCCTTCTTTTCCTCTCCTTCCAGGTTATCCAACAGGCTATCCCACTGCTGCCCCAGCCTACAATCCCAACATGTATCCAACCAGCAGCCCCGGCTACGCCCCAGGTAAAAATCCTGAGAAAGGCCTGAAAACATTCCTTGCTCATCCATTTCCCAGCACACACTGGAGATGAAAAATTATATCTCACCCTTCAGTTCGACTTTCGGTTGCTTGAGATGTTTATTCTGAGTGGTTTTGCCTCAGGAGAGCTGCAGGATTTTACCACTCCCAAATGAAGCTGCCTTTTTGAGCTCAGTGTGCAGCAGGAAGAGCTGCCCTGCACAAGGAGCACAAAGCTGGACTTTGTGCCAGTCTTGCTAAACCCTCTCTTCCCCTTAATTGCCAAATTTTCAGTCTCCCAGTTGTCATAAAATCAGTGGATCCCCAGGCTCAGGCGCTTTCCAAGGCTGATGAAACAGGAATGAGGGGTTTGTTGCCAAAATCTTTTGGTTTTGTCTTCTCCTCATCACAGTTTACACATATTTCATAAAACTGTTTATTGTGGATGATTCTGGAAGGGATCTGTTGCGTTTTGTTTGGGTTTATGTGCTTTTAATAAGGTCTTTAGCTGCATTTCTTCCCATTAAAGCCTTACCATGGAACATGAAACAATTTTTGTTACCCTGGATTTGTGCTGGCCACCCTCCTTTCCCCTGAAGGATAAAACACTGGAAGAATTAAATCCATAGAATAAGAAAAAGCCCATAAATTTATTAGTAGCTTGTCCTGCCAGAGGCTGACAATGTCCTCCCTGCTCAGCCAGGAATGTAAATACTGCAGCATTCTGGTATTTTGGCCTGGATATTATAAAATGTCACTTGTCCCCACTTGTGCAGGCAGCAGCTCCTCCACTGAGTGGGCACATGGCCAAGGGAACACCCAAGTGAGAGGAAACCCCAAATCACTGAAGGATAGGGATTTTTGGGGGGGGGTCTGAATTGTTTCTTGTACATCTTAGACACCATTTAATCATTTCCATCTTGGAAATCTCCTGATGTCCAGGGAGCTGACAGGTGGTTTTGCATGGAGAACAAAAACCTTCCAGTGGGTAACACAGCCAAGCACTAAACTAGCGAGGAAATTCGGAAATAAATTAATAAATAAATTAAGAAATTCAGTAATAAATCAAAATTCAGAAAATAAATAGGAATTAAAATGCTGAAACTTATCATAGAGTTTCCCATAAACCTCGAGGCCAAGTTGGAGAGACCTGGTTTAGATAAAGGTGTCCCTGCCCAAAGCACAGGGTTGGAACTGGATTGTCCTTAAGGCCCCTTCCAACCCAAACCATTCTGTGGTTCTGTTCTAAACAATTTTTACAGCTCTTGAAATCAATACCATTTAATATCACAGCAGGATATTAAACCATTTTAACCACTCTGGGAAGCAGGAGCAGGCTCTGCTGCTCAGGACCTCCCAGCACCACGCTCAGTGGTCCCTTCTCAATGGAAAGCAGACTTCCAGGAGGGAAAAAAAATAAGAGATTTTGAGAGCTAGCTGGTGGAAAAGAAGTGCCATAAAATCTCCCAGCAGTGGGGACATGTGACAGAGTGACAGCAGAACTGTGTTAAATGGAATTGGGCTGAGCTAATTCTGTGGTTCAGTGGCTGAGCTAAAACCTTCATCAGTACAGAGAGTGTTTCTTCAAATTGAAGGAGCTGCTGTCACACAGGAGGCTGGAAAAAGCCTGGAGAGGAATGTGCTCCTGGTGTCCTTCAGACACACTGGGAATCAGCTTGGGGGTTAAAATCTTGCACTTCTGAAACAGCAGACTAATTCTAATTATGTTTCTAAGGGATTTTAGACATTGAGTGTAAAAAAGAAAGAGCTGCTGCATGTTCCCAGCAGAATTACTGCTCCTGAGCATCCCATCCATGGACAAGGTCCTGCTCCAAAGCTCCCAGGCTGGGCAGGAGGTGGTTCCCTCCAGAAATCCCTCCAGCTCACTAAAACCACTCACAAACCAAGGGTTCATCTGATTCTCCAGATGGAGATTAACCAGGGAAAGGTGCCCCTCAACACTGCTTGGAACAGAGGTTGGAAAGGGTGGGAAGAGCTTGTGGTTTCTGAATTCTTGGGAGGTAACTGCAGGCAAAGTCTCTTGAACAGAACCATTCTGTCCCAGCTTGTTCACCCTCTCTGCTCCACCCTGAAGATGCTCCTGCTCCCTCTCAGATGTCTCTTGCCTCAAACCTCATGAATTCTGCTGGATTCCATGCAAAGTCTCGGCGGGAGATCAACCCCTGAGCAAAGATAATTCCAGTTTTCAAATCCCACCCGCTTTTGTCCCTGATGTTCTGCAAACACTCCCTGATGCTTCACTGGAAGTCAGCCATGCCTCATGCTCCTCTCTTGACCTCGTGGCTCCCAAAATCCTGGGATCCACATGGGAAATTAAATGATGTAGTGACCTGGGCTTTGCAACAGCATCAGAAGGAAACAAAGAGAGGAACTTGGAGAAGTCTGGAGTCCCCTTGGTTCAGTCCTCCAGTGAGGAAAGGGAAATGGTGACTGGAGCCAGTCTTGATTTCTCCCTCTCCCAGTGCCAGGTTTCTAGTGGATATTTGCTGGTGTTTGAGCCCAAAAGGTGTTAAGTTACTCCCCTGATCATTCCAAAGGAGCCTTATAAGCAAGGGCATGAGTTGGACTGGATGATCCTTGTTGATCCCTCCCAGCTCAGGATGTTCTGTGATTCTATCAATTCCTTACCATTCCACTTCAAGTTCCTGCTTTGTGTGATTTTCCTGCTGCATTTTCCACAGTTTTTAGAGGGAGAGACACAAGGCAAAACACCAGCATTGCAAACTCAGGCTTGCAATAAGCCTATTTTTTTAGGACACTGTTCTTAAAAAAAATCCCTTTTAAGTATGCAGAAACGAGCATCTAAAATCACTCTGCTGCAGAGACACAATTTAAAAAAAATAAAATTATGTATGTGTTCATTAAGCCTGGTGCATGTTCCCTCGCAGGCATTCTGTCTTGCTCGTGGTTGTTTTGTTTTAACTTCCTTCATTAAAGCCTCCCTTTTTTATTTTCCTGAAAGTAGGACACACACTTTGCTCGTGGAGGCTGGCTGAGGCTGGAGCTGTGTTTATTAATAATGCAGGGCAGAAGTAATGGCTTTGCAATAGTGCCCTTACAGAGCAGGACCAAAATCAGCCTCAGAAATTAGGGATCAGTGCGGGACAGGACGGAGGCTCTGATCCCCCATTCCTGCTTCTGGATCCTGCCTGGAGGAAAGGCTGCTTTGCAGAAGGGAGTTGGAGCCTCAGCAGTGCTCTGAGCCATCCTCTAGAGGTGCCCACTGACTCTTTGGGGACACCAGTGGGTCCCCTAAGGGGTATCTTGGGGTCTGGAGAGGTGAATATCCTGTAGTGCCTCACAAGGATAAATGCTCCCATCCTTTTGAGGCACTCAGGCACAGGACTGCCTGGGGAACTAAGCTTATTGCAAACTTTGTTCAGGGCTGGAGGCTGTATCCATCACAGATGAGGCTGTTGGAGGGAAGCAAGATATCCTACAATGTTTGAAAGGGTTCACAGTTTTGTCTTTTCCACTTAAAATATGTCCCAAACATTCCCACATCATCTAAAGGTCCTGTGAGGAAAACAGAGCAGTCCCAGTGCTGCAGAGACCCACAGCTCACATTGCTTGCTGAGTTCTCACTGGTTGATTTGTCAGGGATTAAACTGATAATTAATAAAACCACTCTATTTTATTTATATGTAGGTGAGAGGATAAACCAAATCCAGAAGACACTGGTTGGAGGTAGCCCTTAAGTGATATTAGACAGTCATGGCTGGATTGTGATCCCTGTGAATTATTGCAAAGGACCAGGAGGTGTTTCTGTTCCTGGAAGCCTCCTCGATCCACCTTTTGTGTAGTTTTAAGTGATGGATTCTCCGAGGATCCATGATTTAATAAAGAACATGCAGAACTATGGCAATCTCCCAGCCATCTCCAGCCCAAATTGCCTGGATTTTGTGGCAGGTTTAATGTGGAGAGGGAAAACCACAGAGGAAGGATTCGTGTAACATTGGAATGAATTGTCTCACCAGTCTCAGAGATTAAAAAATCCAGAGGCAAAAATGAATCTGATTCTGAAGAAAAGCATAAGTGAGGGAGTGTTTCTGTGGCAGCACTGGGAGTTGCTCTCCAGTGTGATGTTCCTGAGTGCAGCCTAGCGTGGAAAATAAAGCAAGGCAGCCTGGAAATCCTTAATAACTCCCAGACCTTTGGGAGAGGGCAGAGACTTGGAGCAGAAAATGATCAGTGACTGAGCGGAGGAGAAATTGGGCTTGAATCTCTGAGTTCCCACAAACCTCCTGGTTTTCTGTTGGAGGAGGAGGAGGAAGGAGCAGGGTTCCACATCTCCGGCCGTGGAGCAGCGTCCGGGTGGATCTCACGCCCATGAGTATCTCCCACGGCTGCTGATGGCCAGCAAAGCAGCTCTGCTGGGTGTCCTACGTGCTCCCCATTCCTGTGTGAGTCTCAGGAGGGCCTGGTGGGCCAGCAGAGCTGCAGCAGTGCCTCCCTGCACTCCCTAGGAGGGTGGATTTCCATCCACTGGGATATGTTTTGCTGCTCTGGTCCCAGTGGCAATTCCTCCTCAGCCTCCCCAGTCCAGAGGATTGATCCCAGTCATTCCCAACTTCCAGCCCTGTGACACTCCAGATAACCCTCAGAGAGGGTTAATTCAGAGTCTGAGCAGGTGTGGAGGGTGTGAAGCATCCTTGCTCAGCCTTGGGGCTCCAGGAAGATTTCCAAGCCCTGACCAAAGCGTGAAGTCCCTTCTGTGGGGCTCAGCACCTCAGGGGTAGGAACCTGGGGGGAAGAGATTAACCAGGTGATTCCAATGTGACATAAGTGTGGGAAGTTGTCTCTCATTGCTCTGTGTGACACCTCTTCTCTGTCTCCACTGAAGCCACACTTCTGATGAAGCAGGCCTGGCCCCAGACCTCCTCGTCCTGTGCCACCGAGGGCACCTTCCACCTCCCGGTGGACACGGGCACCGAGAACAGAACCTACCAGGCTTCTTCTGCAGCTTTCAGTAATTAAACCTTTCCTTCTGGGGTGTTACTGGGTTGGGTTGTGCCCGTTTGCCTCCCCTGCTGGGGGTTGATTTGCGGGCAGGGTTATTTGGGAATCACAGAATCAAAGACTGGCTTGGGCTGGGAGGGAATTAAACACCATCTTGTTCCAACCCCTGTGGGCTCCTTGCACTAGACCAGGTTGCTGCAAGCCCCATCCAGCCTGGCTTTGATGGATTAAAACCCTGAAGGATCATGAAAAGGAGAGCACTGACCCTCCTGCTGCTCCTGCAGAGGAGGAATTCCAGTGGAGAAGGTGAAGCCTCTCTCTTAGCTGTGTGTTGGATCCCTGGGAGCAACCTGGGGTTGCTCACAGGTGTTTATCTCCAAAGGGACATTATTCCCCATTCCATTAAAGTGAAAGAATTTCAAAATGAAGCCTGATTTTCAAGGAACACTGTTGAAACTCCCACCTTGTAACCCGGGCTGGCTGAGCAGGAGCAGGGGGAGGAGATGCAGTTTAGGGATCGCAGTCAAACAGGCTTTTCCAGTGCAGCCTTGTCATCTCAGCCCTGAAGAGGATAAGTGGTGCCTCCAGGAGGGCTGATAAGCTCCTTGATAAACCCTGGGATGCTTTCCCTGGTATGTGGGGTGTCCTCTGGCCCCTGCTTAATCTGGGGCATGAGTGGTGTGGGGTCGGAGTGTTCCTCACCTTACAGCTACTCCAGACTCCTTTTTCCTACTAAATTAAATGAATTACACAGCGAGGTGAGAGGAGGAAATGCAATTTTCTTTATGAAAGGAGTTATTAGAAATAAATACTTAAAAAACCTTTGGGAGACTTTCTCTTGGGAAAAGGATGTCCCTACCATTCCTTGGGGTAGGGGCTGTACACCGGGCATGGTCCAGCCCTCGGAGCATCTCTGTGGCCTCCTCTGGACTCTCTCCAGCAGCTCCACGTCCTTCTGCTGTGTCCCCGGGGCTGGAGGCTGCTCTGCAGGTGGGGTCTCACCTGAGGGAGGCAGAGGGGCAGAATTGTGGACATCCTGTCAGTTCCTAGCCCAGCTGAGGAATCCTGCTTGTGGCGAACCCTGGGAACAAGCGGCGACGGCAACACAAAGTTCCCCACTGAGCTCTTTTCCCCCCCACAAGAAGCCTTTTGTAGAAAAACATTTCTGTGCAATCCAGGGCACTTGTGAGCTGCAGGATCAATAAGGCTGAGATTTCTCGAGTGACATGAGGGGTTTAATCAGCAATTTTAATAGAAGCTGGAGCTTAAAGGCTCGCTGCTGCTGAACCACAAAGCGGCAGCAGCTCGGGCCACGCCAGCCTAATCCTAATAAGGTGTTAGCCATAATTAGGTTGTAAAATTATCTGCCAGACAGAGAGGAGCCTCCATCATCTCCTGTCATTAAACCTTGTTTTCACATTGTTTTACCTGCAGGTTGTTCTGTTTTTTCCCCAGTTTATAAACACAGCAGATTACATCTGCCTGGGTTATTATGTTTTAATACCTTTTTAATATAGGAGATAAACTGTCTGTGATCCATCAATCAGGAACCACTGCAAGTCTTGGTATTCAAAGTGGTGAAACCACACAGGCTTGAGCAGGTCTACACCTCTAGACACCCCTCAGAAATGAAGTGTGACACTGAGAACTGGTAGCCTCTGAGGTATTTGCTTGAAAAAACGAGTTCAGAATAGAGAAAAAAATCCATTAGATGTAAAACCAGGAGGTTGGTTGGTCTGTGGTTGACGCTGGGCTCCTGGAGGAGTCCTGATGGAGGAGGCTGCACTTCTGCTCTGATCAATATTTCAAACCTTTCCCACTTCTCATTCAAAGATGGTTGCTCTCCTGCTAATGTGAGTGAGGAAAAGAGTCACAGCTATTCCCCTTGTTAATTAACACCTATTTTTCCAACCTGCAGTAATCAGGAGGGGGTGAGATGCTGCTTGGGAGTTCCTAAAAGCTCAGTGTGTTCCTCGCCCTGTTTCAGTGCCTGGAGGATATTAGCCGTGAAATCTTGGCTTTCTCTAATTGCTGAATTAGTGGAGTAAATAAGTTTAAACACATCGGAGTGTTTTGGCTGGGCTGAGCCTCTCCTTCTCCTCTCCATCCCACGCAGTCTTCGGGGCCCGTTTGCTCCGGGGATGGTTTCTCCCAGCCCTCCTGCCAGCCCTGAGCAGCCATTCCAGCCCCTGACAGGGACCCCTCTTGTGTCTGGCAGGGTACACTGCGGGGACTCCCTACAAGGTGCCACCGACCCAGAGTAACAATGCCCCTCCTCCCTACTCGCCGTCTCCGAACCCGTACCAGACCGCGATGTACCCCATCAGAAGTGCCTACCCACAGCAGAACCTGTACACCCAGGTAGGTGCCACCTCCTGTCCCCCCCAGCCCACCTGAGCTCCCTGCAGGGCCAAGCAGCTCCACCTCGATGGCACGGAGGGTGCTGCTGTCACCTCCATGTCCCTGCCCACTGAAAATCCTGAGCTGCTCAGAGCAACGTGGCCCTGCAGCTTCCCTGGCTTTTCTTCTCCTCTTTTATGTTGAATAACCAACCTTTCCAGCAGCTGCAAGTCTCATGGAGGGGTTTCCCTGTGCCTTGCTGATCCACTGTCAGCAGGAACTGCATAAGGCACTGGAGTCCATCCCTCCCACCCCTGCACACTGGTTCTTCTCCAATCCCAGCCACAGAATCTGCCATTTGTCCTGTGAACATTTCCTGAAAGAAAGAAGTGGTGGAATAGTTGCCCTGCACCTCCTTTTCCCCTTAATCCAGACCTTCAGAGGTTCTCTCATGGGGCTTTCACTAATGCACAGTAAAGACTCCCTTTTGCTGATTCAAGTCCTTGTTTTCTTTCCTCCTGTGCCTGGTTTGCAGGTCCTGACAGTGCTGCTGCCTGTCCTGGGCACAGCGGTTCTTTCCTCCTTTCAGGCCCTGCACTATTTTGCATGTGAAGCTTTTTCTGTTGGCTCCTTTTATTCCCATGCATCCTTCTCCCCTTGTTACAAAACCCTGCGAGCCTTGGCAGCCTGGATTTTGGAGCCCTGTTGGAAACCCAGGAAGATGACACAATACCTGGACCCAAGCACCTTGGGATCACCCAAGAACCATGGCTTGTCCTTTCCTTCCATCTCTTGTTCCTTTTCTACACCAGCAGCCGTTTGTGTCCAGGCCCTGTTTCATCCCACCAAAGGGAGGCAGCAGGGTTTGTCCTGGATGGATTGTGACTGTTGATGTGACTGTTGATTCCCTCCTCGTGCATTCCACATATCCCCAGGTTCAGGGGTCCTCACGTTTTAGCTTTCATGTTTTTCAGATTCTGTTCTGCCTAGGTGTGTAATTCTGAGCTTCATTTAACATGATTGGTAAGCTCTCTTCACAGAGTAGGGAGACAAAACAATTCCTTCTCTAGCTGGGGACCAAGGACAAATGATCCACATCTCAGGCCCAGGAGCATAAACAATGGCAAAATGAAGAGAGAAAACAAGAAGGATGGGACTTCATAATCTGAAGCTGCAACTGGACAATTAACTCCAATATGCAAGTGGAGCAGAACTGATAAAAGCGAGAGACCCCGTGACCGATCGTGCATTTTGTGACCATTTTAGTTCATCTGGTGCTGCCCAAGGTGGATCCATTGAGGCCTTTTAATAAATCCCTGCTGTATTCTCTAGCTCTGTCCAGCCTCTGCTCTAGCTCAGCCTTCCCAAGGCATCACAGGCACGGGAGCTCGTGCACGGGAAGCACCAGCCACCAGCCCTTCGGCAGCGCTCGACTTGCGGAATCGGGGAATCCTTAGGTCGGAAAACCACCCGGAGTGACGGCGGGATTTTATTATTTTTTTTTCCCCCCATCTTCTCCCAACAGGGAGCTTATTACACCCAGCCCGTGTACGCGGCCCAGCCTCACGTCATCCACCACACCACGGTGGTGCAGCCCAACAGCATCCCCTCGGCCATCTACCCGGCCCCGGTGGCCGCGCCCCGCACCAACGGCGTGGCCATGGGCATGGTCGCCGGCACCACCATGGCAATGTCGGCAGGTAAGGAGGGAGCCCTTCCCCTGCTCTGAGGCCCGGGCCAAAAGCAATTCCCCGTGCATCCCAAGTGCTGCCTCGGTTCACCTCCTGGTTTTGCTTGCTGGGTACTTTTCCTTTGCTGGCAAAAATGCGGTAATTTGCCCCAAATCCTGATCTGACTCGGCGGAGGAGACCTTTGGTTTGGCTCACTCCTGCATGCTTAGATATATCATTCTGTATCCTTAAATGTACTGTTCCTTCCTCTGTTCCTTAAGTGAAGGAATAACCAGGTTGGTCTGTCCTCAAGTAGTTGTATATCTCTCAAGCTCTTTTTTTAAAGACACTTATGGTCATGTTTTTGTTTGACAAAATGAATGTTAACCTTGTGTTATCTCTCCCAGTTCCTCCTACACTTTACATGCAGATTCTAACTGCAGTTAATTGATAGTACATTAAGTAAGATACAGGCTGCTTTTATTTTTTCCAAAGCCTGTATTTTTCTCCTTAGCAATTCTTAGGATTGTATGTTGAATTATGCCAAGAAATGCATCATTCATCCTTTTGCATCTGCATTAGCTGTGGAATAGGAGTCTGTAACGGGACACAAGCCCTATTCCAAGCAGAGCTATTGCAGCCTGGATGTGACAAGAGCCACTCTGAGAGATTTACTGTTGCTTATATTGAGAAGTGGATAAATGTAATTAATACACGTGGGATGTGTTAGAATTTCATTAATAACATTTGTTGAGAGATACCCAGAAACTGAGAATTTGGTTTGAGCACCCAGTTGCTCCCAGAACGGAGCAGTCCAGGGCTGTGTTCTCCCTTCCCATAAAGGCACTGTGCAAATTCTGACCTAAAATCCCTCTGTTGACCCGCTGGAGACTTAAAAAAAGGCTCATCTCAGTTTTCCCTGGAGATCTGTTGGGTTTTTTTCCTCATCTCCCTTTGCATCCCTCATCCCTTCCAGTTTGTTTCAGATCTGTGCAGTGATTTGCTGTCCCAGTTTAGCCCAGTGCTTTCAGCAGGTTGTGGCCAGCTTTGCTTCCTGTCTTTACGGGCAAGGAACACTGGAAAAAAAACCAAGGAAAACCCTTAAGGTTAAGGGCCAGAGGTAGCATGGAGAATCTGCTGGAGCTTCAGGTGTTCTTATTCTGTTTGTGGTGCTGGCTGATCCCAATCACACGGGTCCAACACCTTCGAATTGGGTCTGGCAGGCAGAAGAATTATCTGGGAAAAGGGGAAAGGGGAAAGGGGGCAGCTGATGCTGTTCCTGCCCCACTGTACCCACGGATGCCAGCTCCTCTGCTCCATGACAAGTGTTTCTCTGTGTCCCTGCAGGAACCTTGTTGACCACCCCCCAACACACCGCCATCGGAGCACATCCAGTGTCCGTGCCAACGTACAGGGCTCAAGGAACCCCCACCTACAGCTACGTACCTCCACACTGGTAAACCACTGGCCAATCCATGTGAGTGCTGCCTCTGGCTCTGAGTGAGCCTCCAGACCCCATCCAGCCTCACCTTGGGCACTTCCAGGGATGGGACTTCTCTGGGCACCCTGTGCCAAGGCCTCCTTGCCCTCCCAGGGAGGAATTCTGTCCCAATATCCCATCTAGCCCTGCCCTCTGGCAGTTTGAAACCATTATCACTGCATTCCCCGACAAAGAGTCCCTCCCCACCTTTATGTCACTGGAATATTTCTTTTCCCCTGCTGGGCAATCACACTCTTCATTAGCACCCGGGGTTGCCTGCGACTGCCTGTGTGTTCCTGTCATGCTCGGGATCCCAGAAATCCCAGCTGCTTTTTCCCCCGCAGCCCTTGGCCCATCATGCCCAATTACCAGGACAGGCAGCTGATGGGAACATCCCATCCAGCCCCGGGGTTATCTAAAACCTCTCCTGTGCCACACCAATTACGCCGGGCTAATCCTGCCCCTCCCAAATCGGTGTGCAATTAGCAGGGAGCAGCCCATCTGCATATTTGTAATCCTCTGCACTGGATACCAGCTCCCTTGCCTGACAAATTGCCCACAGGGACGGTTAAATTCCATATGGATCTGCTCCACGTGGTGCAGGGGTGCAGAGAGGAGGAGAGCATCCTTCTGACTCCCTGTTTTTAATGTATTTGCTCTCTTCCAGATCCGGAGTCAAACATTGTATGCAACTACACAAGTCTTACATCGGTGCTGCGGCCGCTGGGCTGCAGCGCCTCGTCTGTTTGCAAGAACAAAAGAAAAAAGGAAAAAAAAAAAAAAAAAGTGCAAGGGTCACTTTATGCATTCTTTAGTGGTTTTTGTAAAAGCTGCTTTTTCTAATCTTCTGCCTCTTTTTTTTCCCCCCTTCCTCCCCCCCCCCACATGAATTGTGTAACACACATACTGACACTGAGCAATAGTCAAGTTCTCTCTTCGGTCCTATCATTTGAAAGCTCAGAATCTTCACTTTTCCAGCATTGCCCAGCTGAGTGGTGCAAAGATCCCCCCCACTTCTTGTTCGTTTGGGTTCTTTTTGTTATTTTTCTGTTGTCGTTGTTGTTGACAAGAGCCTAGATTTTTTTTGGCTAGTAAGAGTGGTTGATGTTCAGGGTACTATGTGAAAAGCACAGCGCTGGTAGGCAGGCTTATTCCGATTTGGTTTGGGTATTTTTAGTTGAAGAATATAAATTATTCAATCTTTCATAACATATTACAAGAAAATTGGTGTCTTCCAGATAGCTGTCGTGATAGATTATAAATGCATTATCTGCAGTGGAATTCTGAACTCATCCCTTCTTTTTGTAGGAGTAAGAGAATATAAATATAATTAGCGACGTAACACACTTGTCTTAGGAAGCACGAGGACTGGTCACCAGCGGGTCTTTGGTCTGCTTTTTCCAACTGGGCAAACGGATTGTGGGTGATGGGAAGGGAGCAGCAGGAAGACTGTGTGCCCTGGGAGCATCTTGAACCTCTTGGGAAAACGGGATGCTCCCCCTCAGCCACGTCCCGGGGCAGTGTGAGGGAGAAGGCGGCTCCTGCCTTGCGTGGCTGCTGTTTGCAGGCAGAGATGTGCTGGGGGAAGCAAGGAGATGTCCAAAGGTTGGGCTGGAGAGCTTCTCCAGGTTCAGGGTTTGGTCTGAAGAGCTTCTCCAGGGTATGGTGGTGTGGGAAAAGAGGGCGTCAGGTTGATGGAGATGAGTCTTCAAGGCAGGGCGAGGGGAAGATGGGTGGCTTCAGCTTGCACCCACGGTGTTGGCAGGGCTGAGACCAAACTGCACGCCCTCCTTGGCAGTCGAGGTGTCCCCCTCCCATTCTTTGGGTTACAGCTCCCAAGACTTCCAGGAGCAATGTTCATCCAAGCACAAATACCAGCACCACGGAGAAAGGCCGGGAGGGGGATGGATGGTGTCCGGCTGCTCCGCTTGGAGAGGTGGGAGAGGAGGAAGAATAGCAATAAACACGCCACCTCCTTCACAAGAAGGCACCTGAGAAGAGGTGACAGCAGGGAAGGTGAGCCACAGTTGACATGGACCAGGATGGGGGACACCGGGCACGCAGAGGCTGTGGGCATCATTCTGGGGGTTTGGTTTACCTGGGGACATGGGGACAGGAAGCTGGTGACATTCCCCCTCGGGGTGTCCAAGCAGAGCAATAAGTTGTCTTGAGGGCAGCAGAGGCAGTTTGGATTTGCAGACAATGCTTGTGGCCAGTTTGTTTTTAAGTCCTTGTCACTAAACCCAGCATAGAAACAAGGTTTTTGGGATTTTATGGGGTTTTTTTTTAAGACAAAAGCTTGGTTGGGTTTTGATTTTTGCCTCAAGTGTGCCAAAAGCGTTCCATGCTCTCGGTGGAGTCTCCCAGCTTGGCTTCTGCTCCTGGAGCTCCTTCCCTTGAGCATGGGCCAGGTGGGGAGTAACAATCCTGGGGATCCCAGGAGGACTTTCCCTCCCGCTGGTTGGTCCCAGGAGGTTTGTCAAGTTGGGTGTTGGCGTTGGCACTTCTGTTTGGGGATCATTTGGTTGATTCTGCTGGTCTTGAAGGAAATCCAGAGCAAAGCTCTGGTTGGCCTCCTCAGCCTCAGGAGGAACAAAGTGGGGGAAGGCTGTGCTGTGGGGTGGGGAAGGGGCACCCTTGGGCTGCACTTTGGGTTCGTATTGAGGGAAAGGAGAAGGAAAAAAAAACGAGAAAAAGAGCCAATAATCAGTGGGTTCCCCATTTGGCTTGGCAAAGCCAAGGATTAGTAAAGAGCAACAGGACCTTGGGAAGTAACACCAACACATCATCCTTCCACAGTTTGTAGCACATTTTAGTTAAAGCTGGGGCAAAAAATCCCCAGATCCTAAGAACTGAGGAGTTCTGAGATCCCCTTTTCCCCCCCTCTCACGTTGACTTTGTGTTACATACCAGGAGCTGTCTGTCAGCATTGAGTCAGGACTCCCAGCGTTACGGCTCTGGTTTGTGGGGCCCAGCGAGCTTTGGGATCCCAGCCTGGGCTCTGCAAACCACCTTTCCCAGCAGACACCACCCCACCACTGGCCCAGACACCCTGCACCACTTTAGGAACCACTCCTAAAATTCTGGCCCACGTGTGGAAAAGAGATGTTGGGCTTTCTCCTGGAAGGAAAAGAAACATTAAAGGTGGGGGAGAAAGCCCCAGGAGCTGAGCGTGGTGGAACACCCAGTGCTCCCACTGATGAGACCTGACACGGGGCAGCTGGGTTTTAATCCCTTTGCTTGGATCAATAGCAGATCCAGTGCTCCTCACCCCATTATTCCCAGGCAGAAATACTCATTTACCAAGGTGTGGAGAGGGGAAATATTTGCCACCTGTTGGGCCAGAGGCTTTAGTGAGGACATTGGGGAACCAGCCTTGAGCCACTGGGTGGAACCAGGGCCACCACATGGCTCTGTGGCCACCACACGGTGCCAGGCTTGGGTAGCTCCTTCCCAAGGTGGGGCTGCGGTGGTGGGGAGATGCTCCCTGCCCTTCCCTTGATCCCAAATCTTTCCTTTGGTCAAGCCATGGCTTAACTTGAGGGTCCTGGGAAGGTCACAGGGGAGGACGGTGGTGGGGGCCACCAGCTTCTCAAATATTTAATTCAGCAAAGCTTATCTGATGTTGGTTAAGGAAAAGGGTTTTTCCACAGTGAAGGATCACACGGGGCATCAGTGGGAAAGAGCAGGAGGGGTTAAACCATCCTTAGCAGCCACTGGAGTGTCTGAGATTAAAATTCCAGCTAAAGAGGAAGGAAAATTAACTCTGGACCATTAACCCATCCCAGACCTTACCTTTGCTTCAAAACACAAGCTGCGATGCAAGATTTGGGGGGGGGGGAAATAGGATTTTAGTGGTGGTGGTGACCCCCAAACCCCAGGAGCCCCTCGAAGCCTGAGGCCATTGTGCCTCCAAGTGGCTGAACCCTCCGGGCAAGGATTTGCTACTGTATTTCATGAATAATAAACCACGCAGTTCAGCGTTGTTGCAGTTTTGGGATGTAATTCCCAGGAAATGTTATTTAAGGGGTTTGTTTTAATGAGGGATGTTCAGAGCATCAGGTTTTCCTCCAGCCACCAGCATCCCACTGAATCTGGTCCTCCCCAGAGAGACCCCCCCTGCCTCTTTGCCATCCCCTCTGGGAACGTGGGGATGATGTGGTTCCCAGCTGGAGGGCATGAAATGGGATCCTGGTTTTTTTAGCGGGGTGGAAAACAACATTTGAGGCTTTATTTTTGGCAAAATCCAACCGGCCAACAATAGCAATAAGAGCTGCTGGATACCCATAAATCCAGGTATTTTTGGTTTGGGTTTGTTTTTTTTTTTTTAATTGCCCATATTTCCAGGCCCTCCAACTGTGGTGACCCTCTGCCCATCTTCCCTTTGCTTTGCTCCTGAGCCAGGATCAGCCTCCAAATATTTTCTCTGCTGTGTGTTAGCATTCCCCTAGGGAAAAAAAAAAGGAAAATAAAACCTGTGACGGAGCTTGGGAGGGAGGAAATCTTGGAAAAGGTGGCATGTTGCACCATGGCACTTGGAGGTTCTCTGGCAATCAGGTGAAAGAACTTGTGGGAATGTTTGCAGGGCAGGAATAGCAAAATACCGTGGTTTAACAGGAGTGATTCCCGTTTGGAAACGCTCGATTGTGCAGCTTGCAGGGAATAATCTTGATGCAACATGGCCACCTGCAGCCTCCAAGAGATGGAGCTGGGAGATGGAATTTTCCAGGGGGAAAGGGGTTCAGGATCAGGGGAGGGATTTGTAGGGAAGCTTGGGATGGTGCAGGATCACACCCAAACCCTCCCATTGCCAGAACATGGCCTCAACCCGCACCAGGCTCCCACCCCTCTCTATGTAATTAATTTTAAATTGATTTTGACCACCAGACCAGCTCGTTTTTAAGTATTATTGGACCTCTTAAATAAAAATAAATACCAAAAAAAAAAAAAATTCCCTGAAAGAACAACAACAAAAAAAAATTTACACCCAAGAGTAACCACGTCTTCCAAGTCTACATCTCACAGGTGTGTAGGGAACATGGCCTTGGACTGATGCCCTGGAGAGCCCCACAGCCTCATTTTGTCCATCTGAAGTGTAAATTTGGGGTTGTTTTCCTGTTTGTTTTCTGTTCTGGTTTTGGTTCTGAAGATCAGGTTGTGATCTCCCTGACAGATTTCAGCCAAGAGTTTGTAACTGTACGATATTTACTGTAAGATGTAGAACATTCGATAACTATTAAAATGTTTCCAAAAAAAAAAATTAAATAAATAAATAAAAGAGCCCGAGAGGGTTTGGTGGTTGGTTTTTTGGCACGGTGATGTCGTGGAGAGGTGAATGGGAGCAGCCATGAACCCTTCTTTGGGTTGATGGCTGAGGCTGATGGGTGGGTTATCCCAGTGATCCCAACACGGCCAAGCCAGCGTGATCCCATAGAAGCAATTCCTATGGAAAGTGAAATGTGTCGTCTGCATGGTGAGCATCACCACCACGTGCTCCTGAACTGAGGCTTTGGAGAGAGGATGGATGGATGGATGGATGCAGGAGACCAGCTTTGCCCAGAGCAATCCGTGCCCCAGCTGGGCTGTTGGGAAGGGGGGAGTCACTCTGTGATCCATTATCCTGAGCGCTGGCACCAGGTGATGGAGGGAAATCAGGAGTTCATGACAGTCCTGGAGAGTTGAGCAGACCCAGAAGGTGACCATGAAATGGCATCCAGCGTCCTCTGTGCTTCCAGTGGAGCTGTGTTGTGGCATCGTGGTTCCCAGGGATGATGATTCCCGTGGCCACCACCACCGGCATCGCAGCTCCTGGACTACCTATGAGGCCACCACGCCACGGCCACCACCAGGCCTCAGGGACAGAGAATCCTCCTCCACCAGTCGAGCGAGACGCTGGATTTGCTGTGCTGCTCTTGGACACCTTGGTGGCAGGAGCAGAAGCTGAGCTGCCACCTCCAGCACTTCGCGGCTCTGAGCGGGACTGGCTTTCACACCACGCCCAGTGTCCTCCACGGGGTCCTTGTGGGTGTCACTGACCCCTGAGGCAGCCCCCAGGCCAGGTGCCTGCTGTGGAGGACAAGGGATGGACCACAGGTGAGCCTGGACTGGCCACTTTGCACCACCCAGGGTGGCAGGAGCCACTCAGTGTCACCCATCCATGGCTGTGTCACTACCCAACCCAAACCTGCCTGGCACAGTTTGTTGAGGCTGCTTCCCCTTGTCCTGTCCCTGTTCCCTGGGAGCAGAGCCACAAGGTCCCCTCTGAGCCTCCTTTCCTCCAGGCTGAGCCCCTTCCCAGCTCCCTCAGCCTCTCCTGGGGCTCCAGCCCTATCCCAGCCCCTTCCCTGGAACGCTCCAGCCCCTCCATGTCCATGTCGGGACGTGTGCTGGATGGTGACAGCAGCAGCGCTGCTGGAGGAGGGGACACGGGGACGTGAGCGAGGGCACGTGAGCCCGTGCAGCTGCCCATGAGTCACGCAGCAGCCCCTGGCCGTGCCACCCCGTGCCAGGCCCTGCCAGCACCCCCTCCCTCCTGCCTCACCGTCCCCACACCGTGTCCCTACGGCGTTCATGCTCCGTTTCCCAGCCTTCAGAACCCCTTTTGTCCGGGGAGGACCCCAGGGCTCCCCACCGCCCTCTCTCACCTCGTGGGGGCCCTTGGTGCTGTTCCATCACGGGGTCACATCCCGCTGCCGGCGGGGAGGGGACCACGGAGGGGCTCCCCCCCAGCCTCGCTCCTCACCTCAGGGATCCGGGACACCCGAAACCTGCCGGGGAGCAGCACGTCAGCCTGTCCCCCCCCTTTGCAGAGGGGACACACACGGGGGGCTGTCCCTGCTCACCTGCCGATGGAGAGGATGGTCACCTCGCTGGGATGAGCGCCGGGCTTGGGGACTTTGGTGGCGCCGAGCGATGGCGGCACCTCGGGCCACTTCTGGCTGCAGCGGGCACACGGGGCCGGTCCCTGCACCGTGTGCAGGTGCTGCTGGTGGTGGCAGGCGGGGGGAAACTGAGGCAGGAGGTGCAGCCTGGGCAGGGAGGGGAAATGCCATCAGCGTGGGGGTGGTCCCACCATGAGGAGTCCTCAGTGCAGCCTTAGGGGACTCTTACTTATTGAGGGGGGCACAGCTCGGTGGCATCAGCTGCTGCCTCTGGTGCTCCTTCAGCAGCTCCTCCAGCGCCGCTGCATTTTCTGCGTGCGGGAGGACACCAAGGGGCTGGGGGGGGTCACGGGGCTCTGGCCCAGGTTGCCCCCTCCTCCCCCTTCCCGGGGACCCCCTGACCTTTCTTCTCGGTGATCAGCCGCACCAGCACCCCGATGGTGTCCTCGTTGGCATCCTCCAGCTGGTAGATGGAGCTGGCACCTGGAGGGAGAAGTCAGGAAGTTAGGGAGAACTTGGTGATGGGGGATGAGGCAGCCCAGGATGCCACAGGAATGGGCTGAGCAAGATGAGATGGGTGTGGGATCACCAAAGGTGTCATGGCACAACCCGGGCTCACCGGTGCCGCCGAGCTGGGGCTCCTTGCTGGCGGTGCAGTGATAACCCTTCTTCTTCAGCAGGTTGCAGACCAGGATTCCCAGCAATCCCATGGCACAGAAGACCGGGACGATGGTCAGCACGGCCGCCTGTGCTGCTGCTGCCTCCTCCTCCTCCTCACCCAGCAGGGTCACGCGTGTCCCGTTGGTTCCCGGTGCCCGGCCCGGCATTTCGGGGCTGCGGGCTCGCCGCCGTCCTGCAGGGAGGCCCGGATCAGCCTCAGAGAGGGGCTTTGTTGGGATTAAACCCCGTTTCCCCAGGAGCCCCGCACCGGGGCTGGACCCCAGGGAAGCAGAAGCCGCTCATGTGTGAGCGGAGCTGCCCTCAGCTGCCACATCCCAGCAGGACATCCCAAGGGCGACACACCCTCCATCACCCCCGGCCCTGGGGTGACACCTCCGGCTCCAGCACCCACCTGAGCACCCCGGGGTGCTGCGGGGAGCAGCGGCGCAGGGCAGGCACCGGCCGCGGGGCTCGCTGTCCCCTCCGGGGCTGTGAAACCTGCGGGGCGGGAGGGGAGGGTCAGGACACGGCCCCCGAGGCAGGGCGGGGCTGGGGCTCACCCCGGCCGGGCTCACCCCGGCAGGCAGGCTCCACAGCGGCTGTCGCTCGCCGCCGTCCCCGCCGCCACCAGGATCCTGTTCCCGGCCCGGCACTGCGTGTGAGCGGCGCAGGACGCGTCCCCCAGCGAGAAGGTGCCGGGGGGACAAGCTCGGCACGTCCCCGCTGGATCCTGCCGTGGGGGAAAGGGAGGGGGTGGTGAGCGATGCGCGGGTCCCGCAGCCTCCCTGGGCTCGGCTTGCCCCGGTGGGCTCGGCTTGCTTACCCCGGTGGGCTCCTCTCCGGGCGGGCATCCCGCTGTGCCCCGCTCCGGGGCACTGCAGCTCCCGGCGCCCTGGGCAGGTCCGCTCAGCACCTGCGGCGGGATGGGAGCGCTCAGCGCCGCCGGCTGCGGCTCCCCCGCTGCCCCTGCCGGCCGTGCTGCGGCTCCCGTGGCACACGCCACCCCCTGGCTTGCCCCACAGCCGGCCTTCTCCCGCGGGGTGAGGGGTGGGAACTCGCTGGATGCACCAGGACGGGTGCAAACCCACCCCCACGTCCTGCATGGTGACGGGGTGGTGTTGGAGCGTCGGAGAAGCAGAGGGGTGGGATGAGATGGGACTGACGAGGCCGTACTCACCCCCAGGACGGTGACAAGCCACCAGTGCATCCCGCTCCTCTTCATCACCCGGGGAGACCTGCCCAAGGGGGAGCACCGGGGTCATCATCCACAGAAAGTCCCACTGGAGAAGTAATTTGGGGACGCTTTTTCTCCCCTCTGGGGTGCTCCAAAGTATCTGCCTAAATATCCCTACAGCAGCAGTCCTGAACAATCCCCCAGAAAGTTATTTTAGAGATTTTATGGAATGCCCAGCATCACCCTTTCCCTTGGAGATCCCAGCTCCATCCCAAACTGGAGAGGGACCAACCTCAGCAGTGGAGTCACACCATTCATGCAAGGACCAGATGATGCTAAACAAAGTTAAAGAAATGTTTTTCCTGCTCCGGAGGAAATCCTTTTGCATCTGTCACAAGGAAATGAAGTCACTAAAAAAAAAAGGTTAAAATATTTAAATAAAAACTCGAACAAAACAAGAGGTGTTTCCCAGAGTCTCACCCCTCCTCTTCGAGCTCAGCAATTGGTTGTTAAAATTAAAATCCATGCTGACAGCATAGACAGGGGAAGGAAGGAAAAAATAATAACCCAAACCCGGATCCAGCCTAAGCATGGAAATCCTGCCACCCGCATGGAAATTCCCCCCGGGTCGTCACGGTCCTGTGAGAGCCCTGGCAGAGCTTCATTACAGCCCGTGCTTGACGAGTTTCTCCTAATTAGTGGCCAGCACCACGCTGAGATGCAGCTAATTACACGTGAGGGGGGTCCTGGGGGCGAGCGGGGCTGAGCCGGGTGTTTATAGGATGTGGGTTGGGACACCCAAAATGAGCAGAACCCAAAAGGAGCATCCTCCGTACTCCAGTTCCCTCCAGTAGCTCCCAGTACAGGGGCACTCCTGCAGGGTGCCAGCACGGAGCCAGCCAGCCCAGCCCCTGAATCCCCCTGGGATTTGGGATGTGCCCCTCGAGCACAAAGGGATGGTGGTACCCTGTGCAAGCTCTCCCCCCTGTAATCCAGTAAAACTCCAGTTTAAACCTGACGTGAAGCATTTAAATTCTCTGGGGCTGTGCAATTCAAGCGCTTTAGGGACACGCTGAGATGTCTGGGGACTAAATGGCCTCAGGAGGGGACAGGAAGGTCCCACCGTGGCTGAGGGACCACGAGCATTCCAGATCAGGATAACTGGATCTAAAACACCACCAGGAGCAGGGGTAAAGCTGATTTGAGGCCAAGCTTAATCCAGGGATTAAGGGCATCCCTCAGATGAACAAAACGCGGCCATAGGGGTGCAGGAGGTGCAGGGACCAGAGGGTGCCAGCTCCTGGAGCTTTGCCCAGGACTCAGCACCCGCTTCTGGGGGCAGCTTGGGGCCATCCCAAGTGGGGATGGGGTTTGCAGACACCAATCCCCAGCTGGTGATGCTGGGAAGCCCAGCTGCCCTGACACACTCCTCAAACCGACAGAATCTGCCCCTCCAAGAACCAGAGGAAACGAAAAAATAACCCCACCAGCGCCAGACCCGGCTGCTTTTTTTGGGGACACTCCAAGCCCCGTACCGCACCTGACCGGTGCATCAACGCCAACACACCAGAGGAGGCGACTTGGTTTTGGAAACCTCCCCAAATCCCTCCGGATCACATGAGCCGTTTATTCCCAGCCAGCTCTAAACAGAATCTGCAACCTAAAACTGCCCGCCGGGATTCCAGCGAGGGCATCCCCTCCCCGTGGGGGAACAGGGTTTCACCGCTGGCTCCCGCAGACAAACGGAGGGAGAAAGGAGCAACTGTCCGGGAAAACTTTGGGGAACAGCTGCTGGAGACAGCCTTGGACAAGGAGGGGATTGTCCGGCAGATGAAGCGAAACTCGGCGTTATCGCGCTGCCGGGCCCCACGGGAGCGACCGAGCCGCCACAAAATTCCAGCGTCCAAGTCAAACCGTGCCCGGGGAAGCGCTGGGGTGGCGCGCAGCCCCGGCAGCGGCACGTCCCGGCCCCGCAGCATCCCGCAGCATCCCCGGCCCTTTGGCTCCGAGCCCTGGGATTTTCCAGCTCCGGCAAAAAATTAAAAAATAATAATAATCATAAAAAAAAAGATACCCGACACGGCGCCTACCTCTTTTCCCAGGCAGCTGCTGCTGAGTATTCCTTAACCTACTTTTTCTCCTCTCCACCCTTTATTTTAACCTACTTTGGCGCCGCAGCAGCCGCAGGGGCTCTCCCCAGCGCGCCCCGCTGCCGGCGGAGCTCCCCCGCCGCCCTGCTTTAGGGATAAAGCCGAGACGAAAACACCGCCCACCTTTTCCAGCGCAAAGCGGGGGGGGTCGAGCACCCCAAAAAAAGCGCCAGAGCCCCCCCCCCCCCCCCCCGTCCCCGCACACCCCAGAGCCGCAGAAACCCCAACCCCAGACCCCCGCACGGGGGAACGGCCCTTCAAAGGGGAATGGCCCGAGCCCCTCCGGGCTGAGGGGGGGTCCCTGTGCCGGGGGTGTCCCCTACCTGTCCCCGCCGCGGAGCCCCCGGGCTCCCCCCGGGGCCGCCCCGTCGCTCCCGCCTCCTCCTTATCAATGAACCCGCGGGCGCGCGGCTCCGCAAGCCCCGCCCCCCTTCCGTGACGTCATGCTGCTATGCCACGCCCCCGCTCCCCCGCGCGGCAGCGCCACCTCCCGGCCGCGGCGGGGAATGCGGGAGGGATTTGGGATGGGCTTTGTCCCACCCGGAGGGAAAACGGGAACAACCGGATCAGGGTGGGATTGTCCTGCCCAGCAAGAATTTAAATTAAAAAGAAAAAGGGTTTTTTTTGGGGTTTTTTTGTTTTTTTGTTTTTTTCTTCCCCACGCGGGCTCGCACGGGGTTACCCATGAGTGCTGTGCGCCGCTTTCCTACCTGTCCTACAGCACACCGTGCCTTGTCCTCCTCCCTAGGGGACAGTTTTCTCACAGTGGGGACACCCGGTTGCCGTCAGGCCTGGTGTTCCTTCCATTCCCCTCGGTTTTCCCCAGGACGACCTGGTGTCCCCTGTTCGGCTGTTTGTCCCCGCGGGGAGTGCCACCTCCCGATGCTCTGTGGCACGAGGGATGGATATCCTGATATCCCCCTCAGGATTATCCAGGACAGAGTGACTGCACCCCAGCGGTGGAGACGGTTTCTTCCTCCCACCGGAGTCTTCATCACCAGTGGCACCAGGGGGTGACATTCCCAGTGGCACCAGTGGGTGGTGGGAGCCGTCCCTGCCACCCCATCCCGAGGTGAAGGACGAGACCACGCTGGGATCATTCTGGCACGGGTGACCTTTAATAACAAAGAGCCCCCAAGTGACCGAAATCCCCCCCCCCGCCCCCCCCCACACACACCTCCTTTCCCAAAATATCCTCATCATCCCAATTATAGCACACACCCACTCACCCCGCTGACGGACAGACGGATGGCTCCATGTGGGATGGCAGCATTCCTGTCACTCACCCAGCTGTGTGGGACTGGGGACACCCTGATTCATCCCTGCCACCACGGCTGTCACGTCTCCCATGGGGACAACAGGGCGTCCCAGTCTGGGAGCACTGATCTCGCCCGGATCCTGGGGTGAAAGCAGGAAAATGGGGAAGAAAAGGGGCAGATGGGCGAGGGGTTGGTCGCATCTTTAGGGTCCCCCACACTGTCACCCCACTGTAAGGGTGGGGGGACAGCCCCGGTGGCCGGCAGGGAATGCAGAGATGATTGTTCTCATCCAGAGATGCTTCAAACGGCAGCAGCGCCTTC
Organism: Vidua macroura; assembly: GCF_024509145.1. Classification (NCBI taxonomy): domain Eukaryota; kingdom Metazoa; phylum Chordata; class Aves; order Passeriformes; family Viduidae; genus Vidua; species Vidua macroura. The sequence goes on along the minus strand of NC_071572.1, from coordinate 116,233,256 downwards.
ATCCCACTTCCCAGGCTGCAAAATCCCACTGGGAATCACAGAGAAGGAAGCGGAGGGAGGGGGGGACACCCAAATTTCCTTCCCTCCCCCCCTCCACCAGCGGGGTCAGGCTGTCCCTCGGGGCGATGAACCGGGAAGTTTTAACCCCCTCAGCTCCGGAGTGGAGGGACTGGCAGCGCGGTGACGATGCCCCTGACGGCCACCCAAAAACCCCCAAATAAATAAGGATGTTTATATATATATAATATATATATATATTTAAAACAAACGAACAAACAAACAGAGCTATCTGGGTGCTGGCGATGGAGCGAGCGGGTTAGCGGGAGGCCCGGGCCGGGGGGGACACCGCGGGCGGATTGTCCCTGGGGTGGTCCCGCGGCGTGGCCGGGGGTCCCGGGGGCCGGGGGGGGGGGGGGGGGGTGACAGGCCCGCCCCCCGCCCCGTGAAGCAGGCACACACAAAACCGGAGAGCAAGGCGGGTTCCTGGCTGTCGGGCATCCTCCGGCCGCTCCCCAGGGATGCTCGGTATCGTCCTCCTCCTCCTCCGCGCCTTCCCAAGCAAACCCCCGCCCCCCTCCCCATCTTCTGGAGGCCCCCGAAGCGCTGTGTGTCCCCCCCCCGAGTCCAGCGCGGCGGCCGGGGGGACGGCGGGGGGAGCGGGGCTCATCCCCCCCCCCAACCCCGAGCACACAGAGAGCAGCCGGGCTGGAGATGAGAGGTGCTGGGGCGGGGGGCGGTGGGGAGGGGGCCGGGACCCCCCTCCCTCTGCGCGCAGGGGGGGCCAGCACCCCCCGTTCCTGGCCGGTGGCTGGTCACGCTCTCCAGAGGAGGAGGTGGTTGGTGCTGTCGTCCCGGCCCACGGTCTCGCTGCTGCTGGTCAGCCGGAAATCCTCGTAGCCGTCCCCGCCGCTGATCACCAGCATCTTGGGCTTGGACAGGGCCAGGGCGGGGGCACGAGGGCGGGACGGGTCTCGTTTCTCGGCCTCGCTCGGCTTCTCGGCCCCTGCCAAGCGCAGAAACCCCCAAACGCCGTCACCGCAACTCCGCTGCTCCCCACCAGATCCCACCAGCGACACCGCCGGCATCAACCCTCCACCCGCTTTCGCAGGCACCACACCCCGGCCCCAAAAACCTCCTCTCATCCCGACAGCCCCTCCCAGCCCAAACTGGCCCCTGTAACCCAAATCAGCTCCTCCCTTCAAAACCGCCAGCTCCCATCCCGCCTCCTCCTTCTCCCCATCCCAGCCCCGCCTCGGAGCTGGGCTGGGTGACGCCGTGGGAATTTGGGTCACCCTGGGAAATCTGGGGTCGCCCGTGCTGCTAGAGGGCAGCTGAGCACCCAGTTTCCCCCACCCTCCGCTGGCAGCTTTTCACCCTGGATTTTAAGAAGGCAAGAACGCCAACGGGGACGCCGACGCTTCCAGGTCATCCAGCACGGCATTCCCAGCCCCAGGAACCCCGAGCAGTGCCCCCGAAAAGCGCCAGGACTGCGACGTGCCAGCCACCCCACGTACCCGCGTCCCTGGGCAGCGGGAAGAGGACGTCAAAGCCGTCGGGCAGCTCGATGGCCGTGAGGAAGCGCACGTGGCCGGTGTGGCCCTGGGACAGCCCCACCAGCGTGGGGGCCGCCTTGGGTGACACGGCCAGGGTGAGCACCACGCCGGCGCTGGTCCCGATCCACAGCAGGTCCTTGCAGGCCAGCAGCGCCGTGATCCGCAGGCAGGCGGCCTTGTGCTGCCGGATGATGGCATCCGAGCCTGCCGGGCATCCCCGCCATCGGTGCCTTGTCCTGCCCCGCGCGGCGCGGGGAAACCCACCCCCCTCCACCCACAGGGATCCATTCCCAGGGGTATCTGTGGCACACGGGACATGGGGAAGGGAGCTCGCAACCTTCCCCGGGGCTGGTGGCATCACACTGGGTTGATGGGACAAGGGGGGATGGCTTCCCACTGAGAGGGGATAGAGAAGGAATTCCCAGCTGAAAGGGTGGAGAGGCCCTGGCACAGGTTCCCAGAGAAGCTGTGGCTGCCCCTGGATCCCTGGAAGAGTCCAAGGCCAGGTTGGATGGGGCTTGGAGCACCCTGGGATGGTGGAAGGTGTCCCTGCCACGGCAGGGGGTTGGAATTAGATTATCTTTAAGGTCCCTTCCAACGGAAACCATTCGGGAATTCCATGATTCTGCGATTATGGGATTACCGCCCTGCTCCAGCACGGAATTATCCATTTCCCCAGGGGCTGCCCCATTTCCATACGGGATTACCCAGCTCCCTCGCACAGGCACAAGGAACTCCTATCTCCTTCCCCAAGCCCAGCACCCTAAATTTCCCAGCACTGGATGCTTCAGGGCATGTTCCAGGGCCGCTGGCAGTCCCGGGAGCCGGCGCTGGGTGTCCCTTACCGGCGAGCATCTTGTGCACCGGGGGGGTGATGTCTGCCTCCGCCAGCTGCTCGTAGGTGGTGGCGTGGTACAGCCGGACCTGGGCGCTGCCCTGCAGCGCGACCCACACGCCGCTGCCCGCGCTCACCATGCAGGTGACGCTGCGCCCGCCGTCCTGCCCCACCTGGAGCGTGTGCTGCGGGGGGGACAGATGCCACCGGTGATGCCACCGGTGATGCCACCCGTGATGCCACCCGTGATACCACTGGCAATGCCACCGGCGATGCCACCGGCGCCCGTCACGCCTCCCGCCGCCGCCCGCCGTACCTCCTGCGCCAGCGTGGTGGTGTTGAGGACCATGACCCGGTTTTGGCAGCCGCACCACAGCTTCCCTGCCACCGCCACCATCTTGGTGATGGGGCTGCCCGGTGAGCCCAGGGACAGGGACTTGGAGTTCTGGGGGTCCCAGAAGCGGCCTGAGAGGGCGGGGAGAGTGGGGCGGGTAGTTAAAGGGTTCCCAAAGACAAGTCCAACTCGATACGGACAATGGGGTGTGGTGGCTGGAGACGACGTTCTCCAGGTCACCCCTCAGAGGGGAAATAACCGATGCCACCATGGGGTTCCAGTGGCAGGCAGGGACCAGGAGAAGGACGCCCACCTCCACCTGCCTCTGAGTGTGGTGTCTCCAGCATCCCTCCAGGGATGTCCCTTTCCGTGGAAGCAGGGAAGCCACCCTGAGCATCCCTCCCAAGCCACCCTCCAACAGCCACCGCTTTGGGGCTGCATTTTTGACATCCCAAATCCCCACCTCACCTGCTTCCCGCTGGTACACAACGAGCTCCCCGTTGGCCAATGACACAAAAACCTGGTTATCCAGGTACCTGTGGGGACAAACCACCTTTGACATCCAGCTGCAGAAGCCCAAAATCCCCTGCTCTGGCCCCGCCCGGAGCTGAAAATCCCCCTTCCCCACTTACAGGATGCACATGACGGCAGCAGCGTGTTGCATCTTCATGCTGTTCTTCCTGTTCCGGATGTTGTCCGAGGACTGGTACACGTGGATGCTGCAGGAGGAGAGCAAAGCTTGAGGCTGCCCCAGGACTGGCGTCCTCCCCGTGCAGGAATTCCCACCCCGGGGGACCTACCAGCCATCCTCGGTGCCCAGCCACATGGAGCTCTGATGGGCTTCGGGGTCAAGGCTGAGGAGGTCCTCGAGGCTGCCGCGGGTGAAGGAGCCGCGGCTGGAGCGGCGCAGGGCCCGCCCGTCCGTGGGGCTCTCGCCGTGCCGGCTCTGCCCGTAGGTGCCTGTGATGGGCATGAAACCAGGCTCCTGCTCTTCCTCCGAGCTCGTCGTCTCCACTGCTGCCTCCTTGCAGCTCGGGATCTCTTCATCTGCGGAGGAGGAAGAGGAGGACGAAGGAATGGGTCAGACCACGACCATCCAACACCCTCCAAAGTTGTGGGGATGAGACCACGGGTGACGTCAAGCCCAGGGGATGGCAGAGGGATGCTGAGCCCCAAAACCCACACAAAAGCCTCCCCCCAATCTCAGTACCACACTGTTGCTGATGCCTTTTTCAACATCTCTTTTCCCAGGCTCAAAAGCTTCCGCCTGCAGATTCCCTCGAGGAATACAAGGCAGAGAGGCCAAAACAACGGAACTGCCCATAATTTCGGGGCAAAAAAAGTGTATTTCTCCCTAAGCCGGGGCTGGGGAGGACTCACTGCCGAAGCTGGAGGAGATGGTGGAGTGGCTGGCTTGGCTCTGCAGCGTCCCGGAGGGACTGGGCGAGGACTCGTCATCCGTGTCGTCGCTGTCAAAGGGCACCAGCTCCCTGTTGCCGCCGTCCACGGGCTCCGAGAGCTCCAGCGACGAGCCCGAGATGGAGATGTGCAGGCACGGCTGCGGCCCCGCGTCCTCCGGCGGCGCCGGGCCCAGCTCCGCCGAGGGGCTGCCCAGCGGCTCCGCGCGCTCCCTGCCGCGACCGGGGAGGGAGGGAGGGAGGGAGGGGAGAGAAGCAGCTCCAGCATCACCCTGCGCCCGCCGGCACCGCGGGGCCGGGGCACGTCCTACCTGTAGGCGCGCTTGAGGCCGGGCACGGAGGCGATGCAGAGGATCCTGGCGGAGCAGACGGCGATGCAGGCCTCCACCGTGGGCTCCTTGCGGATGCTCAGCAGGCAAACCTGCCCCACGTAGCCGTCGCTGTTGCAAACCCAAACCTCGTGCGAGCTCTCCGGGCTGCCGTGGCTGGGGGAAGCGCAGGAGAACTGCCAGGGAGGGGAAGATTGGGTTATTCGGGAGCGATGCAGGAGCTGTCGGCGAGACCGCCGGGGTGGGGAGGAGCTGTGGGACGCCTGAAGCCAGACTTTGAGTACCTGCATCCCACTCCGCGTCTTCATGATGGGGATGGCTTTGAGGAACTCCGGGTCCAGGCAGTTTTTGCTGGAAGCTGGGAAAATCAGATTGGGGGATCAAGAAGTGATGGAGGAAAGGGGTCTACCAAAGCAGGGTGGGTGGGGGGGAATGCCAAGCCCACCACCACATCCACCTCCCCCCTCCCTGCTGTTACCCAGCTTTTTCTTGGCGTCCTCGAAGGCTTGCTCGAAGCCGAGCCGGGCGTCGGGGTTGGGGAACTCGAAGATGAAGGACTCGGTGCCGTCAGCTTTGGTGGTGCTGAGCTCCACCTTGTTGGGGGGGAAGGCCATGCTGAAGGACAGGGATTGCTTCTCCGACAGCTCCCGGTGGATGGCGGCCATCAGGTCCTTGATCACGTCATCCAGGCCCTTGGGACAGAGACAACACTTCAGCTCTCAGGGACGGGCCACCGCAAGCCCCATGCTTGATAACCCCCTGTCCATCTCCTGGGATCCTTCAGAGGCTGCCCCAACCTCTTTTGTGGCTTTGGGGTGCTTATGGCCACCAACCCTGCCACAGGCTCTCCCCTCTCGCTGAGCACATCCTGTGTGTTCCCACTGGGAACGCATCCAACCAGGGGACAGCTGCAGGGCCGCCATCCCCATACCTGGTGGGGGAAGCTGAGGGTCTCTGACAGCTTGCTGACTTGCCCCAGCGTGTTGAGGTCTTCATCCAGGCGGCTGATGCTTTTCTGGATGCTCTCCCTGTTGGTGGCTTGCGAGGCACCTGTGTGGGGACACACGCAGAGCATTAACCCCTCCCTCCCTGGCACTACCAGCCCGGGGGAGCCATGGGTTTTGGGGTGAGATGGGACACTCCAGCAGGCGGTGACAGACCTTTGACGATGTCCACATCCTCCAGGGGCAGCTTCCAGAGCAGTTTGTACTTGCTGGCGGTGTCGATCACGCTGGCCGCCGTGTACCTGGGAGGTTGGGGGGGATGGCCGAGCTGCACCCACAGCCACAGCCCCCTAAAGCCAGGCCAGCTGGCAGGGACGCCCAGGGGGTGTCCCCAAGCCTGGTGGTACTCACAGGCTCATGGAGCTGCGGCGGAGCGAGCCCGACTTGCGTTTCAGCGTGGTGCACACCAGCAGGTCCGTGAAGAGGAAGAAGGAGCGGTCCTTCTTCCCACCCACCGCCTTCTGTGGAGCAGTGGGAGACACCAGGGGGTTAGTGACCACCCCTCCTCTGTGCCAGTGCTGGGACAGGGCCCTGCCTCAGTTTCCCCATGTGCTGCCTTGCCCTTCCATCTGCCTGCTCCATCCATCCAGCATCCATCCATCCATCCATCCATCCATCCATCCATCCATCCATCCATCCATCATCCATCCATCATCCATCCATCATCCATCCATCCATCCATCCATCCATCCATCATCCATCCATCCATCCATCCATCCATCCATCCATCCATCCATCATCCATCCATCATCCATCCATCCATCATCCATCATCCATCCATCCATCCATCCATCCATCCATCCATCCATCCATCCATCCATCGCCTCCCATGGGCACACAGGCACCCCATGACCTGCAATCACAGCCTCCCACTGCCCACTCAGGGTGTGGTCCCATGGCCCCACAGGCCCTGCTCTTACCACTTCCACGACCATCTCCTGGCGCAGGAACCTGCGGAGCGGAGCCTGGAGCTGTGGGGGCAAGGAGACTCGTGGGTGGGAAGCCACTGCGGTGAGCTTTGTGACCTTCGTCCCTGCCCCTGCATCCCCCAGCTCAGAACTGGGACCCCAGCCCCTTCCCAAACCCCCAGGGGCCCACCAAGACCAAAGGATAATGGGGAAAGCGGGACATGGAGGGGAAAACAAGTGACCCAGCCTGGGGTGACCCAAAAGAGCAGAAATGAGGACATTTTGTGGAGAAGGAAAGAGTGTCCCCATCCAAAGACCCCCCCACATACGTCCTCCATCCCTTCGATGTGGGACTCAATCTCCTGCACGATCCGGGCGTTCCTCTCCACCTCCTCCGCGCTCTTCATGCCCTTGTTGATCCTCTCGGCCACCTGCTTGATGTTGCGCTGGGCGTCGATGAGGAAAGGGTGGTCGGGGTGGTCCTCTGGCGTGTGCTTCAGCAGGTCCTGCCGCGGGGACAGAGCCGGGCTGTCACCTCTGGCAACGCCTGGACACTGACACTGTCACTGCCCCAGCCCCTCCCACGCTGCTCTGGCTGCTGGGGATGGAAACCGGCGCCGAGGAGGGGGTGGACATGTCCAGCAGAAAGGCTGAGGGTAAGGGGACCATGGCGGGGTGGGGCAGCGGGGTGACTGTCCTCAGAGTGACCAGGAAGGCAGAGCCATGTGCACAACTGGGGATGCCAGCTTTGTGGCAAGGGGTGGGGAAAGGGGTCAGGAGAGACCCGAGAGCCCTGAAAGCTGAGTGGAGGCGAGGAGGATCCGTGGCCTCCCCCGCTGCTGGTGTGACACGGCCACCACAGTGTCACCCACCTTCACCAGCAGCTCGTATCGCGGGATCCTCTGCACAGGCTTGATCATCAGGTCGGACAGGGCCTGCTTCTCCTTGTTCTCCCGCATGCTTTGCTGCAAAACACCCGTGAGGGTCAAGGATGGGCCCCCTGGTGGGACACAGCAGGGACACAGCCTCCCACTAAGCCAGGATCACCCATTTTGGTTTGGGGTCCAAACTTCCACACCATCCCGAGCGATTCCAGTTCATCCCAACTGACCCTCTTTGCAACAAAACCAAGAAGGTGGGGGCGAAATTCCCAGTCTGGCAATAAATTTACTCCCATTAACTCCCATCCCGCCCTGCTTTAGATCGTGGCCAGGATCTGTGGAGAAAGAATCAGGACCCACCTCCAGGAACTTCATGAAAGCCGGCCGGGCTTCCTTGGCGATCCTGACGGCATCCTTGGCGTTGAGGAAGTTATCAATGTAGGCAGAGTAGATGTTCACCAGCACATCCTTGGAGAACTGGGAGGGGGGGAAACAGGGCTAGATCCAGCATGGATCATGGGCATACCGGGAGAGCCTGGAAGAAGCTGCCCCAAGGGTTAACTCTGGCTCTGGGCTGGCGCAGGGAGGGCTCACTCGCTGTCCGCCCACCTCGATTTTTCAGCCCTGACGTTTGTGCTCCCGAGGCAGAAACGCGGAGCTGCAGAGCCAGCCGGGAGCAGCAGCTCCCACCCTTATGCTAAGCAGACAGCAGGCCTGGAGATCGTCTCCTGTTCTCCATCCCAGGCCTGCTTGCCCCATCCTTTCATCACTCCCCTGCCTCCTGCTCCGAAACCTCTGCTCTGGGGCCGTGCCCAGGAGCGGGCACACCCGCATTCCCGGGGGGAATCGCCCCGCCGGGACCTACCGACTGCACCAGGAGGTCGCCCACTTTCTGCTTCTCGTGCCAGTTCTGCACGCAGTCGTGGATCTGCTCCAGGAACTGCTCGTGGTGCTCCAGCAGCTCGGGGATCTGGTCGAAGATCTCGTCCACCAGCGAAGGGTCGCACAGCAGAGAGTTCTCCGGCTGCTTCAGCGGCTTCATGTAACCCTGTGGGCAAGCAGAGGATCCATGGAGGTTTCCTCTCCCTCCCCAGCCAGTTTGGATCTCTCAGCCCATGTGAATACAGGGATGGATGGCACCCTGCAGCCGGGGGTTCCTCCAGGGGATGCTGGGCTGTGGGACCAGCCAGCAGGACCAGACAGGTTTTGCAACCCAGCCTCCCTGGGTGCCACCGCACTCAGCAAATCTCCACAGCTGTGTGGGGAGGGGGACAAGTCTGCTCAAGGAACCTGCATGGAACAGGATCCTCTGTCCCAGGGCCTTCAGAGCCATCTTTGCTGCCATGAGCCTTCACCACCTCCATCTGCCTGACCCAGCTTGGAAATCACAGCAACACGACCCCGGGATGCAAATGACGGAGTGCTCCTGATGGGATTTAGGGTGTTTGGAAGCAGGAGGGGCTGGATCAGCAGGATGCATCCACTGGGATGATCCACTAGACCACCACACAATGGCCAGCAAGCAACACTCAGGGCCAGCAGGTCCTCAGTGAGGTTGGGTGGGTGGCTCTGCTATGAAACCCCTTTCCTCTATCCATGGGGCAGAGCTGCAGAGCGGAGGAGTGCCCCTGGAATGGGAGAGATGGATTTGCAGGGGACGCAGCAGGATGTGGAAGGTCTTCTCAAGCCTTGCCACCCCCTCAGTCTGAGCAGTACAGTGTGCTGGTGGCTTTCAGGATGTGTGGAGGACCACGGAGCTGAGCTTTGAGGACAGGACCCATCTCCAGTGGCTTCAGACCTCTCCAAACAAGTGGGTAAAGGAGTCATCCCCCAAGGATCAGGTTCCTCAAGCTGATGCCAGGTATCTCGTGGAGACCCAAGTTAGAAGGACCAAATCCATCCTGAGGCTCCTAACCCCCTTCACCTGCCTACTGTGTCCAGCACCTCCAGCAGGAGCTGGGATGGACTGTGCCATGTATCCCGTGCTTCCCACACTGGGCAGAGGAGCACGGAGACAGCCCTTGCTGCAGCACACAGCGACAGCAGCACCACCTGGCTTGGCTGGAAGATGATGCTCCAGGGTGGTCTTTGTCCCATGCTAAGTGCCACCAAGCCACGTCAAGGATCTGAGCAGCTGGGACAGGGAGCTGAGGACACCTGGAGCCCTCTGATCCCTTCCAGAAAGCCAGGTCCCCTCTGGTGGCACTGTGTCAGGACAGGTCCCATGGACAAGAGCTCCCACCTGTGTCCCCTCCCACCTGAGAGGATGCACAGACCATGGGACAGACTGTCTCCATGCCAAGACCAGCAGGGACCAGCCCCAAAGCCTGTACAGCTCCCCCAGAATCAGCCCCAGAGCCAGGGTCCTCTTGCCCCTCAAAGCCAAGGTCTGCACTGGCAGCAGCAGTCCTTCCCCTCCTGCAGCACATCTGTGTCCACCGTGGGGGGACACTGTGGGGCATTTATAGGAAGAGCCCACGGCAGTGTTGGGATGGAGTGCCCCATGCCCTTGAGGACTGTCACAGAGGTCCCACAGGCACTGCTTTTGCAGAGCTCGCAGTTTGTGGACAAGCCACACCTCGGCCAGGTGACGTCTGCAGGGCGTTGACCATCATTAACCTGCTGAAACACCTTCATTAACATCTGAAACGTGGGGTGGACCCTCGGGCCAGGCTGCTCCAGGGGGTTTGGAACCAGCTCAGCAAAAAAGCCTGAGAAAAACCTTTGGCTCGGGTCTGCAGGTGATGATCCGAGCAGGAAACGGGAGCACTAGGGAACGGGGGATTTCAGGGGTCCCCCATCACGGCAGGGCCATCGGGAGATGGGGTGCAACACGAGGAGGAGCTTTTGGAAGGCAAGCAGAGCCAGGGACTTGGGGACACGCTACGTGCCAGGTGACAACACACTGGGAATGTCACAGGCTCGCTTCGGGCATGGAGGAAACTCCCACACCGCCGTTCTTGACACCGCTGTCACAGCGCTCCCACTTCTGCTCCTGCTGTCCCCAACATCCCACCCTGCCACCCCAATCCTCCCCGGTGCCACGGAGCTCCCGGCACAGCCCCCAGCTACAGCCGGGGCTCCCACCTGGGGTGACCCCGCTGCCCACGCCGTGCCGCGCTTTGGGGTGTCGCACCCCGTGCCGTGCCACCTTACCTGCATCAAGGTGCGCAGGGACTCCACGTAGGACTGCTCGGTGTCCAGCAGGGTCATGATGACGTGTTTCCTCATGTCCTGCCCGGGGGGGAGAGACACACGAGTGTTTTGGGGTGACCCGGGGCGGGGGAGCTGCGCGCCGGCGGTCGGGGCCGGCGCTGGGGCTGGCTGGGGAGGCTGAACACCGGAGGAGCCCGGCTGGCGTCCAGCTCCCCTGCGCTGCCTCTCCACCCCGATGGAGGAATCCGGGAGGATTAGGAAGTACATGACACCGAGCGCACAGACGCCTGGTTTCCTCCGCGGCCGCGTCAGGAGCCCGCCCTGGAGCTCACAGCCCTACATGGGTCGGTGCCGGAGCCCTCTGGCTCTCCAGCGGCTCCGCTCCGAGCGGACCCGTAGGAATTCGCCTCCCGCCCAGCACCCCGGGCACCCTGGGGCTGGGCTGTGGCCCCACGGGAGGCGCATCCGTGGGGTGGTGGCGGCACGGGGGGCTGGCCCTGTGGGATGGGCCGCCAGCCTTAGCAAGCAGATGGGTCGGGGTCTTCTTGCTTGTGGGGCTCAGGGACCCCTCTTGTGTGTGCACTCCCTGCAGCTCAGCCCGGGGGCCCAATGCGCCAGAGCCCAGGGCACGGGACACGCCAAAAGTTTTGGGTGTGAGATGTTCCTAAGGCTCTGAGTGCAGAGTTCTGGGTGTGAAATGCTTCAAGGCTGCTGGCTGGGAGACACCCCAAGAGATTTCGGTGGCAGATGCCCCAAGGGCCCTGGGCCCCAAACGTTTTGGATGCAGAAATGCTCCAGAGGTGCAGTGATACCCCGGAAGTTTTGTGTTTGGATACACTCCAGAGATTCCGGGTGCAGAGACACCCCGAAAGTTTTGCATGTGAAGGAGAGACTCCAGGTGCAGAGATATCCCAAAAGCTTTTGGTGCAGAGATGCCCTGGGTGCACAGATACCCCAAAGGTTTTGCATGTGCAGAATCTCCAGAGACCCTGGGTGTGAGACACCCCAAATGTCCTCAGTCTGGTGGGATGAGCCCCTGTCCCCTGGACACATGGGGCCGTGTCCTCCCCAGTGGGGACACAATGAGCTGTGAAAGCTGCTCTGGAAGAAGTATGACCACCCTCACCATGGTGAGGATGGAGAGAGCATGGAGAGGGAGAGAGCATGGGGCATGGAGAGAGGCCACCATGCCCCTCGTGGTCCCCAGGGAGCAACGGAGAGGGATCCTGGCCAGATCCCACTCTAGGACAGAGCTGTGCCTCAGTTTCCCTGCTCCCCACCAGGCTGCTGATGAAACCAAGCATGGAGGAAATTCTTGTCTAGAGCCAAATACTGGTGACGGGTCCAAGGCTCTCCAGGAATCAGGAAACCATGGTGATATTGGGAACACCAGCTGAGACCTCCCCACTCGGTTAGAGAGCTCATAAACACTCTCACTGCTGGATTAATCTGTTGCAATTACAGACGGATGGGCACTCACTGGAGGATGGAGCTTAGGGGAATCTGATGCCCCAAACTGCCTCAGTTTCCCCAACCCTCACCCAGCCTGTAGTTCCTTGCTGGTCGTTTTTTCCCTGGAGCTGTCCCGGCTCAGCACCAAAGGGAAGGGTCAGGCCCAGGGGGATGCACAGGCTCAGCTGCACCAGCAGCTGGGGATTTGCAGCAGCGGGGACACGCAGGATGAGGCCCAACTGTTGGCAAGAGGATTTTTTCCCCCATTAGAGCCACCACCATTACCCCGGCAGGGGCAAATTCCTGCTGGGATGAGCAGAGCTGGGCGAAAGGCACCATCCCAGCAGGGCAAAGCCATCCGTGGGCAAAGGCAGGACGTGCCCCGCTGCACTCCTTACCCCAGCAAAGCCTCTCCGCTGGGGGGGCTGAAGATGCTTCAGTCTCCATCTGCTCTCCCTGGGGACGCCCCCACCTCACCTTGGCCTCATCCTGCCTCCCCCGGGACGCTCAGCACCCTCGGGATCAGCCCCTGCTGCCCTGGGAATCGGGGTATTTCCCACCAGCCGACGCCTCCGCCGTGTAAATCAGCACTGGGGGAGGGTGGGGGCGGCGGTGGCAGCGATGGCTCCAGCCCCCCCATCACCCTCTCCGGGCGGGAGCACCCCCCCCCCCCTCCCCGCGATCCAGAGAATCCCGGGGGTGCCGAGCCGAGGACGAGGATGAGGATGGAGGCACCGTTGCCACGGCAATCGCGGCGCAGACCCCACAGGTGCCGGGGTTCTGCACACACGTGCCCAAACGTGACGCATCCATGCGCCCCCACCTCACCCCCGCACCCCACCGGCGACCCCCCACCCCCGCCCCCAGCCCCGGGACCCCTTTTGCCATCATCACCTCGGTGCCACCGCGGCTGCCGCAGCCTTTCTCCGGCGGCTCCTCGGCCGCGCCGCTGAGCCCGGAGGTGGCGAAGGCCGCGTCGATGCCGTCCCCGATGTCTCGCATGTCCTCCAGCGCGATGGTGAACTGCGCCAGAGTCCTCACCATCTGCAGCATGCGGGTCCCGGGGGTCGGTCCGTCCCACGCGGCCCAAGGAATCGCGCAGAAATTCCCTCTCTGTCCCTCTCTATCCCCAGGTGTCCGCCCCGAGCCGGAACGCTGCGCCGGGATGCGGCGGGGAGGGGAATAAAAGCCAAGGCGCTATTTATATCGCCGGGCTCCGGCGTGGATGTGGAAGTACCGGGGATGTACGGAAAGCGCTCCCGCAGAGCGGCAGCGGGCTGCGAGGCTGCGCCTGCGTCCGTGGCCACGCGAGGGTCCCCGGCCCCCGGAGCTGGCCAGGCACGGGCGGGAGGCAGAGCCGTGCCCACGCAGACACGCGCGGATGCGGGCAGGGCCGGATCCCGCCGAGGGATGCTGCTGGAAAGGCTTTGCCCAGGGAGGATGCTGGGGGGTTGGGGGGGGGGGGGAGCTGATGCTTTTTCGGGGCCTGTGAGTTTTTTTGGCGAAGGGGGACGCACGGGTGATGCTGGGCTGCTCAGCATCCTTAGGGGCTCCATTCCTGTGAGTATCCCCCTCCTTGACCTTGCAGGCAGGGAAACTGAGGCACGCCCCCTTTCTCCCCACGGCATCATCACCTCAGCACCCACAGCCCCGCTGGCCGGGTGATGCATCCTGCCCAGATCTGTTTGTAACGCTCCCCTCCTGCTTCGTTAATTAAATCTAATTAGCCGCTCACCCCGTTTCCACAGCAACGGCGTGCAGCAGGGCTGCATCCTCTCGTTGCAGCCAGTAAATTTCCTCTTGGAAGTGAGGATGACGAGCATCCCACCCCGGGAAGGGCGCGCGGCAGGGAACGGACCACTCGGGGCAGGTAATGGGAGCTGCAGGAGCTGTCAGTGCACGCAGGGATCAGCGAGGAGGGAACGCTAATTGCAACCAGGTAACCAGGCTGCTCTCAAGGCAGCAGCAGCATCCCACAGCTGCAGTGCCCTGGTCATCCCAGCTGTTGGAATGCTGGGTTTATTTGGTTTGCAATCCCGGATCTGCTTGGGTTGCAGTCCTGAGATCTTCTGGGATCCAATCCCAGACCCATTTCTGCTGTAATCTCAGATTCCTTTAGGCTGCCATCCTAGAACAAGTTTTGTTGCAAGCTTGGATCCATCTGCATTGCAATTCCAGAGCCATCTGGATTGAAAACCTGGGCTGTTCTGAGCTCCAATCCCAGTTTCATTCTGGTGGTAATCCCAGACACATTTGGGCTGCAATCCCAAACCCATCTCAGTTGCAATCCTGGGCATATCTGCATCGTAAAATGGGATTCATCAGGGATAAAATCCCGGGCTCTGCTGGAATCCTACTGCAAACATGCTTCTGTTGCAATCCCTGTTTTATTTGGGTTCCAATTCCACATCCATTTGGGTTCCAATCCCAGAACAAAATGTGTTGCTAATCTAGGTCCATCTGGATTCCGATTCCAGACCCTTCTGTTTACAGTCCTGGGTGCTGCTTTTGGGTTGTAATCCCAAACCCACCTGGATTGCAAGTCCAGGCCCAGCTGGGCTGCAACACTTTGGGTTGCTATCCCAGACCCATTTATTTGCCATCCTGGGCCCCATCTGTGTTGGAATCCTGGGCCCATTTGGGTTCCAACCCCAGACCCATCCAGCTGTGATCTCAAACCCATTCCTTTGCAATTCCAGAACCATTTGGGTTGCAATCACAGACCCACCAAGGATTCAAACCTAGGTCCAGCCGCATTGCAATCCCAAATCCATCTGTGCTGCAACCCCAATCCCATTCCTTTTGCAATCCCTACCCCATTCCTGTTGCAATCTCAGACCCAACAGGGAAGCCAGCCTGGGTCCATCTGCATGGCAATGCCAGATCCATTTGGGCTGCAATCCCAGAACCACTCCTGTTGGAATCCTGGACCCACCTGGCTCGCAGTTTTGGACCCGCTTGGCCTGTAACCCCAGATCCATCTGGGCTGCACTCCCAATCCAATTCCTCCTGCAATCCCAGACCCAGCAGGGATGCAAACCTGGGTCCAACCACATTGCAATTCCAGGTTCATCTGAGCTGCAATCCCAATCCCATTCCTCTTGCAATTCCAGGTTCATTTGAGCTGCAATCCCAATCCCATTCCTCCTGCAATCTGGGACCCACCAGGGATGCAAACCTGGGTCCAACTGCATTGCAATCCCCAATCCCTCTGGTTTGCAATTGCAATCCAATTCCTCCTGCAATCCCATTCCCACTCCTCTGGCAATCCCATTCCCATTCTCGGGCAATCCCATCCCTGTTCCTCGGGCAATCCCATTCCCACTCCTCGGGCAATCCCATACCCACTCCTCTAGCAATCCTATAATCCCATCCCCACTCCTCGGGCAATCCCATTCCCATTCTCGGGCAATCCCATCCCCACTCCTCTGGCAATCCCATTCCCGTTCCTTGGGCAATCCCATTCCCACTCCTCTGGCAATCCCATTCCTGTTCCTCGGGCAATCCCATCCCCACTCCTCAGGCAATCCCAGCCCCACTCCTCTGGCAATCCTATAATCCCATCCCCACTCCTCTGGCAATCCCACTCCCATTCTCGGGCGATCCCATTCCCGTTCTCGGGCAATCCCAGCCCCACTGCAGTCCGGTCCCTGCCCGGTTCAGCCCCAGCCGGCCCCGGCGCTGCCGTGACCCGGCGGCTCCGCCCGCAGCACCGCCCCGAGCCCTCCCCCGGCACCGCCCGTCCCCGGGGCGAGCAGGGCGATCCCCCCATGGCAGGAGAGCCTTCCCCACTCCCCGATCGCCACCTTTGGCTCAATCCCTTCATCCAGCCCAGCGTGTCCCGGGAACACTGCAAGGAGACTCTCCGCTGTCGGCTGGGGAGGCTGCGCTTCTCCCAACCCCTCGGGATGTGAGGGAGGACGGCTGGGGAAGGGTTAAACCCGTCCTGCCCGGCGGAGGGAAGCAGCGGGGCCGAATCCCGCTGTGCTGTCGGGGGCCCGGTGGGGGTCACCTCTCCATCACCCGGGGATGCAAACCCCGGAGCGATGCGGCCGGCCGAGCCCGGACCCCCCTGCGAGCGGCCCGCAGCCCACAGGAAATTCCTGGGAGTGTTTGGCCACTCCAACAGCGCTGCCTATTTTTAGGGCTGTCTAAAATATGAGCCGGTTATTTTTAGCAGCGCGGCTCTTTGTAAACACCTTTAGATTTCCTTTCGGACCAGCCCCTGTTGTGGTTGTTTTTTTTTTTTTTTTTCCCCAACCTGAGCGTTTCCTCCCCCAAAACCCCAAATCCTCTTGGGAAACGCGTGCCAGTTCCTTAGGATGGAGCCAAGGGACTCATCCCCCATCCCAAGGCTTGTGCCAGCGTGGCAAAATGTTCCTGAAAACCCAAAGATGGAGAGGAACCGGCACTGGGGGTTTGGGGGTGATTCAGCAGCACCCCAAACCTGGGATGGGGGCCAAGGAGAGGCTTTTCCCCCCAGCTTTCCCTCTGACACTGGAAATACAACCCTGAAGAAGGATGGGAACTCTCCTATCTTGATTTATTTTCTTTTTTAATTAGGCTCAGGGAGCAACCCCATCATTTTGCTTTTCCCTGTGCAGGAATATCGACGCAGGAGGAGTTTGAGCATCCCCAGGGATTTTAAAACATCCTAAAATATTTGGGAAAAGGCCATGGTATATTGTGTCCTGCCTCCACCCCCGCAAACAAAGAGGCATCGATGGAGGAAAGTCCTAAAACATCCATTTTTTAAACAAACAAAGGCCAAAGGGAGAGTAGGAATGTACATTCCATGAGGGATCACACAGATTCTGGCCCTTGAGCCCGGGCTGAGGCCGTGCACACATCAGTGCATGGAATGATGATGTTTCCAGGCACTCTGAGGACTCCCCCCACTCTCCCAAACCCTGGTGATTGCCTCGTGCTGTCACCACCACTGTCTGGGGTGCTAAAATCACATCCCATGGGAAGGGGGATCTCTGCATCCCCAGAGATCATCCCAAAATTCCCACAGCACTCAGTGTTTCTCCCTTTCTTTGGTGTAATGAGTTGTGCCAGCACCCAGCCATAACCTGAGTGAGCTGCAGCAGGGATTTTGTCCCTGAGACCCTCTACTGGGGCAAAAAATATCCAGATTTAGGGGGGGAAAAGACCACTTTGGGAGTGGGATTTGCTGCTCAGGGCCTTCCTGCAGCTGCTGAAGGAGGAGCTAACCCTGCCACAAGCAAAATTATTCCCACCCCTCCAAAACACGCCAAAATTTTAAGAGTAAATAAGTACAAGTTGTTTTCCTTCAATTACAGCTCAGCTCATGATTCTCTAGGGTGTCACAGTAGGGTTGTGCTAGGAGCTACCTGAATCTTGGCACCTCCTTGAAACCAGCATTCCCAGTTTGAAAGAATCTGCAATTTCTGCACCTTTTCTTTCCCTGTATGCTTGTTCCCAGGGTAGATCCCACTAGAGGGAGCTGGGACATAGTGGGAGCCACTGGTCCACGGGGACAGTGCACGGTGAATTCCCAAGCTTAACAATTCTAACACATCCTCAGCTCTATTTCCACCAAAACTCCAGAAAGAAAAGGCTTGGAAATAAACTGGACCTGCTTCCATCCATCCCAATGCAATGAGCAAACACCTCTGCAACAAACAGCATCATCCTGGCATGTAAAACTTCCTTGTGCATGCAGAAAAGCCCCTGGCTGGCACCATCTCCCAAAACAGGATGATGCTATTCCATCCAAGCCTGTATTGCCTCAATCACTCGGCCTCTGTCAGGAAATCACTCAGGGGAAAAAAAAAAAAAAAATCACATTCTGTCCTCTTGGGAAGTATTAAAGCCAGAGGTTGGATTGGGCTCTGTAGGATTTTCAAACCTAAGCAGCCTGTCCCTTGGGATCAGGGATGCCCTGCCCTATGTCCCACAAGTGCCATAAAGTTGGGGGATGGCAGCCACTGCCATCCCTGGGCACTAATCACCTCCATTCCACGGTGCCAGCCACCTTTTTGGGATATCAGCCCATCCCTGGGCACTAATCACCTCCATTCCAAGGTGCCAGTCACCTTTTGGGGCACGTCAGCCCATCCCTGGGTACCAACCACCTCCATTCCATGGTGCCAGTCACCTTTTTGGGGCACATCAGCCCATCCCTGGGTACCAATCTCCTCCATTCCACGGTGCCAGCCACCTTTTTGGGATATCAGCCCATCCCTGGGTACCAATCACCTCCATTCCACAGTGCCAGTCACCTTTTTGGGGCACATCAGCCCATCCCTGGGTACCAATCACCTCCACTCCATGGTGCCAGCCACCTTTTGGGACAAATCCCATCCCTGGGTACCAACCACTGCCATCCCCGAGAACAAGTCACCTCTTTTTCCAGGTGTCACCTCATCCCTGTCTTCCAATCCCTCCCTTCCTGCTACTAGCCTCTGACCTCTGAATAACAGCCAACCATCCCTGGGACCTCCAGGTGCTGGGGAAGCCACTGCCATGGGAACAGGAGGACCTGTGGCACAGAAGAGGGGCCGTGCCCGAGCCTGCTCGACGCCGCAGGGAATCACATCCGGGGCTGCATTCCCTCCCTGCCCAGCCTCTCCCTGCTCTCCCACGGGTAAGGAAAGTCCGAGCTGCCCTCCAAAGAGTAACTTCTTGAGAGGAAATAAGAGCATAAATCAGCAGCTCTGATTCAGCCCTGCTTCAGTTACTAATAATATTCCCATGTTTATTCGCAGGCCCGGGGCTGGAGATGTTTGCTTTTCCCTCCGCCGTGGTTTTTCCCAGGCTCCCAGCTCACAGAGGAGCATTGATTTGGTCAGGGATGCTCCCATGGAGAAACCCGGCAGCACCACCCCCTCTGGGATGAGGAGGAGGAGGAGGAGGAGGAGGAGGAGGAGGAGGAGGAGCAGGGCAGCTTCAGCCCCAGTGCCCGGGAATTCAGCTGTTTTCCCTTCTTGGACTTCTCGGCTGCGGTGATTCATCCCGGGAGGACACGGCCTGGCTGCAATTCTGCTTTTCAAGTGTGAGGAGAAAAAAAAAAAAAAAAAAAAAAAAGGGAATAAAAAATAAAGGAGTTGGGGCAATTTTTCCAAGGCAGGGTGGAAGGATGCTGGGCATCCCTGTGCTGTCCAGGGGAGCAGCAGCGCCGGGAGCGGTGCCAGTGGGATGGGGAACGCGGAGCTGTAGGAGACTCATCTCCCAAAGCAACAAAAATTCCTCCTCTAAATGCACAGTGAGGCTTTTCCTGTGGGATTTTCACCAGAAATCGGGGCTTCCACCAATGACACTGGGGTGAGGGGCTCTCCCCTCTGCCAAAATTCAAAGCTCAGGATTGTGCTGGTGCATCTCCTTCATCCTCCCTGCGCTGCTGGCAGCATCCCATGGATCCCCCCTCTCCATGCCCCCCTTCCCACCCGACTGGAGATGCTCACCCCAGTTTCACCCTCCCCAGCTACCATCCATCCCCTGGCACGTTTGCAGAGCCCTTACAAAACCAGTGGTCCGGGGCAGAGCTGGGGGCTTGTGGCCCCCCGTTTGCTGCCAGCCTTTGCCGAGGCCTGGAGCAACTTTCACCAAATATGGAAGGTTTTTTTTGCCTCCGGTTTTCGGCACGCAGGCCACGGCCCAAGAGCGCAGCTTTCCAGATGCTGAGGTCAGCCCAGCTCTTCTTCCCTCCCCCTGCTCCTTCCCTGCTGCCTCCCAGTGGGCTTGGCCCTGCACCCACCAGGACAGGAGTAATTCCACCCCCTCAACTCACTGGAATCCCTGGATCCCCCACCAGCATCCTCTGCTGCTGGCACAAGCCTGACCCCGCACCCCACACCACCCCAAATGCAATGGTTATGAGGATTTTGGGGGACAAGGAAGCCAGGGAGAGGGGTACCCGATGCTGGCGCTCCCTGCCATCACTGCTGGATGCCAGGCTGGCACAGGTGGGTGGGAGGTGCCCTGGCTGGTGGAATGGGGCCAGAAGTCTTGGGACAGCCAGGAGGGAGCCAGCCTGGCATGCAGGGAGTGATGGGCACAGGAGGTGTTCGGTACCCAGGAGCTGATGGGGATCCAGGTCTCCACGTGGAGCCAGAATTCCAAGCACACCCGAAGCCAAGAGGTATCCAGGAGTCAAAGATGATGGATGCTCAGGAGCTGATGGCTGCTCAGGAGTTACCCTGGAGTCCATGGGCACCCAGAAGCCAACGGGGACTCCCTGGGTACCCAGGAGCCAATGGATGCCCAGGATCCCAAAGAGACTCTGGGCACCCATGGATCCACAAGCACGAAGGAGCTGAAGGACACCCAGGAGCCAACAGACACTCACAGGCTTACGGGCATCCAGAGGCCATGGGCACCCAGGAACTGATGGATGGCCAGCATCCAACAGGTACCCAGCAATCCACGGACACCCAGAAGCCACTGGGCACCCAGAGGGGATGGGGATGCAGGAGCTGATGGATTCCTAGGATCCAACAGGTGTCAGGAGTCCATGGACACTCTCAAGTCCAGAAGTAATCACAGGCCCCCATAAGCTGATGGCCCCTCAGGTGCCAACCAGTACCAGGAGTCCATGGGCACCCAGAAATGTCATCCAGCTGCTGACAGATAGCCAGGAGCTGACAGATGGATTCTTAGGATCAGGCAAGTGCTAGAAATCCGTGGGCACCCACAAATCCACAAGCACCCAGGAGCTGATGGACACCCAGGAGCTGATGGAGGAGGTAGGAGAGCTGAACACCCCATTCCATGCCCCTGCCAGGATTTCTCCTGTCCCTCCTGCCTGGATCCCTCCTGGAAGCAGCTGAGGTACACAACCACCAGCCTTCACCCAGCTGTGCCCCACAGACTCCGTGGGTCCCCTCACCCTGCTGCAAGCAGGACAGCAGGGAGCTGGGGATGGGAACCACAGACCTCGCCAGGAACGCCCACAGCCCACGTCACTATCACAGCCAAGGCGAGAGGTGACAGCTTCCCTGCCCTGTCACTGTCACAGCACACCCTGGGGTGGGGGGGGAAGGGGAAGCAGGGGGGGTTCAGCATCCACTGACCTGCGCCAGGTTTGGACGATCGAGGGACGAGTTCCCTCTCCGCTCACCGAGGCTCTGAGCCATCTACATCCCATCTCACCGGGGTTTTGGGCAACCCAAAAAAAACCAAAAAGGACCAAACCCGATCCCCTACCGCTAGCGACGGTGTTTCTGCCGAGGGGTCAGGATGAAACTCTCCCAAAAAAAAAAAAAGAGCAAGAAGAGGGATGCCAAATCAGGGCAGGCCGACGAGTCTGCTGCTACTCCAGCTAAAAAAAGCAGGAAACCATATCCCAGGCTCGGAGATGCCAATCTTCCCATGCAAACAACTCCCTTTTTGTTTTTTTTGGAGAGTATCGGAGGGCTCGGGAACAGGCAGTCACAAATAGCAGCTCCACGGCACCACCAAGGAAACCTTCTCCAGCCCCGGGGACCCTGCAGGGATGCTGGTGACCCCACAGCAGGATGGTGGCTTCTCCAGGGGGCACCTGGTGGTGGCTGTCCCCTCATTGGGATGGTGACACCTCCAGAGGAAACCTGGTGGTGGGTACTACCACGGGTGTCCTCTTTCCCAGCACATCCCAGCAGGGATGTCCTGGTGGGGTTCACAGGTGTCCTGGATGTCACTGGTGGGGTGGAAGGTGGTGGTGGCCATCTCCTTGATCCCAAAAGGAGACATGCCTGGGGTTTCTAGGATGACGCAGGACAAGGGGGTCACGCAAGCCCAACGCCTGCTCCCTCCAATCCTTCCACCGCTGGGATTAAAGGGATTCTACTCAAAATACCCTGCACAAGGTACAGGGGAGCACCAGGCCTGGGGACAGCCCCCAGCTGCACCCAGGAATGGCAGTCATGAGGGCAGGAACTGGACAGACTGGGATCAGCCTCCTGTTCCCCGGAAGCTGAGTGGCTCCAAAGGGAATTTGCACAAAGAGTGAGTTACTGGAATACTTTTACCCAGATGCTGATTTTCGTTCTCCTTCCCATTGGCCGGGCCGCAGTTCCCAAAGAACCAAAAGCAAACACACTATTTTTAGAGAAGAGTTCATTTACTGGAGCCATTCCCTTTGAAATTCCTCACTCATCCTCTCCATGGAAACCAAGGGAGTCCAGAGAAACAGCCCCACCGGGACCAACCATCAGAGCTTTAAAAAGAGACACATTGAGGGAGAGGGGGTGGAAGTGGCTGATTTTTCTTCACTGGACACATCCTGGCCTGGAAGCACCACGGTGGAAATGGCAAGGCTTTTGTTTTGGTGGGCTCTGTCTGTGCAAGCCAGGCTAGATGCCTTCAGGAGGGGACATCCTGGAAGATGGACCATGTTCTCTTGGAAAATCACGCCTGGATGGCGTGTGGGGACTGTTGTCCTGGATAGGTGGTGGGAATGGGTGGAGAGGGATGGTTGGATGGGAGCATGGACATGGATGGAGGTTGATGGAGATGGGAGGAGATGGATGAAGATGGGTGGATGGATGGATGATGGATGGATGGATGATGGATGGATGGATGGATGGATGATGGATGATGGATGATGGATGGATGGATGATGGATGATGGATGGATGGATGGATGGATGGATGGATGGATGATGGATGGATGATGGATGATGGATGGATGGATGGAAGGATGGATGGATGGATGGATGGATGGATGATGGATGGATGGATGGATGGATGGATAGATGGATGGATGATGGATGGATGGATGGATGGATGGATGGATGGATGATGGATGGATGGATGGATGGATGGATGATGGATGGATGATGGATGGATGATGGATGGATGATGGATGATGGATGGATGATGGATGGATGGATGATGGATGGATGATGGATGGATGATGGATGGATGATGGATGGATGGATGGATGGATGGATGATGGATGGAGGGATGATGGATGGATGGATGGATGGATGATGGATGATGGACGATGGATGGATGGATGGATGGATGGATGGATGGATGGATGGATGGATGGAAGGATGGGAGTCTCCTTCCCTGTTTTCTAGGGCACGCCCTGAGAGAAGAGGAAACTGTACTGGCCAAAGCCCAGTGCTGCCTTGCTGCCCCTTCCCTTCATGTGAGGGCACCTCCTTCTCCATCCTGGATTTAGGAGAAGCTCCTGCTGCAGCTCTGAAGCTGTGGGAAGCCCCATGGGACCTGCTGTGACCTGGTGAGGGAGAGCTCAGCAAGGGGAGACCTCAGCTCATCACCTCGCTGGACACTCCCATCACACAGGGATCAATTTCCAGGGGAAACCTCCCTCTTCAGAAATGCCCCTGGGAAAGGCTCTAAATCAGAGAATGAGAGAATCACAGAATGGTTTGGACCAGATGGCACTCTAAGTTCATCTTGTTCCTACCCCCTACCATGGGCAGGGACACGTCCCACTAGAACAGGCTGCTCTAAGGCCCATCCAGTCTGGCCTTGAACATTTCCAAAGATCCCACAACCCTTGCAATGATGGATTAAGGCTGCAGGAACAAGCCCTGGGAAGCTCTGAGCTTCCATCCCAGCTGGGTTTGGCAGGAGGTTACCTGAAGGTTACATCACAAGGGAGGCCGACCTGCTGCTTCCCTGGCAGGAGCAGATGGAAGAAGAAGGCCACCTCCTCCCAGAAGCTTTGGAGGCATGTGATTTTCCATGGAAAAGCCCAGGCATCTGTGCACAGATGCAGGCAGGGTGCAGGCAGGCTGCCCAGTGCATCTCTGAGAATATATCCCTGCACCAGGGCCCTCTCCATACCCCCACGTGTGTATCCCTGCACCAGGGACCTCTTCCCTTAATCATATGAATTATTTAGAAGTGCCACTAGGTGCACAGCCTCGTCTTGGGGACCTGCCAATGTCCCCAAGGCAGCACCAGCCAAAGCTCCAGGAGGTTCCTCATTAACCCATTTTAATTATAGTGCTCGAAGATTCTGTAGCACTTTGCAGCCCCTGATCGGAGAAGACAAAAAAACAGACCTAAACTGGTCCATCAGGCAAAAAAATGCTGCCAAATTCCCCCCAAACTCCCTTTGTGAGTGTCCCATACATACCTACATGCATCCCTGTAGCAGGCCCTCTCCATCCCCCCCTGTATGTGTATCCCTGCACGCCAGGACTCCCTGTGCAGGGATGCACATCCACACAAATCCCAGGGATTTCCCTGCATGCACAAGCTCCAGAACCAGCCTCTCCCTGTGTACCCCAGCCCCAGGGAGCTCCTGGTGCCTCCCAGCTGCAGGACTGTGGGTCTCTCTGCAGGCTGGAAGCCCAGCTCCTGCCGAGCCCATTCCAGCCTCCCACCCTCGCTGCAGTCCCTGGATCCTGCCAAGAGCCTGACCTTTGGATCAGGCAGCCACGGGCCAAGGCCAGCCCCCAGGACCAGCTCAGCCCAGGGCTAACCCTGTCGCTCCAAGGCTGGATCCTGCCCCACCAGCACAGGCCTCAAAGGATGCACATCCCACGTGGATCATCCCCCCACCCCGGTGGAGCTCGCTGCCTAATTAATTAGAGGCTTTTAATTAAAGCTGGGGGGGACAAGGGACAAAGCAGCCCTGTTCAAAGCGCTGGCGCTGAGGAAGGGAAGGGGCAGAAATGGGCAGAGTTAAGGGGATTTTTGGCACCAGGGAAAGGAAGAGACAAAAATGGGCAGAGATAAGGGGATTTTGGGCACTGGGGAAGAGTAAAAATTGGGCTGAGTTTAGGGGACTTTGTCACCAGGGGAAAAAAAAAAGCGGTAAAAACGGGCAGAGTTAAGTGAATTTTGGCACCGGGGAAGGAAAGAGGTAAAAAATGGGCAAAGATAAGGGATTTTGGCACGGGGGAAGGAAAGAATAAGAAATGGGCAAAGATAAGGGATTTTGGCAGTGTGGAAAGAAAGAGACAAAAATGGGCTGAGTTAAGGGGATTTGGGCTGGGTCACCCCCCTGGACACGTTGCCTGGCCCCGTGCCACTGATCCCAGGGTGGATCCATGCCACTGACAGGCACCATCACCTGATCCCAGCCAGCTTCTCCCCGCTCCATCCCACATCCCACCTCTCCGAAGGGCTGCCTGCGTGCCTCAGTTTCCCCCCACTCCAGCATTTCGCTGAGCACGGCAGATCCAGGGACGCAAAACCCGGGCAAACCATTGGAGCAGGGAGAGGAAAGCCAAGATCTGCCCATTCCCACCTCTACCCTGCAGCTGCTTTGATTAGAGATTTCCAGTTACACCAAAAAACGAGACAACACCCAGCCACAGCCCCAAAGCTGGGGATTTACAGAAATGGAACGGAGGGAAACTAAGCCCAGAGATGACAAACTTCAGGCCAGCGCACGGACCCGACCTCTGAGCTGTCCCCACAGCGAGGAGGAGCTTCTGGAGGATCGGGGATGAGCTGGGAGGGAGGATGCTGGGGAGGAAAGGGGGTGGTTGACGCAAGCTTCCCTGGGAACGTGACCCCGCCGTTCCCCTCCGGGATCCCCCTCCATCCCTGATGGCTTTTCCGGGGTGCGGCCGCCCCGCTTGGGGAGCCGCAGGTGGGGAAGGCAGCGGCCGGGGCGCCGGGGGCCGCGTTCCCACGGCTGCCGTGCTCCCCAGAGGTGCTATATTTAAATCAATACTTTCCTGTTTAATCCGAGTGCTGCTAAGTCAACAAACACAGCAAGACAGCGAGCGTACCTAATTTTCCATCCCCAGACGGATTCGGCCACGCGGGGAAGGAAGATCCAAGGGGTTGCCAGTCTGGCAGCAAAATGGGCCCCAAATCCACCCCAAAAGTGTCCTAAATGCATCCTGGCTTGCTGCTAGGCTATGTGGGGCTGCACATGGGTGCGCGCACATGTGCTGTTCTGTGCTGCCCATTCCAGCAGCTTTTGGGGTGCTGGAAGCAGGGAAAAGTCTTTATCTTGAGTTTTGGGGTTTTTTTCTCCCGTAGGATCTGCCAGAGTGGGATGTGCTGCTAACGACCCCCGAGGAATTAAAAGCCCACCATCAGGCACAGGGTGAAGGAGCTCTTCTGCACCCAGGGTGAACTGGATGGCTCCAGCCCCATGGAGAATTGCTGGAAAGCACCCAGGACAAACAGTGCTGCCCCCGAGGGAGAATGCCACGTTAACCTCTCTGGGCGGGATGTGCCAGATGCACCTCTGCCAAAGCCATCACCAAACCACGGGAGCTGGGAAAATATCCTGGGGGAATGATGCTGCAGGGATACTCCACCCCAAGGGAATATCTTGAGGGTGAAAGATTTTGGGAGAGAATATTTTAAGGGAGCATCACCCCAGAGGTGCCAGACCCCATTATGAATCCCTTCCCAGTACAGTCTGCTGGAGATGGACACCATCTCAGCATCACCACCATGATAAGATTTGGATGCTCCCATCCCACAGAATTCCCAAGTGGAGGTGGCCATTTCCCCATACAGACTCACAGCCTTGCAACGCTGGCCCTTTCCATTGAGTTGGGGAGGGGAAAAAAAAAATAAATCTAAAAGTAAAAAATAAAGCTGATTTCTTCTCTGCTGGTCAGGGAGCACATAAATCCCTGTTCCCAGCCAGCCATCCCAGTGCCAAGTTATATCCGGTCCTCGGTGCTCTCACGTAGAATTAAAGCAACTCCCTTGCAGGTCCCCCTTGGCCCCCCCCCCCCCCCCCGGCAAAGCTGATGCCATCTGAAATAAAACATCCCAGATCTAATAAATCAAAAGGAGAAATAAAAATCCTGGTTTCAGTTAGGATATGTCTGGAGCACAGAGAAATCCCAAGGCAGGAGAGAGATTTGAAGATACAGCTGCGGTGTTGCCCTTAAAAGGGAAAATTCGCACCCCGAGGACGGAGGGTTCAGGCAAGGTAAGGAGCAGCATCCTCAGGGTCTGCTTCCACAGGGTGGCCCATCCACCTGAGGACATGCTAGGGCTCCCAGCTGGTAAAAATCCACCCAAAATCATCCCAAAGTTGGGATCAGAGCAGGGCTGGGGGTGTATCGGAGTGTGGGGTCAGCAGAGCATCCCTGATATTGGCCCAGGACACCACAGGGACCTGCCTGAGTAAGAAATATCTCTCTATAAATTATTAAGACAAACCATATATTATATAAACTAAACATATGAATTATTTAGAAGTGCCACTAGGTGCACAGCCTCGCCTTGGGGACCTGCCAGTGTCCCCACGGCGGCACCAGCCAAAGCTCCAGGAGGTTCCTCATTAACCCATTTTAATTATGGTGCTCGATGGTTTCATAGCACTTTGCAGCCCATGATCGGAGAAGACAAAAATCTAAACCTAAACTGGTCCATCAGGCAAAAAATGCTGCCAAATTCCCCCCAAATTCACCCAAAACATCCTCAAGGGTGTTTCATACAGTGGCCAAGAGTGGCCATCCTGTTCTCAGCCACCAACGGTTGTTGTCTGGCACTGGGGACAACAACAGGAGAAGGAGCTGGATGGGGAGCAGAAATCCCTGGAGAATATTTTGAGTGGAATGTTGCTGCAGGGGTGACAGATTCCAAGATAATAACGTGGGGGAATGACGCTGTGGGGATGCCAGACCCCAGGAGACCCTCCTGGGGACGACGATGCTGCAGGGCTGCTGGATCCCAGAGAATATCCTGTGAGGAGGATGCCAGATCCCAAGAGAATACCCTGGGAGGAAGCTGCTGGGGGATTTTGGGAGGATCCAAAGAAAAGCAGCCTCTCTCCACGTGGCTCTGCCCTGGCCAGCAAGGGTTACACGGCCGGGCTCAGCCCCGGGGACTTCACGCTTGGCTGCCAGCGGCCGCTGGAAGGGAATGGTCCAGCCCATCCTCTTAAATCGGTTTGGAGCAGGGTAGAGAGGCCCTGCCAGCATCATTCCTGCGAGCTCTCAGCAGATCCCCCACGGGAACGGGTATTTCTGGGCTTCTCCCAGAGCTATTAAAAGCCCCGTGGGTGCTGGCGCTGCTGTGCCGCAGCAGGAGGTGATGCTTCCAAGCCCTTCCCGGCACAAACACCCGGAGAGCGATGGGAACCCAAGTCCGTGTTCAAACAACAGCCAAGGGGCCAGCGATGCCAAAAACCCATCCCAGGAAAGATCCCAAAGCACGCAGCTGCGCTTCAGGGTGAGCAGAGCACCTTCACATCCCCCAGACTGCACCAATTCTTCCCCAGAGAGGATCAAACTTTCACCTGTCAATCAAATATTCAGTGCACGCACAAAAATATTTCCCCCACTTTTCCCCACGCACCAGCATGGCAATGCTCATGATCCCAAGTAGAGGGATGGTGTTTTTTCGGAGGGGAAAATGCAGTTTTGCTCAATAAGGGGTGTAACATGAGGATTCCCAAGCAGGAGGATCGTTTCCCAGCCTTCCCAGCCAAGAAAAAGGCAATTTTTGGTTCAGCATCTCAGGGACGGTCAATTTATCAGTACCTTACGTAGCATCACTGAGAGATGTTATATATAAACATAATACATTTCTAAAAGCCTCTCCCACCAAAACTTGGTGCTATCTAACCTGCTTTTTCCCATCCAAAACTGCTTTTTCCCATCCAAAAATCACCTTTTTATCAGGGAGGTTGCCCCAACAAACAAGAGCTCATCCCCTGGGGACCACCGGAAAGGGCCTGGCCATCCAGCAGTGCCTCTGCAGATGGGAGTTTGTCCACCACAAGGGACACATGACAGACCCCCAAGGCCACCAGTGCTTTGGATGGGTGGTGCACCCCATGAAACAAAGGTGCTTTTAGGATGGATGGGCACTTACCACCTGTGGCTTGGTCCTGGGGCCGTGTTCGTCGGGCAGCCGCGAGCACCGGGGCAGCCGGGGCGGTGGGGCAGCGGGTGGCGAGCGGGGTCCATCCCCAGGACCGGGGGACGTGTCACCTGAGTTGAGGGCCAGCATGTACCGCTTGGTGACATCCTCCAGCGAAGGAGGCTGGAGGGTCGGCAAGGATTTTCCAGGTGAGCGGCCGGCAGCCGGCGCAGGGAGGTGGCCGTGGTGGCCGGAGGGGACGAGCGGCTCGGGGACGGTGATGGGGACGAAGGTGGCGGGCTCGCTGGTGTGACGGACGTGCTTGGTGGCCGGGCGGCTCTTGGCGAGGACGGCGGGCGCCGGGGGTGGCTGGTTCTCCTGGTGAGCCGCGCGGTTGGAGCGCTTCTTGGAGCTGCGGCGGGCGATGCGAGGTGACAGCACGTCGGCCAGCTTGGGGTCAAAGCCGTAGCCGCGGCCGGTGCCCGGTGCCGCGGGCTGTGCTGAGAGGATGGGCTCGCTGCTGGACGGGGGAATGCTGGGCTCCAGCTCGCTGATGGCCTCACCGGGACCCTCGAAGGCGCCGGGCGCCAGCTCGCCGCGGCGGCTGGGGTCGCTCAGCGACTTCTTCTTGATGGTCTTGCCGTTGGCCTTGTCGTCGCCCAGCTTGGCCATGGCGCCGGGCTGGCTGACGATGGTGCGGATGAGGCTGCTGTAGTCCCGGGGCCCATCGCTGCCCAGGGAAAGGTCGCTGCCCGCGCTGCCCGCGCTGCCCGCGATGGCGGCGGGCTGGGGGATGCCCGCCTTGGCGCTCAGCGAGCCCAGCAGGTTGCTGTCGACGGAGAAATTCTTCGCCTCCTCCGCCACCGAGCGCCTCCGGTGAGGCATGGGGTCGCTGAGGGAGCGGTAGGGCTCGGTGCCACCCTCGCTGCCGCCCTCCATCCCATTGGCGCCCGCTGATGGGAACTTACGTCGTCGCCGCAGGCTGCCGGGGGTGCTCGGCATCTCGGGTTTGCCAGCTGGAAGGTCTTCAACCGCCGCCGTCGGGCGAGCGGGCAGCGGCGTTTCCAAGTCACCGGCTGCCGGCCCGGCACTGGGCAGCATCCAGGCCTCCACAGCTTCGTGCAGGGCTTGGAAGGGCAGCCCCACAGGCTCCGGCTCCGTGACGATGCCCTCGTCCGTCACGCTCGACTCGTGACCCGACAGCTCCTCCACGGATTTACTGCGAGCGAGGTTCTCCTCCAGCTCCGCGTCCTTCAAACACCGCGTGCTCTCCACCTGTCCCCGAAGGGTCACATCTGTCGTCCCTGTCGTCGGTGCCACCACCTCAGCGCCCTCCACACCTCCGCTGTCCTTCTGCTCGGCGGCAAAGCCGTAGTCCTGCTGGGAACCCATCCTGCTGATCTTCTCAAACACCTGCCTCGCCTCCTGGATGTACTGGTCCTGGATGACCATGGGGAGAGGATCCTCATCCCCCTGCTGTGCCCCACCTGGAGCCACCCGGTCCTGGCCGTCCGTAGAGGCCAGAAGGAGCTCGGAGGAGCTCTGCTTCATGGTGCTCTGAAGGAAAAGCCGCCGCGTCCCGGATTTTTCGGAGCAGGTGAAGGACTTGGCGCGACGTAAAGTGGCCGTTAGGTCCTTGAGCGTTGGCCGCTCGCCCGGCGCCCAGCGGTTTTGGGGATGAGCGGCACCGCAGCCGCCTGGGGAGGGGCTGGCAACGCTGGAGCATCCGTCGGAGCCCACGTCGAGGCCGATCCTCACCCCTTTCTTCTTCACCTTCAGCTCTGAGAGGTCTGATTTGAGGAAGCTGAGCAGAGTCAGGGTCTCGGTGGCAATGTCGGGGTTGGACAAGGACTTGCGGTGCTTGGCCTGCTCCCCTTCCAGCCCTGGCTGGTGCAGTCTCTCGCTCCCATAGTCCGGTTTTGCCTTGGCCACGCTCTGGGGCAGCTTGGGGCGGACGCGGACCCCCGGCTGTCCCCACGCCAGGCCATCGCTGGCCCCGAAACTGGGCGATCGATAGATACCATAACCTGCCTGGAGAGTCCGTCCTTGGCTGGGCCAACAGACTCCAAACTGCTCCTCTTCCTTCAGCGTCTCCGTGCTGGAATAACGACTGCTGCTGCGTGACCCGCCGGGGCTGCCGAAGGGCAGGATGTTCACCTTGGAGACGCGGGCCACCACGGGCAGCGGGTGGCGGGGGACCACCCTAGCGCAGCCTTCGGCCTCGGCATCGCCATCCGCCGTGCCCTCCTTCTTCTTCTTCCGTGCGGCGCGGGGCCGGAGGGCAGCGCTCTGCCCTTCGCCTTCGCTGCCCGATGAGGCGCGGGGAGAACGGGCCGCCGCCGCTTCATCGTCCCCGTTGGAGCGGGGCGATGGGGAGGAGGAGGGTGGTTGCGGTCGAGTCGAGTTATGCCAGGAATGCGGGCCGGGCTCCGGCGGAGCTCCGCGGGGAGAGCGGAGCGCCGGGTGCGGGACGCGGCTGCGGGGCGGAGGCGGCGGGGGAGCTCCGCGGGCGCTCCCGCTCCCGCTCCCCGTCCCATTCCCGGTCGCCGCCGTCGGCTGCCGGCAGCTTTCCCCGAAGAGTTTCCGCATCGCCGGGACGCTGGGCCAGCGCGGCGGCTCCGCGTTCAACCCCGGGCCCGGCGGCGACGGCGGCGGCGGCGGGGGCGGCGGTGGAGCCGGGGACGGCGGCTGAGCCCCGGCATGAACCGGGCCCGTCGGCTCCGGCTCGGTGAAACGAAGCGAAAGCTGCCGTACCGACGGGGCCAGGCTGCCAAAAGCCCGGCCCGGTTGTTGCTCCGCGATCGGCGCTGAAACTTTCCTACCCGGGAAGAAGAAGGAGGAGGAGGAGGAGGAGGAGGAGGAGGAAGGCGGGGAGGAGGCGGGCAGGAGGCACCGAGCCGCCGCTACCCCCCGGCCGCTGCCCCCCTCCGCCATTGTCGGTGCCCCCCCGCCGCCGCCGCCGCCTCCGCCCGCCCCCCGGCCCCGCCGCCGCCGCGCCCCGGCCCCGGCCCCGCCGCAGGCACCGCCCGGCCCCGCTCCTCCTCCGGGCTGCCGGCGGGCTGCATCCCTCCCGCTTTGTTTTCTCTCTCTCTCTCTCTCTCCCCCCCCACCCCTTCTTTTTTTTTTTTTTTTTTTTTTTGGCTTTTCCTCCTCCCTCACCCCCTGCTTTTTTATTTGTTGCATTCAAATAAACTTTCCTCCCCGGAGGCGGGGTTTGCTCCCGCAGAGGGGGAGGGCTGAAGTTTTGCTCCCTTTTTAAAATTATTTATTTAATTTTTCTTTTTTCTTTTTTTTTCCTTTTTTTTTTTTTTTCCTTTGGAGGGGAGAGGGGAGGGGAGGAAGGCGGCTTTGCAGCTGCCCTCTTGCTCAAGCAGGAGCACTTCGCACCCCCTTGCATCTTTCACCCCCCTCCTGCATCCTTCGTTTCCCCCTGCATCCTTTCTTCCACACACCCCCCCTCCACCCCCAGCATCCTTCATCCCCCTTCCCTTTTATGAAGTGGCTTATGAGAAAGTGGGAGAGCAACTTTTTACATGGGCAGATAGTGATAGGATGAAGGGGGACAGCTTTAAACTAAAATAGGAGAGATTTAAGTGGCATATTGGGAAGAAATTCTTCTCTGTGAGGGTGGGCAGGCCCTGGCACAGGGTGCCCAGAGAAGCTGGGGCTGCCCCTGGATCACTGGAAGTGTCCAAGGTCAGGTTGGACGCTGGGGCTTGGAGCAACCTGGGCTGGTGGAAGGGCAGGGTGTTGAAATTAGGTGGTCTTCAAGATCCCTCCCAACTCAAACCACTCTGTGATTCCCTCCATCCCTTCCCAGCTTTTTAGGGGAAAACATGATAAATAACCAAAAAATGTGAGTGCCAGTGAATGACTCTTCCCGTTGCAGCAGATTCCTCCAGACCCTGCTCATCTCAGGGAGGAGAGAACACCTTGTTCTCAATTTGCAAAGCTCTGCAGGGAAGCACTGCCCCGTGAACAGACTTTCTCGTGGGTTTTCAGCATTGCTTGTCAGCGCTTGCTATTTGAAGCCTATAACCCTTTTTTCCCCCCAAGACAGCAGATTTATCGCTGGGGATGTGAAAAATGAAGGTGGCTGGGACGGCTGGTGGGTGAGCTGTGGCCTTGGAGACACGGATGGGGCTGCAAAGGTGTTCTGGCCATGTAGAAGATATTGCTGGCTCTGACCCCAAGGCACAAAAAAAAAAGGGAAAAAATAAAATCCAACACCTCCTGTAAATGCATTTTTCAGGACCTAAAAAGCGCCCACAGCGATGCCATGAGATGCTCCACCCCAGCAAGTCTTCCTTCCCTGGCTCTCCCTTCCCACCCTCCACCCTGCTTCCCTGCTTCCCCCAGGCCTGGGTGTCTCCTGGCTGCAAGGATGATGTCCCACGATGTCCCTCCCTGGTGGAATTTTGGGAAGAGCCATGTATTTCATCCCCACTCATTTCTGTAGGAGCCGTTCCTCAGCTGCTGGCTTTGAGCATCTGGCAAGCAAAGGAGATTTGTTGAAGCCCTCACCCCATTTCTAAGGCATCCCTTTATTCCCATCACTTCCAGGCCTGGTGGTGCCAAGGGACCTGCTGACAGGACTCCAAGGCAGGGCAGGACATGGTGAGATACAAAGAGAGCTCTGTGTGTCCCCTCCTCTTCAAAAACATTCCAAATGAGTGATTCCAGTATCAGGAACAACATCCTGAGGCTGTTGGATGTGACCACCTGAGCCCGTGCAGCCCTTGCAGCCACCACCAGACCTTTTGGAAGCTGATTAATTCCTCCCTCCACAACCTCAGAGCTTTATTGTGGTTCGATTTTTTCGGCCGCCTCCTCCCACGGGTCCTATCCAGGCGCTGGGCGCAGGGCTCCTCCCTCCCTCCCTGGAGCCAGGTGGACACCCACAGAGCAGCCGGATTTCTCCAAATCTAAATATTTTGCGCCCTCTCCTGGGTCCGGATGGCGTGGCCCGGCCCTCCCACTCCGTCACCTTCCTCCTGTCTGGGAAGAGATGGGAACATCGCGCTGGGGTTGTCCCTCCAGCCACCGCTCTCGCAGCCCCCCGGCATTTTGCCCTTCCATTGCAGGACCCCAAAGATGCATCAGAGGGGATTTTGGCGTGGATGAGCTCAGGGCAAGGGAGAGCACGGGGCTGCCTTTGCCTTGTCCATCACATTCTGTGCCCTGACCTAGAGTCACTGTCACTGCCAGGACAGGGAGGCAGCTCCTGCAAAACCCGGTGGTTTGAGCTAATGCTGCTGCAGGATCCCTCTCTGTCCCAGCCCAGCCGTGATGCTGAGATCTCTGAGCATCATCCAAGAGCCTGTGACCACTCTGGACACCCTCCCCATCCTCATGACGGCACGGAGACACACTGGGACTG
This sequence comes from Vidua macroura, assembly GCF_024509145.1. Taxonomy (NCBI): domain Eukaryota; kingdom Metazoa; phylum Chordata; class Aves; order Passeriformes; family Viduidae; genus Vidua; species Vidua macroura. The sequence goes on along the minus strand of NC_071572.1, from coordinate 116,199,288 downwards.
CCAGCATGGATGGGTGGTGGCCAGGTACCTGAGGAGAACCTTTGTACCTGCAGGGAGCAAGTCAGGATGGAGCTGCACGCTTGGCCAGCTGCAGGGTGGAGGGGTGCTCAACCCCGGAGATTTGAAGCAGATTACTTAAATCCACTTAGGTGTGATTATTATAAGCAGACATGAGAAATGCAGTTATCCACATATATATTTATATATATGTACACTGTATAGATACATACACCGTGTTCAGGCAGAGAATTTCTGCACTGCAGAGCCTGGGCTGGGCCACAAACCTCCCTCTGCTCGGATATATTCTATGTCTGTACATACAGTGGGTGTATACACCCATCTGAGAGAGAGCAGGGAGTTAATTCTATACATCCTATATGTTAGAGAAGACTCGCAGAGCAATGAGTGGTGCATCCACCTCCCAAATCCCTCCTCGCTGGGAGGGGGCAGCATCCCAACAGAGGCTGGGGGCGCAAAGCTCAAGCCCCAACCCCGTGGAGAGGCCAGGGATGCATGGTGACATGGCCAGGGATGCATGGTGACGTGGCCAGGGATGCATGGTGACGTGGCCAGGGATGCATGGTGACGTGGCCAGGACACTGAGTAGCTCTCTGTGGAAAGCATCTTCCAACTGCGGGCGTTGTGTCCACGTGTGCTGGCTCCCATTGTGGTGGATCCTGGGTAGGAGGTGACAGCAGGGCACCACTGACACCAGCATGGGCCAGATTTGGGCTAAGCAGGGAGCTGGATTCAGGTGAAGGTCGCCAGGCAGGTGACAATGCTGCTGGCTTGTGCCTAACCCAGCCATGGTTGTGGCTTCAGTGGGAAATCCAGCACGGGTGTTCCAGTTGCCCTGATGTCCCCTTTCCTGGTTCCCAGTCCATCCAGGGGTGCTCCTCCACCATTTTGCAGCACCAGCAACACCAGTGAGCCTGTGTCTCTTGCTGGTGTGGCCTCATTCCAGGCACTGGGGGATAGGGATGTCCCAAAAAGGATGTTACACAAAAACCACCCGTGGCACTGATCTTGAGCTGGAGAAACACATGGCCCCATGGTATGGGCTGAACCAAACCCTCCCCAGCCTTCATGCTGTCCCCATAATGGAATTTTTAATTGAGTACAGGGACAAATCATCCCCCAGCAGCTCATCCTGAGCCAGGGACGTGTCCTCCATGGAGCTCCAACTTGTTCTCCACGGTCCCAGTGGATTTTTATTGCATCGGTGGCTTGACCACCAAGGTGCTGAGCTGCTCCAAGTGAGCAAGGGAGAGGACACCGGATCTGTGATGGGGTTAATACTGCACCACTGGATGGAGATGGATCACCATGGATCCATCGCCAGGCTGGAGATGGGCTGAAAGTGCTGAAAGCTTGGGAGATGCCATCCTCCTCTCCTCCAGCATGTCCCCAGTGAAGCCATCTCTGCTCCGTGGAGCTTAGAGCCGAAATTGCTCCGTGCCTCGGCGGCACCGAGGTGGCCCCGTCCTCGCCTAGGAGCCGTAGGTGACGCAGTGGTCGTGCCGCCACTTGGAGCTCACCTTGTCGAGGAGGTAGCGGGTGCTCTCGCGGAACTTGCGCTGGGTGAAGTAGAAGAGGATGGGGTCGAGGACGCTGTTCATGCTGGCGAAGGGCCGCGTGCACTTGTAGGCGATGGCGAAGGCCTGCAGGGCCGGGCAGGGCAGGACGGGCGAGGAGCGGACGATCAGGTAGATGGTCTTGGTCAGGTGGAAGGGGAAGAAGCTGATGGAGAAGACGATGACCACGATGATGACCATACGCACGGCTTTGTCCTTCCTCTTGTGCACGGCCAGGCCGATCAGCTCGTCCTTCTGGCACAGGATGCGGGCCATGCTGCAGTAGCAGGCCAGGATGGCCACGAAGGGCAGCAGGAAGCCGGTGAAGGTGAGGGTGATGCCGTAGGGGAAGTAGGCGGCGGAGCGGTCGGGCGTGCTCAGGTCGTAGCAGACGGTGCGGTTCCTCTGCGTGCCGGTGGAGGCGAAGACAAAGGTGGGCAGGCACTGGGCGATGACGATGAACCACACGGCCGCGCACACCAGCCACGTCAGCTTCTTGCCCTTCTTCTTGTGCCACGAGGCCAGCGGGTGGCAGATGCCCAGGTAGCGCTGGACGCTGATGCAGGTGAGGAAGAAGATGCTGCTGTGCAGGTTGGTGTAGAACTGGAAGCGCACGAATTTGCAGGTGAAGTCCCCGAAAGGCCAGTAGTCCTTCTGGGTGTAGTTGTAGATGAGGAGTGGCAGGGAGCAGACGTAGAGCAGGTCAGCCACGGCCAGGTTGAGCATGTAGATCATGGAGCGGCTCAGCGCCTTCCGCGCCAGCCAGATCTGCCCGATGACCACGGCGTTGAGGGGCAGCCCCACCACGAACACCACCGAGTACACCAGGGGCAGCAGGACCTGCTTGAACTCCTCGTGGTAGGTGCACGAGTTCCTCCCGGTGCTCGTGGCTGTCAGGTTGGCCATGGTGGTGTTCCCAGCCGTCAGTGTCCTCTCTGCCGGCGTGGCCCCTCTGCAGCACCTGTGAATGTCAGAGGGGACAGCTGGTGACTCGTCTGAGTGGTGTCACATACGCCCTTCACAGGATGAACCCAGACTGGTGATCTGCAGGTTGGGGCAACCCCCAGTGTGCACACAGGCTGGGGGATGGAGGGATGGAGAGCAGCCCTGAGGATGATTTGGTGGATGGGAAGCTGGACACGACCCAGCCGTGTGCAATCATGTGCAGCCCCCTGTGCCCTGGGCTGATCCCCCAGCCTGGGCAGAAGGGCAGGGGGGGTTCTGCCCCTGTGCCCAGCTGAGACCCCACCTGCAGAGCTGCCCTAGCCCTGGGGACACAGCAGCAGCACCTGGAGCTGCTGGAGAGAGCTGCTCCAAGAGATCCCCTCTGCTCTGGGAGAGCTGGGCTACCCAGAGAAGCTGTGGCATCCCTGCAAGCATCCAAGGCCAGGTTGGACAGGGTTTGGAGTACCCTGGGCTAGTGTGAGGTGTCTCTGCCCATGGCAAGGGGCTGGAACGAATCTTTAAGGTCACTTCCATCCCAGACCCTCCTGTGATTCCACGATTCTAAGCCACAATGATGGCTTTAGGGGTCTAACAAGAAGGTGAAGGCAGAGTGAGTGGGACAGCACAGGACAGCGTGGTGGCCACACTTGCCACCAGCCCAGCTCCACTTCCCAGGACACTTATCCCGCGCAGAAAGGTTTGCACAAGGCCGAGCCGCTGTCAGCCCCCTCCGGCAGAGGAAATTGCGGCAGGATGCTCCGGTAGCCGCCGGCACGGCTTCCTGCGCCTCTGCAGGGGGTGCCAAAGCCCTGCGGCCAGCCGGGCTCAGCCCGGGAGATGCCGCCCGCACGGAGCCCAGCGCGACCCTCGTGGGCACTTCCAACCCGTCATTAGCGCGGTGACATCGACCCCAGAGCTTTTCAGTTCAGTGGGCTCAGAGAGCCCACCCAGCCTCCTCCGGGCGGCTCTGAGCAGGGGAGGAGGAGATCTGCTTTCCTCAGAGGCAGATGTGGTGGCACAGCCGCAGGAGCCCCCCTGTCCCAGCCGTGTCGCCGGGCAGCATCTGTCGCCGCTCCGCCCGTGGGTGCCACCCGCGCCCGGAGGGGCGGCAGGTCCCGGAGAGCCGCTTCTCCTCCTTCCCCTCGCTCCCTGCCCTGCCCTGCCCCGGCTGCAGCCCTGGCCGGAGGCACAGTCCCCGCTTCCCCTGCTGCCCTGGGCACAAACCTGCCTGGAAGGGGGTGGCCAGTGGAAAGGGGAAACTGAGGCAGGGAGGAGGTGCCCAAGCTCCAGCCAGGAGCATGGGGCACAAGGCACCAGGGAGAGAGAGACAAATGAGTTCAGGGGCCGGCCCGTCAGCTTGTACCCCCATCATTTCAGGTGTCTGGGGATTCAGCAGCCCCCAGAGCACAGCCCAGCCATGGTGTCAGTGTTGGGGACACAATTTTGGGGCTTGTGAATCAGTCCCCCGGCTGCTGCACACACCTCCTATCCCCCTGCTACCCTGCCGAGTCCCCCTGCACCCCCATTCATCTCATCACACCCTAGAGGAGTCCCTCTGGCACCTCACTGAGCCCTCAGCAGCCCCCAGTGCCGCCCTAAACCCTGCTGAGCCCCCCTGCATCACACTGAGCACCCCAGTGTCACCCCAGTGTCACCCCAGTGTCACCCCAGCTCCAGCACTCACCTCTCCCACCTCCAAGCCAACAAATGCTCCAGGGCTGTGAACCTCCCTACCCCCTGGCTCCCCCCAAAGCTCCCCTGGCTCCCCCAAACCTCCCTCAGGACCCAAGGTCGGGGCAGCACCCACAGAGGAACCTCTGCCACCCCCCCCCCCCCCAGTGTCCCCACCAAGGACACTGGGGACAAGGTGGCTGGGAAGAGGGGTCCTGGGGGGCCTGGGAGTGCCTCTTACCTCTTGGGGTGCCCCGGGCTGCTGGGACCCACGGCTCTGCCGGCGCTTGGCACATCTGTGGGTGCCACGATCTGTGGGTGCTGTGCTCACCCCGTTGAGCAACACTTCCCTTTCCTCTCAGCAGCAGCAGCCCAGGGAAACGGGGAACAGAAACCCAGCTGGCAGGAATGGCTCTGCCGGGCACTGCAGGGCTGTGGCACGCCACAGATGCCACCAGGGCAGGGGACGCTCCTGCCTGCGGGTGCCAGGATGTGGCTGGCTCGTGTCATTATGGATTATTTGGTCTTTCCTGTAATTTTTTTTTTTTTTTTTAATTTTCCCCCTCGTTTTTTTTTTTTTTTGGCCGGTTTTCCTCATTTTTGAGTTTTTCCTCCATTTTTGCCTCGCTTCCCTCATATTTGGCTCCTTCTAAGTGTGGGCAGATGTTGGGGACAGGGCACTGTGGCACCAAGAGGAAGAAGATGTTCCAGCTGTCCAGATGCTGAAGTAAAACAAGGGAAACTGAGGCGCAGTCACTGAGTTTGAAGTGAACCAGTGTGGTCTACACCTCTTTTCAACATATTTTTCCCCCAAAACACCCCTTGGAGGCATTGGCAGGGCATTGCTGAGGGCCATGCCCAAGGCTACCTAGGTCTTCAGTTACCGAAAAAAAAAGGACGAGCAGCCAAAAAAAAAAAAAAAAGGGATTTCCCCCCCCCCAAAAAACAGCAAATGAGGAAAAAATCCTCTTTGTAAGAGGGAAACAGCACTGAACTCCCCTACTGCTGGGTTTGGGGGGGGGTGGGAAAGCTGCAGGAGGGGAGGAAAAATCTCTCCTGATACCAGGGAAAGGCCAGACACTGGAGAATCCCCATCCCAACTGCAGCTGCCCAGAACCCCCAGTCACATTCTGCCAGCGCCCACCGATTAATGAAACCAGTTAATGAAACCAATTAATGAAACCACAGTGAGACCCTCAGCCTCAACCAGTTTCTGTGCCCAGGGCATGTTCCCGCCTCATTGTCTGTCGGGGTGGATTGTCCCAAAAGTCCCTTTTCTCACCCCAAAACCCCATCATGGGAAGCCCTGCCTGCTCTGGGGGTGATGGGGCTGGCACCTGTGATGGGCACTGCCCTGCCACCAGTGATGGGCACTTGCTGAAATCCACGGGAAATGAGATTTTTCAGGGGAAAATAAAGGGTGCCTGTGGTGTTGGGAGGGGTCAGGATGGGGTCAGCCTCATCCCAGAGGTTTAAAGGTGCCTGCAGAAGAGGAACAAGGATCAGGAAAGAGAAGTGGGGCTGCTCTGTGGCCAGATGGAGAAGAGATTAAAAATAATCACCTGCAGCTGCACATGCCCCCTCCAACCTCTTTGCTTTCAAACCAAGCCCTTCTCCAGTGGAATTAGCTTTAATTAACACCCTCCTATTGATTTGGAGGGGGATTCTGCAAGCTGGATAGAGCGGGGAAAGCTTTTGGGTGTTGCTGCCCTGGAGTAGGATGTGGGGGAGGGCTTTGTCCCTTGGAAACCTTCCTCCGTGGTTTATCTTTCCCACTCTGGTCTTTGTGGCTGGCTGGCAGGGCTGGAAGTCTGGGCTGGGTGGAAGTGAAAGCTCCAGCTCAGCAAATTTCAAAGAGCACGGAAAGGGGGATGCTCCATCCTGCATGTCACTCGGGCCAAAGCCACCACATCCTTATCCCCAAACGTCTCCTGGCTGGTGCCCAAATATCCTCAGGTGCCCATCTGCCCAGTGGGGAGCCAGGCTTGGATGTTTTAGGGGAAATCTCCATTTAGCGAAGCCTGAGGGTGTAACAATGTGGAAAAATTGGGAGACCATTGGGAATTTTGGGGTACTCGACATGGATTGTCAGGAATGGGGCACAGGGTGGTGGATAGAGTGGATAGAGCCACTCTGTCCTTGGGTCAGCACCTTCTTCTTCCCACACTTTGGTGCCCCATCATAAATCAGCACCTCAGGGAGGCTCTGGGCAACCTGGGCAGCGATTCCCTGCTGGAAAGGGAATGATGGGGACAGGGAAGGTGCAATGAGCTTTCCCAGTCTCAGCTGGCCTATACCTCTATGCATGTAAATATAAATACAAACACAAATATAAATATCAACATATACCTCTATACATAAATGCACCTCTGCACATCTCTCTACATATATATCTCACTACATCCAACCATATCTATGGCTCTCCACACACACACACATTATATATTTATATTTATTATTTATAATTTATAGTTATAGTTATAGTTATATGTATATATATATGTATATGTATGTCTATTTCTATTTCTATTTCTATTTCTATTTCTATTTCTATTTCTATTTCTATTTATATTTATATTTATATTTATATTTATATTTATATTTATTTAGAACTAAAACTAGAACTAGAACTAGAACTAGAAATAGATACCTCTCCACTCACATATACAGACTATACACACACATACACAGAAACTTCTACACCCCTAAACGCAAATATATGTCCCTGAGCACATGGAGTCACACTCATGTTGATACATAACTCCACCCATATATACAGAAATACATTTATACACCTATACACACGTGTCTATGCAGATATGCTCATATATAGGAATATATCTATACCTCTAGATGTATACATGCATTAATACATATAAATATATATAAAAGGTAGAGGCCAGGCTACCGGCACCCTCAGCAGAGGTGCCAAGGAAAACCAGGTCCCTCGAGCAGATTTAAGCACGTTTATGTGCAATACAACCTCTGGCTGATCCCTATGGATGCCTGAGGGATGCAGGCACCCCAGACCATGGGAGCAGAGGGACAGGGGAGAATCCACACTGCGCCAGCCCTGCCAGGGGGATGGTGGTGGGATTTTGAGCCCTGCTCCATGGTAAGAGCTGCCAAACGTCCCCAGGGGCAAAGTCCGGCAGCTTCCATTCGGAGTGGCTCTGGGATCACTCCAAATCCCAGCCGAAGCACCAAGCACGGCTGTTCTCTGGATCCGACCTCATTCTCTCTGTTCTGCCTCATCCTGCCCAGTTCAATTCGATCTGTTTGGGTCCAGTCCTACCCAGTTTTCCCCCATCCTGCCCAGTTTGGTTTGATCCCGTTGGATCCCATCCTGACGGGTTCAGCCTTGCCCCCTCGGGTCTGACCCTGCCCGGCTCCCTCTGACCCACTCGGATCCCATCCTTTCCCGGTTCGGCTTGTCCCGTCCCCCCCTCCCCATTGGCGGCACTTACCGGCAGCGGGATGTGCCGGGAAAGAGCGGGTTCGCTCTCACCCTGTAAGGTCCCATCCTGCCTGGGTGGATCTGACCCTGCCGGGTCCCTTCCCACCCGGTCCGATCCAGTCCCATTTTACCCAGTTGGGTCTAATCCTGTTGGGTCCCATCCTGTCCGGTCCAGTCCCATCCCGTCCTTCCAGCCCGATCCTGCCCGCTTCACTCTGACACACTTGAATTCCATCCTTTCCCGGCTGGGCTTGTCCCGTACTCCCGGTACGCGGCACTTACCAGAGCGGGATGCGCCGGGAGGCAGCGGGTTCACCCTGACCCCTTAGGGCTCCATCCTGCCCTTTCCAGCCCCATCCCGCCCGCTCCTGCCCAGTTCACCAAGATCCCATCCCGCCTGGTTGGGTCTGACCCTTTAGGGTCCCAACCTGCCCGGTTCACTCCGAGCCTGCTGGGTGCCATCCCGGCCCGGTTCGGTTGATCCCGTTCCCACCGTTCGCGGCACTTACCGGCAGCGGGATGCGCCGGGAGCCCGCGGCGCGGAGCGCTCGGAGCCGCCGCGCCGCCGCCGCTCCGCCCCGGGGCCGCCCCTCTCCGCCCCGCTCCGGCTCCGGCTCCGGCACCTGCGGGAGGGCCCGGAGGGGGCTGGGGAGGGGTCACAGGTGGACAGGGGCGAGGCAGGGGGGAGAAACAGCTGGGCCAGCATGGGGGGGTCCCAGGCGAACATCTGGCTTAGGATGATGGGCGAGCATCTGTATCTGTAAAGCCGGTGTCGGGGGAATTCCACCGGCCCCAGAAGTGGGATTTACAGCCGGGGATGCCCACGCACTAGGGAGCAGCTGGATTGTCCTGGCCCTGGGGGCCGGGGACAGGGTCTCCCTGCGGCACCGGGTCGCAGCCGAAGGGGTCGATGCCTCCCGTACTCATTAACCAGGCGTCAAAGCTCCGCGCTTCCTGAGCAGGGCAATTAAAGAGCAATTAGGCAAAGAACCTCGGGGGCACGGGCTGGGTATGGAATGGCAGATGCATAAACAGCACTGGGATGCTGAGGTTCCGCTGGACCATGGGTTTGACCCTTCTTTTCCCTGGGAGCCCTCCAGAATGATTCCCTGCTTTCTTTCTGGGGGCTTGTGGTGGGTCTCGGTGGATGTGGAAGAGAAGGAGGTGCTGAAGGCATTGCCCAGATGATGGAATTCCATGTGGGGGGCTCCCCAGTGTCACCTCACTGAGCAGGCACCCAAATATGCCCGGGTTGGGTTGTACAGAATGAATGGTGCAGTGGAACGAGGCATCTGGGTCCTGCTGCAGTGGACAACACGGGCTTTCATCGATCCTGGCACGAGCCCACGGCCAAGCCGGGCAGCGTGGCCACGGGAGAGATGGGCTCTGGCAGGATCTGACATGAATATTTGCAACCACAGCCAGGCTGGAGCCATCCCTCACATCCTGGGGCTGCCCGGGCTTGTGGGGTTGGGTTGGCGATGGCTCGGTGCCCTTGTGAAATTCCCCGCTCCCTCCGCCTCCACGGGGAGAGGAAAATGGGGGGGAAATGTGCTTTTCCCCAGAAAACACACCTTGTGCAAACAAGCCCAACATCCGTGGACGGGGAGCCCAGGAATTCCTGCAAGCATCCAGGGAATGCGGCTGAGGATGGATGCAACTCGTTCCCCCGATGAATTGACAGTGAGGGTGTTGATCCCACCTCCAGTGCTGCCTCTGGCTTTGGGGAAGGCTGGTGTCCTCCTCCCTCCTGGCACGGCGGGTGTCCTTGCAGGTCCCCAAGGTGAACAGCCGGCTGTCCTGCTGTGGGGACACTGTAAATAGTGGTGGGAGTGTTAAGAAACAGAAAATATAATAGTGGCTCCTGGCTGCCTGCCAGCTCCAAACACATCCACTGAGCCGCAAGCCCAGCCCTAGAGCACCTGGAATTAATGGGAATTCCCCAAAAATGACATTTCTGGGGGCTGATCAGGGATAGGAGAGGCAAATTTGGTAGCAGTAGCTGGGTCTTAAAAAAAGAGATTTCAAGCAAAGCGTTGTTTTTATACCACTTTTTATTAATAACAACGGATCATTGGGGGAAAATAAGTGGGGAAAGGGACTAGCCTGGGTTCCTTTTGGAGTCTGACCGAGTGAATTAATCCTTGGCAAAAAGGCCTGGCACGGTGGCTGGGTTTGAGTTTCCGAGCTCCTGGTTTCTGTTCCTCCGGCTGGATGTTGCCAGTAACTGCATTAGCTCCTGAGTGCAGGTGACCTTTGCCACTGCTGTTCCCGGGGGTAATTGCACCTTCCCACTGCTACCCAGCCTTCCAGCTGCCAGCAGATCCCAGCATGGCTGGATGTAGACAGGAGCCTCTGTGGTCAAGGCCAGGGAGGCCCTTTGGAACTGGCACCGTGGCCTTTCAAGGGCTGCAAAACCTCTTGGAGGTGAAAAGCAGCATTTTTCAAATGCTGAAGCTTTTGTGAGGGCCTCGGGGCTGGGATGTCCCCACCACCAGACTCTAGCTGTCCCCATGGAGAGGTTCCTCAGAGCTCTCAGGTTGCTGCCCAGCACAGACATGCAGGGATCAGGCTGCGTCCCTTCTGCCTCGGGCTCCGCCGCATCTCACCAGACCGGAGACGTCTCGCATGAGGAATTTCATTACATCTAAAAGCTACTTATAACGGAAATGGGCTTAATCTCTCATGTCCTGACAACTCCAGCCTGCCAGGGTGGTGGATCTGGTTGAGCTTGCTCGTGAGGAGATCACATTTGATGACAACTTTCTCTTTTTAAACCAGCTCAGAGGATATGGTCACCCCAGACACCTCCATGGACATCTGCTATCCCAGCACCTTTTGAGACCCTGGATTTTTGGCAGAGAAGGTGTTTGGTGCAGAAAGTCTCATCTCCTGAGATCTACTCTGATGGAGCCGTGCAACCAGAGTTCACCACAGCCAGAGCAGTGCAGCCAGCTGGGGTGAAGTCAGACAAACCCTCGTGCTGCTGGACGTCTGAGGGGGAGAAACTGATCACCTTCCAGTGCCATGAGGGGTCCTTCACAATTCGGACCTTCACAATTTGTGGTCAACTTTCTCTCTTCGAGCACAGAGCTGGGGTCTGGGATGGGGATGTCTCCAAACTTTTCATGGTTGAGTGGAAATCAAATGCCTCCAGGTTGGCCACAATCCCTCCTTTGGCTCCTTGCCCTCCATCTTGAAAACCCTTAGGTTTTAATCTCTATGTGCAATTTTTAGTCCGTGCAACGAGTCTGTGCGTTTCCATAATGGGAATTTTAAGTATCTTCTTAAGTCACTTTTCAGGTCAATTGAAGTTATTTCCTCATTAATACCATTAAATGCAGCGCTGTTGACTCAGTTTGCCCATCCCCTTGCCAAGGGCTGTAAGGATGGGGCCTTGGGGATTCCTGAGAACCCAAAATAACTTGAAGGCATGAGGCATCTCCCAGAGGGACCAAAGCCTTCCAGGAATTCAAACACAGAGCATGGACCATTTGCTTCCCAGGAGAACGCAGGGATGTGCTCGAGTCTTGGGCTGGTTCTCCCTTTTCTGCAGGCAGGTCCATCACACCCGGCCACCGCAGCAAATATTTAAAACACACTTCCCTGTTCCTTCCACTGCAGAGGAAAGCAAACTGGACATTTATTTTTGGGGGTGAAAAAAACTCTGTTTCATGTCTGGCATCACTGATGATGTTTTCTGTGGGGGCTACTCATATGTCTTTACTTCTCCCTTTCAATTCTGCTTCTCAGAAGATCACGCTGTGCCCTTGAAGAAGATGAAAGGGGAAGGCATGTCCCAAGTGATTTATTTTCGTAATTCCAAGAATTGGTCTCTTTCTTATAAGAAGGAAAAGACTTTTTTTTTTTTTTTTTTCCTTTTTCTGTGGAAGAGCAGAATTACGAAAACAAGGCAAAATTGAGTCACAGTTTTCTTTTATGTCATACACAGGTAGGCAAAAAAAAAACCCAAAAAACTCCACCAGTGCTTGAGGTTTGCTAAACTCAGCTAAACCAAAGGTGATGGTAACATTTTATAGGAAGATTTCGGAGATATCCCAGGTAATAATACCCCTTGATTCAGGTATAAAAGTTTTTTCTGCTCTGCTTGCTGGGAGATGACTGAACCACCACTTGTTGGAGATTTTATCAGGAGCAGCCCCCAAAGAGGGACGGTTCCATGTCCCCCATTCCCAAAGGGGAATTATTTCCATTTCTTCCCCCACCTAATCTACCAGAAAATCCCTTGGATCTGCTTCTGTGCAAGCAGAGAAGGGCTCAAGGGTTCAGCAAACCCACTCAGAGCTTGCTGTAGGGTTTGCTTGGTGTTGTGGGCAACATTAGGAGCAGGAATCAGGGGTCTGGGGCCAGCTTGGTGCCTGGGGTAAGGAGGGGGCCAGGAACAGCTTCCCAGGGTGGGCTGGGTTTTTGCAGGGACGTGGTGCTCGTGCAGCAGTGCTGGGAGCAGCATTACCTTGGCAGCACCTTCTAAACAAAGCTCAGAGCAGAGCCAGTGCCCAGACACTTCATCCAAACACTGGGGGGAAACCATAACAAGGGAAATACAATCCTGGGGGGTCCTGGCCATCAATTCTCTGCTTTTGGGCAAAACCAGGCACGGCTGCTGGACCTTCTCTTTTGATGTGGTGGCTTGCATGTGATTTGGGTGGGTGGCATTTGGGTGCCTGTCCAGCACAGGAGCATGGCCTGGAGATGATCATGGATGTTCAGGAGATGCTGATATGGATGTCAGGTGAAGCTTTGGGGGGTTGCAAGACCATCCTGAGCAAGGAGGTCTGTGCTTGTCACTGCTGGGAGTGACAGGGTGGACTGGGGAGACCCTGTAATGACCTCAATCTGTGCCTCAGTTTCTCCAGTTGCACAAAAGAGTGAGCGCCCAGCTTTCAGCTTCCGGGTAGCAGCTGTAAAACCCTCAAGCAGAGAATTGGAAGGTTGTGTCCCACATCTGCCACAGGTAAAACCTCCTGGAGCAGCAGGCAGGGCCCTCCTCCCCTCAACCTGCCCGTCCTGTGCCATCTGGGACACCTGAGACCTGCCCCAGCCAAAAATGTTCAAGCAGGTCCATCCCGTCGGGGATGTGTTGCAAAACCCAGGCAGGGGCTGAGTTCTGCACCTCGGCAGGGAGGGAGGAGGGGAATCTGATGGGAAACAAGATCAGCTCGTTGCCCTGGAGCTTGCATGTGCTGGCAGGCTCAGGAGCAGCGGGTGACCTCACTCACAGCACCTTTCGCAGTGTTTCAGCCTCTTGAATTTGTTTTTTAAGTCATTTTCCTGCAAACAAGGTTCTAGTCTATTCTTTTATATTCCAAGTTATTAGTTTTAAATCCCTTTATTCAGGCCAGGAGCTGCCAGTGCCTGGGTCACTCTCTCTCCATGCACGTCCTGAGTCCTGATCCCAGCACAGTCGCGACTCCTCCAACTTAAGGGATAAATACCCAGACAAATCTGGCATAAACAGAGAAAATGATGAAATGGGTTTGATTTAATATATCCAGTAATCCTAGGCATTCTCACTTCCTTCCCAGTATTATCTGATGTGTATTCTATTCTTGGACACTCAGAGAAACTTGCTCAAAGGAAAACCGAACAATAACAGATGGGAGATTAAAATAAAACCAGAAAAATAACGGGAATGGCGGACAAGAAACTGGTTGGGTTTCCAGGAAGGTTTAAGGGAATCTTCTGTGCAGGGATGTGACTGTGCCCTGCTCCGAATCCCTGTTGGAGGGGGAGGTGAAGGTGCTGTATTCCCCTCAGGAATAATGCTGGGCTTGGGTGTCCTTGCTCCAAACGGGCTCATCTCAGCAGAGTGGCTGGAGAAGGAGCCCTGGGATGTTCTCTGGAATGTGCTGTGGTGGGCTCTGTCCCTGACATGCGGCTCTGACTATTATTCCCACCCTCGTCATCCAGAGGCCAAGATGGGCCGAGACCAGGCGGCTGTAATTAAGCAAATCATTAAATCTCTGTCTTCCAGGCACTTGGACATCTGGTTTTTAAGCCAGCCACAAGAGGAAAGGCTGGTTTTCCCCCCAGGATGAGAGCAGGTACAAACCACCCCTGGCTAAGCAGGACCTCTGAGCATGACACACCTTGTGGTCTCCTCTCGCCCTGGCACACATGGGCTGAGCTGCATCCCATCTCCTGCTGGGTGAGTGTCCAAATGTCCCAGTCTCTGGGATTTTAAGGGTACCACAAGCCAACACAGCAATGGTCTGGTATGGCCATGGGTACCTCCAAAGAGAGCACTTCCCTGTGATTGTGTGTGCACAGGGCTTTCAATCTGCAAACAACCAGCACAGCGCAAGGGCTTGGCTCCCACTCTGCCAGCTCCTGGATGTGTTCCTCCACTGGCTCTTCTCTCTCTCCTTCTTTCCATGTCCCAACAGCCCCGCTCCTCCCTCCTCTCCGTGCTCGTCCCTTGCCAGGCGCTAACATGGGAGAGCTCCCAGGTGTCAGAGACATCCCCATGTCACTCCCCAGGGGCTGGGGACCTGTGTGCTGACTCCTCAGGGCATTTTCCATGTCCAGGGAGTTGTGCTCCTCCTTTAGGTTCCCAGGAATTCTTTGTTGGTGTGCGGGGCCTGCGCCAGGGCCTGCACCGGGGCCTGCACCGGGGCCTGCGCCAGGGCCTGCACCAGGGTCTGCACCGGGGCCTGCACCTGGGCCTGCACCGGGGCCTGCACCGGGGCCTGCACCAGGGCCTGCACCGGGGCCTGCACCAGGGCCTGCACCAGGGCCTGCACCGGGGCCTGCACACACCCAGGGGAGAGAACAACCATGTCCATGTTGCTTCTAGGACTGTCACATAGGTCCTATGACGGTCTCAGAGGTGCTGGGACTGGCACGTTGTCCTCGGTTGTCACATTGTCCTAGGACTGTCACGTATTTGCTGTGATTGTCATATTGTCCTAGGATTGTCATGTATTTGCTGTGATTGTCACATCGTCCTAGGTTGTCACATCATCACCCTAGGACCCGTGAGGAAGACACAGCCACATCAGCAGGCGACATTAAACGGGTCAGTGGTGTGGCGGTGAAGGCAAACAGCCTGGCTTCTCCTCTTCCTCCTCCTCCTCAGGCAGTTAATATTGATAGGGTTTATGAATTAACTTCCCTCTGAGCGACTCGGCAGAGCCGGAATGGGGACATTAAACAAAAAGCAAGTGGCTTGTGACTCACGCCGTGGCCCTGTGCCAAGGCAAGCACAAAAGCAGAGCCTCCGGAATTGCTCACTGCTCAAACCCGCATGGTCCTGGAGAACACACCGCATGGGTCCTCTCACTGCATTCAGCTGGGGCAGGTGAAAAACTTCTCCCCCTCCCAGGAACTCTGCTCCTCACCCAGTGCAGAGTCTCCATGAGGAGACAAACCTCGTCCCTGAGGGCCACCCGGCTCCCACAGTGACACAGATCCCGGATTTGGGAAGGTCCCTCTCCCACACCCCACAGGGCTCGCCTGCTCCTGCAGGGGATGATGCAGCCCTGTCCTGCAGACTCCCAGAGGTCTGTGTTTTTGAGGAAAATGAGTAAGAGTTGATTGTCCTTTTGGGTAAGAATGAATCAAAGAAGTTTTAAATAGTAAACCTGTCCTTTCCTATAGTTATTTCCCTCTTTTTTCCCCCTCCTGGCTGCTGGGAGGTTTGTAAACATTTATTAAAGTCTGCTTTGACATGTCACGCTGAGTATTTCCTTTTGGCCAGCTTCTTACACGTTTGCTTCCATGCAAATTCCCATACAAGGACAGCAGGGAGCCAAACCCCTTTCATCCCTCACAGCCTGCCCGGAGCCCTCTCGGGGTCACAGCTGGAGGGCAGGGAGGCTGAGACCTCCCCAAGGTCCTGGCTCAGGCAGATCCTTTCTCTGATGGGCTGAGGAGGGAGACTGTCTCCTCTAGCTGTTTGCAAGGCAAAAATCCAAAGGCAATGGATAAAGCAAGAGTGATAAAATGGAGCCGGAGTCTTTGGAGTGGTGTCCAGGTGGTAAACCTCTACTGAAACATGAGAAATCCTGTTTAGACATAAGAAAATGATTTTGCAGCTGTGAGGGTGGTCAGCTGAGGTTGTGGAGAAGCTCAAAATGCATCTTGACATGGCCCTGAGCAGCCCACTCCCACTCCCCCTGCTTGAGCACTGGGCTGAATGGTCTCCAGAGACCCCTGCCAGCCTCAGGCTCTCTGGAAGGGAAGGAAGGAGAGGACGCCCCTAGGAAATAAACTCTGTGGGAAGGGGGGAGTTTCTGCCATGCCTGGGAGGTGACCAGGGAAGTCCTTGAAGCCACGGTCGGGTGTGATTGAGGGTGTGTCTGACCCACACTTCTGCAGGATGGAGGGGCTGCTGATTCCAGCCCTTTCCAAGCCTTCTTGTGAAGCTTTCTCCCACACAGCACAGCGCACAGCAGCAGTGCAGTCCCCTGCCTTGTCTCATGCAGTGGCCCTGCAAGGACACAGTGAGCTCATCCTCCTCCTCCTCCTGCTCCCTCCTCATTAGATCCCAGACATCCTCCAGATGTTCCTCGGAAGGATGAGGCCAACATCTTTGTCATTAGATCAGAGATAAAAGCTCTGGCTGCAGTGGGTGAACTTGTCCCCTCTGGAGCAGGTGCCCAAGTCCAGATGTTCACAGCACAGGGCAGGGATGAAATGAGGGAGAAGGCTGGTCCAGGAGGAACATCTGGGCATGGGGGCTGCTTGATCTGCTCTCCTTGGAGAGGGACCCCTTTCCAATTGGTTTGGAAAGGCAGCACAAGCTCCTCTGGAGATGAGAAGCACTGGGAAGCACCTGCACGTCTCACTGCCATGCACAAGGAGCCACATCTGGTTTGGGGGAAAAGCAAGGGAATTGGGCTGGTGAGAAACTGAGAGGTTGGAGAGGGATTTGTGGCATGAGGAACCACCTACCTTCATAAAACCACAGAGCAGTTTGGGTTGGAAGGAACCAAAGTCCAAACCCAGATCAGGTTGGTCAAAGCCCCATCCAACCTGACCTTGAGTGTTTCCAGAGATGGGACATCCACCACCTCTATGGGAATCCTGTGCCACTGTTTTACCACCTTCATTATAAAACAAACAAACAAACAAAAAAAAAAAAAAAAAACAAAAACAAAAACAAAAAAAAAAAAACCAAAAAAAAAAAAACCCAAAAAAAAAAACCCCACTTATTGTATCTAATTTGCTGTCCTGTTTTCTTCTTTCTGTTCCATAAATCATCTCATAGCTCACTGCCCATGGATGTGGAGTGAAGAAGGGAGCAGGGCAAGGAAAGTTGCTCCAGAGGGACCATCAAAGGGCCGGAGTTCAGTGTTTTCCTGGGAGCTGCTCAGAGGAGGTGTGATGTCCCTCTGCCCCAGCTCCATACCCTTGTCCTGCAGCTTTCTGAGGACCTTCAGCAGCTCTAGTCAGCTCCTCCCTTAGCCCAAACAAACCCATTCTGGCTCCAGCCTGTGCTTGTACTCCAGGGCTGCTTGGTTCAGTGCCCTCGGGGGCATCCTGAACGTTTCACCCACTGTGGATAAGGGGACAGGGTCACTGTGTCCCTCCCAGGCTGTGCAGGGGGGCTGGAGGCCCCTCTCTTCCAGCAAGGCCTCCCAGCACACTCCTAACATTCCTCCCAGTGCATCCAGCCTCCTGGTTTGAGGATGGAAAATGTAGAAGTGGTAAAAAAAATAGGGGGAAAATGGGTACAACCACGTATTTACTGCCCCAAATCACCCCTCCATGCTCACTCAGCCTGCAAACCCAGCTGGCAGTTTCAAAGTGCTCCCCGTTAAAAATTTCTCCTATTTCATAAGCACAGGGAGAGTGTTTGGGGGGAGATAAGGGCTGGTACAGACGCAGGGAGCTGGGCTGAGATAAGAACAGCCATTGGCTGAGCTGCAGAGCACGGAATTGTTTCAGCTCCAGGAAGCTGCATCCAGGACCCAGCCACCCTGGACTGCACCAGAGATAGGAGAGGGACACTCTCTGCCAGCCCTGGGGGCATGGACAAACCCTGCCCCTCTGGAACTCAGTCCAAAATCATGGATGTCCCAACTGGATTCCTTTGCTCCACTGCCCTTTGCATTCCTGGGGTTACAAATCACAGCTATAAATAATTAAAACTGAGCATCCCCCAGCACCTTGATCCAGGCTCTGGCTCCTTCTCCAGCTCTCTGTGGCCTCGTGGCTGGGTGCAATACCATGCTCAGGGATTTCCCTTGGGAAATCACCCTGGCTTTGGGTGTTTCCCTTCCCTTGGCCTTGGATGGAGGTCAGACACTCCAGGTCCTTCTGCTTGGTCCAGCATTCATGGCTGGACTTGATGATCTTCAAGGTCTTTTCCAGCCCTAATGATTCTATGATGCTATAATGTGCTGCAAACTTTTCTCACCTCCCTTCCTCCCTCCCAATCCATCTTCTTTGATTTCCACGTTGTTCTTTGCATAGAGGTTGGTGTGCACTGAGCAGGTCTAAGCATCCCTGAGGATTTGCCTGATTCCCTTTCCTTTAGGCTCAAGAAGGATCTTGCTTCTTTTATCCCTTCACCCAACAGAAAAGCTCATTTTCAAAGGACAATGCAAGTCCTTAATGCCACAAACCAGCGATTTCTGAATATTTGGGGACAAGGCTTGGGATTATGCAGAGCTGTTTGCTGCCTACCTCTGAATTACAGTGACCTCCCACGAGCAGCCACAGTGGGAGCACCAGGGAAATACCAGTGCCCCAGAAATACTGCACACAAACAGCACAAAAAGCCAAATACTTGTCCTTTCACACTCCCCATGAGGGTTTCTTCTGCAGGGCTCTCCTGGCCTTAGACTGGGATGAAAGGGAGGGGAAAATGTGGAGGGGAAGAGAGGCTGGAGGGGAAATAATAACAGGGGCAAACAAGCAGCACCAGAATTCGAGCCAGAGCCTGGACAGTGAACTCAGCTCCTCTTTGTGATGTTTCCTAGGACACCAAATCTTCTTCCCTGCTAGCTTTAATGGATTGTTTTAACCAGGAATTAATGTGTGTTGCTGATACCGGCCACACTGCTCACCACAGCCAGTGGCAATTTGTGTGTTTGCACTTGGGACACAATGCCAGAGAAGTGCAAAAGGGGTGATCAAACGCAGATCAGAAATCCCAAGGAGCTTGGAAAGAAGAGCTGGTGCTTCAGCACTGTCTCTAACGATGGGTATCCATTCACGGGGTGCAGAGGAGCTGCTTGTCTCTGTTTGGAGACTGGGAAGTGACAGCTCCTGAAGTTTCAGCTTTCTGGCCCCTGTGGGGACAAGGGATGCTAGAAAATCCTGGAAAAAAAAACTGTGATGAGGAGATAAACAGAGAGAATGCAGTAGCAGAACATGTATTACTCTTGTGTTCTCAGAGTTGGTTGTATTTGATTTTGGATGGTGGCTTTTCTAAGACAGCAGGCGTTCATGAGCACACTGGGGTGTGTTTCAGAGAATCATGGAATTATTTGAGTTGGAAGGAACTTTAAAAGACCATCTTGTTCCAACCCCACACCAAGGGCAAGGACACCTCCCACTAGGCCCCCAAGCTGGCCTTGAACACTTCCAGGGATTCTGGATGAAGGACCCCGGGTTTCATCTGCCTCTCTCTGAGCACAGGCCCATCACTTCAGGCCCTTCCCACCTCTGCCTCCGTGGTGAGGAGCAAAGCCTGGTCAGAGGTGACCCCCAGGTCAGCCTGCCCTGGACTTTGTGTCCCAGTGGTCCCTGTGGCTTCCCAGCTGGCACAGCCTGGTCCATCACCAGGGACAAGGAGCAGCCTCACTTCTACCACAAGATCAGGAACTGCTCTTTCTCCATCCTCCTTTCCTCTGGGCTCTGGGGAATTTCCATTTTTGCTCTCTGGATTATGTTCAAACCCTCAGGCCATACAGATCAACAGCAACGAGGCGAGCTGGTTTAGGGGAATGGCATTCAGGGGACAAAGGAGATGTCCCCGTCCTTGTTCTCCATGGAGATGGAAAGGTTAGGAAAGGGGTTGCTCTCTGAGGACCCCCAAGACATCCACAGGGGATTTTTATCTCTTCACGTGTGCTCAGCCTAGCAAGGAGTTGCACACCTGGAAAAAGGATCTGGCTGCATAGCAGGGGCATCTGCTGTGCCCATAACATTTTGGCAACACAAAGAGGGACTTTGGTGTAGCTGCACGAGACAGCACTTTCACACCCTTGTGTGAATTCACAGATTTTGAGCTTTCCTGGGCAAGATAAAAAGGCCCTGTCTTCTTTTAGGGGTGTAGAGACACCATCCAGCCAAGTAAATTTGCAGGTCTTGCACTGTTACAAGTTGAAGATGCTTTTCCTTGGCTTCTCCTCTTCTTCTGGAGGATCCATGCACAAGCTCAGGGTGCTGCCACCCAGCTCGGGGTGGCCAGGCCGTGACAGGCAGAGCCAGGACGAGGCATTTGTTGTGTCACAACACTGACCAGTGACTCTCCAGGGCTCGGGGTGGGAAGTTAAAGTGTCCTGGCCCATGGCCAGAACAAATATTCCTCTTAGGCTCATCAGACTGAGGCTACATGTCTGGAGAATCACTGCCTGCCCCGAGCCTGCTGGCCAGAGCAGAGGTCCAGAGAGGCTGTCCCTGGAGGACAGTGGTCAAGGGGCACCCAGAGGTGACCACACTGGCAAAACTTCAAGGCCCAGAGTAGAAACATCCACAGCGCTGTGTTCCTGACTGAAGCACCCTTTGGTTCCCACTAGCTCTGGCTGTCCCAGAACACTGGGAGGGCTCCCCAGCACACCCAGTTCAGCCAGGCTCTCACCAGCTCCTCCAGCCTTGCCCCAGGGAGATGCTGATGGGGGTGAGATCCTAGGCCCTGGCCTAGCCCATGAAATATGAGAAAAAGTAATTTTCTACAGCAATATTTAAGGGATTTTACTTTTCTCTCTTTTATTGAGACCATCCAAGAGATGCTTCTGCTGCAAGATGGACTTTTCTTGGTAAAAACCCACAGCCTGTAAAGCCTTTAAAGCTCTCAGATCCTGGAATCCCTCCTAATTTAGCCATGAATTAACGCTCCATCCTTGGAGAGGACAAATTCATGGCCAACCCATAGGGTTGACCATCCTTGGGCATTATCTTGATGGGTTTGATTTGGCCCAGCCACACCCCTGCCCGGCCATGGTTAGAAAGTTGTTTGGATTTAGCAGAGAAGGTTCAGTATTGCTGCAAAGTATTTTCAGTGGGAAAAAATTCCTTATGCTGCAGTGTTTGACTGCAAAAAGGGAAATGACAGAGAAATGAGGAAGCTCCTGAGAATTAAGCAGCTGAACAGGATGAAATATTTGCAGAGGGAGTGGAAGGGGGCTGAGGATGCAAGTGCAAAGCACTGATTCAAAAAGGCCCAGGGCAGCCAGGTCCAAACAGCAGTCTGAGAAATGCCACCAGGGGAAAGAAAATCTCCTGCAGAAGGGCCATGGCGTGTCCAAATGGGAGGCATGGGACAGGTGATGGCCACAAGTTGAATCCGCTTGAAATCCAGGGATTGGATTTTTTTCACACAAGTGAAAATCCACTTGAGCGTGTGGAAGATTTTGAGGAACAACTCAGTGAAAGCTGCAAAAGGAGTTAACAGGAAGCAGAGCCCACAGTGCAGATCTGCAGAGCTTCGTGGTGGTGGATAAAATTAATTGTGCTGAATTGCACAGTGCTGAGGAGGTGGCAGCATCTTCCACGAGCTGTCCCTGCCCTGCTGTTCCACAGGAAGATGAGCTGGAGCTGTGACAGGCCCCAAGGGGGAATGGGGACCTCAAACACTGATCAAGCTCCTCCTGGCTGTGAAAGACCTGTCCAAGACCCAGGACCAAGATCCAAGATCACCTGGATGGAACAGGGGGGTTCCAGCTGCCAAGACCCACCCTCCAGCACCCACCTGGAGGAGGTAGCGTGACGTGTGGAGGTTATAAAAGCGGGGAAGTTTCCAAAGCAGGCAAATTTTCTGGAGATTATCTAACTTACCCCACCTCCTTCTCACAAAATCCTGCAGCCACAAAAGCAGGGTGTGATTCAGAGCAGGTATCACATTGCTAATTCCTTCCCCCTGTCCTTTTCCCAGTGGCCTCTGCCAGCAACGGGGCACTGGGTCTTATGCAAATATGCACGAAAACAATGCACAACGCATCTCAAAATACATAAATATATATTTATACATCTAACAGGTTTCACAAGACACTTTTGAAAAGTGTCACCTGCTGTTTCCAGGATATCTCCAGATATCTGTAGGAAATTCCCCAGTGGAGACATCTCTGGATGACAGCCTGAGAAACACAAAAGAGGCCCTTTTCAGTGGTACTAAACCATGTCATTAAACCTGAGATTACCTGGGGTCAGTTGGTATTGTGCATGGTAAACATTTGCTCTTACTGGAAAAGGATATTTTTTTTTATCCCTCCCTGCTTTTGTGAGCGCTTTATCTGCAGGGTAAGGAGGGAACTGAGTCTTTCTCTTGCCTTTTTTTCCTACTAAATCGGGTTTCTTGCAGTCTTCGGAGTGATCCTCCTCCCACACAGGGTCGACGTCAAGTGTGCGTCCACCAGTTTCACAATAATCCCATTAACTTGAAACCGGACAAAACCCACAAAGCTGGCCCTGGGCAAGGCTGGGGCAGGAGGCATTTTGTGACTGGGTGGCTGAACCAAAATTTGGGAGGAAAACATGATTCCAGTCAAAGGGAGGTCAAAGCCAGTAGTTTCTGTTGGTTTCTTTTAACCCTTGCCTATTTTGGTCAAAGAAAGGAGTGGGGGTTTTTTTGTTTGGTTTCTTTTTGTTGTTGAAAGAGTGTCTTTTTGAAATGAAAAGTCAAGTGCTTTGTATCAGAAAAGTAGGAAGGGGAATAATTCTATCTCCCAAAATTACGATGTTTTTTCTGGGAGTTGAGTTATTTATAGAAATCACAGCATCATTTGGGTGGGAAGGGACCTTAAAGATCAACCAGTTCCATTCCCTGCCACAGGAAGGGACACCTCCCACTATCCCAGGCTGCTCCAAGATCCATCCAGCCTGGCCTTGGACACTTCCATCCCCATCTTCTCTATTCCTCCCCAAAATATCTCCACCCTCAACTAAACATCAGCCTCTGAGCAGCAGAGCAACACCTTGGTGGTAAATCTTTGTGTGGAATGATTCAACCTCCTTGGATGACACCAGCTGGATCCATAGCCCTGGGCTGGGAATGTCCAGATTAATCATTGCACCGCCACTGGCATGCTTTGGACCCGGACTCCTCCAAAGCAGCTCCTCTTTTTGGGAGGATGCCCATGTGGATGTGGCCACCTGGGCATCTTGAGTGCCTCCAGAGGGTCGGTGGGTCCTGGAGGGCTCACCTCTGTCTTGTGGGGTCTTGT
The DNA here is from genome assembly GCF_024509145.1 of Vidua macroura. Classification (NCBI taxonomy): domain Eukaryota; kingdom Metazoa; phylum Chordata; class Aves; order Passeriformes; family Viduidae; genus Vidua; species Vidua macroura. Next base: position 116,176,285 of record NC_071572.1, on the reverse strand, counting down.
TCCAACATCTCTCCCAGGACAGGCTTTAATCACCCAAACCAAGCATCGGATGGGCCAAAGCACAGGGGAGGAGACCCCCCCAAAACACCACATACCCCCAAAACACCACCTGCCCCCAGAGACACCACGTGCCCCCATCAAGCAGGCGGCTGAAGGAGGAACCCAGAGGGGGGCAGTGCTCTTCCTCCATCTATGGGCAACCAGGAGGAAGAGCAGCTGCTACAAACCCAAGTTTGCAGCACATTTCAATCCAGCTGCGTTCTGGGGATGCTCCAAGAGTAACCATAATTGGGACAAAAAATTGGAAATATTTTGGTGATGAGGGGGATTTTGATGCTTCAAGGGATTGTTGGAACGTGCTGCTCTTGCTCCAGACTTTGTGCTGCCTCACATCACCGGCCAGATACTGAAATGCAGAGATGGGTTGCAACATCTGGGAAGCATTGCCTCGGAAGGGATGATGGATTTCGGGGAAATGACCTCATAAAGTTTGGATGAGGGTCAGGACGGTGGGGTATTAATCACCACATGGAATTGGCATCCTGGGACACGGGCACTCACCGCTGCCCACGGCCCTGCCTTGAGGCATCATCCTCATGTTGTTTAATCCAGGCCCACAATCCCAAAGATTCCACCCCCCCCGGCACTGCTGTTGCTCCCCACTCCAGGAGCTGGCCACAGAGGGGTCCCCGAGCCCAGACCACCCTGCTGGGGGCCCATTTGCCTGAGGAGGAGCAGATGGGGAGGCACGAGCTGGGAAGCTGTTCCAGGGCTTTTGAGACTTCCTCAGCAACCCCTAGGGGTTCCTCAGATGCTGTGAGGGGTTTGGGGCTGGAATGGGAGTGCAGATGGGCTTGGAAGCACGGGCTTGGGAATGCTGACGCTCAGTGACGGTGATGCCCACCCACCCGCTGCCCCCAGGGAGTTATTTTTGGGTCTCAGCCCTGTCAGCTCATCCTGGGAGGATGCTGGAGGGTGAGGCATCGGAGTATGGGCATCTCGCTGAGCACAGGGCTGCAGAAGCTATTTAGGGACGATTTGGGTCATTTAGCAACTCCCAGCTGGGCTGTCTCGACTCCTTTGCCCAGGGAGGACCAGAAGAGTGTGGATTCCCTGAGCACCTCCCCCTTCCTGCATCCTTTCTACTCGGCCCTGCAGCGACAGGATGGCACCAAAGAGCTGGGCACCCCGCTCGAGCTCCCAGCCTGCTCTGCAGTCCCATCCCAAGGCTCTCGGGCTCGTTTGGGACCAGATGGACTCGTTCCACAGGCCACGAGGGGCGTTGAACCCGCACCCTGTTTGCAAACAGGCTGTGCTGGCAGCCCCGTGGCGCCTTGTCCTGCTGCCAGGCTGCAAAACGCACCCAGGTCCCGGAGCAGGAGCAGGAGCAGGGCAAGGACCGCATCCGGCTGGGGATGGGGGAGCTGCTCACCTGGAGAAGCTTGGGAAGGACATCCCATCCTCCTGCCTCTCAGCAGAGGAGGTTTGCAGGGAGCTTCAGGGCCCAGATGAATGGCTGGTCAGGGACACCTGAAACAAACTCCTCTGCAAAGACAGCGATGGTGGGGAAGCCCCACCATACACCAAGGTCCTTCCCAAGGTGGGTGCCAAGTGGCCTCCACCTCCATCCATACACATCCATCCTTTCCTAAAGGTGTCCAGCCAGTTCCCCACCCACTTGCCCCAGCTGAGGAGAAGGATGGCAGCACGTTAAATGAGCATCAAGACTTCCCTGAGGGGAAGGGCTGGAGCTGGAACAGCAGGTGGGATGATGAGTTGATGGTGACCAGGCTCTTCCCCTGTCATTAAAACCACAGGAGGAGAAACCACATAAGGGAAACTTCAGAGTGAACAGAAAGCTTCCCTGGAAAGTCCCATGGATGAAAATCAGGACCATGCCTGGAGTGGCTGAGAGTGCCACAGTCCCATCCTGGGGACAAGGACCCCACTGCTGGCACATCCCCTTGGCACCAGCAGAGGACTCTGCAGGTTCAGTTCACTCAGCTAAATTGTTTCTCCATTAAAAATCAGCCCAGGATGGATTTTGCACTGCTGGGCCCAGCATCTTCCATGTACCTCCCATCATTGCCCAGGGTCCCCCACAGGCTGAGATCTCAGCTGAAAACCCCTCAGCCCTTCCTCTCCAAGTTCAAAGGTGGGAGCTCGGTGGTTTGAGGGTATCTTGAGGCTCCCCCAGATTTAAGGGGGGCTGTGCCACGGTGCCTTTCCACAGTGAGTGGCAAAAGCAGAGGAGAAGGGTCTGGTGGGAGGATCTCCTGCATCAAAGGGGGCTGCAAAACCCACCCAGTCAGGATGGGGGTTTGGGGGTGCTGCAAAAGTGGGAGCCTCCAGCACCAAGCTGAGACCTTGGAGCCCATCTCGTGAGTGAGGAGCCACAGCCAGGAAGATTTCAGCTGGCTGGGAGGATTTGTGGAATTGCTGTTCTCACATAAATTAGGTTTTGGGCTTTTTTCTGGCTGATTTTTTTGGCTGTTTTTTTTTTTTGTTTGTTTTTTTTTTTTTCTGAATGCTTTCCTCTGCCCTTGGGAGATGAGGCAATAGGCTTGAGGGTTACAACCCTTCTCCAGTCCTGAAGCATGGAAAAGTGGGGCTGTGGGCATCTCTGTACTTCTATACAACACATGCATGTGTGCCTACATGTGCACAGTCCAGCTGCTCCCCAAAACACACCCCAAAATGTTGATGCTTAGCCAGGGCTTAAAACTGCAGGTATTTGAGAAGAACTCATGCTTAAAAAGGGTTATTTTAAACTTTCAGGTTTTCATGAGCATTTATTTGTCAGAGTCTGCAAATATTGGTATTGAAGCTGTGAAAATCTTCCAATAAACTCCTCACAAAGCTGGGTGATTGACGTGTTATTTCAAACGCCCACTGGCTTGGTTTCTCCCTGAGCAACTGCTGCCTTGGCCCATCCATACTGGGGGAATGTCTGCAGTAATACTGGTTTGTGGGATTTGGGAATTGCCCCCGTGTTTGAACACAGCTTTGGCCTGCTGGGTGGCCTTTGGGCCTCTCGCCTTCCCTCACACATCACTCTCCCAAGCCACCAGAGGCTCTGGCATGGGCGAGGTTTCTCCGGTGTCTAAAACAGATTTTGAGCTGTTGGGTGACAATTCCTTTGGCTCATTCTCCTTCACATCACAACTTCCCCATGAAATTTGTAGGAGCTCAACAGTGTGGCAACTTTGTCCCTGAATCAAACTGGCCAACCAGATCAGGAATGACTTGGAGGGGCAGACAGACTCGTTCCTCTGGATAATCCAGCCCCCAAGGCAGAAAACCAGAAGAGAAATGGAAAAGAGGTGGATGCAACAAGTGTTTACAGTAACAACACAGCCCATTGCCTGCCACTGTCCCATTAAGGGCCTGCTTCCAAGGAAGGCATGATCAGGAAGGAAAAGCTCTCCACTTGGATGCTGGGAAGGTCCAGCAGAAGCGTGCATCCCTCCAGCCCATGTGGCAGATTTGTTTCCTTGGCAGGAAACCATCAGTGCTCTTAACTTTCGCTTCCTGCTCCCTGTGCTAAGGGACATTTAGAAAAAAAAAAAAAGTGGTTTGCAACCACTTGGCGTGGCTGGGTGGCTTTTTGCTGCTCGTTCCTCTGCACAACCTCTGTGCTCCCCATAGTGGTTGCTTTTCTTCCTTAATTCTCATTCTTGGGTTTGGGTGACTCAGTGCTGGTATGAGCTGTGCAGAGTCATTGCAGTAAAGATTTGGGAATGATGCTCTAAATCCCAGAAGAAAACTCATTCACATGTAAGCCCTTGGTCCCTGGGCATTGCCCCCAGAGAAAGACCCCCCAAAACCTGGGCTGAAAATCAAGAGGGGCTTTTCAGAGGGTGCACCCTGGGATAGCTAATTTAGCAATTCTGGGGCTCACAGCTATTTCTCTGGCTTTATGCTTTTGAGACTTTGTGTTTTGGCAGCTCTGAGGGCTGCAAAGTTCTTGGAAAGAGTAAGAAAAGCAGAGCAAAGCTTTCTGCCCTGGTGCAGGGGACCATATAGGACTTCTGTCCCACAGGGGGGTGATGAGTGACTGTGGCTGCCCCTTAAAGACATTGCTGGGACACCCAGTATAAACTGATTTGAAAACAGCTTCAGGATGAAAAGTGAAGGAATTCATAGAACCAGAGAGTCATGGAATCACAGAAGGTTTGGGTTGGAAAGGACCTTAAAGATCATCTCATTCTAACCCCCCTGCCATGGGCAGGGACGCCTTGCCCCAGCCCTGTCCAGCCTGGCCTTGAACACTTCCAGGGATGCACAGAGCGGTGGGTTTCCATAAAATTACATTTGCAGACATCATCCATATCCCTTGGAAGCTCCTCTTTGAGCTGCCCAGATTATTCCTGAGCAGACTGCAAGGTGACTTGGCCACAGTTTGGAATTAACACATCCATGGAGCTGTGTGTGTCCTGAGCCTTGTTTCACTTAGACAGAAAGGCCCAGTGAAAGCCAGGCTGGGGACCAAGATAAATTGCAAACCAAATGAAAACTAAGTTGAAACCAAATGTATTTTTTCATGGTGACTGTGGTTAGGCTTCTCCTGGTGTCTGCAGGGGAAGGTGAGGAGCCTCTGAGAACCAGAGGTTTCCAACATCTTGGTTTGGTGGCTTCTGAGTGGCTGAGAGAACGAGAAACACAAAATAAGTTCTATGGGATGGGAGACTAATTATTTTGAGATTTGTTAATTAGTTACTTAATCCAACAATTCATTCTAGTCTTCAACAAGAGCAGCCTAAGAGAATGTACCAAGACCATGGAGGCACAACCAAAAAGGTTGGCTATTGAATTTGCCACACTCCAAGAGGCTTTGTCCACTGTGAAGCCCTGCCATGACCACAGAGCTGTCTCTGCACCTGGGTTTTGCCAGAACTGGTGGCACCATCTCCATGAAAATCTTGAATCAAGAGTGGAGATTGAATTCATTGAATTAGATGGAGATCAAAGTTCACAGAGGAGTGGACAGCTGTACCTTGAGCTTAAAATATTTCCATGGCATTCAACAACCCAGTTTCTACCCCCAATACCCATCTTTTTACATACCAGAGGAGACAGCAGAGAAGTGCTTGTAGTAGAAATAAACTCATTTACTATCGGAAATCCGAGGTGTTCGCATGTTACAAAAATAAAAATGTACAGTCACTGTCATAAAACTCACCTTTTTTTTTTTTTTTTCTCTCCAGTATAAGTTAGTGCTTTTACAAACAAAAACAAAAACAAAAAGTCTAGAGCTAGATTTCCAGCTGCTACCTCTCCAACCGCTCTGCGTCTGGCCAGTGGGATCACCTGGGGATGAGGATCACAGAGGGACACCCCTGATGGCACTGGCAGTGCTGCCCAGGGAGGTGGCTTGAGGCCAGCTCAGGGGGAGGTGGGATTTCCAAGCGGGACCAGAGGAGGAAACTTTGGGTATGTTTTTGTTGAATTATTCAGAGCACGTAACGTGTCCACGCTGCTTTTTTGGCAAGTGTGGGAGAGCAGGCAAGGCCTGGAGTGATGTTTGTACCAGCTCAGTGCCCTGGCTGAATTCATTTTTCCCAGTTATTTGTCTCGCCCCAGTGACTGTGCCATGACCCTCACCATCAAGCACATGACCCTCCCTTCACAAGAACAAAGGGATAAAGGGTTCTGCCACGGTGCAGTCCGCTCTTAACCCAATCCTATCCCAAACAAGCTCGAGGGTGGCATGAACCACCCTACAGATGTGCCTTTGCCTCCTGTGGTTGTGACACTGTTGGTTGGGACAAGAGCCCCCCATTGGGGGTGGGACCACAGGAACCTCCCAGTTAGCCCTGAATGGTCGCAGTCACCCGTGACTGAACACACGGGTGACATCACGGCCTGGCTTTGTCTCCACCAAACTTCACAAGAAGGAAGGATGGGAGAAACTAAGGAGTGGTCCAAGGTCTTGGCCTAAGCCAACATCAGATGTGTTTGCCTAGTCCTGAGACAGCTTTTACAAAATGTGACTCGTCCAGTGCTGCAGCTCAAGCAATTTTCATTTTTTAGGGGAGGAATCAGCATCCTCCTGGCAGGGAAACCACGGACCTGGGCTCTGGGCTCTCCAACCCAACAATTACAGGGAAAAACACCAGGAGCTCCTTCTAGTGAAATGCTTTGTGGACATTTTTTACAAATCCAGGCAGAATGGGGCGAAGCTCAGCGTCACTTGCAGCTCCTCAACTCGGGGTTTAGCGCTGGCAAATTTTGTCACCTCTGAGGGACAGCAATGGGGACGTGGCAGCACTCAGCCAAGGGGATGAACACTGGTCTTTGCTGCTGGGCTGGAAACATGAGTCACCAGGAAGGGGGTTAAAAAAAAAAGACATGAAGAGCTCACCTTAAATTTTAATGAGCTGGAGATGATTATTAAAGCCAGCAGCTGGAAGCTGCAGGTTCCTAAAAGCTTTTTAAAGGGTGACTGCTGCTGTTGGGAAGCACTAATGGGTTTTTTGGAAGATGTTGGCCCCACTGGAGAAACCTACAGGGGACCTGCTCGATGGTACCAGTAAACTCCAGTGGGCTGCTACCAGTGCACTCCAGTGGGATGGAATGTCCATCAGGTTAATGGGAAGGCAGCCCTTGTACAGGAGCTGGGAATCCCATCCCTGCTCTGCCAGCTTGAAGCTGGGAGAGCATTTCTGCAGGGATGCAAAGCTGTGGGAGACCCTTTCCCGCTGTGGGTGATACTTGTCCTTGACATTTGCATCAAGCTGCTCAGCAGAACTGCAGCTGACTCTCCTCATCCACCCAAAGCCCTTCCTGCCTTGCCAAGGCACAGAGGAACTCCGGCTCTCCCTGTGCCAGGCAATCTGCAGACGGAATTCTTCAGGGGGACCTTTTGCACACGGCGTTCTCGCTTTGGAAAGTGACTCAAGGCGCTCAGGGCACGATTTGGTCACCTCAGCGTTGATCAGAGGGGCAGGCTGGGATGCAGAGCCAGAGATCAGCGTGCAACCACAGCTGCATCTTCCTGAAAAAGATACAGCAAAACAAGCAGAGGAGCGCGTTCGACACAGACCACGCTGGAGCGGGTGCAGGCCCGGGCACCCCAAACACCCAAAGCCTCGGGCCCCAGAGCAGCCTGTCCCCGCTTCACACCCAGGATAAACCCTTCTGCTGCGGAGCAGAGCTAGGATTTCAGATCCTTGGAGAGCGTGTCCGTGTCGCTGCTGGTTCTCAGGTGACTGTTGGGCACGATGCCCAGCGCCACCTCATTCTGAGGCTTCCACGGCACTTTGCTGCCCGCAAACTTCATGAATCGCTGCCCTGCTAAGAAATACAAAATGGGATCCAAGCAGCTGTTGGTGCTGGCGAGGGGACGAGTCACCTTGTAGGCCAAATTGATGGCATTGAGGGTCTGGCAGCTCAGGTCCCAGCTCCGGAAGGAGTAGTACAAGGTACGAGTGACATGGAAAGGAAGAAAACAAACAATGAAGACCACCAGGACGATGATGATCATCTTCACCGACTTCTTTTTGGAGCGGGAGAGGCGGGAAATGCCCCGGGTGGGCTGGAGCAGCCGCCGGGCCATCAGGCAGTAGCAGACGATGATGATGAGGAAAGGGATGCAGAAGAGCAGCACCAGCATGACCGAGCTGTAAATGACAAACTGGCCGAAGAGGTCCTTGCTGGACGTGTCGTGGCAGGTGATGGTGTCGCCCTTGACGCTGGTGGTGACGAAGAAGAGCACGGGGGACTGGCACACCACGGTCACCAGCCACACCACCAGCGACACCCTGCGCGCGTGGCGCACGTGGCCCCACTGCAGCGACTTCAGCGGGAAGCAGATGCCCAGGAAGCGATGGACGCTGATGCAGAGCAGGAAGAGGATGCTGCAGTAGAGGTTGGTGTAGAACAGGAAGCGCACGATCTTGCACAGCCCCACGCTGAAGGGCCAGTTGTCCCCCATGGCGTAGTAGTACACCAGCAGGGGCAGGGACACCACGTAGAGCGTGTCGCTTATGGCCAGGTTGAACATGTAGGTGGTGGAGGCGTTCCAGGTCTTGATCCTGAAGATGAAGGAGTAGAGGGCCAGCAGGTTGAGAAAGAGCCCCACCACGCACACGATGCCGTAGGAGACGGGCAGCAGGACGTATTTGAAGTCCTCGTCAAACACGCACTTGTAGGGGTTGTCATCTGTGCCGCCTGGGTCCAAGGAGCTGTTGATGACCCTGGTCCAGGCTGGAGGAGTTGTGAGGTTCTCCATCACCCTGGGGGGAAAGCAAAGAGGCTGTAAGGACACGGAGACAACGGCTCAAGAGGGCAGCACATCGCTGGCCACAGACACCACGGCCTCATGGTGTTGGTGACACAACTGGCATGGAGGAATTATGGTCAGCTGGATGAGGTGACTTTTATTTAACCTCATTTTGCATCTGGAGCACAGAGGAAGAACTGAGCTGCTTTATAGTCACCAACAAACCCCAGGCCACATGTGGGAGTCCACCTCAGAGCTCCTGCGGCCCAGTTCAATGTCCCAAAGCGCCCTTCCCACCAGGTTCACGCAGAAATTTGCTCTCCTGCATCACAGGACAGGAAAGATGCTCCGTTCTGTGTTTAGCTGGCCACGAGAGGTGACTTAGCTGAGCACCATTAAAAATGCATCCTGCTAAATTCCAGGCAGAAAGGATTAGAAAGTGGAATTTCAGCAAGCAACACTCATGACTGGCCCCCATTTCAGAGGTCTTCAGCTCCTTCTGGTAGGGCAAACCTCACCACACCCAGAGGCCCTGCAATCAAACCTTGCCAAAAGGAGCACGGTCTCCACCACAGGGGCTCTGCCTGGCTTGGCTGGTGATGAGGATGAGGGGTCTTCAATAGGTTTAGTGTTGGGCCAGTGGTGGCCAGGTCACAGTCCTGCTCCCTGGCCTTGAGCCCTGCTTGTGCAGAGCTGGTTTCTGCACGGGACTGATTGGCTGGGAGGAGAAAAATGGCCTTGAAAGGGTCTCTGCAGACACGCAGAGCCTGGCCTGTCTGTGAGGAGGGACAAGGGCCCTTTTGTGCCCTGGGCTCTGCTGACACACGATATCCGAGCGAGTCCGTGGGTCAGGAATCAAATTAAAATGCATTTCCTCCCTTCCCGTAAGAGAAGCCGGTTTGATGTCCCTGCTGTTCCCTGCCTTACGGGAAGCCTGGGGAAATGGGGGGTTACAAGGAGACAAATCCAGCCCAGGAGCTCAGGGACCAGGAGCTCCTGCAGGAGAAAAGGTCTGAGGAAAGGTGCCCTTGGAATGAGTGGGTGGGATGCACCCTGACCCAAACCTCTCCAGGATTTTAGGTGGAAAAGAGCAATCCCGGCCTTTTCAGGTGAAGGGCTCAGCTCTAACCTGGTGCCACCATGCAGAGGGACAGTGTGGCCATGCCCTTCCTTGCAAAATCAACACCAGATCCAGAGCTCTCCTGCCCCTACCTCCAACTCAGATCCTGTAGGGAAGGACGCAGTGACAGCGTCCTCGAAGGTGCCAGCCTGGATGATCTCTCACCAAAGTAAAGCACTTTTGTACTGAAAAGCATCTTGACAGCTGTTTGCTGAGGGAGAAGGGATGCTTCCAGCCCATCACAAGGGGATAACTCCAGTCCTTGCTCTGGGGACTGGATCAAACAACCTGTCCAGAAGTTTGAAGTAGAAATAAACTCTACTTCGTCCCTGATGATGTTTCCCCCATCCTGCTGCTTTCCCCTTGCAGCAGAGCAGGAACAGGGCTGGCTGAGGCTCACACTTCCCAAGGACAGGGGTGGAAACCACACACACACTCACACCCCAGCTAATCTGCAAAAACCCCAGTACAACTTTGGGAACCACTTTGTGATGAAAATCAAGATCCAGCACTGTCCTGGCCTCGAGGTTTTGCTTTTCCTGCACTCAGCTCAGCTTTGCTCCCATCCTGCCTCCCCCAAGTCCTCAGCAGCGTGGCTGTGGATGGAGAGGGTTAACAGAGCTCTGGCAGATGGGAAAACATTTTCCAGCTGCTGTTCTCCGCAGTTTCTTCCTTCCCTCTGAGCTTTGCAGATCTGTGGCCAGCCAGAGAGAGGTTGCCCACAGAGCTGGCAGCTGATGAAAAGGGTTGGACAGGCCACCGTGACCGAGGGAAGCCACACAAGATGCCCTAAAAGGCTCAGGGAAGGGTTACAGAGTTCCAGAGGCTGCAGCCTGGCATGGGATTTCTCCATCTGCTTTCCCTCTCTCCCCTGCACATAACCCAGCCCTGATGGGGGGAGATCACCCTGAATTCCAGCTCATCTTCCCACAGGCTCCTGAGACCCCAGTGAGAAAACCCAACCACAATCCATCCGTAAGCCAAGGTGGGGAATCTCCTCTGGCTGCCCAGGGATGTGCCAAGTCCCTCATCTCCACCTTCAGGACAAGGAGCAAACAGTGTTTGCTGGTTGGTTTGAATGGAGCCTTGTCCTTGCTGTCGTGCTCTCCCTCCTTTTCCTTCTGGGGATGCAAAAGCCTTTCTTTTTCCTCTTTTTTTTTTTGCCCTCCTTTTGCCCAGAGTCCCTAGGACAAAACCTGCTGTGTGTGCGGGGCCCGTGGCTGCCTTCCAGCCCCTCGCTGCATCCGCAGGGAGCGAGCTGGAGAGGCCAGGGCCAGCCAAGGCATGTGAAGGCACAAGAGCTGGCAGCTGGCACTGCCCTTTGCCGTGCCCACGGGTGGCACGAATGCCAGCTGTGACACCCCGAGCCCCCGGCGGGGACGAGGGGAGGGTGAAGGCAACCGCAATCCCTGAGGGTGCCAAGCGGGATAAACGCTTCCCAAAAAGCAAACGAACCACCTGCATCTGCCTCATCACTTCATCTCCCGGCCCTTTCCGAGGTCACAGTTGGTGTTTTTTTCCTCTGGCATTGGATGCAGGTGACCAGGCACAGCTTTTTGGGTGCCCTCCAGCCATCCACACATTTCCCCTGTGCTGAACCCCGTGCAGGTTGCAGTGGCTGGACCATCTCTCTCTCTGCAGTGTGGCCTTGGACGTAGTTATCCCACGAGGTTTTTTTCCCAGAAAACATGTACCCTCAGTGCCAGAGGATGAAGGCAGCACAGGAGAGGAGCCTGGGCAGATCACTGGCCTCAAATAGAGCACCCACAGGCATGTGCACGTGAAGTCAGCATCCCAAAATGCTCCTGTAACTGTATCTGCCAGGGATATTTAGATCAGCCAGCCTGGGAAAGGAGGGGGCTGTCATGGGAGAAGGTCACTGAGGGCAGCTGAGGGATGGGCAGCACTCTACAGGGAGACCACGGGATGAGCACTCAATTCCCAAGTGAGGCCCTTGACTCCCGATTTCTGCTCCATTCTCCAGCATTCCCAGTGCCATCCCAGCCGTGTTGCATGCTGGAATTTGGCAGGCAGCAGCAAAGTGACTGAAGACAGCAAAGCGCAACCAAATCACGGCCGCGATGAACATGTTTTCACGGGGGGCTGATGAGGTTTAATTGGCCTTCCCAAATAATTAATGTGGATTAGTTTCCCAGCAGGACCTCACAGAGGCAGCCCTTGGTTGTGCCACAGCTCCAATTGTTTTATGCTGGAGGCTGAAACCACGATCCCTTCGCCGCATCTTCTCCCTGACTCCCTTCCAAAGGACACACGGAGAACGTGGGTGTTTTCCCTGCCCTAATTCAGAGGCATTTAGTAGACTCATCAAAATCCTCGCTCAGGATCAAGGAACCGCTCGAGACTCCGGGAAGCAAACGACCTGGAATCGTTTTTCACTGCTCTGGGGTTGTGGTTCCAACCCTTGGTGACCAAAAGCAAACAGGCAAGGCGTTCGGATGCTCCCGAGCCTGTCTGCTCGGAGCCCTGAGACAGGATCCGGCCGAAATCTGAGCCTGCCCGAAATGCCTGCTTTTCATCTGCCCTTTCCCTTTGGATCCTCTCTGCCTCGGTGACCTTCAGAGCCCTTCTCCTCCGGGCTGGCCCCGGCCACCAGTGTGGGCTGAGGACCTCCCCAGCTGTCCCAGCTCCACCACCCCCAGCGCTTCCCCCCAGCGATCCCAAGTCAAGACACCTCCAAAATTCATTTCCAGGATAGCCAAGCAGCTTCAAGGGGCTTTATCCATCTCCCTGCCAGGCAACATCCCTCCTCTGTCCCTGTTGGGGGTGATCTACCCCTTCCTCCATCCCCAAAATAGCCAGAACACCTCATTTAAACCAAAACCTCGCAAAGAATCTGTCTTTCTGTCCCTTCAAAAAAAGCACCTTTGGAGGGCAGCTCCACTCCAGAAATGCCTCGGTTTCCCCTCCTGTCACCAGGCTGAGAGACAGCAGAGTTGAATTTGTTTTCTCCGTGAAAAATGCTTTTCTGGGGGTGTTTTGGTTTTCTTTGGTTTTCTCTGGAGAAAAGATATAGCAAGTTTAAAAGAACTTTATGACTTTGTTTGGAGGTCAAATAAAATGCTTTTTGCTTTGAGAGAAATCACTTCTTCTGGGAATTTCTGGTTTTCCCCAAGGAAAATCCCTGAACCAATCTCCCTTCCAGCTTTTGCTTCCCAGGGGGTACCAAAACCTCCTGCCTTGCTCCACACCATGGGAAATCAATCGGGATTAACCAAATCTGTGGCTTTAAAGTGAATTAAGAAAGCATTAAAAGCACTGGTGACAACGGTTGACTGACTCAATTCCCAGCACGGCAGGGCTCTGGGGATGGATCCTTCTGGAAGCACACATCAACCCTGGCCAATATTTAGTCCCTTCATCAACACTTCCCTTCCTGCTCCAGCAAAGGTGATGCTCCCTACCTGTTTTTCCCTGCTGTGGGATTGGGACAGATCCTATTTGACCCCTCAAACTTTCAGTTTTAATTATTCCACGGGGGAAAATGAGCACTTGCATCCTTTAGGCTTCCTGGAGGTACAAGGGTGGTGTTTCTGTTGGGAGTTTGACTTTGGCTTTGCCCTCCACGACCTTTTGATGCCCACTGGAGGAAGCAACAATCAGAGAGAAGAGTGTGGGACCAGTTTCTGGCCAATTTGGAAACCCTACAAGCTCCGTGTCTGGGAGAAAGGACATTTCCATGGAGACCTCCCAGCCTCCTGCCCACACCAAGGGAGTCACAACCACCCTGGAAAAACCAAAGGCACTCTGGGGGACAACCAGGATAACACAATTACCGAGCTCCACCATGGCACCACCCGAAAACCCCGCATGGGGTGGACTTTGGGGCATAAATTTTTGCTCCACAGGCAGCATCCCGTGGAGGCAAGAGGGTCTTTGCTTCGTGAGTGGTTCCCAATCAGGTTTTAGTGGGGGGTGCTCAGCAGTGAGGAGGGAGCCCGGCGTGGCCGGCAGCACGCTCGGCTGCCAGAGAACTATTCGTGGCTTTGGCTTTGAGTCAACAACCCGAGATAAAAATCGCACTGGGCAGAGACAGGATAAAGTCACTCAGTGCCACGACCGTCAGAAATCCTTCTGGGGCTTTTATAGCCCACTAAGCCCCGGGACGTGGATGTGCTTTGGGGCTCAGCACGTTTTGGGGTCTCTCCCTTTGTACTGGAGCCCCTGAACCTATCAGCCACCCTTTGCCTGAGGGAAAACAAGAGGAATTTGGTGGTAATGAAAAGGCCTAATTTTGGCAGCAGCAACCACGAGCTAAGGCCACCATCCCCCAGTGCTGGTGGCCCCCAGAGCCGGGTTTGCTGATCCTCACCTCATGTACAGGAAGGCAGTGGGTTGCCAAATGGCTTTTGCAATAAACTGATAAGAAGACTGGAACAGAAAAAGAAATGAGATGTTTTGCCCCCGAAGTTGTTCCTGCATTGATGCCCAGCTCTGGGAAGAGGGGTGTTTTGGAGGTTAGAAGCTGCTAGAAGGAGTCAAAAAGTTTGAAATGAGAGAATTACCATTGCAGTGAAAATTAAAACACTCCCGAAGAAATTACATAGGGAGCCCAGCATGCAAAGAGGTGGAAAAACACGCAGAGCTAAGCAGGGAGTCAGGGAGTCACCTCCATGGTTTAACCTGAGCTGTGTACAGGAAATCATGGACAAACAGCCAGCAATTCCTCGGGGAAGGGAGAAACTAAGCAGCAAAGATGTAATTGTGAATGAACACATTAAAAAAAATCCAATAATTCGGGCAAAGAGGAGCAAAAGGAGCAGGAGGCTTCCCTGCGTGCCCAGTTCGAACCATTTGTGCCGGCACCCGCCCATGCCAGCGACTCCCTGCCGGCTGCTGGTCCCACTGCCCTGTCTCGGGGCACTCCGGGGCTTTTTGGGCATTTTTAGCGGCAGCACGGGCAGCGCGTGGCGCTTGAGAGGAGCAGAGCAGGAGAGTCGGGCTTCGGCTGCGTCCATGGAGCGCCGCACTCCCTGCTCCCCGCGCCACCCGTGTCACCCAGACAGCGACAAGTGCCACCGGCCCCGCGAGTGCGCGCATGTGCGCGTCCGTGCGTGCCACATGCGGGCGTGTGCAGGCCCCCCACTCGTGTGTGTGTGTGCGTGTGTGCGTGTGTGTGTGTGTGTGTGCGTGTGCGTGTCCCCTCCACCCCCGTGCGCGCCGCCTCTCCCCCATGCGCGTGTCCCCGCTCCCACCCCACGCGCGACTTTCCCACTCGACCGCCTGTCCTTCCTTGTCGTGGGCAGGACGCGCACCCCCCACATGCCCCTACATCCCCCCACATCCTCCCCTGGTCCCCCCACATCCTCCCCTGGTCCCCCCCGCGGTCCCCCGGCCGCTGCGGCCGCGCTCACCGGGCGATGCCGAGCCCGGGGGCTCCGTGCCGGGGGTTCAGCGCCGATCGCCCCGCTCAGGAGGGCGGCGGAGGCCGTGCCATGCCCGGCTTTGGTCCTTCCTTCCCCCGCCCCGGTGCCGCTCCCGGTGCCGGTGCCGCCGCTCCCGGGGCCGCCGCCGCGTGTGAGCCGGGACGGGGCGGGCGCGGGGCTGCACCGCCCTCCCGGCGCCGCGAACGGGGCTGGGACGGGGCAGGACCGGGGCCAGAGCTGCCCCGCCCGGGGCCGGGACCGCCCCTTCCCCCG
The DNA here is from genome assembly GCF_024509145.1 of Vidua macroura. Taxonomy (NCBI): domain Eukaryota; kingdom Metazoa; phylum Chordata; class Aves; order Passeriformes; family Viduidae; genus Vidua; species Vidua macroura. The sequence goes on along the minus strand of NC_071572.1, from coordinate 116,161,284 downwards.
GGGACGGGACAGGAGTTCTCCTCCCTGGATGGGAACGTGCGTGGGATCAGCGCTGGGGTCAGGACAGGAGTCCGACCGCCCCCCCTCTCCTTCCCCCTCCGGGATGGCACTATCGGGATTTGGGCTAGAGCGGGATCCCCCCAGCTCCCTCCCCTGGAGATGGGAGTATGGATGGCATTGGGGCTGGGATCGGGGCCGGACACCGACCGCTCTCCCCCTTCTCCCCCGGGAACGGGGCCGGGATTAGGGCTGGGACAGGAGACACCCCCATCCTCCAGAAATGGGAGCATGGATGGCATCAGAACTGGGACTGACATTGGAGACAGATGATTCCTCCCCGAATCCTCCCCCGGGGATGGGGCTGGAGTTAGGACAAGGACAGGATCCCTCCCACCTCAAATCCTCCCCTGGGGATGAGACCAGAGTTAGGACAAGGACAGGAGCCCTCCAACCTCAAATCCTCCCCTGGGGATGGCACCAGAGTTAGGACAAGGACAGGACCCCTCCCACCTCAAATCCTCCCCTGGGGATGGCACCAGAGTTAGGACAAGGACAGGACCCCTCCCACCTCAAATCCTCACATCCTCCCTTGGGGATGGCACCGGAGTTAGGACAAGGACAGGACCCCTCCCACCTCAAATCCTCACATCCTCCCTTGGGGATGGCACCGGAGTTAGGACAAGGACAGGACCCCTCCCACCTCAAATCCTCACATCCTCCCTTGGGGATGGCACCGGAGTTAGGACAAGGACAGGACCCCTCCCACCTCAAATCCTCAAATCCTCCCCTGGGGATAGGACCAGAGTTAGGACAAGGACAGGACCCCTCCCACCTCAAATCCTCAAATCCTCCCCTGGGGATAGGACCAGAGTTAGGACAAGGACAGGAGCCCTCCCACCTCTCTGCCCCAGGGGATGGGATTGGAGCTGGGACCAAGACTGGACTCACTTCCATGGGTGCTAGGACTGGGCCTGATGCCAGGACTGGGATGTTGGGACCTCTCATCATTGCTGGGACCGGGTTTGCTCGAGGTTTGCTCCTTGCTGTATCCTCTTTGACCTGCTGTCCCCACGGAGCCCTGCACGACGCAGCCTCCCAGGAAGCTGCAGGAAGCTGTGGAGGGCCACCACCACCTTCACAGCCTGCCCTCTCCTGCAGGTGGCTGCTGCCCAAGGGAAGCAGCGGCCAGGTCCAGCCCAACCTTCCTCATTCACCGGGGTGAGAAGCCTCCAGATCTGGGGGGCTGGAGGAACAGGCACAGCCCCACGGGATCACGCGCGGGTGGCCCAGTTGTTTTCACCCGGTGCTCCCCCGAGTGTTCCCCATCTGTGTCCCTGGGTGACAGCCAGATCCTCCTTCCCCAGCTGGATCTGAGTTCCTTGGGGGTCCTTGGGCCCCCTGGCTGTGGCTGGGGGGGCCATGAAGCCCCTGGTGGAGGCGGGGAAGGACACCAATGGCATCTATTATTCAACAGCAGAGAGTGGCAGCTGGCTAAGGAAGCATTAAGAGGATATGAACTCCTGGCATGGACACAGTGCTGCAGAGATCTTGCTCACGGACCTCCATGCCAGAAAAGAGCAAAAAAAAAAAAAAAAAAATTCCTGTTTCCTTCTTCTGATGTAATTTGTTTGAGGAGGGAAAACAATACATCACATCCCAGCTATTTGGGGCTGATAAGGGAGGAAGGACAGGCTTGCTGCTTGCCCAGAGGGAGGGAGATGCCTGCACAGAGCTGGTGAGTGAGGCTCAGCTGGGTGAAGCTGCCCAGCAGTGCCCTGGGTGCTGAGTCCAGCCCATCACTCCTGGATTTGGAAACACTTCATGGGCAAAGGTTGGGTTCACCCAAGCACAGCACCTTGGTTTCACCCTCCCAAGGAGGGCTGATGTCCAGAGGTGATGGATGATGTCCAGGGAGTTGTTGCTGTCCTTGCAGGAGCTGTGACCCGTGGGGTGATCGCTGCTGCTCAGCAGCCCCTGCCTGGCGCCATCTCCCCCAGCCTGGAGGTCTGAACACCTGCAGCTTTTCCTCTCAAAGATAAAGCCAAACAACTCAAAAACAAAAGGCAGGCGCCTTCCTCATCTCCAGGGGTGATTCATTATGGCCAGGCCGGCTGTGAGGGCTGCTTGGCAGCTCGGTGCTTCAGCAGGACAGAGGAGATGTTTTTCTAAAAGCTGCTTTGGAGCGGGGAGGTGTCCCCTGGAGAGCCCTCTTCCCATCAGACCTTTCCCGAGCCTGGTTGAAGTCCCAGCAGCATCCAGCAAGCAGGAGCTTCCCAGCTTCACTGCTCACTGCAAGGAAAAACCTTTCCTTTCCCTTCTTTTGCATTTTTCCCTCTCGTTTGGGCGTGAGGGGGATGGAAGGAGGGCGTCAGCCCTACCCCACCTTACTCACTTCCGTCCTTCACGCACCTATCACCCAGGGGACCCAAAACCAGAGCCTCCCTCGTGCCAAATCTCCACTTCCCAGCCCCACAGCAGCTCGAGGAAGAGGCAGGTGTTTTAAATCGCGTTGAAAAGCGAATGATTTGTGCGGCTGCAGTGCAGAAGGCAGAGGCGATGCCCAGCGAGCCGACCTGGAAAGCAGCCGCGCGTTTCCCTTCGCGCCTTCATTCTTCAACCGTTTTGGCAGCCCGGCAGGTTTCTAAGACACTTTCAAAACATTCCCATGTTGACTAGCAGGCAGGAATGTGACACAGGAATGGGTGGACCGGGAAGGTCAGGCTGGCCACAGCAGAGCCTGCGCTGCACCCATGGGCGCAGCTCAAACACGCAGGGAGACAGACACAGGCAGAAGTGCTGGAGACAGGCTGGCATGTATCAAATCTCTCTCTCTTTTTTTATTTTTTTTTCCTTTTATTTTGTTTTTAAAGCCCTAGGTGCAGCAAGTAAGACAGTTTGGGTGTGTTGGGCTGAGCCTTGCAGCCCTGCCCTGTGTGACTGGGCTTGCAGGAGGGACATCCCATGGGAGCAGATGTGACTTTGCAGCTTCCCAGGATGCCTGAATTCTCCCTCCAGGATGTTCTTATTCAGGACCACCAGCAACTTTCAGGGGGCAGCAAAAGCCAGTGCAGCTGGAGAAGGAAAGCTCTGTTCACAGTGCCCTTGGGGCGCACTGGAGATGAGGTCAGGTGGGGCTGGAGAGAGACATGGAAGCACCTTCCCAGCAGCCAGATAGGGTGGGCTGGTTGGAAGTGGGAGCTGGGGCTGTAGAACACAGAGTCATGGAATTAGGAGGGTTGGAAAAGCCCTCAAGGATCACAGAGTCCAGCTGTTAACCCAGCACCGCTGTGTTCCCCACTAAACCAAGTCCCCAAGTGCCACCTCCACCACTCCACCACTTCCCTGTTCCAACGCCTGACCACCCTTTCAGTCAAGAAACCTTTCTGAATATCCAATCTAAACCTCCCCAGTGTAACCTGAGGCCGTTTCCTCAGGTCTGGACCTGAAGCCAGTCCCTCTGTCCATCCCTCATCCACACACGCTCTGGGAGAATCTCCTGCTGCCCCCTGTGAGGCTGCAGCACCCAGGAGGTGGTGCTGGCTGGGTGCTGAGCACAGAGGGACAATTTCCTCCCTTTTCCACCCTTTTCCCACTAATCCCTTGCACAGGAACCGACAGATGGACACAGACAGGGCACAGGGGACCTTCGCTGCCTGGAGCTGGTGCTCCATGGGGAGCGGGGAATTGGAGGAGGCCTGAAGCACGTGGGGCTCTCTGGGGCAGGCAGCTGCAGGCAGCGAGCCTTGAGCACATTGCTTCAGTGCAGGGAGGGCTTTGCTCTGTGGCTGTGGCCATCTGGGTGTGGATTTTCTCTTCTCCACCAGCGGTTGGGGATTTTTTTTTTTTTTTTTTAGCCCAGCTTTCGTTTCCTCCCCACTGAGCACATGTGATGTCTCTCCCCTCCTCCTCCTCACCATCAGGAGGGTGATGGAGGTGCCACTCACTTTTCCTCCCAGCTCCTGCATAACCCAGGTTTTTTGGAGGGGTTTTCAGACTCCAAGTGCATTTTCCCCGCTCAGGATGATGCTTGCAAGGAGGGGTAGGGGTGCTGCCACAACCTCCCAGGCAGCAGGAGCTGCCTGCCAGGCCCTAAAACACAAGCATCCTGTTGTGGCCAGAAGTGTTTATGCTTTTAGGGAGACCATAAATAAATAAAACATCTCACACCAGGGCAGGTGTGTTAAAATTAACCCATAGGCTTGGGCTGTGTGTGCTGTGGGTTCCCAGATATGGTTCAGCCCATCCAGGGAGGGAGGGAGGGAGGGGTCACAAAAAGTCACAAAATTCAGCTCTGGCAGGGTCATCTCTGCTTCTGCTGGCCCCGTTGATGGCTTTCTAAGGAGCAGAGATGCTGAGTTTTCTGCCAGATTTCATGACACTTCCTCTTCCTCTGGGATTGCCTAGAAAATAGTAAATAAGAGAGATTAAAAAAAAAAAACAAAAAAAAAAAAAAAAACAAACAAACCCATTCAAGGTCTCATTCAAGAGCGTTTGAGCAAGTTGCAGCAGCAGGAGCTGCTGGAAGAGGTGTCCTGGAGGACAGAACTTGCTGCTGGAGTGCTGGAGGAGGTTTTGCACTGATCCTGGCATTCAATAACTCAAATAAACACATGCCCTCAAAACAAATCCTCCTAAAACCAGCAGCAGCAACCCATCCACGTAATGGTCCCAGCCTAAAATAGTGCTGGGGGCTCCTGAAAAAGGCTCCTTTCTCCTCGTTTCTCTATTTGCAGAGCTGCTGAAGGAGCTGTGCAGGAGTGGCCCCAGCTGTGCCTGGACCTCTGGCAGCAGCTTGGTGGGATTCAATGGGCGTGGGCAGCTGGACTGTGGGGTCCAATCACCCCCAAATTTTGTGGGGTTACAGCTTGGCTGACCCACCAGCAGCTCAGCCTGGGGGTCAAACACAGCCTGGCACCACTGGATTTAGCTCCAGCTGGAGACTGGTTCAAGGGATGGAGTGGCAGGGTTCCCATGCCTCCCATTTTCCACCTGATCCTCATGAAATCCACAGCAAAGAAAAGCCACAGTGAGGTTCAGGAGAAAGTTCCCTTTGGTGCTGGAGAAAAAGCCATTTTCCAGTAGTTTTGTGGGCCATTATTTTTGCTCTCAACTCCCAGCACTGAGACCACAGAGACCAGCATAGGGTCCCACCCTGGAACTTCTTTGTTTAAAAAAACCCAAAAAAACCCACTTGTTCTCATGAAGGGACTTTTGAAATCACTTCCTTCCCCTTCTGCTCCAAAGCAAGCCTTGTTTCCTCAGGGAGATTCCCTCAGAGACATCCCAGGGGATGGCCCTGGACCCCAGAAATCCACTGCTCCCTGGGGGTGCCACACAAGGGGGGTGATCCTTATCCAGCTCAGCCCAGAAAACAGGAGGTTTGCTCAGCCCCAGTGAGTCCAGCCCGTGCCTGGAGCCCCCCTGGAGATGTCCACCTAAACTAAATGCCGATACATTTTATTTGAAATTCACTTCAAATGGGTGAAAGAATCACACCAAGTGTCTCTTCAGAACCCAAACCGATCACGTGGGGATCACACTCAAGTCATCCTTTAGCAGCTTCCCCATGGATACAAACCCTGCTGGAAAAAAACCCCAGCATTAGATCTCCTTTGACTGCCAATAAAAATAATGGAATTATAGAGGCTGGAAAAGAGCTTTAAGACCATCAGGTACAACCATTCCTGCAGCACTGCCAAGGCCACCACTGACCCATGTCCCCAAGTGCCACATTCACATGGCTTTAAATCCCTCCAGGGATGGGGACTCCAGCACTGCCCTGGGCAGGAAAACCTCGCTGCAGAGGACGGATGCAATTCAGCTTCTCCCTTTTAAAACCCCCTCCATCGTCATTATTTATTTTAAAATTGCATTTTCCTGTAGGTTTTTTTCATTTAACACACCAGTTAAGACCCAAACTGGGCTCAGGAGTGCAGAGTTCTGTGACTAACCCCTGCTTTCCTGGCTGGAGCAAAGAGGGAAGGTGGGAAATTGTGTCCACGTGGATTTGTCCCAGCCCAAAAAGGGACCCCAGCGCTGAGGCTCGTTCCCAGCTGGAGTCCTTGTCAGGAGGCCAATATTGTTATCTAGGGCCTGGCTGGTGTTTCTCCCTTGGAGCTTTGCCACTGCAGTTAAAATATCTCTCCCACCACTCCCAGCATGTAAAGGTCGCGTTCCAGAGATTAATCCGGAGTCTCCCAGGCCGCCTCCTTGGCTCGGGATCCCTGCTGGAGCAAAAGCCTCGGGATGCTGGGTGTGCACCCCCAGGGCTGGAGATCCCCTGGCCAGGAGTGAGCCCGTCACCAGCGCCAGCCCCAGCGTCCTCCAGGAGCTGGGCATGCAGCTGTGGGCAATTCTGAGCTAAGCAGAAGCCAATTCCCCCATGGCAAATGGTTAATTCCGTGCAAATCTGCTCCTAGCCCTCAGCCAAGCAGTCCTGGGAAGTCCAAGTTTGCAAAACAAGCTTTGGAGGCGTCGGGTTTGTTTGACAGCTCTTACAGCTGGTCCCGAGCTTGGTTTTTGTCCAAGCAAGTCCTGGATTGACAGGAAAGGGTTTCCAAGTTAAATACAAGAGGAGAGTAATTGAGTGCTTAATGAAATCAGCCAGACTCTCTCCAAATGAAGGGGTAAGTTGTGCCCAAGGAGCAGGGGATGTGTGGGCAAGGAGAGAGGGAAGGGGAACAGGAATTCCATGATCCCCAGGGAAGGAGGGGTCGACAGTCTGTGGCACAGGAGATGGGAAGCTCAGTGGGACCTGCAGCGTGTCCTCTGCAGAGAGAGTCCTTCACACCAGCAGCATTTTCCCGGCTGGATGGACCAAACCACGGCAAATGTGCACGGAGCAGCTTAGGACAGCACAAGGGCTCCTGCCCCAGATCTCCCAGGGCTGCTCCCGGTGTCAACAGGGCTTTTCCAGGAGAGGTGATGGTGGTGCTCCCTGGAACTGCTGCCTTCGTTCTCTCCTCGTGACGAGGAGACCTCTTTGAGGAAGTCTTGGCTATCCTGGCAGCACTGCTGACGTGGACACCACCGACATTCCAGGCTGAGGATGAGGGAAAACTGTTCCACCACAGGCAGCTCGTGCGGCCTCTGTCCTCAGAGCTTTCCAAGGCCCAACTGGATAAAGCCCTGCATAACCTGGTCTGACCCCAGAGCTGCCCCTGCCATGGCCAGGAGGCTGGACTGAGACCTCCTGAGGTCTTTTCCAACCCAGCTTATCCTGTCAAACTCTGATCCAAGGATCCTAAACAGGGATGGAGCAGTGTCATGACCTGGTCTCCCGTGGCTCCATTCCCTGAGCCATGGGGTGTCTGTCACGATCTGGGGGGGCCATGGGGAGTTTTACTGAGGCCAGCAGAAAGTCAGATCCCTTTCTTTTGGCTTCCACAAGAACTCCCATGAAATCCAGTATGTCTGGGCTCTGAACCCTCCAGCTGGTGACATTTAATGACACTCACCTCGGGCTGGTAGCTGTCATTAAAACCAAACCCCAGACTCATGCAGCAACAAGAGAGTCTCACTGTCGCTGGGATTTATCTCTTCCTCGTTAGGAAACTCCATGAGGAAGACCCTTCCCTTAGCTAAGAGCCTGCAGGTGTTTCCTGATGATTCCAGGCGTGGGGGACTGTCCAGGCTGTCCCTTTCAATGAGTCAGTCGTGGGGTATCCACGGCAAAGTTTTGGAGCCACAGGTGGGACCCTCAGGGCTCTGTGATTTTTAGAACAAATAGATCATCTGATTAAAAAAAAAAAAACAAAACAAAACAACAAACCCAGGCAGAGATAATTTCGGGAGCAGGTATTTCCAAGGGAAGTGGATGGAGATCTCTCTCCAGATAGATAATCACCAGGGAGAGGGATTGCCTCCAGCTTACACAGGAGTGAGTCACTCACCTTCCTGTGGCAGGAGGAAACCCTCAGCACACTGGCACTCCGTGGACCTTTCCCTTTGTAAGGAGGCCACTATTTTGGGATACAATGCTACAATGCTCTGCTTCTTCCCGTGTCCCTGAGGGCCAGCAGCGTGGGCTGGGGCATCCCCAGCACGGTGGTGACCCTCCTCACCACCCTGGCTCTGTGATTCCTGCCCCACCGAGGCTACGGAGCGATGGCAGCAGCTGGGAGCAGGGGGAAAAGTGGGCAGCTCTGGGCAAGGCTCAGTCCTGGTGCTGACCAGGACACAGGGAATGGCTTCCCACTGCCAGAGGGCAGGGTTAGGTGGGATATTGGGAAGGATTTTTTCCCTGGGAGGGTGGGCAGGCCCTGGCAAAGGGTGCCCAGAGCAGCTGTGGCTGCCCCTGGATCCCTGGAAGTGTCCAAGGCCAGGCTGGACACTGGGGCTTGGAGCAAGCTGGGACAGTGGAAGGTGTCCCTGCCCTCTGGCAGACAGAGGATAAAGTGAGACAGAGGATATAGGGCAGGACTGTGGGACCAGCATCCACGGGAACTGGGGCATGAGCTCTGCACCACGTCCTGGCCTCCTCAGAACAACTGAGGCTGGGGGGGGTCTCTGCTCCAAGCCTGACCTTCAGTGAGGTCAGGTTTTGTCGAGGACAGGCTTGGCTGCCTCCAAGGATGGAGATTTTCCTACTCCCCAGTGGGACCTCTCCAGCTCCTCCAGCAGCCCTGCCCCTCTCAACCCAGCCGTGCTCCCCAAGCTTGCTCTGCTCCCAAACTCCCTGAGCGTTCCCATTCCATCGTGCAGGTGGTTACGGGAGTGATGGAGGTTGTTCAAAGAGCTCTTGAGCCTGTCCTGGCCCTCCGGGACTCCCTGGAGCGTGCAGGAGAGGATCTCCTGCAGTGGGACACGGCATGTGTGGGATCAACAGTCCACAGCCTGGGTTAACCCTTCACATCCCTTCTCCTCTGGCTGTCCAGTCACTTCCTGCTGCTGGAGAACAGCACTTAGGCCATGTCCCTGTACCTCCCAGTGACATCCTGATGTCACCTGGTGTCCCCAGATGCCAGTGAGGAGTGAGCAGACCCTTGGGGAGGAGCGGGACGAGGGGATGCCACAGAGGGCTGACAGAAACCTGGGTAAGGCAAAGGGCTCTGTTTAGGTCTCAGCGAGATCAGAAGCAGGTTGGTCCAAGGGACAGCCTACCCCTAGGAAATGCCTTTTGTAATGGGAAAAGGGATGCTCAGAAGACAAAAAAAAATGTCCCCACATCCCGGCAAGGGCAACCTGCACTCCCGGGCAGTGCTCCCTTCCCGACCTCGGCTGCCGAGTCCGTCTCACCTGGGGCACGGAGGCGTGCTCTGTGTCAACAGAGTTCACCTCAGCTTGTGCAACCGTGGAGCTGCCACGTCCTGCACACCCAGGTGTGCGTCCCAGGTGCTGTCCCAGGGCCGGGAGGGCAGCAGGGGGCTGCCCAGGGCGTTCCCACCTCGGAGGGTTCCGCGTCGCGTCGTGTTCCAGCCTGAGCCGGCAGCCAAGCGTGGCACGGCAGGTGACTCAGGTGACTCAGAGGTGCTCTGCAGCACGGCCAGCCCTGCCTGGCATTTCTGGGAGTCCGGGCACGCAGAGCAGCAAACACGGGCAGCACAGCGTGCCTGCCAAGGCAGCCGCAGCCAGGGTGGGAAATCCTCCTTTTGCATGGTTCAGGTGCACCCAGGGCCACGCCTGGGAGATCTGGGGCTTCGTGCCGCAGGTTTGCTCGTGCAGAGGCTGGGCTGGTCGTGGAATCATGGAAGGGTTTGGGTGGGCAGGGACCTCAAAGGTCATCCAGTGCCACTCCTGCCATGGCAGGGACACCTTCCACTATCCCAGGTGGCTCCAAGCCCTGTCCAGCCTGGTCTTGGGCACTGCCAGGGATCCAGGGGCAGCCACAGCTGCTCTGGGCACCTGTGCCAGGGCCTGCTCACCCTCCCAGGGAACAATTCCTTCCCAATATCCCAGTTAACTCTGCCCTCTGGCAGTGGCAAGCTATTCCCCTTGTCCTGTCCCTCCAGGCCTTTGTCCCTCTCCAGCTCTCCTGGAGCCCCTTGAAGAACTGGAAGGAGCTCTGAGGTCTCCCCAAAACCTTTTCCTGTCCAAATTGACCATCCCTGCCCCAGCTCTCCCAGCCTGGCTCCAGAGCCCTTTTCCTGAGCTTTCTTAAGCCATGCATTCCCAGATAGGCATCTTCTCTCTGAAGGGCCAGTATAAAGCTTAACCAAGCTCATGTTTATGCCTCCAAGTGCTGGGACTTTCCAGATTTAAGATCTGCATTTGTGGATGGGCAAAGCAAATGGATTAAGTGTTTCATGGAGTTAAAAGCCGGCACAAATTCTTGTTTCATTTCCCCTGTGACTCACAGATGAACACTCACTCCCTGGCACGGCTCTCGTGTTTGCCACTGTTTCCCATCAGCTGTTCCTGGGCAGGAGCAATGCCCTCAAAGCAGGAAAAGCAATTTTGGCTGGAAAAATCACAGGTCTCCGTAGTGGAGAGGCGCTGGTTTTATGCAGGTGATGTATAAGCCCAGCTGCCAGCTCAGCTGAGCCCAGGGTTATTTAGAATCACAGAATCATTAATGTTGGAGAAGCCCTCTAAGGTCATCGTGCCAACCACTAACCCTGGCCCTCCGTGTTCACCACTAAATGGTGTGCCCAAAAGTCTGATAATCCACTGGGGATGAACAAACTCGTCTTTGGGAGGGCAGCATGAGGCTGTTCTCAGCCTTTTGATGAGAAACCAGCACTGAGTTTGTATTTGTAAGGGGTCTGTTGCTGCTTTCTGGTGCTCAGGCTGAAAGCGGTAATCCAAGCTCACAGGAAACTCAAACCACTCAATGGATCTCCATTTTTACATTGGGATATTAAATTAGGGGATTCGTTATTGTTAAAATGCTTTGATTGGTAATTACAGCCGTAATGTCTTACAGCCCTAATGCTGCAGGAGAATAAAAATCTCTGGGGCCCTTTCTTATTCTCTTTCACATTTTCGCCTCTCAAAGCCTCACCCTCCAAATAACATCATTTCACTGGCACAAACAAGCAGCAGAAGGGACAAACTGGCTGGAGTGGGGTTGATCTCTGTGCCTTTGCTCATTTACAGCAGGGATAAACCACTCCTGCCCTCAGGATGGAGCTTTGTGGTCACCTTGCTTCAGCGAGCAGGATGCTGCAGCCCAGAGCATTATCTCTGGGAAACAGGGAGGAACAGGAATTAAATCAGCCTGAGACACATCAGCACATTGCTGCCACCACTTCTCCTCCATTCAGGAAGTTTTGGTTCCCCTTTGTGTGTGAAGATCCAGCTCTAAACCCACATTTCTCCCACACCCACCCTCTGGCCATGCACAGAATGGGCACAAAAGTGCTGAAATTGGCTTTATGGCACACTTTCAGCTCTGTGTCCAGTTTCACTTCCTTCCTGGCCTTGGCAGAGGATGGGTAACTCCAAGATCTCCATGGCTGGTGACCTCTAAGGCCACACATTCCTCTCCTTCTGTCTCCATCAAGGAGCTCCCTCCTCACCCAGGTGCAGTCTCCTTACAAAAGGAGATTTCTTAGGAGCTTCCCCTCTGTTTCCTTTACTGGCAGAGACACCTTTTGTTCGGAAAAGGTGCTGGAAAAAGGGAATCTGTGTAGGGTTTTTTCCTTTATTCTTCACCACGAGAGTGCTGAGGCCCTGGCACGGGTTTTCCAGAGAAGCTGTGCCTGCCCTTGGATCCCTGGGAGTGTCCAAGGCCAGCCAGACTGGAGCAGTTTGGTTTAGTGGAAGGTGTCCCTGCTCATGGCAGGGAGTGGAACTGGATGAGCTTTAAGGTCTTTTCCATTTTGTGATTCCGTGATTTGAGGCTGCATCCGGATCCCAAGGTTTGCAATTCCCCTGGGCTGAGCAAGAGCCAAGCTCCCAGGCTTCACAGCTGGGAGTATCTGAGGTTGGAAAGGGCTTTTCTTCACCAAGGACACTGCTTCTTCCCTGCTTCCCTGGCTGCAGGAAGAGAGGTGGGAAGGGGATTTTAAGGCTGGCCAGGGTGAATGGAGGCGTCTGCATGAGAAAGCATCCAGAGAAACTCAGTGCCAGGGTGGAGGGGATGGCTGGTGCTGATAACCAGGGCTGGACTGGGATGTGGCCCAGTGAGGAACGCAGGAAAGGAGCCATCCCTGTCCAGCCCAGCAGCTGGGGGCTGATACAGTCGCTGTGCCGCTGAACCCCAGGGAGAGCAGTGCTCTGATAAGGGCAGGGAGCAGCCAGGTTCTGGCACCTCCATCATCCTCCCGCCCTGGAGGTCAGCCAGCTCTGCCCACAGCATTCCTGACCCACACACATCTGCTCTGGATGTGCCCTGTCCTTCCTGAGCATGGATGCAGAAAGCAATCCAGCAATCCCTTTCCCTCTGCTGCTGTAAAGAAGGAGGAGAAGGGCTCCCCACTTCTTCTCCCAGCCACACAACAGCCTTGAGCCCTGTGAAACTCCTGGTCCCCAAAACTGCTCTCAGACACATTTCTGTAGAAAATGAACTCCCTTCAGGTGGTTATTCACTCTCTGTCCAAGGCAGAATTGTTCTCAGCTGCCCTGGAGGGATCATAGCATCTCAAAATGGGTTGTATTGGAAGAGACCTCAGAAATATAAAATTTCTGAGGTTGGGAAGGACCTGCAAGACCATCAAGTCCAGCCATTACCCAGCACCACCATTTTCACCTTTGGAACCACATCCCCAAGTGCCACATCTACACATTTCTGAACACTTCCAGGGATCCAGGGGCAGCTACAGCTGCTCTGGGCAACCTGTGCTACAGCCTCACGGGGAACAATTCCTTCCCCATATCCCATCTAACCCTGTCCTCTGGCAGTGGGAAGCCATTCCCCTTGTCCTGTCACTACAAGACTTGTCCAAAGTCCCTCTGGAGGGCCCTTGGAGCCCCTTTAGGCACTGGAAGGGGCTCTAAAGTCTCCCTGGAGCCTTCTCCAGGCTGAAGAGGAGACTCTGAGGAGGCCTTGTAGGAGGTGCAGTGGAAGGACCCAGCATCCTCAGCCCTCCCCACCTGCTGCCCTTCACACGACACCATCCACCTGCAGCTAAAGTTCCCCAGTGGGAGCAGGCAGGGATGGAGCTGGCCGGGGACAGACAATGCTGGGATCACAGAAATGTGCCCCGGCGAGTTTCGGGTTACACATTAACGAGAGAAGGGGGACAGCAGTGCTGAAGGTGACCAGGCAGGGAGTTTATAGCAGGACTGCCCACTGGACAGCCTCATCCTGACGTGCTCCTGGCAGCAGCAGCTCTCTGGGACCTGGGCACACCGAGACTTTTGGGCTCAGAGGCGTCTCCATAAGGCCAGAGCCAACTTGCAGTAGGATTTGTCAGTCTGGCAAGCTTGTACTCCCAAGGGAGGTGTGGGAAATCAAATGGGGACTGTAAGAAAGATGGGGGCAAGCTTTTAAGCAAGGCCTGCTGCGATAGTACAAGGGTGGAATGGTTTTAAACTAAAAAGAGAGGAGATTTAGTTTAGATACGAGATAGAGGTTTTTATAATCAGGGTGAGGAGGTTCTGGCAAAGGGTGCCCAGAGCAGCTGTGGCTGCCCCTGGATCCCTGGAAGTGTCCAAGGCCAGGCTGGATGGGGTTTTATCTCAGCAGAGAGGCCACATCCACTTCAAAGCACCAAGAAGCACCTGGATAGCCTTGGAAAACACAGCCACGCTGGGATGGGACAAAGGGCAGACACCAAGTCCTGCTCCAGATGTCCAGATGCCTCGTGTTCACATCTGGTCACGTGCAATCAGAGAAAGAGCAGGAAAGCTGCCAGTTCCTGGAGGAAGACAAACCCCATAAAACCCGCCGAGCGTCCCTGCTCAGAGATATTTACCCTTTCGACGTGTTCTCATGGAAATTAATCCCAGTCTCACCCCTGCAGGTATGGTAAACACGAGAAGGGAGGAACGGGGAGAGGCCAGGAGAGCGGAGCAAGGGGAACAAAGCTCTTTGGGTGTACCAGCCTACCCCGAAATGTGGTGGAACAGGCCCAAGCAGGACGTGGCAGGGCTGCTGGGGCTCCCTTCCAGCCCGGACCTCCAGCCCCCCGCAGCCATCCTGTGACCTGGAGGAGGCTGATTCCATCCCCTGGGCTCCCCGACAGCTCCCTCGAGGTTTCCTATTGAATTAAACAAGCGCCAAAGAGGGGTTTTTAATTCCGCTGGGGAAAGGCAAAGCATGCAAGAAACAAGGAATTCTGTGCATGGGGGAAAATGTGAAACTTGTTTTCCCCCATCCCTCCGCAGAACTCTGTGCTTCCTGCATGCTTTATGAATCTTGTCCTTCCCAACCCATGTGTTCTCATTCCTCGTTTTCTCTATATTTTGATACTTCCTTATGTTTTCCTTTCCTGGCAAAAAGCAGCGAGCAGTGCCAGCCGCTGAGCTGTCACCTGTCCCCTCGCTGTGGCTGTAGGACCGCTGTGATCCGCATCCCCATGGCACCCCACGTGGGGAAGCCTGGAGCCTGCGTTTTCCTCTTCATGGAGGGAAGGAGGGAAGGAGGGAAGGAAGGAAGGAGGGAAGGAAGGAGGGAAGGAAGGAGGAAGGAAGGAAGGAAGGAAGGAAGGAAGGAAGGAAGGAAGGAAGGAAGGAAGGAAGGAAGGAAGGAAGGAAGGAAGGAAGGAAGGAAGAAGGAAGGAAGGAAGGAAGGAAGGAAGGAAGGAAGGAAGGAAGGAAGGAAGGGGAAGGAAGGAAGGAAGGAAGGAAGGAAGGAAGGAAGGAAGGAAGGAAGGAGGAAGGAAGGAAGGAAGGAAGGAAGGAAGGAAGGAAGGAAGGAAGGAGGAAGGAAGGAAGGAAGGAAGGAAGGAAGGAAGGAAGGAAGGAAGGAAGGGAAGGAAGGAAGGAAGGAAGGAAGGAAGGAAAGGAAGGAAGGAAGGAAGGAAGGAAGAAGGAAGGAAGGAAGGAAGGAAGGAAGGAAAGGAAGGAAGGAAGGAAGGAAGGAAGGAGGAGGAAGGAAGGAAGAGGAAGGAAGAAGGAAGGAAGGAAGGAAGGAAGGAAGGAAGGAAGGAAGGAAGGAAGGAAGGAAGGAAGGAAGGAAGGAAGGAAGGAAGGAAGGAAGGAAGGAAGGAAGAAGGAAGGAAGGAAGGAAGGAAGGAAGGAAGGAAGGAAGGAAGGAAGGAAGGAAGGAAGGAAGGAAGGAAGGAAGGAAGAAGGAAGGAAGAGGAAAGGAAGGAAGGAAGGAAGGCCCGAAGACCCCCTCCCCCGGCCCGTCCCCCCCCCTCGCTTCCGACCGGCCTGCCTCCGTCCCCATCCCCTTCCCCGCCTTCCCCCCCCCCCATCGCCTACGAAACCTGCCGCCTCCACCAGAACAGACTAGGATGTCAGATAATGCCCAGCTCAGTTTCTGGCTTTACGTGCTCCTGGGAGTGGTTGGGAACATTATGGCCATATGGCTAATTATTCCAGATAATTTTGTCCATTCTTTATATTTTTATTTGTTATACTTTTATACACTCATTCCCTTTTCATTTTTTCATTATTTTATTCTATCTGTATATGATCTTAGATGAATTTTCCAATAGAAAATGAATTATGATTCTAATGTGCATGTCTCTCTCTCAATCATTTTATCCACTAAGCTTTTTATTACTTATATATTCATTTAAATATAAAATAAATTCTTATACATTCATATATATCCCACACCAATACAAAATAAATATTCCTGTACAAGAGAGCTGGGGAGGGACTTTGGACAAGGGATGGAGGGACAGGACAAGGGGAATGGCTTTCCACTGACCGAGGAAATGGATGGGACATTGGGAAGGAATTCCTGGCTGTGAGGGTGGGGAGGCCCTGGCACAGGGTGCCCAGAGAAGTTGTGGATCCCTGGAAGTGTCCAAGGTGAGGCTGGACACTGGGGCTTGGAGCAAGCTGGGGCAGTAGGAGGTGTCCCTACCCACTGCAGGGATGGAATGAGATTTTTTTTTTAAGGATCTTTCCAACTAAGCCACTCTGGGATTCTATGACATTCCTAAACATTCTTATTTGCTACAATTAAATAGCATACATTTCATATAAAAAGCTGACTTCCCCAGAGGAAGCTGCTGTGCTGGCAGCCCCCTCCCTCCATGGTCTCCACTGGCGAGCAAATCCTTCTGCCAGGAGTGCTCCTGCCAGCGCAGCGGGCAAAATCCGCAGTACCAGGGAGCAAACCCTTCTGCCCAGAGCGCTCCTGCCAAGCCAGGAGGCAAAATCCACAATACCAGGGAGCAAACCCTTCTGCCAGGAGTGCTCCTGCCAGCCCAGTGGGTAAAATCCACAATACCAGGGAGCAAACCCTTCTGCCAGGAGTGCTCCTGCCAGCCCAGTGGGTAAAATCCACAATACCAGGGAGCAAATCCTTCTGCCAGGAGCACTCTGCCAGCCCAGCGGGTAAAATCCGTGGTACCAGGGACAGGGAGCAAACCCTTCTGCCCAGAGAGCTCCTGCCAGCCCAGTGGGTAAAATCCACAATACCAGGAGCAAACCCTTCTGCCAGGAGCACTCCTGCCAGCCCAGGAGCAAAATCCGCGGCTGGAGAAGCCGCTGTGCCAAGGCTCCGGCAGCCGGAGCTGCCTGGTGCGTTAATCACGGGCCCAGCGCAGGTTCCAGCCCGCCGGATCCCGCTCGGAAGCGCGTCCTGGCAGCCAAGAACCCCCCAACACGTCATGGTTTTGTGCTTGAAAAGGTTTAAAACCCCTGCAGGGATTAAATTCAGATGTGAAGAATGAGCAGCAGCTGCTTGGGAGCCGGGATCCAACGAGTTGCCTTCGCTTGAGGATGGGAATCAAGGGAGCTCCGCTCCCTGAAGTTCCTCTCCAAATTTTGCTTTTATGGCTAAATTCTTCTTTATTTTCCTTTTATTTTTCTTCTGGATGAGGGAATAAGCTGCTGTTTTCAGCTGTGGGTTGTCACCACCAGGTGGAATTTGGCTCTTGGGGTTTCCAGCCTTGATGCCTCATCTCTGTTGGGGTTCCCTGAGAGGTGTGTATTGCTCTGGGGCTGTGATCTGCACCCTCCTTCATATAAAATGAAATAAAGCGAAATGAAATGAAATTGAATGAAATAAAAATAAATTAAATTAAACAGAACTAAATTAAATGAAACAAGATATAATAAAGGTCAATAAGATATAAAATAATAACTGGTCCAGTGGGAAGGTGTTTCTGCCCATGGCTTGGGATGGAACCGGATGATCCATAAGAGTCCTTTCCAACCCAAACCATTCTGGAATTCCATGAGACTCAACTGCCTTCAGCTCCTGCAATCAGAAAGGAGAAATCAAGGGATAAAGGCTCAGCCTAAGCTGGGCTCCAATTATGCTGTGAAAAAGAGTATTTTGATAAAATATACAACACCTAGACACTTACACTATTGACTTTTTGATAATCTTTATTTCACATCCTTTTTCTCCCCTATTATCAGGACTATTATTAAGATGTGGAAGAGCCCAGGGCAGCTACAAGAGGCAGCTCCATCAGGATTTATCATCCCAGATGCAAAACCCTCCAGGATTCACGCTGAACCTGCAGCACTCCATGAGTCAGGCTTCAGGGAATCTGTGGTCAAACAGATAAAGCATAATTATTCATGGAAGAATACAAGCAGATAGTGAAAAAAAAAAACTTGCATCATAAGGGAGGATGATACATCTGCGTGTAGGCCTGGTACCTAAAATGATTCTCAGTCCTGCATGCAGAAGTCTGGGCATGATTTTTTAACAGCCTGGGCTAGTGGAAGGTGTCCTTGCTCATGGCAGGGGGTTGGAACTGGATGAGCTTTAAGGTCCCTTTCAGCCCAAACCATTCCATGATTCCATGATTCCATGATTCCATGGAGGGCTGCACACGCAGATCCCATCCCCTTGCAGCCCTAAAAGGGAGGTGAAATATTTTTTTCACAGCATCTGCTGCTGCACCAGGTCTCACTAACCATTTCAAGTTTCCCGCGGAGAAAGAGTTAGGACTAATTAGCAGCACTAAATAAACTAACAGCTGGAGGGGGAAGCAGAATTCAAAGCTGCATTTTAGTTTTAAAGGTGGTTAAAGCATCTTTAAAAGCGAGGGGTCATTTTCTGGGAGCTGAGTGAAGCAGCTCATCAATAATGAAGGAGCTGGCGATGGAGCTGAGAAAGCAACGCTGGAGCACTTGGGAAAATGCAATTATGGGAATTGCCTGACGCTCTGCAAACTGCCCCGGTAATTTGCTTAAGGAAACAGCCAAATGCACGTTAATATTTCAAAGATTTCGTTGCAGCAGAACTAATAAGCAAAGCCAGGAATTTCAGTGCTGGGGAAGGGGGGGTTAAAACCCCAAAAGTACTTCTGATCAGGGGTGTTTAATTCACACCCAGCGAAACATGACAGGGCTGGGAGCATCACTTCTGCCTCCTGGCCTCTCTGTGTCTGCAATGCTCAAGAATTCAGCTTTGTTTTATTTTCCTCTGGTTAAAACCAACCCCGTGCAAAGGCTCGTGTCTGCGTGCTCTGCTTCCCAGAGTGCTGCCCTTGGGTCACACCAGGATCTGGGATTCTCCATCGAGGGATTCTCCAGCCGCTCTCAGGGGCTGATGCTCCCTCATGTGCTCCAGAACCCCAGATTTCCACCACCCCAATCCCAGTGTGTGGATCCTTGGAGGGTACTGCACCCCTCTGGGCACCTCCCTGCACCCCTGAGCACCCCAACAGCATCCTGAGCACTCCCCGTGCACCCCCCTTCACTGCCCCATGCACAGCCTGCACCCTTCTGGGCAAACGCCTTCACCTCTGTGCACCCCTTGTGCAAACCCCAAACCCTTCGTGTGCCCCCTTCTGCTAAACCCCAAACCCTTTGTTTAACCCTTTCTGCTAAACCCAAAACCCTTCATGCACCCCCTTGTGCAACCCCAAACCCTTTGTGTGCCCCCTTCTCCTAAACCCCAAATCCTTCATGTACCCCCCCTTGTGCAACCCCAAACCCTTCATGTGCCCCCTTCTCCTAAACCCCAAACCCTTCATGTGCCCCCTTGTGCAAAACCCAAACCCTTTGTGCACCCCCTTGAGCAAACCCCAAACCCTTCATGTACCCCCTGCACAGCCAAACCCTCATTGTGCCCCACCGTGCACCCCATACACACCTCCATTGTGCACACCCCAAAACCCCCCATACACATCCCATTGTGCACACCCCATACAAACCCCATTGTGCACACCCCATACACACCTCCATTGTGCACACCCCTGCACACCCCAAAATCACCCATACACACCCCGCTGTGCACACCCCATAACCTCCTTACACATCCCATTATGCACACCCATGACACCCCATAACCTCCCTAACACATCCCATTGTGCACACCCCTGCACACCCCTTAACCCCCTTACACACCCCATTGTTCACACCCCATAACCCCCATACACACCCCATTGTGCACACCCCATAATCCCCACACACATCCCATTGTGCACACTCCATACACACCCCACTGTGCACACCATGCACACCCCATAACCTCCTTACACACCCCACTGTTCACACCCCATAATCCCCACACAAACCCCACTATGCACACTCCTGCGCACCCCAAAACCCCCTTACACATCCCATTGTGCACACCCCATAACCCCCATACACACCCTACTGTGCACACCCCATCATCCCCCCATACACACCCCGCTGTGCACACCCCAAAACCCCCCTTACACACCCCACTGTGCACACCCCAAAACCCTCCTTACACACCCCCGTTGTGCACACCCCTGCGCACCCCAAACCCCCCCATTGTGCCCCCATTGTGCCCCCTATTGTGCCCCCCTTGTGCCCCCATTGTGCCCCCATTGTGCCCCCACTGTGCCCTCACGGCGCCCCCTCCCCTCCGGCCGCGCGCCCCCGTGGCGCCCCCGCGCGGGCCGCCGCGCGCCCCCGCACCCCCCGCGCGCGCGCGCGCGCGCCGGGGGCGTTCCCGCCCCGCCCCTGCCCATGGCGGCCGCCGGGGGCGGCGCAGGCCCCGGGGCGGCCGCTGGGGGGCGCGCGCGGCCGCCGCGCGCCTCTCGCTGCGTCGGGTGTGTTGGGTTTTTTTTTTTTTGGTTGTTTTTTTTTTTTTTTTCTCTCCTCTTTCCTTCCTCCTTTTATTTCTCCCCCCCCCCCACCACGTCTTTCCCGAAGTCTCTCCCCCCCCCTCCACCGCCGCCTCCTTTCCCTCGCCGCTCCCCAGCGCCGGGACGCCGCTCCGCTGGCCGCAAGAAGAGGCGGCCTCCCCTCACCATCCCTCCCCCCCCGCCTTCCTTCCCCGCTCCTCCCGCCGACCGGGACTCGCCCCGAACCGGGAGGGAGACGCTCGCTACCCCGCTCCTCCTCCTCCTGCTGCCGCTCCTCCTCCTGCAGCGGGGGCCGCATCCTGCTGCCGGGGGGGAGGGAATTGATGTGGATACCCAGCGCAGCACCAGCACCATGCAGCCGCCGCCGAGGAAGGTGCGACCCCCGCCCGGCGCAGGGGTGGGGGGGGGGGGGGGGCTGTGCGCGGTGGTTCCGGGGGGCTGCGGCCGTGGGGTGGGGTGGCTTTGGGCTGCCGGGGGGATGCGGGGGTCCGAGGCCGCGGGGAGAGGGGCTGCGCGGCGGGGGAGGCTGCGGGAAGGTTCGGAGAGGCAGCGCAAGTGTGGGGAAGGGAGCGGGGGGCGCAGCGGAGAGTTGGGGGGCCGGGGCGGCTTTGGCGAGGGTGGCCCTGCAAGGTTGGGTCGTGGGGAGATGTCGCGGGGTGGGGGTGCTGGGGACCGGGCACGGCGGGGCGGGATGGGATGGATGGGAGTGAGCTCCGGAGGCAGGACAGGGCAGGTGAGGATGGAGGTGCAGGGGGCAGCGGGGACCCCCCCCCCTCTCCAGAAGCTCTCCAGAAGGGAGACGGAGGGCAGGGAGGGGTGAGGGCTCGGCTGCGCGGAGGCGTGGGGGTCGTGCCGCCTGTGGGGTGCTCCCGGGGGGGATTTTGGGGGGCTCCTGCGGTGCGTCGGTGCCAGCGGCGAGGGGTTGGTCGCCTTGGGGAAGGAGGTCACGTCTGGAGGCGATCCAGGGACGCGGGCTGTCCCGGCGTGTGCCAGGAGCGCTCGGGAGGGCACACGGGAGCAGGAATTGTGCAGTTCCCACTCGCGTTCCCACGTGCGATGGGGAGCAGCCCGCAGATGCCCCGGGGAGGCTCCTCGGTGACCCTGCGGTCCGTGGCAATGTGGGGTGCTGCCCGGCGAGGGGACTGGTGTGGGAGCGGAGGCAAGCGGGAGTGGAAATTTGGGATCAAGGCTGTGCCCGCTGTGGCTTGTCTGGCTAGGCAGGTTGGTATCTGGGAGACCTGAGCCGCTCCGGGGTGATTTTTTTGGGCACGTTCTGGGGGTTTGTGCTCAGCGCTGGCGCTGTGGGGAGAAGGGCAGAGCTGGAGAGGATGGAGAGGCTGCTCCTGTGCGGGCAGGGGTTCCGTGGGGCTGAGAGCTGTGCCGTGTCCGCGGTCCTGCCCGCTTCGGGATGCTCTGCCCGTGGTGGTTTGCAGCCCCGTGGAGATTTTTTCCCGTGTGGCACTGTGGGATTTCTCCGTGGGGAGAGGAGATTGCCCAGTTTCTGCACCTGGCAAAGCCCTGCAACAGTGGCCAGGAGAGGAGGGAACATGAACAGGATTCCCTGTCATGGCCAGAGCTCCCCAGCAGCCCTGGCAGGCAGCTGCAGTGAAGGTCTCTCATTCCTGCCTCCCGGCCTCTTATTTTAGGAGCAGACTCTGATTTTGTCAAACAAAACCAATTTAATTTCAATTAGTTCAATTTTAGTTTATTTATTTTGCATGTGTGTCGTTCTTTGCCTGTGCTATTTCATTTTGAGATTATTTCCATTACCTGGCTTGTGTCGTGTGGATTTATTTATTTTGAGTTGGGATTTTTTTTTATATATACAGATAAAACCAAAAATGCTGAAAGTTCACGTTAAAAATAGACATTTTTTCTGCTTAAAGTCAGAGGCATACACGTGATTTATTTTTCTGGTGTCATGTGAAAAACTTGTCTTTATGTGATGTTGTGATTAAAGGGTGCTTGTTGCTGGGGCATGGTTTTCAGAATTAAAATAGAGAAGCTGATGAGATCCAGGATTTTTTTTTTTTCCCCTGGCTAGTGAAGAAGAGGGAGATGGGTGCCCTCTTCCTCTGTGAATTTCTCATCCCTCTGCAGTAGCAGTTTGGCATTTCTGTCCTCATGAATTCATAATGTGTTCAGAGATATTGGTGATCATTTTTTAGGCCGATATGTGGATTCCCTGTGATCACTAGAGGGCTTAAATACCAAGACCTCTTGTTTAACAAAAAACAAGAACAAAACAATCCCAAGGTTCCCTTCCAAAACCAAATCCTAATACCTGTGCCATTGGTGCTCCTTGCCCAGTTACCAGGCAGGTTCCCAAAGTATTGGAATTTTGGCTGTGCAGGATCACAAGGCTCAAAGGAAAACTACAACAGTACTAAAAATGTAAAGCCAACCTTCTGAAGCCTTTCCCAGTTTGTTTGTTTGTTTCCCTGATGAAATGTGACTTAAACGACAGAAAATATAAGTGGTCCTTGGGTTGGTTTGTTTGTTTTCCTGGTGAAATGTGATTTAAACTACAGGAAATGTAAGTGGTCCTTGGGCTTGTTTGTTTGTTTTCTTGTTGAAATGTGACTTGAACTGCAGAAAATATAAGTGGTCCTTGGGCTTGTTTGGTTTTTTTTTGTAGGTGAAAGTTACACAAGAGCTGAAAAACATTCAGGTTGAGCAGATGACAAAACTTCAGGCCAAGCATCAGGCAGAATGTGACCTACTGGAAGATATCAGGTAAGGCTACAGAAAATGTTACCAAAATTCCTTTAAGGTCCAGTTTTTGGAAGAACATTTGAGTTACAAAATTCAGGAACTGACGATGGAATTTCCTCTTTGGATTTCCTGCTTTTAGGCTGTTAAAGTTTTGACACAGCTGGAAATTATAACTGGAGCTAACACAATGCAAACCCTTTTTTTTTCTTCTCTTCAATGGGGGGAAATGTTAAAAGAGACTCACAAACAACATCCAAAAAGCATTGGTCTTTTCAGCAATATTTATTTACATAATATACTGAGACTTTGATTTACCAGTTGTAAAAGGCTGCTAAAATTACTAAAATATTTTAAAGCCACTGATGATTTATGTCTCTCTAGAGATAGCTTTGAAAAGCACTTTCAAGCAGATTGCATTTTTTACCAGAAAGTTACAAGAAGATATTTGCATTTATAATTTAAAACTCTGCATGGGTTCAAAACAACAGAGAAAATCCACACAGCATCAGTTGTGGAGGTTTCATTATTCCTTTTACCTAATGTGATTAGCTTCTCCTGAAATTAAAGGTTTGCTTTTAACAAAATATGGTGGGAGTGGGTACCTGGCATTATGTGGAGGATTAATGATTCCATTTCCTGTAAAATATTCAGCAAAAGTCCATTGCTGCCCTGCTCTTTTTGGCAGTGGGTAGTCCACATGTTAATTATTTAAATGAGATTTCCTGCTTGATGCTTGTATATTAAATGCAAGTGTTTGGCTTTGACAGATGAAGTTCTGTGTGTCTCACTATCAGCGTCCTCCATAAATCAGAATGTCAAGGCCGGAGCCTTTTCTCCCCCTTGTTTTTTTGGGTGTTGAAACACTTTTTTTTTTTCCCTCTGTGGGAAAGATCGCAGCGTTCATTTCCTCAGATTAAGATTATTCTGGGGAGCGTGCAACACGCAAATGCTGAGTAATAAGTAACAGACTGATCCAAGGAATTTTCCCCCCTTAGATGGAAACTTATTTTTAGAGCATCTAGGCTGGCTACTGCTGCTCTAGCCCAGGTTTTGTGAGCACTTGCTCTTTTTCAGGAGCTTATGATCACTTCAGTCTGTATTCTGCTGTAAGATGTCATAAGCCTGTGGCTACAAACCCAGGAAAACGTGGAAATGCCAGCTTAAAATATCTTCCTTTAATGTAATTTAATTTCTGCAGTTAATTAAATTTCTGAATTTCAGTGTCGGGGATTAGGAAGCCGGGTTAAGATGTTTAATTTACTCCCCTGGTCTCTGAGTGCGTTCAGCGCTCTGGTTGCAGAATTGCTGCGTGGATTTACAAATGAAACATTCTTTCAGTGTGGGGTGGTGGGATGGGGTATGACAGCTCAGTGGTGTCAGTGATTTGTTCAAATATCACAGAAGAGAATCAGAACCAGGCAATTCGGGGTTAATTTGCTGAACAAGCCCCGATCTTGGAGTGTGATGCAGAGGCCTTTGGACTGGGAAGGGGGAAAGCTTTGGGGGCTCCATGGTGTTGCTCAGGGTGTGATGCTCCTGGGGGAATTCTGGTGTCAACCTCACCCCAAAATCCCCTGTCATTTAGGGCTGGATTCAGGATATGCAGCCACCGTGGTTCCGGAGCATTCCAGAAAGCTGGAACCACACACAGGATCTTTTTGCCTCTGGAAGGAAGGACTGTTTTTATAGGAAGCACCCTGCTGTTGTCCCAAAGTGTGGAATTTGAGCAGAGTGCCATTTGTTTATCAAGAGTTTGGCTCCTTTGGTAGCATTTTTGAAGCTTTTGGGCGCTGCAGGAGCACAAATTTGTGCTCAAAATTCCAGAAACTGAAGTGCTGCAGTGGCAACAGGAAACACTGAATCAGGGCTTGCAAACCAGTGATGAAAAATGCATGTTTGAAAAAGTTACTTTATTGTGAATAATTGCTTCGTTTGTTGGCACATAAATGCAAGCATTCAAATGACATTTTTTGTATCGCTTCGGTTGGGTTTTATGTGCAACTAAAGAGAAGTGATAGGAGGAAAAGATCAGAAAGTTCTCCAGCAGAATACATCTATTGTCTGGTGTATTAGCAGATGATTTTTGGCAGCCTACCAGCCCATAAAGCATGCTTGCAGTACCAGCAGCTTTGATTTCTTTATGCAAAACTGGGGATTCTTGGTCAGGGTTGAGGCATATGTGTGTAACTACCCTTTTTTTTTTTTTTGGATGGCTTTTTGACACTTATGTAAAATTCTAGTATTTATTTTAAAAAATAACCAAATGTCCATTTTAGTCTTAACAAACTGTTGTTCCTTTGTGGAAGCTCAGTACCACTAAAGCTGAAGTCTCTTTGACAAGACTCTAATAAAGAATGTGTTTGAAATGTGTTAGCAAAGAGATTTAAAAATACATTTTTGTTTTTGTAATCTCTGTTTGGCTCTTTGTGTTACATTTCTCCATGCTCAGTGACTGGGGAATTTGGGGAACAAGTGATTCAGGATGCTTTTAGGGTCTTTTGGCTTACTTTGAGGCATGACATGTGTTTATCTTCTGTACCTCACTAAAGCCTTCGTGTGGGAGATCTGTGTTGGCATTACCATAAAAAAAGTTGTCTTTCTGCCACTGGGATGGAGAAAAAGTTTTTTTTCCTTGACAGGTAAATGTAGGTTTTGTTGCTGTGATCCAGAAACCCTTCAACATTTATGGCAAGGAGTCCTTCACTCCATCCACACTGGCTGCTTTTAGGCAGTGAGTTAATTATTTTTTTGCTGGGCTATGAATGGCTGAATTTATCAGAGGTGTTAGCAACATTCATGTATTTTATTTTGGTTTTAAGATTGCCTTATTTGACTGATGGTAGTAAGTAAGTAAGTCCCAGGCAGGGTCTGCAAATGCTCTTGGTTTGCTGGGACAGAGGGATGTTTTCCTTTTGTCTGTGTACCAGTGCCTGCAGAATTGTAAAGAACTCTGTGTGATTCACATTTTAATTCAGCTTGGCATTTCTGTGAGGTATTTATGTGCTACAGACTTCATAAACTCATTAAGTGATAATTGCTTTACATTAAACATTGGGTCATGCTTTTTCCAAGGCTTGGGGTCTGCTTTTCCAAGGCACTTGTTATGCCTTTTCAGGTTTTGCTGAGGTATCCTAAAATGTCCTTCTTAAAACTTCTTCACATTTGTGTTTTGCTAGAGAGAATGAAGTTGTGTTTATGTGTCTGTTTCAACTTTAGTCTGGGCTGAAGACCTAGGGCCAGGTCTGCTGGCCCAGCTAATTCTGCTGCAGCACAGGGTGGGCGAGTTCTGTGGATCAGGGAGCTCACCCACCTGAAATCAAACCTTCCCTGGCTTTTCTCCCAGATTTTTTGATAAATCCAGTCCCTGGTCCAGTGTGGCAGGGGAGGGAGGAGGAATGATGAGTACCTGAGGGAGGAGAGGGAAAGCAAAGCTGCTCAACAGCAGCACAGGTTCACACGGGTTTAAAGTCACTGTGTAAGCCCAGCCTGATGCCCCTGTAGAAGGCACAGCTGCTGCTTTGTGAGTTACAGCTCTGGAAAATTCACCTCATTTAAGTCTTGACTCATTTTGGCTGTCTGGATGTGTTGATCTACGTTGCTTCATCCTTTTAAGTCATTTGAAATGAGATGTAAAGATTGCCTGATTGCTGGCTGAGAAGGAGTAACAATACAGTCCTTTCATTTGTTGGCTCCTGAATTTAGTTTTTTCAGGGTTTTTTTTTCACATTCGTAGTGTAAAAGGAATTGCCAAAAAGACAGGCTCACAATCTACTTGTGCAACTTGATAGAGATGTGAATCTATGTACAAATACTTCCTTCTGTTTGCTTCCCTCTTCTGTCCTTGTGGTTTCTGCCTCCTGACAGAAAACACCTCCATGTTCTTTTTGATAAAGCTGCATTTTTCTGTGTTATTCACCTTTCTTCTGCTGCTGCCTTGCCTTTGTGGGGTGTCCTTGTGGGTCCCTTCCAGTCAGAATATTCTGTGATTTTCTATCTTCCACCCTCTTCTCCAAAGCTCTGCTTTCTCCCTTCCAATCTGTCAGCTTATTTTTTTTTTTCCTTATTTTCCTCCCAGGTGCTTCATCT
Source organism: Vidua macroura (assembly GCF_024509145.1). Lineage (NCBI taxonomy): Eukaryota > Metazoa > Chordata > Aves > Passeriformes > Viduidae > Vidua > Vidua macroura. Next base: position 116,134,456 of record NC_071572.1, on the reverse strand, counting down.
CCTCCCTTTCTTTATCCAGTTCTGACCTTGTGAATTTGAATTAGTTCTCTATTCCTGAGATTCCTCCCTATTTAACGTGCAGCAGAGCCACTGAAGATGTGTTAAGCCAAGTGGGGAAGATCTTGTGGCTCTTCCTTACCAATGTGAGCCCTTCCCTGTGTTGGATGCTGTTGCTGGGCTGTCCCTCCTGCAGGCTGTGAGGGAAGCAGTAATTCCAGGGCAGGATTTGTGTTTCTGTGCCCAGGATGAGGACAGAGAACTCCTTCGATGCCTCAGCCTGTCATAACAAGCCAGAGCGAGCAGCACAGATATTTAAAAAAAGAAAGTAAAAGTATGAATGGATTTACATCTGTAGCCAGCCAGTTCCTGCTCGTCTTAACATGTCATTTTCTGTGCTCAATTATGCTCCGTGGAAGCTTTTGCTGTTGGATACACTTTGTACTCCCTGGTGGAATTTGTGCTCCTGGAATCTGGCTGGCTGTGTTGGCAGGTTCCTGATAAGGTTTATGGCAGCTGGGGCTGAGTCTGGAATAGAGACCAGCAGCAGTTCCAGTTTTAAATACAGCAAATCTGCACCATCCCTTAAAAGATTCTGTGTTAGGGAAGAGCCTTGTGGAGCTGTGCAAGGAGGAGCGGATGGAGAAAAAAGCTGTAAAATAATATGTATTTACGTGTGTGTGTAGCCATATGTATTAGAATTCCATAAGAGATTCTGAATAATTTTGAGGAATCTCTGCTTTTCCTGCCCTCAGGCACGGTGGTGGTGAGGAGTTTCCCTTTCTTCGTGTTCTCTCTGGTCTCCAGCTGCAGGGAATGCAATTTATTTGGATATTCCTGAACCTGGGCTCCAGAGCATGTTTGCCTCTGGCTAGTGGGTATCTGATAAAGCCCCTTTTTAAGAAATTCATCTATCCATGAACATGTCCACCTCTTTTTTCCCTTTATCCTGCTGAGAAATGTGTCCTTCCTTTTTCCCCTCAAGGTCATTCCCTGCATTCAGCAGATGCAATTCTTGCCTCTGGTGTTTGGGGCTTTATTTCAGAAGGAGCAGAGTGATTTGCTGTGCTTACAGGTTCTGAAATCTGCAACCTGCCAAAGTGGAAAGCAGCAGAAAAATCAGAAGAATTCCCCAAAACAATGTGCAAAATGTTATTTTTTTTCTGGGTTTGACTCACACTTGAGGCTTTCCTTTGTGTGACTGGAATATTTATTTCTTTAAAACTTCCAGTTTTCTTACGAGCTGGTGACATTTCTTTCCTCCTGGGTTGATCTTTCTCACCACTAGTGATTATTGTGACTTTATTTTGTACTTTCAATTTTTTTCCCAGGCTCTGTTAATTAGTTGAGGACACACAATTCTTTGCTGTAGCACTAAATAAGCAGAAATTTCAGAGTTTTTTGAGAAAAGTTGGTGCAGTTACTTCTGAATAATATTCCATCTAAAGATACCACAGAATCTGTGGTCTGGGCACGTTACCCATAATTAGGCAGGGCTTTAATGAGATGCTCACATTCTTGACGGAATTAAAATCTGGTGATGTTTTGACTGGAACTGTTTGAGGGAAACTTGGAATGTACTTTAAAAAAAGCTGTTGCCTACTGGGTGTGGAAATCCAAGTTCTGAGCAAAAAAAGAAGAGTTTTAGTATAAACATGGCCACAGTGTAATGATTCAGGCCTGTCTTGGCACAGTGGAATTGAGAAATGGACCACATTCCTGCTTTTTTTTTCATCCCTGACAGACAAAAATTAATGGATCCCCTGTTTTAGTATTTCTGGGTACCTTTCAACTGATGAAAGTTAAACAATCAAAAGATTTTTTTTTGTTTGCTTTTTTATGGCTGAATAGTGTAAAAAAAGCCCAACAAACCATTTCTCACATCAGAATGAAAATTCTTTTTTTCCCCCATTTTTTTTCTCTGAGGTTTGCATTTGAATGAGCTTTTTTTTTTTTTTCTTAAAGCAATTCCAGCACACACTTTGGAAGTCTGATTTTTAAGGACTTTCAGGAGACCCTGGGCTTGTTCTGTTAAGCTGTGGCTTTAGTGTGAGTTTGTCTTCCAAGACATAACAAGAGGATTTGGGTTCTGAGTACAGCAGCTCCTTGCCAAAAGTTGCATTTTCACTTTTGACTCCTGCCCCATTTTTTAAGAACGAACTCTTTGGTTTGCAGAAAGTCGTGTGGGTTTGATATTTTTTTTTTCCCCTGAATTTTATCCGAGCATGGCTTTTCCTGGACCTAACTCTTGTTTTTCACCACGATGTTACTTGGCAGAGCTCTGGGAAACCAGCAGCTGCCATGAAGTCCTGTAGAGCTGCCTTTGGTACAGATTTTTATGGGGACAGTTGCAATGTGTATTAAAATACGTGGCACGGGGTGGTTCTAAAGGAATAACAATTTATTATTTTGATCCACTTGTTCAAACTCAAGGTGCTCCTTGGGTTTTCTTTCTTCTCCATCACATCACTTCTGTGGTGAAGGCTTTTCATCCCAGCTCTTATGGAAACCCCTGTCTAAGGGGAGTTGAAGGCATTGGGGACATCCCACAGACGTCAGGATGAGCTGTGTTGGAGAGAGGAAGAGCATTCTTCCCATTCCAGGCACAATCAGCGTGGCCTGGCCTGATTTCCTATGGTGGTGTGTTGTCCCAGAGTCATGGAATATCCTGATGGAGTGGGCCCATCAGGATCATCCAGTCCAACTCCTGGCCCTGCACAAACACCCCGAAATCCCCCCTGTGCCTGAGAGCATTGTCCAAAGGCTTCCTGAAGTCAAGCTTGGTGCTGTCACCCTTCCCATGGGAGCCTGCTCAGTGCCTGACCACCCTGGGGGGGAAGAGCTTTTCCCCAGTACCCAGCCTCAACCTTTTGTTCTGTTTAGTTTGGTGCCAAAAGGTTTATTTTGCAGGTTTTGCTGCCTTTGCCAGTCTCCCATCAGGAGATCTCAGAAACCTTGTGCCATGCCGATTCCAGCGTCCTGAAAAACGATGGGAATGGGATTACCACATCCTACACCGTGTAAATTTTCCTTGTAGGGGAGGCAGAGGTAAAAAGAGAGGTTGTGGGTTTGTTTTGCTGGTTTTTTTCCCAGAAAAGGGCCGATGTTCCATGGTTATCTTGGCTGCAGAGAACTTGGTGTCCTTACTTTTCTTTTCATTCCCAGCTGGTCCTTGAGATCAGCCTCTCCTGCTCCCAGTGAACTTTTGGCCTAACTAATATCTTATCTTACACGTGGTGAATTTCGTTTTCTGATGAATATGCATCTGATTTTTAAACTTTTTTGTTTTGCTTCCTAAAATCATTGACCTTGTTTAATCATGTTGATTGCTTTTTGCATATGAAAGCACACAGAAAAGATGTTCTGCATTTATACTTTTAAAAACAGGCAGTTGAAAAAAGGCTAAAACCTTATCAAACTCAAGCTGCTCTGGTCAAATGTTTGCAGTATAATCTGGTTTATAATGGCTCAATGTGGTGCTTTTCTGACTGTTTTTTTATAGTAGGTTTTAAAATTTTAATAACATTTTTCCTAAATACACGGTAGGAATATATTAAGTTGGGGGCTTGTTATTGACTTTAGGCTTGTACGTGTTGGATTGTGTTTATTTATGGAGTAAATGCAATATTTCCAATTAAAACTTGAGGAAGGAGAGGGAAAGTATAGAATTAATGGTTGTAAGTCTTGGGCTGTGTTATTTAGGAAGCAAATGGAATATTTCCAATTGAAACTTGAGGAAAGAGAGTAACTACAAAAATAATCTATTGAAATCTAGCCTTTTTTTTTTTTTTTTTTTTTTTTTCCCCTGTGTGCTACTGTAAGCGTGGAGATTCCATTCTCAGACTTTTAAAATGATTCCTAACCTTCGGAGCCGTTCCTTCTAGGAGCCTTTGGGGTTATTTTAGGCGTTCCTTTCTTTGTGAGAACAGTTTGGGCCAATCCCCAGTGGCTCTGAGAAGGTTGTTCACACACTCCTCTCTCCTCCTGCGCCGGCTCCACCAAACATCCTTTTAATGAGACAGACAAAACGCGCTGGTGTCCAATTTTATGAGCAGAGCTCAGCCATGCAGAAGATTCCGAAGATTTATGGTGGTAAAGCCACTCAGTGTAGTTATTTCTAGCCAGATGCAAGCCAATGTTAGCAGGGAAAATGTTGGCACTTACAGCCATGTTTAAATAAATACAATCCTGAGCGTAAATAAGATTTTTTGAGGGGGCTCTGCTGTGTTCTGTTTGCATTTTTGAAGGAGGGAAAAAAACAAAAAAAGGGAGGAGGCAAAAAAACTGAGCGAGCCACAATTTTTCTTGAGGGTATGATACTCCAAGATGAGCTGAGATCAGAAGTGCCTTTAAAGATCTTTGAATATAAGAATGAATCATAGATTTGTGGAATGGCTTTGGGTGGGAGGGGGATGTTAAAACTCATCCATTCCTACCCCCTGCCTTGGGCAGGGACACCTCCCACTGTCCCAGGCTGCTCCAAGCTCCATCCAGCCTGGCCTTGGACACTTCATGGATCCAGGGGCAGCCACAGCTGATCTGGGCACCCTGTGCCAGGGCTGCCCACCCTCCCAGGGAGGAATTCCCCCCAGTATCCCATTTAATCCTTCCCTCTGGATGGCCCCGTCCTTCCCCTGTGTCCACTGCGCTGCTCAGCTTGGCGTCGTCTGCAGACTGGAAATTTGAGAAATCACTTAACTGTGTAAAAGGTGGAATTACTTTGCTCTTATTTCAGGGTTTGAGAGCGACAGAGATGAGGGGCTGAAGTTCTTGAAAAATGAAGTAAAATTGACCCCTATTTTTCAGCCTTTCAGCAGGGAGTAAAATAGTTGTAATCTCTTGACATAATTGGGAGTTTCTGTCTTGAAACATTGCCATGTGTTGGCTGCTGAATTTCTGTTAATGTTTGACCTGAAAAGCATTGCCTTCCCATCCTAAGGCCAGGCAGAGGCAGAAAAGACAGGCTAGATTGCCTTGGGAATGAAAAAGAATATTCAGAATATTCAGCTGTAATAGGCAGTGTTGTAGTGTCTGGATTTCTAGCAGCTGCTTTTCATAGTCCTGGTGTGTTCCCAGCCTGGTTTTAGCCTGTCTTATCTCTAAATGTACTTTGCCATTTTCAGCTGTGTTGCCACTGGTGAGAAAGGGAGTAGATGGCAGTGGCTTCCCATGTTGTTTTAATGTGCTTGTTGTTTATGAAGTTTTCTTTCCTGTTAATTGATTTTGTGTGATTGTTTCTAATTATCTCTCCATGATCTGAGCTGGCTGAGTAAGAGGACAAGTACATATCACTGCCTAGTAACACTTAATTAAGAAAGAGGTCCTACTTTTGAATTTCCTCTTTGTCTTCTCATTCCTCCTCTGTTCTTCTCAACTCTGTTGAGCCAGAGTTGTGTGAAGAGAGACAGGACAGGGATCCAAGAGAGGCTGCAGGAATGATGAGGGACAGGAGCACCTCACTTCTGGGGAAGGGCTGAGGGAGCTGGGCTGCTCAGCCTCGAGAACAGACAGCTGAGAGAGGATCTGATCAATACATACCAGTATTTTCAGGACAGGTGCCAAGGGGATGGGGCCAGACTCTTTCCAGTGGCAGGACAAGGGGCAACGGGCACAAACTGGAATGCAGGAAGTTCCCCTTGAATATGAGGAAAAAAAACTGCTGTGAGGTGACAGAGCACGTGGAGGAGGCTGCTCAGAGAGGTTCTGCAGTCTCCTTCCCTGGGCTTATTCAAAACTGCCCTGGGTGAACCTGCTTTGGCATGGGGCTTGGACTGGGGGACTCCAGAGGTCACTTCCATTCCATGCTTGTGTGATTTGGTGAGATTAAGAGAGGACCATCACAAGGGTGGGGTTTTGTTTGATAAGAATCACAGCAAAGCACAAATATTTGAATTTCAGTAATTTTATTGAACCAGCTCCTGTGGCATTGGTTTAAGGTGGTAAACTTAAGATACTTCACTGTACCAGCAATACCAGGATGCTGTTTAAAAGTAGATTTGCGTCCAGGGCACACCTCAAAAAGCTGTCTCATCCAACCGTCCAAGGCAAAGGGAGCCTGGATGAAGTTAACCTCACATCTGTATCTCGAAAACCTCCACAACGGGGACTCTATGCTTCTCTTGGGAGATTGTTCCAGAGGGTAATGCCCTCTTCCTAAAATGTGGGAATTTGGGAGCAAAAAATTCAAGGCTCATGATTTGATTTGCTGTGGATCTCTGAGCAATCTCATCTTTTCTTTGCCATTAACGTCAGTTCTCTGTAGTATTAGCAAACATTAGTATTTTTGGAGTACTTGTACAACTAGTGTCTTTGGGATTGTTAGTGGGAGTTGCAGCTATTCCTTGTATCCCACATTTCCCACCCAGTAAGAGAAAAGAGATGAGAGAAGAGTAATTTCTGCAGTTGCAGTAAGACTGGTTTGTACCTCCTTCTTAGCTCTTCTCTGTGTGTTTCAAATCAAAGCAAAAGCTCAGAATTGTAACAGTGTGGGAGGTGTTGAGTCTCTCGAATCACTATAAATAGTGGCAGACTTGACTTGGGAAAGCTTGGGAAGTGCACTAGTTCTCTTTGGGAATCTCATTTTTTTTTCCCTGTGATGTACAGGCTACCAGGGGAGCATCTGCCTAAAACCTTCTGATTTGGCTGAATGTATGCAGAGCTTGAATGATGTGCGTTAATGTTCAAATAGGTTAAAAATGCAAACAAAATTTTCTAGACATTGTTCATCGATATTTGTATTAATTGATGGGAAAGCAGATTGTAGTTAATTGCTGTGAGCTAATCAGCTGCGTAGAAAACAAAGAAGGCCCTATATTCTAGCTTTTCTGAGCATTTGGAACTTAGGCTTTTCTCCTGAGGAGGTGAAGGTAATCTTTGTGATTACAGGAGTTTTTCATTTGGAAATATGCAGAATTTTGATTATAGTATCCAAAGAGTGGTTGAAGTTGGTGTTGCAGTCTGCCTGTTGTTGGTGAAAAGTGGCTGAACTTGATCCTTAATGCCTGAGGAGCTGAATCTTCTGTCTGTTGGGCATTTGGTCCTCAAGAAATAGTTCTAAAAACCTGTGTGAAGACTTCGATCATCCTCCAGAGTGTCACTGATAAAAATGTTCCTTTAATTCTCTGTCTGCACGTGCTTTCCTGTGCGCTCCCTCTTCTTTCGGTAAGAGCCCGCTCTCTTTCTCTCCATCCCAACAAAGGGCAGCGCAAGGAGGAGCGAAGGCACATTTCCTTTCCCTGAAGCCGAGCGTGGCCGTGTTGTTGTTCCCGATTTCCTGGGGAGACTTGCACTTGTGACTCGGCGTGTCCTGCAGCCAAGGCTCGCGGTTCCTGCGGGGCTCTGCGGTGCCGCAGGAATGCGGCCGCACGGCGCTCTTTGTTCCCGGCTTTGGGCTGGTGTTTGGAACACCCCGGGCCCGGCTTATGAAGTGCCTCGAGCTTTGATCTGCCCTGAGAAGTTCCTTTGAGTTGGTGGGGGTGCTTTGATGTTCTCTGCTCGCTGGCTGCCACGTCCTTCTGGTGGAGGTGCAGTGCAGAGCTGTTGTCCAGTTAAGAACCAAGACCTCATCTCTCCAAGCATCCAAACACTTCTTTACTCTCAGGGAGCAAATGGATCTCTCTGCTGGAGGAGTTTGCCCGTTGTACTTGTAATTTTTTTTTTTTGTTCTAAATTTAGCAGGTTAGCTCGATACTGTGTTAGAGCAGGGCTGGGCTCTTTTGTTGACACAGCTCAGTGGATGTTTGAAATGCCTTTTGCCTTCTCTGCACCCAGCTGTGCTGCTGAACTGGCAGTATGGGAAAGGCTGGGAGAATGGGGATTGTTCAGCCTGGAAAAGAGAAGCTTCAGTGTGACCTAATTGCCACTTCCATGACTTGAAAGAAACCCATAAGGAAAATGGAGAGGGACTTGAGACAAGGGCATAGAATGCCAGGACAAGGGGCATGACTTCTGGCTGCTAAAGAGCAGGGCTAGTTGGGTTTTGGGAGACAAGTGCTTCCCTGGGAGGGTGGGGTGGACCTGGCACAGGTTCCCAGAGAAGCTGTGGCCGCCCCTGGAAGTGTCCAAGGCCAGGTTGGGTTGCACTTGGAGAAAGCTGGGACAGTGGGAGGTGTCCCTGCTCATGGCAGGGGGTGGCACTAATGATCTTTCAAGTCCCCTCCCTCCCAAACCTTGCTGGGAGTCTGTGATTCTCTGAGAAACCTTTATTAACAGCCCTGTTCTGGTTTTACTGGAGCTCAGGAAAGTGATTTTAACTGCATTATACTCCTGTATGTGTTTGGAGCAGGCGGTGGTGCTGCAGCTAGTGAGCAAGATCAATATTCTTGTCAGTGGCAAGAAGACAGGATGACTTGACCCATTTCAGATACCTTTTCCATATCTTTTTTTGATTGGCAATAGACTGAAATTTCTCCTTTTGGGAAAAAGCTTATAAGGAGTATTCATGTTCACGGAATGACTGGACATGGCAAGGTAGTGATCAGTCAAAACTTGGGCTCAATGATCTCAGAGGTCTTTTCTAACCTAAATGATTCTGACATACATCTGCAGATGGATTTTAGAAATTGTGCCGCATGTTTTCAGTGAGCTGTTACATTTTACTGACTTAAAAAATAACAGTACATCTACTGTACTCTTCTAAAACAGGGTGATTGTGCTTTGAGGAAAAAAGCCATTATAATAATTATTATTACCTGTAGAATCCATTAAAATACAGAATTTGACTTACGTCAGTGTTAATGACAATGAAACCTTGTGAAGGGCATCATTTAAAATTGAAATGCTCATATTAAGACTGTAGGAAAAGAAAGGAGAGAAGTCTTTGTAATAAACCTGGGTGGCACTGTCAAGATTCCTAAAATGTGACAGATGAGTAAAGTAAGAATTCCAAGGTGGTTGTTGCCTGCTACAAAACCTTTTGCAGATCCAGGATGAAATAAGAAGCATGAATGATGAAAAGTGTCTCGGCTTCTTGCTGTTAAGCAAATGGGGATCAAAGAAACTCCTCATATTCCTGTTTTCTAAAAGCTCCTGGTAGACAGTCTGAATTATAACATCTTAGGTTGTTTTTTTTTTTTTTTTTTCTTTTTTTTTTTCCTGAAAGGGAAATGCCTTGGATATGATGAATCAGGTTTGGGGAAGCTATAGAAAACTACCCTTGTATTTGTCTAAATTGTATCTCTCCCTAATATTTGCTTAGTTTCCCGTTTTAAAACAAGAACTCATTAGTGATCATTTTAAATACACTAAACCTCTGAAACCAATCCTTGCATTTGTTGTGACTGTTAATGCTATAAAGAGGGCACGCTTTTATTCTGAAAAGGGTGAATGAAATGCTCACACCAGCAGTTTTCTGGCGGTTCTTTTTTGTTTTCCTTTTTTTTTTTTCTACTGAAGGAAAAACTATTGTTTTAGCATTGTTTTGTGTCTGGGTGTCATGTTCCTCTGATCACATGCTGGTCTGCTAATACTTCTCTGAGACAAATTGCTGAAAACATTGGCTATGTTTGAGGTTGCAGGAATTCTCTATATATAGTGACAGAATTGATTTTTTTGGCTCTGTTGCTAGTGGCAACTCATCCTAATCCCAAACTGTACAGTAATGTGATTTATGGGGAGTACATTGCTTGCTAGTGAATGCTGTCTGGATTTTTTGTCTCTGTGCATTGCTACAGGGGCACTGTTCAGGCACAAGGTAAAGATATTTCATGGTTTATCATAGGTTGTGTGCATTAGAACACTTAAAATTATGAATAAATTCATAGCTCACAAATGCATTTGGGAAAAAACTGCTTTGTTGTTTTTGATAGCTTTATAGAGAAGAAATTTCTCATTGATTGGGAGCTTGTGCTGATAAAAATCACAACTATCTCCTGTTTAAGGCCCAATTTGTTTGTGGGTACTATCACACCAAGCATTTTGCATATGTGTTAATTTGTTTTGTTGAAATCAAATAAATTCTACTGAGCATTAAAAAGCTTCAGTTAGAAACGTTGCCAAGATGATATGTTCTAAGATGTTCTGTATGTTGTAAAGAGCACTTAAAATCGGCCTGTGCCTGTTGGGATTGACCTCTAAATGTCCTGCTAAAAATTGTGACTTTATAGCACATTGCGTGGGGAAGTTTCAGGTTGGAAGTGCATCTTTTAAAGTACTGTGAGTACTGTAAGCAATGCTCTCTTGAAAATCCAAACGGGCTTTTTAGGAAGGGACATTTTTGTAACAGCAGGAAATCATTCATGGCTGGTCGTGATGATCGTCAAGGTCTTTTCCCACCTGAACTATTCGGTGTGTGAGAACTTGTGAAGTCAAGATGTTCAAAGTTAGACTTTCTGGCTTTTGTTTTTCAAAGCAGGAGCTCATTTATCTGCTCTCTGTGGGCATGGAAGGCAGAGTTATTACTCCTTTGAGTTGAACAGTAGTGCCTGCAGGTGCTTGAGGGGATGGCAGGTACTGAAAATTGTGTGTGAATACTGGAGTGGATGCATGCTGGCAGGGCAGGCAGGAGACTGCTTTTGTCACAAAGATATTTTGCCCAATTTTGATTCCTTGATTATATAGCTGTCTATATCCTGATACGTGGAAATATTGATTGAAATATTTTCAGCTTTCATACTTCTGTTTACACTCGGGAGAATTTTCCTTCCGTGGACTTTTATCTTGGCTGAGGATAAGTGGAGATTTAAAGGGTAAGCATTCCAAAGGACAAATGGTAGCAAAGCTGTCACAGCTGATTAGTTTTAGGTGTGAGATGAGCAGGCTTCTAATTGCAGGTCAGAGACAGAGAACCCAGCACAGTTGTGAGTTATTGCAAATCCTCTGTGTAGCAGAAGGATGGAGCAGGGCTCCTCAGGGTGGTAAAATGTTCTGTGGTAGCTGAATCAACAAGAGATTACTGTGTGCTTGGCTATAAAAGGGATGGGGCGGATATTGTAGCTGCTGTTTGCTCGGGGAAAAACTGCTAGAAAATCATGAGCTGCTTTGTAGAAAGGAATTTGTAGAGGAGAGAAGAGCTCCGCTGTGGTACAGGATGTTTGGACTGCCAGTTTCTCCCTTTCTGCAGGAATTTATGAAGCAGAGCTATTTTAAGACTAAAGAGGAGACAGTACAGAGTATGTACATTAAAGTCAAGTTTAAAAAAAGGCCACTTCTTCATTTCTTTTGTGCTTGCCAGAGAACTGGAGCAGTGCACTGAGGTAAGCAGAAAGTGAGGGCTGCCAGCAAGCTGCAGGAAGGAGAGCTGAATTCCTTGACTCAGCAAGCAGAGAGTTTCCTGATGTTACAAATATTTGTGCTTCCCGAGTTGTAAAGATGCCCTTCACACGTCTGCTGAGATCAGGCAGGCCTCCAGTGGATCCACAAGCAGGAAATGTCACTGGCTTCTCGTGCTGGGTCACAGAACTTCTTTGTGGGCAAAAATTTAGGCTGTGGGTGACCTCGCCAGGGTGGTTTCGAGTTTGTTCTGCTGCCTCGTGTGCTTTCACAGCTGGTGGGACCTCGGCCTGCCCAGCAAGGTTCTTGTTAAAAATCTTGGCCTGGCGGCCACGTTCACACCGCGTTGGGATGTTTGTGGTGTGGGAACTCCGTGCTTGCCATGGGAGGAGAGGCTGGTGCTTGGAATCCCGTCCAGACTGGTGGTGGCTTGGGCTTCTGTGACCACAGATTGCCTTCAGGACCTGGAGAGGCGCTGTGATGAGGGCAGAATTCAGCTCCTTCTCGCGGCTGGTGGGCAGAGTCTCCTGGGAAGCAGCCAGGAGTGATGGGTTCAGCTCAGTTTTCCACAGCAGGGCTTGCAGAGAGCTGAGGAGCAGCCCACCCCCGTTGTGGGGAAGGTCAGGAGTTCCAGCAGGAGCCCCTCGTGGCTGAGCAGGGGAAGCATGCGAGGTCCTTGGGCAGGAAGGGAGGAGGATGAAAGCTTTGCTTGGCTGCTCGAGGACAGCATCAGGGACACTTCCAGCTGGTCAGGGAGGACTGGAAGGAGGGATGCTCTGGGAATGGGAGCAGCAGGACATTTTCTGATGTCTGTTTCTGAGCCTAGTGATGGGCTCTAGGGAAGGTTCTCAGCAGTTTTATTTTCCCCACTCAACCTTTCCCAGGGAAGTCTTTCCCTTTACTGATGTCTGGAAAAACCCTGACATGTAATTTGGAAAGAAGAGCCGAGGTAATGCTCTGATGTAGAAATATGTTCATGAACAAGAGCTGAGGGAAGAGTTCCACGTGTGTATCTCTGTGCTGAAGGGCATGGATGTGATGTAATGTGGGAGGTAGCAAGTTTAATTGGAGACCAGGCAAATAAAGCCAGCCCAAAAAAATCCAGGCAGCAAAAGGGTGTTTGAACAGTGCTGTTAAATGCCCAGCACAGTACAGTGACTTCTTGTGGAGTTTATTTAATAGGTGGTACAAAGTCTTCAGCAGGGAAGGCAATAGTGGCAGTGCTGATATTATTCAAACCTGACATGGAACTTTTGCTCCTTGATAAAAATGCAGCTGAACTGCCTATTTCTAGCAATAACATAAACCTGGCAGGTGACAGCATGCATATAAAAGGGTCATCTTTCTAGGAAGGGCTCTGTTTCATTCAGATGATATAAAACCATTGAACAAAAGAGAGTTTATTATTTTTAAAACCAAACATAAAGGCTGTGATTTGCTGTAATGTGACCTCGGGTGATTTTTTTTATTCCCTTGGAGTGGCTGAAAAGGAACCTGAAGTATTCTGTGCAAATGAAATGGAAGTGACTTTTTCCTTGCTTACAACTTCTTTGTTTCTTAGTTGGCTTTTTGCAAGAGCAAAGAAAGGCATGAGATCAAGAGTTAGAGTCAGCACTGGTTTTACTGAAATTTGGGGGTGTTTACATTGAATACAGTTAGCCAGAAAGTGATTGGACGCACCTGGATTCCCTGGTGAGGTGACTTTGCTGATGATTTTGTGGTGGTCTGACAGTACAGAGAGTTGTAATAAAGGAGTTAATTCTTTTACATGATGTAATTTAGGTGAAACTTCACTTGCCATGCTTTGTCTGAGGTGAAATTTTGATGTATAAATAAAAAATATAACTTGTGGTGTTCAGTGAAGGAGGAGTTTTGCTGGGAAAAGGGAAAGTCAGGCTACAAAAATCTCTGAATTTGGAGTCTTGAGTACTTTGTGACAAGGTGGACAAGGGGGATGGATTTGGACTAAAAAGGGAGTAGGTTTAGATTAGATATTAAGAGGAAGTTTTTCCCTGTGAGGGTGGGCAGGCCCTGGCACAGAGTGCCCAGAGAAGCTGGGGCTGCCCTTGGTTCCCTGGCAGTGCCCAAGGCCAGGTTGGACAGAGCTTGGAGCAGCCTGGGACAGTGGAAGGTGTCCCTGCCATGGCAGGGTGGGGAATGGGATGTTCTGTAGGTCCCCTGTGACCATAACCATTCTGGGATTCTGTGAAGTACGTTCCAAATTTAAATAACCTGGCTGTTGCACTGATATGCTTTCTGCAGGCTGTGTACAGATAACTTCAGAAATTGTGGTGTTCTGAAAAATAATTTACCCTTCAGCCGCTCAGAATTTTATGCAAATCTTCTAAAACATTTCTGTAGTGGTAATTCTGTTTAGTAAAGGGAAAAACCACGAAGAGGAGCTTATTACATGCAGCATTTGAGAGTCTTGTCATGATGAATAATTTCTGTAGATTCATTATTGCTCCAGGTATGTTGTCTTTGTGTCTGCTGGACACGGGGAGGGAATATTAATGCAGTGTGTCCCTGCATGCATGGGTGTTCCTGGAGTCCCTCATTAGGCATGCAGCTGCTGCTGTGTTATCTCAACATTTATTGCCAACCCCTGCCCTGAATGGAGCCACGGGGATGGTTTATGTTGGCCAGAATATTTGGGATTCAGTTGTGCTTTTGTTAGTGACACACCTGTCCTTAAATTAAAAGCCAGGTAACAGCAGTTATTTGGTTGTATGGTACTGATTCATTATGGTGCATTTTTCATGTTGCTGGGGAAAAGTGGGAGGAGGGATCCACATAAAAGTACTAAATTAAACCAAACAAGGATGTTGGCATTCCTTAAGAAAACCTGTTTTCCTTCAAGGGATGGCAAAACGTTTTGGCCCATTCCCCCCTCTCATGTATTTCAGGATTGCTCCCCTTTGGATTTTATAGTGGGAGCTGGCATTCCAAAGGATATTTTAATTCAGTGTCATGATCTGGGGAAGGGCCTGGAGCATCAGAAGGGGCTGAGGGAGCTGGGAAGGGGCTCAGCCTGGAGCAAAGGAGGCTCAGGGAAGGACCTTGTGGCTCTGCACAAATCCTGACAGGAGGGGACAGCCGGGGGGGAACAGGGACAGGAGGAGAGGGAACGGCCCCAGGCTGGGCCAGGGCAGGCTCAGGGTGGACAGCAGCAGGGATTTCTCCATGGAGATGATTGTCAAGCATTGCAAGGTGCTGCCCAGGGAATTTTGGAATCCCCATCCCTGGAGGTGTCCAAGGAGTGGAGGTGGCACTCAGTGCTCTGGGCTGAGCACAGCTGGGACTCAATGATCCCTTGAGGTTTTTTCCAACATTAATGATTCTATGACTTTGCCATCAAGACAAATGCCATCATTTTGAACATCCCTTCTTCCTTCTTCTTCCTCCAGTTTTTATTGCTGTGTGGTCTGGGGTCACTTGGGGTCAGCTGTCCTGACTGGGTCCCCTCCCAATTTCTTACACGCTCACAGCCTACTCACTAATGAGAACAGGTTCCCAGAGAAGCTGTGCCTGCCCCTGGATCCCTGGAAGTGCCCAAGGCCAGGCTGGATGGGCTTGGAAAAACATGAGATAGTGGAAGATGTCCCTGCCCATGGCAGGGAGTGGAACAAGATTATTTTTAAGGTCCCTCCCAATGCAAACCTTTCTGTGGTGTGAGGAGCAGGAAAGGCTTTGAGCTGTGTAAGCACTGCTCAGCAATAACGGGAACATCCCTGAGTTGTCTGTGCCCGGAACTTTGTGTTCTCAGCACAAATGCCAGGCACAGCCCCATCCCAGCCACTGTGCAGAAAATTAACTCCATCCCAGCCAAGCACTGGGAGCTGGGAGCTGTCCAGTGGAACTGGACAGGGCAGGTGCAGCTCCGGGACTTGGAGCTTACTGGGACTCCAGAGGTGCAGTGGGATAGTTCCCTGTCACCTTGGAAAGGTCATGGCAGTCAGGAGAGCTTCCTGATGGCTGCAGAAAGGCAAATACTGGGCACATTTTCAAAGACTGCCGGGAGGAGGATCTGGGGAACAGGAGCTTTACCTTAATTGTTGGGAAAATTACACAGCAAAACTTCCTGGAAACAATTTTCGAGGCTTCTTTTCCATTCCTTGAAGGGGCACAAAGGTGATTTGGAGCAGCCAGCATGGACTTCCAAAGGGCAAAAGGTGCTTGATTTCCTTTTGGGAATGCTGGCAGTGCCTGTGTTGTACGTGGTGGCTTCGGGGAGGCCTTTGACACAGTCCTGTAGCACCTTTAGAGCCACGCTGGGGACACATGGACTGATAGCTGGCTGGAGCGTTGGCTGGGCTCCCCAAATCTGAGTGTTGGGGAGCAGGGCCAAGTGCAGCTGGCAGCTGGGACTCCCTCAGAGGTCAGTGGATCAGTGCTGGTCCATGACTCCAGTCACAGCCTGGATGGTGGCACGGGGATTTTGGCAAGTTGAAGGAGCCTGTTAAATTGGGGGAGAACACTGACAGGCTGGAGGCAGGGCTGTGTCCAGGGTGACAGGGGCTGTGGGTGACAGGAGCTGGCAGGAACCTCTGGAAGGTCAGCAAATGCCAAGTTCAGGAGCATTCCAGCCTTGAGCAGCAAGCCAGGCTGGGACTCCAGGCTGGAATTTCAATGCCATCCTGGGCAGAAACACTTCACTGCATGTCTTCACCATTAGAGAGATTGGTCAGGAGTGATTTGTGGACAGTAATTCCTAAATTTCATCTTTATCCTGCCAGCAGTAATGCAGTATGCTTATTTATTCCCTGTGCCCCACTAAAAATCATTCAAAACTGTTACAAGACTGGGATGGTTTAAAGAGAGGACAAGAAAGAATAAATAGAAAGAAATCCAACAATATTTGGGGTTGATTCAAGCTGATGGAGTGGTTTTTGTCACTGGGACAAAAACAGCTGCTCCCCTTTTTCTTCTCTTTTCTTTTTTATAATAAGAGCTGTCTGTTTTCATGTTTTTAATGGAAAATTTTGGAGTGAGTGTATACTAAAAAAAAACAGGATAGTATTACTTTGGACATGATTGCACACTGAGTGTGTGTGCTCCAGTGTACATTATAAGCACAAGTTGTAAAGTCATATTTTTCCACTGCTGTGTGTTCTAGCTGTCAGGAATTATCCTTGATCTACTTTCTGGGAAGCTGGAAATTTTTTGCTATTTCAAAATTCACTGATTCATCTTCTCAAGTGGTGGTGGGTTGAGTCAGGTTTAACCCAGCTGCAATGTGCTCTACAATCCTTAGGGAGGTTTACTTCGGGAATTTTTGATGAGGTGAATTAATTTCAGGTCAAGGTCAGGCAAAAGGTGTGGTTTTGGGTGTGATACTAGTTTATCCATTTTCTGAGGCTTTGTGTTAATTATAAGGATTTTAAAATTACATTAAAATTTCCAAACAATTTGTCTGAATGTTGATAGCCAGAAAACCCACAAGCACAAGCTGCTGGTATCAGGTGAGCTGTGTGAATTGTCCAGTTAATACCTTGGGTTTTTGATCATTATCATCATCTTGCATGAGAAATTGTTCCAAATGGGATTCAGGCCTTGCCTGGTTCATTGTTGGATTTCTCAGCCTTTGAATAGAAATACATTCACTGGTGCAAATTTAGCCTCTTCTTTTATTCAAGAGCCCTGAACATGAAGAGTGTGTTTACGTTTTTGCATAGCTCTGCATGGAATTAAATTTTTATACAGTGACTAATTCACTTTCTGGTTTTCAGGGTGTCACTGGGTTTAACTTTCTGCTGTGCAAGCTGTGACTTTGATCTTCAGATTTGTACAAGTGCACAATATTGGCAGATGGGACATTGTCTTAAAAAACTAATGTATATTTTAATGTTCTTCTATTGATTTTTCATGAAGGTGTGAGCTTTACACATTTCCAGCCCAAGTGGACATCCATGAAATAATTAAGCCCATCTGTTTCTCCTGTTTCCCTGTAGGAAAACTTAGTGAAATATGATTCTCCACTGACCTGACTCCTTAATTCACAATGTTATTCTCTTCTACAGTGGGAATATAAAAAGAGATCTCAGTATTTCATAGCATCTGTTACCTTTCATGGATATGAGTGATGGAAATACATGCCGGTGGTTGAAATTTGGGGTTGGGAATTTGCAGTGAGGGCTCAACACTAGAAAAAGTGTCACTAGCAAAGTGGGGATAGCAGGAAGAGAAGTTTCCTTTCTCCTCCTCTCTTAGAATTCCATGGTCTCACAGAGCCTGAGTGAAAATGGGGAGAAGGGAATAAATGTATTGCATTAACGTTGACAGGATAAACAAGGTATTTAGGAATTACTGTCCTCAAACTAAAATGCCTTTCTGGGGAGTGCAATTCTGGTGTTTCCTGCACTTAGTTAACTTTGAGAAGGTGTAAAAGTAAGTATTAATGCTCCCTAGTTTAAAACACCACGAAATAATATTCCTGCTTTCTTGCAGACTCACTAACTCGTGTTGTAAAAAGTTACCAGTAGTTAGAGAACATTTTATTGCTTCATGGGAACAAATGTTTCCTTATATGAATGTATTTGGAAGTCCATCCTGAAGGACAATAAGGTTAAGACTATCCCAGCTTTGTATATAAAATCTGGATACGCACGTCAAAGTTTTCACGCTGCCCAAGTTAAGAAACTATGATGCATTTATTAGTCAGACTTCTCTTTTCCCCTGCTCAAAATAAGTTTCTCCTGGGAAATGTGTTGACTTCAGTCTCGTCTTTCATCATGTTTTGTAATCCATTCATAGTTGTCATAGAAGGGTTGCTGTATGAGCTGTCCCAAGGTTAAAAGCAGCTTTGTGTTGGTCCAGGGGAGGGAAGCGCAGTCCCAAAGCCGCAGGGAGCACCGGCTCCAAGGAATGCAGACAGCTGATCCCGACAGCCTTTCCACACTTAACCATTTTCTTCATTCAGCAAAACAAATTTAAATATTGGATACAGCATCTTGCCAACTATTTCCCCATTTAAACCACAGAACAAAATCTAAAACCGAAATGTTTCTCATGAGGAGGTGCTGCTGTACAATCCATTCTCTTCCTGCCGAAGCTTGCGGTCAATCCAATTCCAGGATTTCAGTTGGTTTTGGGAGTCAGTTTGATTCCCATGTTATTTTGTAATCCTACACAAGGTCTGCTTGAATGTTTTTGTTTTTCCTCCCTGGTGCAAAGCTTTTAATGTAGAAAGTTTCTGGGGATATCTCGGGCTTCCTGCTTGTCACAGTCATTACTTTGCAATTAATTTAAGGGGAATTTGGTTTGAATGGGGTGGGGAAAAAGCTCAGGTGAAATACACAACTTCATATCCAGCTTTGGTGTAATTCAGCCCTGATTCTGTTTTGAAATGCACTTAGCTGAGAATTGGAAAATAACTTTGTTTGCTTAAAGTATTCCCAGATTTACGTTCCAAAGCCTGCCGCTGTTTTCTTCCACCTTTTCAATATTGATAACACATTTTGGTTATTCCTTGGAGTTATTTGTGCAGTTCTTTATACTTTAGATAGAAAAATGAGTCTTTTCAAAGGAATGTTGTGGTTTCTAGGTGTTTGCTAGACTGACTGGGATACTGGATTTTGGAACAGGAGATCCTAAAAGAAATTGGGTTGTAATATTAGCTGGAATACTTGGAATGCTTTACAAAGGAAATTCGTTCACAGGCATCTCAGCCAACTTCACTTGTTCCTATCAAGGTGTTTCATATGGGAGTCACACAGCCCTTGGGACCCACCTGGGCTACACGAGGGGAATTTGGGAAGTTTAACTGTTGGAGCTGGAATATGGCCAGATCTTTTGGGCTGTCATTGGTCTGGGAAGAATTTTAAGCAGTCATGATACTTTGGTTTTACATAAACTTTGGTTTTACATCCTGTTGGGGAAGCTGAGCCTGTAGCATGTGGATGGATGCTCTTCATGGATGAAATGGAGTAGGCAGGAATAAAAGGAGCCTGTCCAGAGCTCCTTTTTATTGAGTTAACTTCATTAGAGGATGTTCCTGAGGTGTGTTTTTTTTTATTGGTGTGTCACCAGAGTTATTGTGTAAGTAATTTAAATATAATTCGATTTTTTTTTGTGCCTATGGTGTGTAGCCTTAAGCTGAGCAGTTTGTGGTATAGCTTAAAGAAAATAACTCTCATCAAAACAAGTCTGAAGAAAATGAAGTAAGTTTGTCTAGGTACAAAATGTCAAATCCTGTTCTGTGCTCCCAAATTCCTTGCTCGGCTGTACTGCTGGAAAGCTGACGAGCTTTTCAGGAAGAAAATGCTGGGAACTGAGTAGTCCTGGGAACTGAGTTTGCCCAATAAAACTTGGAAATTCAGCCATCACACATGTGAAGTCCACACACAGTCGTTGCTGGGCTACTGATGTGCACTTGTCAAACCATTTCCCTTTTTTGTTGCTCTTTCACTCTGCAGATTGTCCAGCAGAAGCTCCTTTTAAAGTAAATTATTGAATTTGTACAGTTTTGCTCTCTGTGTTAATGGATTTTGACTAAATTGCTGAATTTGGAGTGTTTTGCTTCATGTTCTAATGAAATTTCTTTGCTCTTCTTTCAGAGCATTCAGTCAGAAAAGAGCTGCAATTGAGAAAGAATATGCACAGGTAGGTTCTGGACTAATTTTGATGGCTGTGGCATTGTTCTGTTGGGATAATTCGTTAATCAGCAAATTACCATGGTGAATGTTTTTATCAGTTATCTTTTCCATAAGTTACTTACCATGAAAATGTGTTGAAGTTCTGAATCAGTTTGATCTATACAGGACTTAGGCCCATTCTGTATTTTCATCTATTTTGACTTGGGGAAGTTCTCGAGTACAGAAAACATTTTTAACATTTTTTCCCCAATTGTTATAAAGTCAAACTCTGTGTGCTTTTCTCAGAAGTCAGTGTGAAATTTGAGTGAAAGGTAAAATCAGGTCAATTAGAGGGAGAGGAAATGTTCTGGCTTATTTGGTCCAAAATAAATTTAAATTCACATTCTTCAGTAAGAGCAGCTTCCCATTCATCTGAAATAAAAGCAGATTTGGCCTCATGCTTGTGATAGGGAGTGGAATGAATTTTGATTTGTTTGTGAGAAAAGAGGGAGGATTGCTTTTTCTCCCCCAGTCCAAAATTAGAAAGCATCTAATAAGGGGCAGCTGCCTGTTTAATTGACAGTAAAGGCTCTTGGAGCTTAAGTCCAAGTACAACAGATTAAGAATACATTAATTTATTTTAAAATAGATTAAAGGTAGAATAAAACCCAAGGGAGTGAGCTCGTGGAGCTGAGCATGCCATAAATCCAACTGGAGATGTGCCTGACGTGGAATGTGAGAACACAAGCTGTCACCAGGCTGCTTCCAAGTGCAGTTTGTGGGATGTCATGTGAAACATCCTTTTAGTCCTCAGTGCTGCATCACCCCCAAAATACACAGAGCAAACGTATTCTGGGGCCAGGCTTCACTGGCAGTTGGGAAAAGATGGTTCCTGTGCCTGTGATGGATGGGTTTTTAGTGCTGGATTTTCTGCATGTCTTCTCAGCCTAAAACCCATCTGAAAACCCTTCCTACACCACGTGGAATTTGTGCTGAATTAAGACCACTCGCTGACAGTAGTGCCATAAGTTATTGGTGCTCCCATTTCTCTCCACATATGAATTCACCTTGGCAAGTATCAATTCCATTGGCAGCTGAACTAAATTAGATTAAATACCTGAATTTTTCAATGATGGTGCCTCCTGAAACTGGTTAAAAATGTGTGTTCTTGAGTGATTTTTTTTTTTTAACTAATGCAGAAAATTTAACACCAGTTCTTAACACATTTGTCCAGTAGACACTGGGAATGTCTTTTATATGCAGAGACACAACAGTCACTGCATTTAGGGAATAGTCCTGATAAGCTGGAAAAATAATTACACTGCGCTTCGGAAAGCTCAGACCTAACAACTGAGGCTTTCAGCTCCTTGGATTTAAACCCCCCCCAGCTTTGCAGCAATGCAGCTGCAGCATTTGAGATTCACTGAATAGCTGTTTATATGAATGAAGTCTTGTGGGATCGCTTCCTTGGATTGCTGATAAGTGCACAGCTCCAAAACAAGGTTGGATGCTTCTTCGAGGGCCTCTAAAAGGATTTCTGTTTTGGAGGTGGTAATAAAATTTCACATAAAGCCTTTTGGGGAGAGAAGTTGTGCTCCAAATAAATGGGAAGTCACATTCTTCAGCAGTGGGATATTCCTTTTAAACCAGTTCTAAAGGGAGCTGGAAATGCTCAGTAGTTTATGAAGCCAGATTTCTAAACCTTTTCACAGATTGGCTCCAAATGCCTCTTGTCACCTTAGGGAATTCGGAATATTCTGACGTCTGACTTTTTTTTGGCAAGTTAGAAGCAGTGGAAGGGTGGCCAGTGAAAATCAGTTTCCCAGAACTGAACGCTTTGTTGGTTTAAAAAAAAAATGTAGGTTGGTGCCCTGCACTTGGGTGCCAAGTTTCTAAACACAGAGTGCTTTTGTTGGGAGCAGGAGAACCTGTCCAAAGGCAAGTGAAACACCCCAGCCCAGTGTTTATAACTTGCCCCTAATTACATGGTAAGTGGTGCAAATGTATGTGATGAATTACAGGGCCTGGATTTAAATTTCCCTGCTCTTATTTTTGTCCGGTGTTTTTTTTTGGTTTTTTTTTTTTTTTTTACGTTGTGTTTTCACCTGTTGCCTTTGAAGGTTTCTGGAGCTATTTTTTGCCTGTTGCCCATCTCCAGTAGGTTCTTTCCTGGCTTTTCTAGGCTGTGCTGTGGTATAAATGGGAGGAGGATCCAGTGTGTCAGCAATTCTGCAGTTTTCTAGACCAGCTGGGATTCTGGACTCAGCTCTTCCACTTGTATTTTTGGTCCTGCATTATTTAATACATGCTTGGAGGCTTACCTTAATATTCAGAAATGAGAGCTCAGAAAGGTTCTCATTTCCCACTAACAGTATGCCTGCTAATAGCATTTAAATTGCAATTTTATATTGTTATTATTAGCTATTCTCCATGATTAATAAGCTACCTGAAATCAGTGCCTGAGAATACTCCTATGGTGAAAAAACAGTTCACTGAATGTGTGCTTTTGCTGCTACCTACAAAGAACTGTTTTACCCAGCACGTTAAATGCTGGGGTTTTTTTTGTTTTTTTTTTTTTTTCTTGATATTATAAATACATCTCTGCTGCAGTTACTGTTATTTCACACTTCTAACTCAAGAGACCAGTCTCTCACAGTCTGGGAACACACAGATGACCTTCCTTGTCATGTTTTGGTTTTGCTTGATGTTTCATTATCATTGTTTCAGAGTAAAACGTGACTCCAGGCAATCAGCATGGCCTGGCCCCTTGGAATTTGCAAGTAACCTCAAGGAGGTTGAGTTTCCCTGCATGCTAATGAGTTTCTAATTGTAGTACCTCAACTAAAGGCACTGATGTTCTACAAAAAAAGGTGGGAGAGCCCATTCCCTGAGCTACATTTCAAGTGAGGCACAAGTAGAAGTGTCTGTTCAGTTGTTTTTTTTTTAAGAGGCAGTAGTTGTTAGGATTTTTTTCCTCATCCCTGTGTTTTCTAGAGGTCAAATTAACACTGAGGAGCTGTGGGTGCTCAGTAAAACCGGCTTATCTGTCATCAGGAGGGGACAGGGCACTCGGTGTTGATTGCTGTGTCTGTGGCACTTCATGCATTTAAAACATTTTCAGATGTGGAGAAAAGAAAAGTTGACATAGTTTATAGCCACAGAGTCCCATTGGCAACTCCTCATATCCATGGCAGTGGTCGGGAGAGGAGCCTTAAATAAGATGAAATGGATGTGAGAGGGAAAAGCAGCTGGAGGTGGAGTGAGAGGAGCAGGAAAGGTGGGGAGGTGGATGTAAGCAGACACCATGGTCATCCTTACCCACCTCCCTCACACTGTGTCTCATCAGACCTAGAAAATGCACTCATTTCAAGACATCAGAATATATGCATTATTATTTCCTAAAAAATCACAATATTCCTATGGCAGTTTTTGTCAGTACAATGTCTGCACGTGTATACATAATATATAAAGCAGATACATAACATGATTTATTTTATATCTTTATATATATGTATTTTATATATAATTTATTTATATATTTGCCAGAATGTGCCGGTTTTTCCATTGTTTAAAAGCAAAATAGAAGCTGGCTATTTCTTTTACCATGTTCTAACAAGGGTGCCAAGCTGCCCAGTGGCCTTTTGAACAATTTTTCAGAGGATTAAAATCATAAAGGGTTAAAATCAGACATTCCCACCATGTCTTAGTAACTTCTGCCATGGCTCATTTTTTTTCCTTTGCTGTTCTTTATCATGTATTCCAACACTTTGTGAAAATTAACTGATTTATCTTTATCCTGTGAAGCCTGGAAAGGTGATGGTATTACCCTCGTAAGGGATGAGAGAGATCGAGTGAATTTTAGCCAAAATACCCCAAATCTCTGATAGAATGGATACTGCACTCTACTGAAAATACACTGGTTTATTGGAGTGTTTCAGTGGTGACTGTAGGAGCAGGAGGATGGCAGACACTGCACAGGAGCAGCTGGGAAATTTGGGAATGGTGCTGGGGAGCTCTGTAAATAGAGCCCTGTCAGCATGGAACCCCAGTCACCTGGGTTGATTCCTAAATCCCACCAGGCACAACAGCTGCAGCCTGGCAAACACAGCCTTACAAAGGCTTGGAATACAAAACAAAAATTCCCAGGGTGAAGCAAATTCTTTCCTCTGCCTCTGAGCTACGGAACCCCTGGAGCGGCAGGAAAAAAAATAACTTGAGGTACCTGCCCTGCAAAGCCAGCAAGCAGCTTTCCATGAGATCACTGCCTGCAGTCTGGGCAGAATGGGTTGGATTTTTTAATCCCAAAGGATGCAGGAGGTTGCTGTGGGAGAGCAGGAAGAGATTGTGGATTTTAAGGGTGGGTCCCTGACTTGGGGACAAACAAGGAGCAGCCGTGGGTTGACTGCTCAGGAGCTGTTTTGTTAACAGATGAACTTAAGTTACTTGTTTCTTCCTGTGAGGATGATTTTAGAGTTGCTGCAGTGCTAAACCTCCCTCTAGAGTATTTCTGTATTACTTAAGACATTTGGGCTTTTTTAGGGTGAAATGGATGACTTTTGTAGTCGAGCAGTAATTTAAAAAAACCTGGGAAATCAGTTTGTGTGTGTGTATGGAAGATGTATTTTCAAGACTTAGGACACTTCATCTTTTAGGGAATTGGGATCTTCTGTATTCCAGATCCTGTGAGGAGAGTTTAGTTCATAATTAGCCCATATGCAGAAAGTAGGTTGGTTTTTCTTTTATCTCAGGCTTATCTTTGGAAGGAATTTAGCTGTCATTGCAGAGAAACTTTCACTTGTAGTACATGAGTGGATTATGTTGAAATTTCCATCCTGGCTATCCTGAGCTGAATGGCTGCTGTATCTGGATATATTTGATAGCAATTAATTTGAAAGGTAACAAAGTGTTTTGAAACCGTATAAATACAATATTTATTGTATTTTCAAACTTTCTGTAGGAAACACTAGGAACAACTCAGAGTGAAATCTTTTTCCAGGAATGAAGTCACCGAGTGTCTGCAGGTGTTGGTTTTATCATTGTGTCTGTTTTAAAAGACAGGCAAAATATTCCAAAAACAAACAAACAAACAAACCCAGCCTGGTAAAAATGACCCTGGAGACCTGAGGTGCTCCATGTGCACCACTCAAAAGTGTGGCAGAGCTTTGAGGTACCTTCTTCCTAATTTATTGGTAGTGTTGCAAACCATTTTAGCAGGCATTCAGAGTGTTGGTTTAATTGCATATGAAAACTGTGGTTTTGTCCACCAGCACTGGGGAATGTTCTCCTCCCAGCCCAGAGCCTGGAGGAGACTTTGTGCTGGTCTTTATCCAAGTTCCATTTTTTCCCACTGGTGGCTGTGTGAATGTGGCACCTCTTTCTCTTAGCAGAGTTCATTTCTTACCTGTGCAGAGAGAGCAGCTGCTGAAATCCTACAGTCCAAGGTCTGACTTGAATATTCCACCTTTCCTGTTGTAGGAATTTCTATGGGAGAAGGCAGAAGACCCATGGAATCTTCATGTGTGACTTTATTTTGGATGTTGCTGCCTGAAGCTTGGTTGGCACATCTTCTTGGGGGAGGGGGAAAAGCTGTATCCAAGAAACCTCTGGATCCAATAGCAAAAAATGCCAGAGCCATTCAGGCCTTCTGCACTGAGTGATGTTCCCCCATGGATCCTTAGGGCTGTGGCACTGGATGATCATCAAGGTCCCTTCCAACCCAAGCCATTGTGGGATTCTGTGACTTAATTTAGGATATTTCTTTTGGATAATCACTGGTGTTTTCTAAACAAACTCTGGCTTCATTAGAATCCAAACTCAGAGTAAGACCCGTGTTTCAGTCTGGGTTATAAGCACTTTAAGTCTTTGTTCCTTGCCATATCCCTGAAAAATCTCATATTCAGTGTGGAATGCCTGTGATTTCAGATACACCTGGAGCCTGGACTGTTCTGTTAGTTTGTTTTAAATCTCAGCACAACTAACTTTCCAATTTTTGGAAGAAGATCCCAAATGGTAGCACTTCCCAGTCACTGCCTGGCGTGGAGATCATGCATATTGATGGCCTGGTTTGGTCCTTTCAGCCATGGTGGTGCACAATACATCAGCAGAACTTGCTGCTTCCAGAAAGAAAACACCTGCCTGGTGCTACCTTTGGATTATGTTCTCCATTCAAAGCACTGGGATATCCATGAGCGGGGCAGGAAAATCAAGTGTAGGACTCCGTGGCTATTCAGGCCATTCTTCCCAAAAAAGCATGGAGAATCAGTGGCCGTGAAGGCCACAAAGACTGAGCTGCTCCATTTCATAAATGGTTAGGAACACTATTGTGAATTTTAGAATAACTTGTAGAGACAAGTTTGACAAATCAGATGTTATAATGGGATTATTGATACTATTCTGCACTTGTCACAGTTCAGCCTCTTAGTGCACGTTTCCCTTTTTTCCCCCAAACAAGAAGCTCTTTAGAATTCTCTATATTAAATGTCCATTTAACATTTAATATAATATACTTTGCGTGGAACAAAGACTGTGGGTCTATGAGTGACATTCCAAACAATATTATCGTTGACCTTCTCTTTTTATGTAGATTTTGCTTTCAGATGTTCGTGTACTTTTCCGTCTCCAAAAAACACATGTCAGAACTTAAAGTGGGGGGGGAAAAAAGTGGAATATCTGATTTTGGTCTTGTCTCACTGATTGTTCTGTTAGAAGAAAAATGAAAATGCCCTACACTGCAGCATTAGTCCATTTAAAAAGAATTTTAAAAGGCAGTCTTTTAAAAATGCTAAGCTATCTGCTACAGTTTTAATGGAATTCTTTAGGTTAAAATAATATTTCTCTAAGAACAGAGGAGGACTGTCAGCTTCTATTTTCAGTGAAAACATCTAGTTCCTTATAAAGGGGCTGCTAAGCTTAGAATGACTCTGTTCCTACAAAGAAAGCCCTTCATAAAGAAACCCCATTTTTTGCTGAACTGATGCAAGCAAGTTTCTCTGAGCCCGCTTTTAGCTGTTATTTTTCTTTCCGATTACTGCGCTCAGAAGCATCCAGGGCCTGGAATTTGGATCCTTCTAAGTGGTTCTGCTTGCAGATGAAAAGCTTGATTCTTCAGAGCTGCTCTTTGCTTGGCCATGCAGCCCCAGCAGTGATCCTGCAGCCTGTGGGGTTCTCCATGAGTTGCTTCCGTGGGCATCGTTTTTCCTCTGCCGCCTCAGTTTTTCTCAGTGTTTCAGTTCTTTCCTTACACATTCAGCCCTTCAGTCAAACTTCCCAGCAGCTGTTTTTCTTTTTCCCTGGGATTTAAGAGGGCAGGCGAGTCACAACTCAAGGCTTTCAAAATATGCACAGTGGAAACTTTGGGCCTCCGAAGTAGCAGCAGCGCTGAGTCACGAGTCCGTGCCAGCCAAGGCTGCTCCACCTCTCTGTGGGTTCCTTTTCCACCTCTTTCCTTATATCTTGTCCTGGGAATACAATACTCTTTCATTTCCTAGCTTGGCACACCTCATGCACATCTCAGAGTTCTTTGGGTGGAGGAGATTCCTCCTTGACCAAGCTGTAGTTTGGTGAGGCCCTTATCCCTTTGAAACTTGGAAAATCTTTAAGCATCTTGGTTCCCAAACTGCACCCCTCAGGAAAAAGATGTCATTGTTCTCAGAGAGAGCCCAGGCTGTGTCTGAGCTGCCTCTTTGGCTGTTTTCCCTGCTCCATTTTCCAGTCCCCTGGTAATGGTGGTGCCATGCTCTCCTCCCAGCTTTTGGGATGCTATCAGTTCCTCAGGAAACGCATCCCTGGTTTGCAGACCGCTGCTGGACATGGCTGTGCAGGGATCTACAAGCAGCCAGAGCACCCAGGAATGCTCTGGATGTGGGTTTGGGGGTGTTTGTTTGGGGATTTTTAAATCCCTAAAGCTTCTAGGTAAGAAGGCAAATATTTGATGCATGAACATCACCCATCATCCCTTCCTTGTATTTTCTAGCGGGCCATAAACAACTCAAAAGCTGTTTACCTCTTAACTTTCTTTTGCTTTTATTTGCATTTCTGCATCTTCTCTGTTAGCCCTGCATTTGTTCTGGAGCCATCAACTGAAAAAAAAAAAAATCCTTTGTATCCAATATAACTCTGCCTCTTTACCTAATTATACCTTCTAATACCACCTTCTCTGTTAAACTCAAAAGACCATAACTTAGGGTAAAGCAGCAATCACCAGTTTGCCTGAAAATGGTACTCAGGAGAGTGTAATTAAGAAGAAAATGTGGATTAAAAAAAAATAACCCACGTAGAAATAAAAGTACGGAGAGTGTAATTCTGTGTAGATTTCAGTTGGTTAATTCAGCTGATTAAATTTTCTCCAATTCAGCTGGTTCAGCTGGTTGTCAAATGTTGGGCACTCAGGGGTAATTCATAGGAGATTATGTTCCTTTTTTTTCTCTGGGACTTTGAAAAACTGTTTGATTGCACCTCCTGCACAGTAACTAAAGTGGTTTTGGGCTATGTGTGACTGTATTTTAGGTAGTGACATTTCTGAAAAGTTATTGTTCCTTTTCTGTGTCTCAGACCTTAATTTTACTGTTGAAAAGGTCTCCACTGGTTAAATAAATTGAAAAAAAAAAAAAAAATAGAAGAGCTCATTTTTAAATAATTAAACACATGAACTTGTGTTCACACTGTAAAAAGGATTGAACATGGGTTTGCAGGAGCAGCCTGTCATCCTTTCCATTCTAGGGCAATCCCCACCCCAGGAATCCAGATTTCACGTTGGACCCTCAGGAGTTCATTAGATGGATGTAAGGAAAACTGGGCAGAGCTTCTTGGCTACTGAAGCTGTTTGTCTTAGGGGGATTATTTAAAGGGTAAAGTAGATGTGTTCTTAACTATTTTCAAAAACTATACTCCCTTCTTCCTCTTTACAGCCTTGGAAGTTTGCTTTCAGACCTGGGTAAACCAGGATGTATTGACAGCTCAAAAAAAAACCCCAAAAAATCAACAACCCAACAGAGAATGTTTAAGTCAAATCTCCCCTAAATGATTATTCAGTGTCAGACCCTGCATCCACAGTGGGTGACTTGTTCAGTTTTATACAGATAAAGGCCTTTGGCCAGCTTACACTCCCAAAAAAAAAAGAGGAGGGAGAAAGGAAAGCCATCAGCTTTCAGATCCTAGGGATTATTTCTGAGAGTTCTCCAGACTGTTGCCTCAAACATTTATTGTTCTGTTTCATGGTGTGTGTGACTAGCAGTGAAGCACAGCTGGGTCATTCCCTTCCACATCGTGTTAGAAGGAATAAATAACAATATTTGAACATCTTGGTGCTTTAGATGAGGAAAAATGCTTGTCCAGTTGAATTCTGGAAAACTGTAGGTGGCTGGCATCCCATATAGGTGATGGGCTCCACTTGATTACTGCATTGGTGCTATTTTATTTTAATAGTGCTTGGTTGTTATTCATTAAGTTACTTAATAATCAGTTCTCTGTTTTTCCCATGGAAAATAAAATAAGCCAGCACAGCCAACAAGTTTTAAACTGGGAGATTTCCATTTGTTTAAAAATCAATTAACTTCTGTTTTATTGAGGAAACGTTTTAAAATGTGGTTTGATGGGTATGTTAGTGCCATCAACATCAGTAAACACTCATGAGGGGAAATCCAGTGTAGGTATAGTGCAGGAACAGAACCTTAACATGGATTTACATTTTAATTTATAGATGTAAAGCATTTTTTTCAGTCATCAGAATTGTGTTGATGATGGCAGAGAGTTATTCCTGCTATCCCTTTTTTAATTTTTCAGTATTACTGCATATTTTCTGCTAGGCAGATATCCTGCCTGCTGCTCATTTCTCTAGCAATATACTCTTCCCTTCCTTTTGCACTTTAAAGGGTAGTTTGTCATATTTTCAACAAAAATAAAATCATATTTCATACTGGTTGCAAACAGGAACTAATTGAGTAGGAGGAAGCCTACAGATTTATGAAAAAAACATCTCAGCAATGGTTTTCTTAGCTCTGCTTGTGTCCAAATATGGCTCAGAGCTTTTTTTTACCTTCACAAGCCATAAAGAGGTAATTTAAAAAAAAATAAAAATACCAAGGGCTGGTTACATTTTTTGAGATGTGAGATTTCTCAGCTCCTGGGTTTCCTGGAGTTATTTCTCTTCAGGATGCCAGATAAATCTGTGTTTGCTTTTTGATTGTCTATCCAAATAGGCTGGCCAAAAATTTGCATTTTTCCTATCGCATGGGGTTTTCTTGTATTTATAGCAGCATCTTGAAAGATACTTTCTGCCTCGTGTTGGCTTTCTGGTTTTGTTTTGCCTGATAATTTACATTCACCTAAGGTAGAGCAAAGCATCTCCATGAATGCCCTCCAGTAAATGTGGTTGGGAGTGGAATTTGTAAGCAGGATTATTTTTTCTGTGTTCATAAAAGTGAATAATGCAGATAATACACTGCCTACGTTCTTAAAAAGAGTTTTCAATTATACAGCTATTACCAGGTGTAATGATGCTAAAATTGTTTACTTTTATATAAGAATAATAATATAAGCTGTTAAATATAATAAAGGGGTTGTGGAGAGTCACAAACAGCTGGGATACATCAAAATGTTTATTTGTGATTATTCTTGTAGCCTCCAGGTTGTGTGTTAAACCTTTAGGAAGCAAAATCTGCTCACATAACAAAATCTGGAAATGTGATCCAAGGTGCAGGCAGCTTCTGGGAAGTCTCCTTCAGAAGGGTTTGGTTGAGGGTTCCACTAAGAATTCTTAGAAATACCTTGAAGAAATACTGAGATGTTGCTAAAACTAAATCCTGTAATTTTTTTTTTTTTCCCTGTAATGAGCTCTGTACTTGTTTCATAGGAAAAGAACAAAAACCATACAGAATATTGAATATATGTGGTAGAAATGTATCTTCTTTTCCTCCAAATAACAAAGAATTTGGTGATCCTTGTGACTCCAAACACCCAATATGCCATGATGCAAGATTAAGAAATTTTAATTTTTGACTTCAAAGCTGATTTCCTCTGTAGCAATAATTGCACACCAATAAATGGTAAAAAGTGTGTGGTTGGGGTGGTGGGTTGTGTTTATTTTTTTAGCAGTGGGTCTTGTCACCTGCTCTGTGGTGACCTTGTACCATGACTCCTTAGTTTCTTAAAACTTCTTTCTGGGGAGAAATCCATGAGAAAAAGGGTTTTTGCTGTGTGTTAGTAAATTGAGCTCCTGAATCTTAAAAAAAAAAAACCACCCTCACACTACATATTTTGCAAGCTCATATGGCTTATCTACTGGTTTTGTTTGGGTTTTTCCCCTATGTGTGTCAGGTGTAAAGAAACGAGGCAAAGAACTTGTAAAGGAGAAACGCTGCAAACAACCTTGTGGGAGATAATTTCAGTTCCTAAAACGTGTGTTCTCCTTGGGAAGCCACAGAGCTGAAGTGAGGCTCAGCTTCCAAATGCAGATATTGAATGTCTCTAAATTTGAGTCATATCCTTAAAAATAAAACACCCTCAGCTGCACAGAAATTCCTTTTCACTCAGCAGTGATATTTTCCTCTGTAAGGCAGTTGTAAAATTCCACCAGCTGCAATCCTGCCAGCCTTGTATATAATGGGAATAAACAGATTTACTCTTTCAGCCACTTTCTGATGCCGTGTTTGACAGAGTCTCTCCCTGATTATTCTTGCAGTTTATCCAGGTTCAGGAGCGTGGAATGTTTGCTGATTCATGGCAGGATTAGGACGTGCTGAGGAAGCACTGCTGGAATTTAGCCTTGCTGGGAGCAGGGATGTGGCCTGGCTGCCTGATGGAATCAGCCTGTGTTCAGCAGGGATGCAGCCTGTGGCAGTTCTGCTCTTCTGACACACTCAGAACTTCTGGGTATTTTATGATTTTTTTTTTTTTTTCTCTCACGGTATCTAAAGCTTTAAGTGTTCCGCACATTTAAAAAAGCATTTTCCAGCAAAAATAATAAAACATCTGAGTGAGTGTATGTCCAAGCCCATCCCATAATTCTGTTTGTTTTTCCTTTTCCTGAAAGCACAGTGGCAGCTCTTCTAGAGATACCACCTGTATTGGTTCTCCTTCCTCTGCTCAGATTTCTGAGGTTGAATTTCACTTTCTTTCATCAGTTTCAGGGAAGAATCCTCAGGAACTCATTTGGCTGCTGCACTGAGTCCCTTGGCAGGTGGTTTTGTGGGATATAAATCCCACTTCAGCCCCGTTATCAGGGAGGCCACCCATCATTTCTGAAATGTCAGGTGTTTAAATCCATGACCAGAGGCTCCTGATAAGCAAGATCAGAGATGTTTTTCCACCATTTAAGAAAGAGCCAACCCAGCCGTGAAATAAAAAGAACTTATAAACTCTTTAGCCAGCCTTTATTATCCAAGAAATGTTTGTACCTTCCACTGGTGTATATTTGATTAGGATGTGTTTAATCAGCCCTCTTCTGAGTGCAGTAGATGTCCTTTTAATGAAAGATTTTCTATATCTCTTTTTTTTTTTTTTTAATAGGGCTTCACCACAGGAATTGATGGATTATTGAGGTGTTAATGCTAAATTAATGCTAAATAATTATTCAGGTACTCTGGGAGAGCTTCCTCTCTGCTGAAGAAAGCACTTTGGTTTGTCAGCTGAGAAACTAAAATAAATAGCATTTGTACAGCATCAGTGTGCTCCATTGATTTGGGCTTTTTCTATCTCAACTTTTTCAGTGTTTTCCCTCTCTAGCTGCACTGCCAGCTGTCTCCCCACTCCAAATTGTACTGTCACCACTTCTGTAAACACCAGAGAAAACCACTTTTATATTAAATTCCTTTCTCTGCTGAAGTGGTCGATGGAGCTGGTAACCAAGTTACTAAAGAATCAGAAGCAGAGGAGCTTTTAATTAAATATAATTTGGCAAGGTGCCCAGAAATTTCCCTGTCGTGGGAGTGGGGAATGACAAACAAAATGAAGAGCTGCCACTGCTGCCTTTCAGAGCGTCTGGAAGATGTATTTGCTTGGACGTGCAGATCCACTACCAAACAGTAATAAAAATAAAAATCCAGTGCCAAGGTGACCTTGTGCAAGTGGTTTTTGTAAGCTCAGGATGAGTTGTGATCACATTTCACAGGAAGCAGAAGAATGGGATACAAACCAAAATCCTGTGTGGTTTTAGGCTGTTGTTTAAAGGTGAGAAGCCATTCAGTGCCATGAATTGCCCCTCATTTACATCAATTCCACATGATGCCACATTATTTTATAATTATCCCTGCTTGCATGTGGGCTCGTTAAATCATTCATGGGCTGCTGCTGAGGTGGGATTCTGTCAGTGTGCTTTTAGGTGGTGCCTTTGTTTTTATGATTCTTGATTTTTTCAGAAAGCTTTGCCATAGGTGATTCAGTGTTTGCCTTTTCTTGCCCACATCATGAATATCTCATGTTCATGGTTTCAGTGGGTCCTCTTTGCTGTGTTCAATGTTGTGATTTCAGGTAGATCTTCCCTGCCTTTAACCAGCACTATATTTGTTTTTAACTTCTAAATCTGCCTTTCTGTCTTCCCTTCCCAAACAAATTAGGTTCTCATTTGGAAAAGAGGGAGATGTCATCTCTCTCAGTGATGATTTTTTCATATTTCATGGATGTTTTGATTCATTTTTGCCTCTATATTAGTGCCAGAATGTCTTTCACAGTTGTCAAAGTACTAAAATCCCTTATGTAGCAATGATATGACTTGAACTGAAACTTACTTCCAGTATTTATGGGAATATTTGATACAGAGCATTTTTCTATTTAATTTTTTTACAGTTAAACTCCTTGCTTGTGAAGCTCTAAAGCACCAAGCCCTTGTGTATTAACTTTCCACGAGGTTTGAGTTCACTTCTTTCAGTCTCTTGCCTATTTTGCCCTCAGTGATAATTTTCTGTGCCCCTGATTTCTGCAGCTGCCAGGTCAGACCAAACTCTGATTTACCCTGGTTGTTGGGGGGGTTATTTGTGTTCAGAGTGCTTCCAGGTAAGGAATGTTTCCTTCTGTGTTTGTACAGCACTATGTAAATTTGCAACAATATATAAATGTTTGCTAATGACCCAGCCCTGTGGAAGCAGACAAGTCACATCAGAGCTGAGCTTGATGAGTTGTGTTCAGAAACACAGGCTTTTTTTAAGGACAAACGTGATTAAAAAAGGTTGGAGTGGAGAGATGAGCCCAGACTGCAAATTTGAAGCTTGCCCTGGGCTAAATAAAAGTTGTTTTTAAAAATCTATTATCTAGCAATGCTGATTTAAATATGAATGCAGTTCACTTTGGTCCTGATTCTGTTTCAGGTCTTTTTCAACCAGATTTCATTGGTTTTCCTTAGCAGAAATTTGCTCTTGATGTGTTTGCTTAAAACAAGACTTGAGAGAGCCCATCTGCACTCTCCAGGCTCAGTGTCAGCACTGGCTTATTTTGGCTTCAGGCATTCCTGTGAAGAGCATTTTCCTTTGCAAAATCATGGAATTTTAAGCACACATTGGCCAGTGTGTAAAATACAGTACCAAATGAAGTTAGTTTTATTTTTTTTCTGAGTGATCTATTTAATTTCCCTGCTTGATCTCAGTTTTAAAGCTTTATTCACATCTTTGTGTCTGGGATTAATTTGACTTGGCACACTGCAGTGTCTCTGTCTCCCAGGAGCAGCTGATAATTTACAATGAATTTCTTTTTCCTCATCTCCCTATGACTTGAAGCAAAGGTTTTTCTCTGCAGTACTCTGAATAATATGCAAAGAGCAAAAATATTTTAAGAATTAATAACTGAGTTACCTGTGATGATTGGAAACTCAAACACGGCTCACCTTGTAATGAGTCCAAAAATGTTATTTACCAGAACATCTTTGGTTTGTAGCAAAGGATCCTTTGAATAATGAATGGTGCCTCTATCTGTGTAGCTGCACAAAAAATATTGGGCTGGAGGCCTACAGTGAAACAAGGAGTTGACAAACGTGTGTTAATTATGTGCTAAATTAATCAAATAATTCTGTGCGAGAGAAGGAGAAAATGTGTTTTCTTTTAGGTGTAATGATATAAATAAGAAAAATCAGCATTTTGGAACTGACTTTTGAAGGTAATTTATTATAATTTTTTATTACTGCTTCCTTTTCTTATTTTTTTAAGTGCCTATTAATTTTTGGAAAGGGCTGAGGCTGATGTGAGTGCCTGTAAGGGCCTGTGTGTGGTGAGCTGGAGCCAGGACATGTCCCTGGCTGTGTAAATCACCAAGTGTCCTTTAATCACCTGCATTTGTCAAGGAGTTGCAGAGGAGGAGTGGGGAGGAACATGTGTGTTACCACAAAATCGTGGAATGGTTTGGATTGGAAGGAACCTTAAAGCTCATGGGCAGGGACACCTTCCACTATCCCAGGTTGCTCCAAGCCCCTTCCAACCTGGTCAGGAACAATTCCAGGGATGGGGCAGCCACAATTTCAGGGTGTACACCTGGTGATGGACCCGTGGTGAAACACAGTCCTGAGAGAGAAAGTGAAAGCAGCATTGTGGCATCTTGGTGATGAGATTTCTGGGCATGGTTATGGGAATTTTGGGCAGTAAAAATGTCATGGTGAGATGACTCTACTGAAGCGGGCTGGATTTGTTCCCCCTTCAGTGAACAGTATTGTCTCTGTCCTCCTATTTATATCCTGAATGCTTTTTGTCCTTCCATCAATGTTGTGAATACCTGGAACGAAAGACCAGTGATAATTAGTTTCTCAAATCGACTAAATGAAAGAACAGAACTTTTAGTGAAATCCAATTATGTACCATCATAGATTGAGCTGGTAGTGGTGTTCTCATATGACAAAGTTAATGGCACGCCCTGCAGGCATGTTTTAATTAAAATAGGAAAAATATATATATATTATTTTAGCCCTACTAAAATAGTTAATTTTGAAGTTCCTGATTATTTTCCTGAATGAGTATAAAGTTCAGTCTCTGAATAAACCCCGTCCTCTAAAGGCTCAGTGAATTGCACCTGACAGTGAACAAGGATTGGCAATCCAGAGGGAGTTTGCAGTAAATCAGGGAATGTTCCTGGGGCTGTCGAAGGCTTCCTCTCTCCCAGAGTTCCCTCCAGAGCTCGAGTGAGTGTTGGCAGCAGCAGAGCTGAGAGCAACCAAAAAAGTGTCAGGGATGAAGATCTACGATAAGCACAGATGGAAAGAGCCAGATACAGGAGAGAAAACAAAGCAGC
Source organism: Vidua macroura (assembly GCF_024509145.1). NCBI lineage: Eukaryota > Metazoa > Chordata > Aves > Passeriformes > Viduidae > Vidua > Vidua macroura. Next base: position 116,098,478 of record NC_071572.1, on the reverse strand, counting down.
TGGGGGTTGGAATTTTGTCCCTGGTGAAAGAAGTGGTGAATGTTGAAGAGCTGTGGAACGGCATAAAAAATGAGATTATGGCAATGGCTGATCAAGTTTTGTCTTACCAGGCCAAGACAAAGAAATAGAGGTGGGAAGTGCTAGAAATTGAAGGGGGGAAATTAAAAAAGAGATTGAAGAGATGAACCAGACAGTTGGTGTTGAAAAAGGAAATACAGAAATGCCTGGCTGGGGTAAGAATGGTCAGAAGAGTGTGTGGAGAAAAACTGGGTTGTATGGCAAGATAAGAAAAGTCTGAAGTGGAGCACTGGAATCAAAGACGTCAGTGCTGAAAGACAAATAATAATTGAGAACATAAACACAGAGGGTGAAAGATATTTGAAGCCTTAGGGAGTGCCCAGAAGCCAATAGGTAGGCTGGTCCCAGAGGAGATTCCTACAGGAAACAGGGAGAGAGAAGAGCGGGGTTAGTGGAAATGCAAAGCACTCGGTATCTTGGCAGAAAAAGGGAGAATCTGAATTCTGGGTGTCAGAAAAATCCTGGAGGAATTCCAGCCAGGCAGGAGACATGATGAAGGCTGTGTACATGTGAGGAACACATGGACAAGAGTATCCACAATTTATTTGTAAAATCTGTTGAATGAGGAGAAGTGGCAACGCTGTCACTGATGTCAGAAACTGCCCAAGAAATGATTTTGAACTGAATTTCAGTGTGAAGTTGTTGGGATCTGAATGGAAAAGAGGTGGTGATGGAAATGAAGCCAAATATCCATCGGCTGGGAAAACGAAGCATGTAGGCCTTGGAAACTTGCTTCAAGGGTTAGGGGATGTTGAGATGAAGCAAAAAGGCGCATAAAAATAAATTCTGAAAAGCTATACTTGTAAAATTAAAAAAAAAAAACAAGGTAACTGCCTCCTATATAAACTTTTATCTTTACTGACTGCAATTACAGGGCTGGAATAGAGTGAAAACCTGTGAAGCAAAGGAGGTGTTGGTCTTTAAATATGGATTATCCCTAACACTGCCCCTGTAAGTTCTACTCAACCAGCTTTGAGGCCCACTCTAAATTGGATGGACATGTCCTTTTCTGAGGAATAATTAAAGATTTTAAATTGATTTCATTTTTATTTGAGCAAGGCTCAGGTGATTATTTCTTATTTTAGTCATCTGATACCAGCTGTAGAAACCTGATTCCTTTAGAATCAGTCACAGACTGGAATGGGTTGGAAGGGACCTTGAAGCTCATCCTGTTCCACCCCCTGCCATGGGCATCTTCCACTATCCCAGGCTGCTCCAAGCCCCATCCAGCCTGGCCTTGGACACTTGCAGGGATCCACATTTCTTCAGTGATAGTGAGAATAAAGAATTCAGCTGCAGAGCTGAATCCTCAACCTGTGTAAAAGTCAGTGCTAACGACACAGGTTGTTCATCTGTGACAACTTCTGACCCATTAATGCTGCTCTGCATCCGTTTAGTACCTGGTGCTCTGTGGGAAGGGAAAGTCCTGCCCTTAGAATGATAATTAGTCGTGCCTAACTTATAATTAATGAAGTTGCAGGCTGCTGGTTACTTGGATCACAGTCATTTGCCTGTGGTCTATTCTGTGTCCTACTGAATTCTGGGATTCAGTGGGACAGCAGAAGAGCTGGGTTATTTACATGAGTACTTAGGTGCCAAATTGATATTTGGGAGAGGTGAAAAGCATTCGAGGTAAAAATGGGTGATTCAAGCCATGGGCTTTGAAGACCTGTGCTTGAAATAAAAGAAACATTCTAGTAGTTTTTAAGGATAAATTTTACACGTTTTAGTAAAGTATGTTAAAATTAACAGTCCTGGAGGACTGAAGTGGAGCAAATTCATTGTCTTCGATTCCACATTGGTATTTTACTTGTTCTGTGACCAAGATGTGGAACTGGAAAGCACTCAGCCAGAATCCAGGCTCCCAGATAACGTCCTGCCCATCTTGCCCAAACTTCCCGCTTGCAGCTGAAGGAGAGCTGCCGTCTCTCAGCTGCTTTGTCCCGTGGCAGAACACAAGGAAAATGTCCAATAGGATGAGGAATACATTTCCTGGGCTCTGAACCCGGGCTCTGACCCCTGCTATCCGCGCTCCAGTAGGATCATTCCAGGCATCTCCCAGCTCGGCCAGGGGATGTGTTGCTATCTTCCGTTCACATTCCCTCCCTTCTTTCTCTTGGTTTGTTTTCCACATGACTGGGAAACAATTGCTTCTTCCACATGGAGCCCTTCTCCCATTCCTGGGAAAATAGCAGGGAATGGGGAGCATTTGCATAATCGTCTTTAGTGCTATTGTGGGCGGGCTTTGGATGCCTGCACGGAGTTGCAGACTGGCCACCTGTCCAGAACAAATGAACTTAGCTTTTGTATAACGTTATCTGGTTTTCCACAGTGTTATTTTTGTGTAATGAATAACTCGATTAAAATATTATAAAACCCCATCATTCAGTAAATGTTTGTGTTGGGTTTGAATCCCCCCCTTGCAGGGGTGGGCATGGGGGACAGAGTTTCCTCTTCCTCTGTTGGCACAACTATATTTTCAAGCTGCCTCTGACATAGTTTTATAACTGCCTTTGTGAAATTATCCTCATGAATATTAATTAGGGGTGTGGGAAGAAAAAAAAAAAAACCAACCCCAAACCTCAAAATGATTTGCATTCATCCTTGTATAAATGATAAATTAAGTGTTGTCTAATGTTTTCTAATGGTCCATTTCACCTATGTAAAACAATTAATTAAACAGTTGGCCTCTTAGGGAAGGAAGAAGAGGAGGGTGCTGAGGACATCACCCCTGCCAGGGCTGCAGCACGAGAATTAAGCTTGTTCACTATTCACATATGTGACTTTTGCATGTCTCAGTGTTAGTCTTTGATCTCTTGTACTCCTGTGACTGAAATCATAAAAAACTAATTCGAATTTCTGCTTCTAAAGGGGGAAAAAGAGACAGTGTATTCTTATGTGCAGGTTTGGGGCTTTTGCCAGCCAAGGTGTGGGAAGGACAAACTCTGGGTGCCACATGTTACTGCAGCTCAACCTTTGCCCCAAGACTGAGTTTCGATTACTGCGTTATGAGAAAGCAAAACAAACCCTTCCATACTTTCTCTTGGCCATAAATAACATGTGGAGGTTAACCTGGACAGCAAGATTTCCATATTGCCCATTTTACTTTCATATTTGTATCTTTTATTGCCCGTAGTAAAAAACAACTGGCCAAAGTTCGGCCAAGTAAGCACTGCTAGATTATGACCCAGAAGGATGTGGGTTTATTCTTCCCCTGAATTTCTCTTTCCCAGGGCATTTAAAGGTAAGAGCTGCATTGACCCAAAGCATGTTATTATTATTTTAACTGTGCTGAGACCTTTCTCAGCTCCGCGGTGGCCGTGGCATTGCTGCTTTGCTGTTTGGTGGCAGCAGATAAGAGGAGGGGAGTTTCTGTCAGTCAGCAATTGCAATTCCATTCCTGAGACAAGAACATCCACCACGGACATTGTCCTACCTTGTTTGGCTTCTGGCTCGTTCCTGGTGCACGTGTCCCATGGATCTGGTCCAGATCTCCTCCTGCTCTTTTATTTCCCTTAGTTAGCAATCACTTGGAAATGCTTGTGGTGAGCGTTGTGCATTACTGTGATTGATTCACGTGTCAGTGGTATCAGCTTTGGAATATTACTGGAGTTATTATGGAATTTGGTCTGGAGCTGCTCAGGAAGAGGTTGATGTGTCCCTCGTGTAGCTGTCAGTCAGCAGTGTTGGTTTAAAACAAGCTTGGAAAATCTGCCAAAGAATCTGCCACAGATCCTTTGCCGAAGGAGAACATTAAAATCAGGCAGTTGGGTTTTGCTGGAATAAGAAATAATGTCATTATAGGAAGCAAGGAATAAATTTTGAAAGTCTGTAAATTAAGAAGTTTAAAGCCAAGACTTCCTGCTTCAGCAGTTGAAATTTGCAGATCCCTTTTCACTTTGTGTGAATGGATGATTTGTATATGTATTTCATAAAACTCTTGAGTGCTATGAACCCATTACTATAACCCAGTTGAAAAAAAGAGCTGTTTTGTTTGGTTTGCTGACCCTGCTATGGTTTGTTAACCCTGAGCCATTAAAGGTGTGTTTTCTCTACCTGAACTGTGGTGTTTTAAAACCCAACAAACCAGTGAATTGGAAAATGGGGGCATGCTGATGAACTTGACATTATTTTTTTAATCTTTTGCTGATCTTTTTCCTGCTTTGCCTATCTCTCCTGTAATAACTGGGAATTGATTTCACATTTTATACTCTCACCCACTGAGTGAAGAACTGGAAGTTACCTAACTCATAGGCCAAGTTTCAGATTTCCAGCCGTGGGTCAGCGCAGTGTTTACAGGAGCAGTTCTCCAGATATGACTGAATTTGGAGGATTTAAAGTCGGGCTGTCGAGTGCAATCCCATCCCTCTCACCATTACTTATTGATGAGGTTTCCTAGGTTTTCCAGTTGTCAGCTTGCTGATGGAGCTCCAAGATTTAGGATGTTACGTGGCTATGGGAATCTCACTCTTTGTTTCCTGATTAGGAGCCTGACCTCTGGTACCTCATTTTAACATTAGAGCGGACTCTGGTGAATAATGGTCTGTGTTGAAAGTGCATCCAGCTGGAATTGCGTCTTGGGATGGGGGTAGGGGGGACTGGAATCTTTGGTGCCATCATGAAGCAATTAGACAAGCTACTTAATAATTTATAGCTTGCTGTCTTAAGGGTTGTAAGCGTTTTGACTGAAGAGGGTTTTGTTTAACCTTTCAGGGCTCTCTGTGAGGCCGAGATTGAGCTTAGAAATGATTTTCCTTTGAAGAGAGGCAGAGAATCCAGAACCAGATGACTTTGTCATCTACTAATTAATGCTTTGTCTTGCTACCTAAATATGAGAGTTTGCTCAGCTCTCTTAGAGCTTCAGTGTGTTGTGAATAGAGAAAAACCTTCTGGAAGCAGAAAGTGAACACTGGGATTTTTTTGCAAATCTTGTTGCTCTTAAATTATTTTTTGTTGAATTTGCTTGTGACTTGGTGACTTTTTAGTGTTCTTTCACCTTAAATATTAAAGATAATATTTAAATTTATATATTACAATTTAAATATTAAATATAATATTTAAAATAAATACAATCTTTCCTGGGGGAAATGTAATGCTGGGGAAGGGAAGAAAACAATTGCATATCTACTAGATTTCAGTAATCCTGGTGTAAATTCAGTTTTCTTGGTGTTTATATGAGTGACTTAGGAATTATATAGACACCTTCCAGTGAAACAACTAATAATTTAGCATTTAATGAAATAGTGATTTGTTCAATCTTTGGTATATCAAAGGAAGAAAAGCCCACCTGGGTTTTCAGATGCAGGAGAATGAGGGGCTCTACTTGCCTGGAGATGTACAAAGGCCAAGAACCAGAAATAAAGTGCAGAACACTGTCTGAAGGAACTGACTCCACTGGCTCTCCTAGGAATGTTATAAAATTAAAAAGTTAGGGGAGATTTCTAATGATAGTCTGTCAAGCATTTGTCTGGAGAAGAAAATATTTGTTAAATATGTTGCTGATATTCCTGGATGTGGCTATTTCACCTCCTGTCAATGTGCAGCTGCTTCAGATATATAAATAAATATATTAATAATAAACTTAAATATAATAAATATACACATACAGATACTGGGAGATATTTTGGATGGCCAGATTCAATAGCTGGTGGGTTGTTTTTTTTGCTTATTCCCATTGTTGTAAGGATATTATCCAGGGTTTAGACCTGTATTTGCTTTATATTGCTTTGAATTCAAGTCTAAAGAGTGGCATGGTTTCCTGAATTACAGTGTGCATTCATTTTTCTCTGCATTATTCTGTGTGTTCCTTTTTTGCTATCAAACTCATCTGTTTTTCCAAGGACTCTTCACTTTGGGGGAGCTTCATTACACAGCACCTCTTGCAATATGAGTGTTAAATGTCATTTTTTTCTCCTAAAAACTTTCAGCCTTCCAACTTTATTTCTCCCTGCTCACCCTGTGAGTTTGCTTAACTTAATTATTCCTTTGGATAATACTATTCCTACTTTTAGGAATCTGCAGTTTTCCCCTTCCCTCCAGCTCATCTGCTTCTTTTTTAATAGGAATAATTTGTGACTTTCTTGTGCAGGGCTATTCCTGTTGGGATAACCTTGTAGTTGCTAATACTTACCCATGCAAGTTGTGGGTTTGTTTTTTTTTCCTTGTATTTTTTTAGATCCAAGGATTAAAAATGTTAACTACTGATCTCTGCAAAGTGTGAGTTGCTGCTTGATACAAAATAGGAATTCTCAGTACTCATCAGGGCTTGACTTTGGGTACTTTACACTCGATGTAGTGCAGGGTGAAATAGTGCAGCTTCGTGTAACTGCTGTGTAATCTTGGATTAAATGAAGGTGCTGATGTGCTGAGATCAGTGTGCTGGGGACTGACGTGGGCTCACTTCATTTGCATTATGTTAATCTTTGCATGTCATTCTTTTCGCCTCAAACTTGAGTTGTTGTTGCCGTATTTGATTTTGGGAGGTTTTGGTCTCTGTCCTTCTGCCTGGCCTGATGTTACAGAGTGCTGACCATACCCCAGGGCACTGGTGCTCCCAGAAACCAGAGCAGAAAAATCTGCTGCAGTCTGCATTTATCTCATTTAATTTGCTGATCTGAAGCTGTAATGGAGAGCTTCCATTTGTCATCGTAGCAAAACCTTGTTCTAAACAAGCTGGACAGAACCACCCGAGGTCTCTTAACACTCGTGTGTGAAATACAAACCTGTTTCCAAGGAACTCATTTCAGCCCTCTTCTTGGCTAATTTTACCTTAAAATATATTTGTTACCAGCAGGACTTGGAATTTCAGGCTTCTCTGGTTTATTTTATTAATACATGAGTAAACTTGTGGCTTAAGAGCTTCTCTTGTAAATAGCAGTAAATACACAAAGGTTGCCTTTGCTGTTTTAAGAATAAGAACCCAAAGAAATTTGGTCCAAGTAATCTTAATTTGCTAGGATTTGAGCCTTGGCTTTTTTAAGAATAAGAGCCCAAGCAAATTGGTCCAAATAATCTTAGTTTGCTAGGACTTCAGTCTTCCCTTTTTTTTTCCCTCTCTTTTGTGGGGGGGAACTGCCCTGGAAGCGGTTTGAGAATTTTCCAATTTTGAAACCAGAATAGGAGGACTTTTCATGTCTCTGGTGAGAAATTAGCCCACAGTCCATTCAGAAAGCAGAAGAATTATCAAGGCACCGATCTGAGGAGATGGCAGAGATTTTTGTGCTTCACCTCCCCACTCACCCTCCTTCAGAACAACCCTGCTCTGCTCCGTGCCTTCTCTTGCAGCACCACAGTGCTTCCTAGAAACCCCACACGGGCCAGGAGGGTTCTGACACTGGGTGGGGGAAGGCAGAAAATGCCCAGCTCAGAGGAAATGTGCCATATGCTTCCCAATGCCGAGCTGCCAAACTCAAGCCCTTCCCTATTGTGTCGGCGCGGTGCAGACCAGATGGTTCCTTTCCCCCGGCGCTGCCTTTTCTCCCTCGTTCTGTCTGTCTGGTAACTCCAGTTCCAGGAGTTGCACGTGGGAAATAAAGTATAAACCTCTACAAAAAAACCTTCCTCTGGGTGGACCTGTGCTTAGCAGATACTGAGCCTGAATTAATCCGTGTTTTAAGCTCCCTAAGACCAAGCTTTCCTTCTCTGTCTATGTTTTCTGAGCTGAGATTGGCGTGATGATTTTTTGTTTTTCTGAGCTGTTCCTGTTAAATTCTTTCTTAACTGAGCAGGAAGAAATTTCTTTTTCTTTTTCTTTCTTATTTTTTTTTTCATGTGAACAAAGTCAAACTGAGTTGGACTCTGATGTTCTTGGCAGCTCTTGTAGAGTTGGCTTGCCTTCTGACTTCAGAGAAAAATTGCTTTCTAATAGACTGTTTTTCCCCTTAGTGAGTGCTTTGGCACCTGTATCCTGACTTGTGGAAGGGTTTCTTTTTTTCTGCAGATGTTTGAACATGAACACAACCTTAAACATCATTGCGTGATTGCTGCCAGCTTTTCTGTCCTGTTGAAAATAGAGATTTTTTTCTAAAAACTAATATCCTTCATTTGAAGTACTACCATACCATGAAATTTACCCTATAAAATGCTATTAAAGACACTTTAGGATGGCTAAAATGTTACTTAAAATTTTGCATTGTTGGCATAACTGTGTTCTACAGCCTTAAATTTTGCTTTCAATCTCTGCTACTGTTTGATTTATAAAGGACAAAACAAAACCGTGGCAAATCCCTAGAAATACAGGGCAAGACTTCAAAGGTTTAAAGGAATGAGGATGTCACATCCTGTGTCCTGTAGGATATATGAGGTGTTAAGGAATGTGCTGTGCACTAGGTAATATCGTTGTTAAGTTACTACTTCAGGGTTAATGTGGGGTCTTGGAAAATTTCTGTGGTAAATTAAGGGAATTACAAAGGCTGTGATCCCTGGGAATCACTGCTGCTTGTGGGAGGCTGGATGTGAGCTTTGGAGCCCCCTTGCCTGGGAAAGTTGGGATCAGTGATCTCCTCTAGACCCAGTTTAATTATTAATGGTGGTTCTCATGTGCCACATTTCACCTGGGATCTTCTCATGGCAGCCTTCGTGTGGCTTCCCTGCTACTCTGGGCACTGTTTACTTTTTCCTATGGGGAAAAAAAGCCCTCAAAGAGTCTTAGGATTTTCAAGGCTCTAAAATGGATTTATTTCAATGAGTTCTTTCCAAAAAGAAAAACAAAACCAAAAAAAAAGCACCACCAAAACAAACCCAACAAAATCCAAACCAAATTCTGTTCCCTTTGCTGGCACTGCTGAGGCACCTCCAGTCCTGGGGGCAGTTTTGGGTCCCTCAGGACAAGAAGGACATGGAGGGGCTGGAGCATGTCCAGAGGAGGGAATGGAGCTGGGGAAGGGGCTGGATCCCCAGGAGAGGCTGAGGGAGCTGGGAAGGGGCTCAGCCTGGAGAAAAGGAGGCTCAGGGGGACCTGGTGGCTCTGCACAGCTCCTGCCAGGAGGGGACAGCCGGGAGGAAACAAGGACAGGAGGAGAGGAAAAGGCTTCAAATTTCCCCTGAAATTTTTTTGAGGTTACCACTTTCTCCTGTATTACCCTGCAGGACACGATCCCACCATTTTTTATGCTCTTCCGTGAATGGGTATTCTTCCTAAAAAACACTTAGCTGGAATTCCCCTCACCCAGGAACAAATAAAGTATTTCTTCTTCTTTTTCTCTGCTGAAGTGATGAGTTCTCCAGTCCCTTTTCCTCTGTCAAGTCTCCAACTTTACTAACCAGAAGATTAAAGTGGCTTTGATGTCTGCTGACGTAGAATACTGAAAATGTTGTTAGGTACAACTGTGTTCTTACTTTGCTCCTCCTCAAGCTGCCTGATCCATCCAGCTGTTTCATGTAGGAAGTCCAAACCTTTGTTTTCCATAACTGGATGGTGGTGCCAAAATTCCTTGGCGGATGGAAGCATGCACACTTGTCTCCTGATTTCCAGGGAGCTCTTGGGTTGTTTGTTCAGCTGGAAGAGTTGTCCAGCCAAGGTGAATCATCTTCATTTGTTTTTCAGAAATTTAGGTCTCTTTGTCTCCTACCCTTGACATTTGTCACTGTACTTTTAGTGCAGATTTAGGGGTTCAGAGCAAACCCAGACTGTCAGGTGAGGGATTAAATTCCTTGGCTGTTGTAGTGTTTGTGCTGCATTTAATTATTTTACTGATCTGAGCATAACTAGGCAAGCAGTGAGAAACCTTTGCTCATGAAATCACGGAGTGGGTTGGGTTGAGTGGGACCTTAAAGCTCACTGGTATCAAGGACAAGTTTCTTGGAGAAAAAGGAATAGCTGAAATCTTTGGTGGTGGCTGTGGGGCAGCTTGAGGCATTGTGGGGCTGTGGTGGGACCAGTGACACTTGGAATGTGTGACTGCAGCATCCCAGAATTTCTTTTCCATGCCAGTATGTGTTCCTTGAGATATTTGAGGAAAAGGGGCTTGGCCAATTAGTCTCAAACTACAGAAGTTTATGAAGCCGTAGAAACTGACTGCTGTGCACAATTTTTATTATCATCTTCTGTTAGAGGGGTTGATTTTGGCAGGGCTTGAAGTAGACCTTTAGGGGTTAGTGTTGAGCAGAATGGACAAGAAATACGAATTAAACAACTATTTAATTAGTAAGTAGTGAATTCTGAATAGTGGCGATGCTTTCAGAGCAAAATTTGTTCATGTAAACTTTGCCAGCCAGACGGAGTTCAGTAAACTTTACTGAACTCCTTAAAAATATTGCATTGCATTTTCAGGCTGATTTTTATATTTTACCTCATATTATGATGGGCACAATTAAATTTATGCCAAAACCTGACTTAATTGCAGGTTAAAGATAGACCAAGCTCAGAAGCTAATTACCAAATTCAAAATTAATTTTAAAACTTCAGCATGATAAACTTCACAGCAGTAACACTTCCACTGTTACAAACTGATCAGTAAATATTGCATCAAACACAACCAATTTCAGAGTTATCTGCCAGATGTTTTAGGGTGGGAGAAAAATCAGCTTTGTGCTCCATAGAGCGGGAGCTGTGTCAGTGTTTTGTAATCATGTGAACCTTTAATTAAGAAGTTCCCACAGAATAGGAAATGCTGACCTGCCGGAGACACTTCCAGGGAATAACACAGAGCAGCTTCAGTGGCAGCACTGTGGGGAATGAAACAAATTCAGAAAGGTTTCTCTCAAAATAGTAAATATTTAAAAATGGAATCCTCCTAAATGGCATTATTTAAAAAAAAAAAACCCTACACATGCTGTAGTTTATTAATTATGGTTTGTTGTTATGGTCAGTGCCCAGTCCTACAGTGAGGATGAGAGAACCACAGTGTTGCAGCCACAACTTGTTGGTCTTAAAATACAACTTCTGTAGCTGTTTGAAACAAGCCACAGAGGTCACTCCCCATTCCTGCTTTACTCTGGCATTCCCTTTGTAGCTCTTCCAGTGCTCCCCTGCTTTTTGAGCTAGTTGAAACGTTTTGAAGTGGTTCCATGAGGCAAGTGAACTGGTTAATATGGATTTTTAATCCATAGTTCAGGCTTTGCTCAGGAGATCCTATCCTAATCCTTCTGTTGAGTAGAGCAGTGGCTGCACAGTGTTCTCCAGCAAAAAAATACTGTGGAAGGTGAGGTTTATGCCATCCTTCATCAGCCACTCGAGATCTGAATTACAGAAAATTTGGAAATTATTGCTGTGCACCTCGTGTGTTACAAAACTGGGAAGTGTCTGGTTTTGGTCTCACTCAGCAAAACAGAACTCGTAGAGGTAATTATGGGGAAGGTGAGAATTTGAGAAACTCCACTTTTTTTTTTCAGTCCTAACTGGGGCTTTGCTTTTTCCCAAGGCTCCACATCATGATCCTGTTGTCTGTCTCTGTCCAGCAACGCAGAGCTTCCATTTGGGTGGGGGGGAAGGGAAAATCAGCATTCCAGGAGTGCTTAGAGTCAGATTGATGCTCCTTGAAAGTGCTATTTCTTAGCAGTTCAAACAGAGAGGGAAAAACTCTTGTACATGACATCATCACTGGTTAAAACCCCACAGAAATTCCTTCAGACTCACATTAAAGGGATGCTTCTGGCTGGGATCCCTGGATCCAGCAGGAAATGGTGGCGAGGAGGTGACAGCCGTGTCCCCCATGTCCTGCTTCAGCTGAGGTCTGAGACAGAGCAAGGATGTGGCACTGGTGTCCCCGAGGTGGTTCCTCTTTGGAGGGAATGGCAGAAGTGCTGCTTTGCCAGCTCCGTGGGATTTGGGTGGTATTTTGTATTTGTGTTTTTGAATTAACGCTGGCAAGCAGACCTGTACGTGGAGGAAAAGAGGTCGTTTGCCATGACTTCACTCTCTTCAGTCTTTTCATTTCAGGAAGGGATCTTAAAAATCACCTCATCCCAACCCCCTGCTATGGGTAGGGACACCTCCTACTATCCCAGGTTGTCCAACCTGGCCTTGGACTCTTCCAAGGATCCAGGGGCAGTCCCAGCTGCTCTGGGCACCCTCTGCCAAGGCCTGCCCACCCTCCCAGCCAGGAATTCCTTCCCAACATCCCATCCATCCCTGCCCTCTGGCAGTGGGAAGCCATTCCCTGTGTCCTGTCATTGCCCTGACCCATGTGCAGGACCTTGCACTTGGCCTTGTGGAACCTCCTGAATTTCCCTATTTTTAAGCTTTAGATCTGTCTAAAGATCAAGCTCCAAAATTGCTAAAAGTTTACCCAAAAGTTAAAAATTAACTCAGCCAAAATTGACATTGTCTAGTGCAGTAGGGTGGAAAAGAAGTCTGGTGTATAAGGAGCTGTGTAAAGCAGTGGTTCCCCATCCAAAATGTGATCCAGGACTTTGGTTTATCTATTAGGAATGGGATTTGCTCAGGAAGCCCAGACTTCTGAACCAAAAGACAAACAAACTTCTTCTCCAGAGCTGCTAATGTGCCTTTGGCTGCGGGGAGAAGTGATGTGGTGGAAACCTCCTGATATCTTGTAATACAAGCTGAGGCTCTGCCCCTTCCTGAGGTTTTCTAAGAGTTTCTTAGGGACTTAAAGAAAGCCAACTCTGAAAAAGAACTCTGAGTTTATGTAGAACAACTTCACAATCTAGGAAAAAGTTATTTCAAGTATAAGAAAGAATAATTTTAGATGGTTTAAACAGGAGCTCCTTGTATTTTGAAGAATAAAATCAATCTTCAGCCACTTTCCAACTTTCACGCTCAAAGATGGGGGGAATTTTACTCAGATTTCTTCACTGGGTGCCTGGAAAGCTGGGGGATTTTTATTTGCTTGGATTATTGTACTTCCTTTGGGGTTGTAGAGGTAAAAATTGTGAGAAGAGAGTCCCTAAACGTCAGGCTGCCTGAAATACACTCACTGGATAAATACTGGATGGTGCAGTAAGAACATCAACACAGACATTTTTAAAGAAGTCATTTAGCAAAAGGCCTTGAAAATAACCTGGAATGTTTCCAAATAGCAACGTATCTTTAGTGTAGCAATTTAAAATATGTAGTTTAGAAAGTGAAAATAATTTCTCCACATGAATACTGAGCTTGGTTGGTGTCACTGGATTTATTCTGGTTTGTAACCTGCTTAGAGCTGGAAGTATCTGTGATTAAGTAATGGCCACGGTGCCACATCATGGAGATTACAATTAATTTTTCTTGATGCCTGAAATCCTAAAATTTGGAAGCCAAAGACAAGAGAATTCAGAGAAAAAGCAGTTGGAAGCTTAGTGAAGTATGGTTTTATTACTTAAAATCTGTCAGGCTATTCATAATAAGGGAGACTCTTAATAAGGCAGAGAAAGAAACTTCCAACACTGGTTTTGTGCCAGGTAATACAGAATATGAATCCCTATGGATTATGGCTATGGATCCTGGCCTGATGAAAGGTCAGGAATATAATAGGTTAGAGGATATTCTGATGAATAAATCTGAATTGGCTTTAGGTCTAGTCAGCTTGGCTGCAGTGGATTTATCCTCTGATCATTTCCTGTCTTAGCACTGTGAGTGTTGTCTTTGAAAACTGTGAAACCTTTGGGAAAAAAGGGACAAACTTAGTGCCAGTTTTTTTTTTTTTTAAAAGAAGGGCTGAGAGAGGAAAAGTTAAATTATATCCATTCAGGTTGTTTAGGAGAGAATTAAGATGCTGCAAATAAAGCAGCAGTTTTAACAAATGAACAAAGTGAATGAGAGGAGCTTTGACGTTTCCTTTGCTAAACCTGATTGCAGGAGTGCCTGAGGTGATATTTAACTGCTGTACATGAATTTTTTAGCTTCCCACTTTGTTTTCTTTGCTTTCTTGTCATGCTTCAAATATCTGCAAATAAAAAGAGAAATGAAGCAGCTTGGAACAAAATTGCGAATGAATGAATAAATGAATGAATGAATAAAAGAATGAAACTCCATATTTTCTTGAATTGGAGTCATCTGATAGTGGGAAGGAATATCCCATCTGGAGGAAGGAGAAGCAGCATGGTTAGGGGTGCAGCTTCACCTTAAATTACCAGCCTTTCCTAACGTTTCCAGGGAATTCTGCAACTGATGCTGCAGGCACAGGGAAACCTCTTTTATCTCTCCTGAGCCATGTTAAAGGCAGTGCAGATCAGCAGTCAGGGCAGCTTTTGGGAAGGGCCAGGAGGCACTGGAGAGGTCCATGTGCTGCCTGTTCCATGTCACATCCTGCCTGGAATCCCTGCCTCAGTCCCTTCATTCTCATTAAACCATTACTGAATCCAGCTCTGGTAAATAAAACATCACTTGAAATAATCCCTATCCCAGACTTTAGTGCTGACACTGAATGGTTCTGCCAGATTCAAGAAAGCCAGAGTTCTCACCTCACAGGCTGTATTGCATTTTCTGCTCCCTTCTCCCTGCCCAAATGTTTCCAAGAGATTGGCAAGGGTGTAAAATCTCTTCCAAGTTGCTCCTGAAGCTTGTGAGGCAAACATCTGTGTGATTGATAAAGCTGCCTCCTGAATTTTTGGCCCCAGGTAGCTGTGTTTGAGTGAGTCAGGCTCCCTGAGCTCGCTGAAGTTGGGTCAAATCTCACTGGTTTGAGAAAAAAACCTGAGGGCACCGGGGAAGTGACTGAAATTTCTTGGATTGGATACATCTCATTTGTTCATTTTTGTAGAAGAAGCATTCTTCAAAATGCAGACATTTTGCGTTTTGGTTGTGTGGAGGTTTTTTGACCTTTATTTTTTTGGAGGAGTCTCTGTGTGTGACAATTCCCCTTTATCCTCAGCCAGTCCTCACAGATTACTTAATTAATTTCACAGAATATTCTGAGCTGGAAGGGACCCACAAAGATCATCAGTGAATGGCCCATACAGTCTTGCTCTCTTACAGCTAAAAATATGGGTTTGAAAATATCTGATATCAGTCAAAAGGCTGTTTTTACAGTGGCAGGAGAGTCTTGGTGTAGCTGTCAAATTTATTTTGGAAGAATCAGCAGCACTGAAATAAAACAGAATTTTCCACATTGCGTGAACCTCATGATAATGACAAAGTACAACATTCCCAACACTTTTTTTCCCATTTAAAAGTAAAATAAAGCAAAGCTCTCTTGCGCATAAACAGTGGATAGGTCTGATAATAAGAATTTATACATAATGCAACTCTAACTTTTTCTAGCTGCTAATGGAGAGTGTTAATTTGCAGCTGTTGATTAGTTAAAGTGGCATCCACACTTCCCATGGAGTCAGTTTAATTGAGAATAACCTTGCTTTTCCCAGAGAAGCAGCAAACTAAAGAGAGATACTGAAGCCTCTCTGTTGTGGAGTGTTTGCCTGCCAGAAGAGGACTTAGCAAACAAATTAATGAAAACAAGAAATCATCATGTCAGAAAGCTGCTGTGATAAAGAGAAGGGATCAAAATGATGCAAGATATTGAAACCACCTAAATGAAAAGCAGCACTGAATTTGCCTGCTTGATAGTCCCAAAACTCAGTGTTACATCAGCTGTGTCTGTCATGCTTTCTGCTATCAGTGATAGGTTTTTTGGGCACCTGCTGTCATCAGCACCTTTTAATTATTATTACAGATAAAAACCTTGCAACTGCTTCGGAAAGTATAATTAATACAACTTATTAAAAGTTTTCTAACAATGATCTTTTCATTTGGGTCATCTCCCTCTTTCCTTTTCTAGTGGTGATCCCTTTTGTAAGTATTACAGCTGCAGCCCTGGGAAATCCAAATCTGAAATTGTGCTGATCTTTTCATGGATGCCAGAGCTCCAGGAGTGTTTGGACAGCTCTCTCAGGGTGGGATTGTTGGACTGTGCAGGGCCAGGAGTTGGATTTTGTGATCCTCTGGGTCCCTTCCAGCTCAGGATATTCCATGATTCTTTTATCCTCCCTATTCTCTTCACTTTTTTGAGTGGTTCTGTTGCTGAGCTAGTTCAGTTTGGAAATAAATGGTTAATCCCTCTGGGTTGATGGTTTATTTGCTGACATCAGTGATAGGATTTCTCTGGGCAAAAATAGCTTTATTTATCCCTCTTGTGACTTTTTTTGTGTCTTAATTTTGGCAGAGCTTGTCCTCAGCTGCCAGTGAGCTTTTTTCCCTATTTCTGAATGTTTGTTCAGCATCTTGAGGCAGATCTTGTAGTGGAGTCTGAGAAAGAAGGGGTGGAAACATGGAATTAGCACCAGGTGGAGGCATCTCATAAAGCTCCGAATCTCATCACAGATTACTCTGCCAGGGTTAAAGGAAATGCTGTTTTTCCTTTGATCTGGGATTTTTTTAACAGCTACCTAATGGAATTAGCATTTTTATAAAAATATGAGGGAGCACGACTTTGCTACTAATGATCTATTAGCAACATTTAATTTTTCTGTGCGAACACATTGATCAAATCATAGCTTGTAATAAATTTCTACCACTGTGTGGGCTGTGAGACATGAATAAAATCTTGTGCTCTTTGAGCTACTTCTGATATTTTTTCTAGGAGTAACTCAGAGGTTGTTGCATCTTAAACATGGTATGGAAAATGTAAATAAATGACACTGGGCAAAGATGTCTCAACCCAGGCTCTTCCTCAGGATTGCTCTTCCAAAATACTCCTGGGGGATTGATTCTTAGCTGGAGAGGGAATTTTCACCCAGGTCTCCACTTCTTTCTTGTGTAGACTAACATGCAAAAGCTGGAGGCTGTTTCTGTGCTGATGGTTTAGGTTGGAAAGGATCTTCAAGGTCTTCGAGTCCAACTGTTGTCCCACCACCAACCCATGTCCCCAAAATGGGATATGTATTGATCTATTGAGGAAAATGGAATGTATATTGATATATTGAGGAAATTGGGATGTATATGGATATATCGAGGAACATGGGATATATATTACTATATTGAGGAAGATGGGATAATGTTTGGTATGTTGACAAAAATGGGATATATGTTGAGGAAAATGGGATATATATTGATATATTGAGGAAGATGGAATATATATTGATATATTGAGGAAAATTGGATATATATTGAGGAAAATGGGATGTATATTGAGGAAGATGGGATATATATTGATATATTGAAAAAATTGGGATGTATATTGATATTTTGAAGAAGATGGGATATATATTGAGGAAATTGAGATATATATTGATATTTTGAGGAAAAATGGGGATATATATTGAGGAAAATGGGATATATATATAGGGGAGACTGGGAGGTATATTGATATTTTGAGGAAGATGGTATATGTATTTGATATATTGAGGAAAATTGGATATATATTGAAAATGGAATATATATTGATATATTGAGGAAGATGGGATATATATTGGTATATTGAGGAAAATGGCATATATACTGTCACATTGAGGAAAATGTGATATATATTGAGGAAACTGGGATGTATATTGATATATTGAGGAAATTGGGATGTATTTTGATATGTTGAGGAAAATTGGATGTATATGGATATATTGAGGAAAATGGGATATATATTCAGGAAAATGGGGATGTATATTGATATATTGAGGAAAATGGGATATATATTGATATATTGAGGAAAATGGGATATGTAGTGATATATTGAGGAAATTGGGATATGTATGGATATATTGAGGAAATTGGCAGGTATATTGAGGAAATTGGGATATATATGGATATAATGAGGGAATTGGGATCAGGAGCCAGAGGAGGGGTCGGCGTGGCAGCAGCTCCCCTTCCCTGTGTGGTTATAAATGAAACCCTGCTGCTTTCTGACCTTGAGTATGAAAATGTTATTGATTTCCTGAGGCCGTGCAAAACGAAACGCAGGGACTGAAGGGTGCAATTAACATTAATAATTCAAGATGAGCTGCTTTTGTCAATCTCTTGTCTGGTGTATTCCTCTGAGTAATGGGCTCCTCCTGGGAGCAGCAGAGCTCCTGCAGCCTTGGATGATCCGAGCTGGGCGTGTCAGGGTGGGCTCAGGAGTGATGCTCCAGATGTTTCCTGGATTCTGGGAGCCCCCTGTCCTGATCCAGAGAAATACAAATTGGGGTTCTCACAGCTGGCACAAGGTCAGCCCTTTCCCTTCCAACATTCCCACCTCTGAGTGTGGGAATTTGTACATTTGCTGAGCTGTAGATTGTTTGCTGCTTTGGGTTTTCATTTGTCTGACATAAGAGCAGAAATTGTATTTTAATTACCTTTTTTTTCCCTTTTAACTATTTTTTGCCCTTCTTTTAACAGAGCATTCAGAAGCTGGCTAGCCAATACTTAAAGAAGGACTGGCTTGGAATAAGAGCAGAGGAACGAAGTGATTATCGGTAATTTACCAGTTGGATATCTCAAAATTGCTGTATTTATCATTTCAGTTTGGGTCATTATTTTACTTAACAATGAATCACTGCTTTTCTGTAGTTAATTTTTCTTTCTCCTTTGTAGTAGAGCATTGCCACTTAAAAAGAAGCTTTGTTTTCCTGAGATTAGTCTTAAATAGATGTTTATGACTTGAATATTTAGGAAGATGGGAGAAACAAAACAGCCTGACAGGACAACAACTGTAATTTGCATCTGTTTGGGTATTAATGCTTGTATCTGAATATAGATTTTAGTAGATAACTTTAAGGTTAGAGGGATAAGAGTGTGGATTGTTTCACAGGAAAAGACAGGAAGAGATCTGACTTTATGAGGCTGTTCTTTGTGGAGATCAAATCTGACAGCAGGGAGGAGGCAAAGCAAGAGACAGTTGTTTACAAAACTTTATTTCATTAACATGAAAGGTGGATAAACCGTGAAACCAGAAATAACTCAGTTGCTGAAAGCCTTTGAACAGCACCTCTTAAATATTTGGAATAAGCTTTCAGATGCTTTGTTTTGATGTCTTCTTTGTGTTCCAACAAGTTTTATTTCAAACAGGAAGAAATTGACAGATTTGTGTTTGGGACTTTCAGCACCCTCACATCGGTTGTGTGTTTAGAAAGAAATAATCTGAATTATCGGTCTCAAGTGTACATAAAACACTCCCATAACACCCATGAGATCCCACAGTGCCAGAGATCTTCTCCAGACCCCTCCCTACCCATCCCCAAGTGCTGAACCCAAAACATTTGGCAACAAGTTGAGTCACAAGAGAGGAACAGGCAGGAAAATCTGTATTTTTGGTACAACTTCCATTAAAGGTTTTATTAAAAGTGGAGATATTTTCTAGTTCAGCCTAAAGGATGGTGCTTTAGATTTAGTTTTAAAAGCAGTCCTTGGAAAAATGTGTGCTGCTGTCACATAAACCAGCCCAGGAGCTGGATTCTGATCTTTGTGGAGGATCCTTCCAGTTCAGGAGATTCTATAAAGGCGAATTTTCAGTGGAACACCTGACCTCCCTTTCTTCCTTCCCACTCCCTCTCTGTGTTTCATTATTTTAGGAGCATGTACTCAGTTTGGAAATCACTCTTAGAAGGCACCATGCAGGTGGCCCAGTCCCGACTCAATATCTGTGAGAACTATAAAAACTTAATTTCTGAACCAGCCAGGAGTGTCCGGTGCTTTAAGGAGCAGCAGCTGAAGAAGGTATTTGTGCTTTAAGAAATCCTTTTAACTATTGTCATTTTTTCTGAAGGGAAAGAAAAGATTTTTAGAAATCTTTTATTGTGGCCCTTCTAAACTATGTAAGTACTCTTCATCTTATAGATAAAAGATTTATCTTACAGTACTCTTCATCTTATGCAGCTTGTTGGAGAGGGATCAGAATTCTGAGCTGCTATCCCAAATTGTAACTGCTTGGAAATCAGTCTCCTAAAATTATTGTATCAGTATCTCAGCAGATCTCACACTGTGCTGTAGAAATTGCATTGCATTGGGTTTGCAGTGACAATTGCAAGTGGTTTTTGTTAGAAAAGGTTGAGATTTTAAGAAAAGATCCATCTGAAACGTGGAGGAATGGTTGGAGCAATCTCCAGGATGGAGAGTGGAGACTGTCCACCACCTCCTGTAACACTGTCACAAGTAAGTGCTCCAAAAGCTGCTTTAATTATCTCTTTAATTATCTGTAATTGTCCCTGCAGAGAAAATACTGTGGTTCCAGTGAGCTGGATATTCATTTAATTGCTTGTTGCATTTGAAAGTCATTTATGAGGGTGGGCAGGCCCTGGCACAGGGTGCCCAGAGCAGCTGTGGCTGTTCCATCCCTGGAAGTGTCCAAGGCCAGGCTGGATTTGGCTTGGAGCATCCTGGAATAGTGGAAGATGTCCCTTTAATTAAAAAAGAAAAAACCCAAACAACAGACATTTAGCTGTCCTTGTTACAAAGTGACAGCAAAGGCTCAGAACATACCCAGTTCTGTGTTCTAGAGTAGTATTTTGTAAAATACTTGGTTACAAATTTAAGTAGATGTTCCTGTAATCGGAGCTCTCAGTTTCTGAACAAATTATTCTACTGTTAGAAACATGTACAATATCTGTTTTGTGAGAGGAAAAAATTAACTTTATTAATGCTGTTTTATTGTCCTGTGGCATTTTATTTTCATGTGAAGCTTTCCAAGCAACGCTGTGGCAATTTTATGGCATTCTTACTGGTAAATAATTTGTACTTTATTCTCCTGCAAGTGGTGGTAATTCAGTGTTCATGAGTCAGCAGCAGAAGTGGGATCTTTACATTTTTAAAAGTCATAGAAGTTCCTTTATTCCTGCACTTCTGAATCAGCAGAAGTTATTACAGTTACCAGGGCAGTGTTCTGGCTCAGGGTATTCTAGCAGTGATATGCTTTTCCTACAACATGGAATTATCATGCACTTGGCAGGATTAATTTTCCTACACAACCAGTCTATTGTTTTACACAGTGCAGCCTCTCACCCTTCCCTTTGAATTCCCAAACAGATAAATAATGGACAGAGAAATAATTGTTCTGACCTCCATTCAGACAAAAGCTTATCAAAATTGAAATTCAGTCAGCAAAATGCTTGTAAGGTTACATGGGAATACCCATCTAAAATGGCATCCAGTCTCCTGACAGGGATGCAAACCAAGATTATTTAACTCTTCTCAAATGATCTTTTTAACAACTGGAGTTATTTGATATTTTAATTTTTTGATGCTGGCAGGAGATTTTAGGGATCAAAATCCCCACTGATGTTGCAAAACCCCAGTTCTTTTAACAGGCTTTTTTAGCTCTTTGTCAGCCATCTGTTACATACAGATTATTTTACCTTGCATTTTTCAGTGATGCACACAGAGGTCTCCAAAAAATCCGAATTCTGCCTTCCACCACTCCCCAGAGCAGCCTGTAGGGAATGCACCCTCTGGAGCTCATTGCTTTATTGGCCTGCACACATCAAGCAGTGGCTTCAGTGGGAATTCCTCTGTGCTTTGTAGCAGTTTGACAGCTTCAGGGGAGAGCAGGCTTGTGTGGTGAGAGGACCAGCAATTCCTGTTGGCTGCCAGTTTCTTTTTTCCAGGTGGCTGGGTGTTATTTTTTAGCAGTGGAACAGGGGGAAGTCAGTGTTAGGTTGTTGGATCCCAGCACCCCTTCAGTCCTGCGGTGCTCCCAAAGGAGGTTACGTTAATTATGCAGCAATAATTAGCGTAATGAGGAAACTGAGTGTTTTGCAGGGGTGTTCAGCACCTGGAATGAGGGCAGCCAGGGGGATGGTGATGATATGAAAAGAGCTGGGACTTTTGGGGTGGTGTTTGAAGGACTCAAGGTTTGAACTCACCCCAGGTGCTGCTGGAGCCTTCACTGACCACATCCAGCCTGTGATGTCTGTAATTAAATAGAAATCCACTGGACTATCAATCTCCTGCGTGCTTAATCCAGTTTGGGGAAAAGAAAATCTTCAGTAATCTCTTCTAAAGAGAGTTTTAATTCTAGACACTGATGATTCACATTGGTTTTCTTACCTAGATCCTGCTTAGCACAGATCCTTTCCCACTTTGTTGGGGTTTTTCTTAAGCTGGCAGGGTTGCTGAAGAATTGCTGAATATAATAATTTTTCTTCCTGTTGTATTTTGTGTGGCAGCTTTTGCCTCATGTTTTAAATTTTAAAGAAGGAAATATTAATCATTTTTTTTGGTATCACTTCCAGTAGATTGCCTTTGGATTTTTCCCAGTTGTATTATGATGTCTTCAACTAATTACTGCATCCAAAGCTTTCAGAACTTTTCTGTTTAATTTGTGGGTTATCCTTACACTTTAAACAGCAGCAGGAAGAAAGGAAGAGAGAAGGTTTTGTGTTCTGATCAGTTTTAAAAGACCTGCATGAATAATTGACCAGGAGTGACTTGAAGACTGAATCCTTCCCTATAAAATGCCATAAACAGCATGATGATGATGATGATGATAATTTTATTTGGATGCAAAAAAAAAGTAATATTTTCTTTCCTGAATGCTTTCTTTCAGTGCGTGGACCAGCTGACAAGGATCCAAGCTGAACTACAGGAGACAGTCAAAGATTTAGCTAAAGGCAAAAAGAAATATTTTGAGAGTGAACAGATGGCTCAGGCAGTGCGGGAGAAAGCTGATATTGAGGCCAAGTATGTTTTTATAATGGCATATGTAGAAATAATTGCAGCCCCAAAAAGCACATTTGTATTAGGTTTTGCACTCGATATTTGGCTTTCAGTGAGATTCTGCCAGGTTTTCTTTGCATTTTGCTTCTATACATTTTTGTAGCTATTTCAAGCACACCCTGAGAGGAAATTAGAACTTGTTTGTGTTGGTTTGTTTAGGAAGGAAGTTCGAGTAACAGCTTTGATTTGGCATTTTCTATGGACAGTGTGTCAGCTGGCACTTTTTTGATATTAAAGCCTCCTGACTTCCTTTTATGTCCACACATCTCAAATTTGGTATCAATCCATTTAGAGGGGGAGAGGCAGCAGGGCACTGTTTTTCATTTTTCGAGATAAGTTTTGGAGATTTTTAGGTTTTTTCTGTTCCTTGACATCCTAAGGAGGGTGATTTCCTTCCTTCCAGGAAAACCAGTGACACATGTTTTGGGTTTGGAGTCTGGCCTGTCTTATGGGAATTCACCACACCCCTATGGCTTTTTTTTTCTTTAATTTTTGTTTTTAGAAGTTATTCAGAATTGCTCTTAGGGAATGAAATAATGGTTTCCTTAAAGATCTTTTCTGTCTTTCTGAGGGATGATGAAAAGAACTTAAATAAAATCACCTATAATACCTGAAGAAAATAAACAATCATACACAAACAAACAAAAACAACCAAAAATTTGAGCTTGGGCGTTTTGAAGCAGATTTATCCTGCAGTGTTATTCAGATTAAAATAGCTATTGACTTGATTTTCTTATTTACTTTTTTAAACCACCATCCTTCAGACAGGGAAAAAATACTTTTGTAGAAATGGTGTAAGGCAGTCGTTCAATTTCTCCTGCTCATTTCTGTTCCAGGTCCAAACTTAGTCTTTTTCAGTCAAGAATAAGCTTGCAGAAGGCAAGTGTGAAGGTGAGTAGAAAACTTGGATTTTGCTGCTCGTTTCTTGAGGCAAATGCCCCAAATTGTCTGGAATGCAGAGGGGAGGGACAGCTTGGAAGGGAAATTGGTGGGACAAAGGATGAACTAAGAGCGTTCCCTGGGCAGAGTATAGAATTATATATGGAATACATGCAAGGAGTTTTTTTTCCTAATTAAGAGTTAAAACTCTTCTTTGAAGACCACATGTGAAATTCCAATTGCAGGAGAGAAAAATCCATCAGGAGTCCCCTCATCACTAGGAAGACTTAAAAACTGTAAATACCCTAAAGTTTTCACTGTGTTACCACAACATGCACACAGTTAATTTGCTTCTGATGAATGCCTGGTCATTCAGATTCCCTTTCTGAGCTGTGTTTTTTATTTGTTGCAGTTAAAAGCTCGAAGATCCGAGTGCAATTCCAAGGCTATCCATGCCAGGAATGATTATCTCCTCACTTTAGCAGCTGCCAATGCCCACCAGGACCGCTACTATCAAACAGACCTGGTGAACATCATGAAGGTAAGGAAGCTGATTTCTGCCTGCCACAAGGTGTTGGAGTCCAAAATGCAGGGAATTCTCAGAACTTTGGGCCTGGCAGCCAAGAATTAAACCCAGGGTTTGATTTGAAACCTTGGAAAAGGCTCCCAAATTTAGTGAGAATGTGGATTTGTAGTTTAAAGCAGAGACACGTTAAGCTAAGGAAAGGGAAGTTTAGAGTTTTCGAGTTTTAGATAAAGAAAAAATAAAAGATATGGAAAAAAATAAAAGAGTTTTAGAGTTTAAGATATAGGAAAAATAAAAGATATGGAAAAAATAAAAGCGTTTTAGAGTTTAAGATATAGGAAAAATAAAAGTCGTTTAAGATCTAGGAAAAAAAAAGTTTAGCGTTTTTTAGAGTTTAAGATAGAGAAAAAATAAAAGATATGGAAAAAATAAAAGAGTTTTAGAGTTTAAGATAAAGAAAAAATAAAAGAGTTTTAGAGTTTAAGATATAGGAAAAATAAAAGTCGTTTAAGATCTAGGAAAAAAAAAGTTTAGCGTTTTTTAGAGTTTAAGATAGAGAAAAAATAAAAGATATGGAAAAAATAAAAGAGTTTTAGAGTTTAAGATAAAGAAAAAATAAAAGAGTTTTAGAGTTTAAGATATAGGAAAAATAAAAGTCGTTTAAGATCTAGAAAAATAAAAGTTTAGAGTTTTAGAGTTTAAGATAGAGAAAAACTAAAAGATATGGAAAAATAAAATAGTTTTAGAGTTTAAGATACAGAAAAAATAAAAGTAGTTTAAGATCTAGAAAAAACAAAAGTTTAGAGTTTTAGATACAGAAAAAATAAAAGATAAGGAAAAAATAAAAGAGTTTTAGAGTTTAAGATATAGGAAAAATAAGAGGTAAACACGGAGATTAGGATGCAGCACTGCAGGTTTGTGTGCCAGAACATGATTGGCTAAGAGAGCTCACACTGCAGCGTGGGTCCATAAGATGAAATATGTAAGGATTGGGTCAAACCCATAAATATCCTTGTTGGCAGTGTTTTATTCATCAATAACTCCTTAAAAAGTCTTGCAGCTGAGGGTCTTGTGGCCTTCTGAGCCATGCTGTGGTGATGTGAGCTGAACTCACCCTGTGTGGAAGATAAGAAAATAAACCACATCATGAAAAACAACTCAGAGGTCCCATCTGGAATTCCTTCCAAAATTCCCCACAAGTGAATTATCACAGCTGGGAGCTGGGTAAATCTGGGAGGGTCCAAAGTCCTGGATTGACTTTTCCAGTGAGCTGCCACAAGTGAGAGGGAAGGTAGAGCCTGCAGTGGTGTCTGAAAAACTTGGGACCAGCTTTCAGGCCCTGAAACTGAGCAATCAATCACTTTTCATTTTTTAATTCCCTTCCTTTCTGAAAAGCTCAGTTGGATAAAACTCACTTGGATAAAGGACTAAAAAAAACCTGAGTGAAAAACTCACTTGGATAAAGGAGTCACGTTTGTCAAACTGAGCCCTGTCTTTTCCTGTTGTAAGGAAACTGGGAATTCTTTAACTTCTTTAGTACCATATCCCATAATCCTTTTTATTTTGTGTCTGATCAGAACACTTCTTTATGGTGTGATTAATGAGCTAGAGTTATTAAATACCTTGGTTTCCAGACTGTGGATTTTAGGGAGCAGCAGTCTGCTTTCTTGTTCTCACCTGTGGCACTTTGCCAGGTCAAGGCAGGAGTAGCTACTTGAACTCAGAGGAAATGACACACTTCAAAAAGTTCAAATCTGATTGCTCACAGTTGTTTCTTCTTAAATATCACCCTAGAATTAATTAAATGTACACTATTCCCGTGTCTCTGAATTCGAGAGTTACAAATCAATTGTAAAATCATCTCCTTCACACTTTATCTGTTTGCATTTCACATGTTGACATTTTCAAACTTTACTTGAATTTGCTCTTTGCAAACTCTTTCTAGGCAGGGTGACTTAGAAGTTTGTCATTTGCATTTTGAATTGCTTTATTGGAGAAATAGCACAGAATTATAATAAATCCCTGTATTATCAGCATACCTTTGCATTTTGGGGAGGGAAACTTTGATATGAAAAGCAGGTAAGTGAAGTAAAAAATAAAAGTACCAAAGGAGTTCTCCTGCTTTTCCCTCTGTGTGTGCTTTTCTGTTTGTAAAACGTGAATGTTTGTGCTAACTAAATGTTTAGTACATGGAAATGCTTGTAAAGAATTTCCTTGTGCTGGTGCAGATAAAATTATTAATTGTTGCTTACATAAGATAATTCCACATTTACATGCATGGTTGGCTGTCATCACTTAATGCTTCTATTTGGGAGCAATTCCACAAGGGAATTGAATAGGTTCACAACAAAACAAACAAAAAGGGTGTTTGAAATCATTTTTAAAAATGAGCAAATAGCCTTGGTCTTTTTTTTTTCAAGCCTTTCTCAAGCTGAACCTTTTTTTTTTAATACAGAAAAAAACCTTACAACTTGTTCTTTGATATAAATAATTGTGGTTTACTGAAAGCCTAAGTGCTTTCATCCAGCCAAATTACTCTGGAAGGAAAGGACAACACTCAGGGTTTATTTTTCTGCATCTCTCAGATATTTATAGCAGTTGAATCTCTTTGTCTGGTAAACAAAAGTGTGTGTTTTAATGAAGAGCTGTAAATTCAGGTCTCTTGCACTGTTGGCCATGAGCAAAACTCCCTGGGAACAGGGTCATTCTCTGGAGCAAGGCAGAGGTCCCAGAATTGAAGTGGCTACTGGAGATTTTGGGAGAGAGAGAGGGAAAATCTTCAGGAAAATCAAGGATAATGCATCACTGGACTGCCAATTCTTTCATCCAGACACTGTAATGGAAATTGAAGGATGAAACTGCTTAAATATATAAATAAATCTAGTAGAAACATTAAATATATAAATAAATATAATAGAAACAGCAGCTTGTAATCTGGAATGGGATTTGCTGCCAGGGTCCTGGTTTCTCCTTCTCCTCCTTCTGAAATTCCTGAGGGAACCACACTGTATAAAGTCCAGAAAAAAGGATTATTTTATTTAGCAGAATGATTTAACACAAATGGAGAAGGAGCTGGAGTGTGAGGTGAGCAGTTGAAGGTGAAGAATCATTCAGTGTGAGCAAATGGACAATGACTGAGAAATGGAGCGAGATCTTGCCAATTTTGGTTGACCAGGCAGAAAACAGCAGATGAAATTAATGTTAAAAAGAGAAATGCAGTAACTTGGGGAAAAAAATTGCTGCCTAATGAATAAAGAACTCTGAATAGCCATTACCATTTTTGAAAGTGATGCTGGAAGTGGAAAATGGAGTGAAGGATAAAGAAATGGAGACACCTGTGCAATGTCTCTAATCTCTAGGTGACACCACTGGGAAGGGAGGATTTTGGAAGGGAGTTTCACCCTTCCAGCACAGTTTTTGTTCCAATAGGTTGAGTGGTGGTGTGACCCAGCATATTTTACATGCTATAAGCAGTTGTAGTGTCTAAACTAAACATCTTTGCTACTGTGTTGTGATTAATATTCAGAAAATGTGCTTTTTATCTCAGTATTAGTAAGTCCTTAGGTATTCCTGTAGTGCCATGTGCTGTCTGTAAGTGTTTCCCCATTTAGCTGCCCTTGAGCTGATCTTTGAACTGCTCAGGGCTCTCCACATTTCTAAATCACATCAAGTATCTCCTCAAACTGTTCTGATTTTGGACCCAGTGCCTGGTTTTTCTAGTTGTTACCCAAAAATGATAAAATCTTCAGAGCTAGAAAAAAACACATGAAAACTTTTCAGCTGACACTTGGCTGTATTAGTGTCTGTAACATTTACAGATGTGTCAGAGGCTGTTTCTGTTTGCATCCACCATAAACAGTTTCTCCATGGCTTTGGGTTTTCATGGAGTTCTTGTTTCCAGAATTAGGATGGAGCTGTGTGGGTTCTGTTGCCTCTGGCTCATTGGAAGCCAGGGCTGGCTTGGCTGGAGCATACCCAGTCCCTGGCCTATTATCTTGGAGATACCAATTACTATCACTGTGTTAATTGAAGGGACCACAGTTGGGCTAAAAATGATTTATTACTCAAATGCACATCAGCCTCAGAGGCTGTGAGATTTAAAAGAGCAAGCAGTCAGCCATAGCTCAAAGTAGGGACAAGTTTCTTCATTACAAGGCAATATATAACATTCTAATCCAGTAGAAAGCTGCCACAAAGTTAATTTTGTTTTTCTAACCCATCACCATTACTTAATTCTGCTGCACTGTGGATGCTTTCATCCAGTGGGCTGCTATTCCACATACACACATACACTTCTATTACAACATTTAAACTCTTAGCTTACTCTATACATTGCTTTAGTAAGCAAATACTTACTAAACTTTAGTAATTACAAAACACTTCACTAAACTTTAGTAATTACAAAATACTTTACCTACTTTAGTAATTACTTTAATGTAGTAATTGCATTACTACAGTGTAAAACCCTTCACCATCTTACTCAATACAGTCTCTTATTTGCCTAAGGTACATTCTTACTTACAGCTATAGAAACATAAGTTTATTCTTTTTCTGCTTAATGTCTGTGTACTTTTATTTTTACATCAGTCCAAGCTTCTTCCAAGGCTGCAAATGAAACCTTTCAGTGCCTGTGGAAGTTTCTGTCTTTCCATTTCCTGCACTGGTCATGACGTGCACCCATCTGCTGCTTTTGGGCTGGAGTTGTGGCACTGTGCTCTCAAAGCATCCCTGTGCACCATCTGCACGTCTTTCCCTAGAAAACACAAGATTTTCCTCTCAGCTCTGGCATGGCTGCATTGATAAATAACAGGTTAAAAGCTCAGCTGATGTGGCTGCCTCTTCCCATCTGTTTTCTCCTTATATTAAATTACTTTTTAGTTCAGTAGGCTAAAAGGTGCCTTGCTTAGCATAAAATCGAATCATGGAGTGTTTATTTGTTGCCTGTGGACATCAAGGGCTGGTCCTGGCATCCCGTGTGAGCTGAGCTGAGCAGAGGCAGGGAGAGTTCTTGCACAGCCAGCCTGGAGAATGGATCTTCAGTGCTTTGTAACAGCAGAATCCAATAAAAGGCTGTGTTGGGGCTGCAGAAAGGAGGGTGGGGATCCTTTGCAGCCCCAGTGTTGGTGTGTGCCTGCAGGAGGGATTTCCAGCCTGTTGGGAAAGAGTGATGTGTGCTGGGCCAGGGCACCTTGGGCTGCTCCCAAGAGGAAGCTGCTGCTGGGTTTGTTCCTTGTGTCTGGCTCTGGAATGCTGCTGTGGTGCTGTCCTGTGACAAATGAATCACAAATCCACCTCGTGGCCTTGCTGCCTTTTGTGTGACAGGTTTTTCATACCAGGGTTCCTGGTGCACGCAGCTCATGCTTTGTTTTCAGTGGTTCAGAGTATGTTACTTCATTTTGCAACAGTTTTTTTGCAGAGAAGGAAAAGTGATTGGCTCTGCAGTGTTTGTAACTGTGAAAGCCATCACAGACTTAACAGGGATGCTTGGAAAGAAAATAAAAACAGCTTTTTCAGTAGGATGAAGAATTGATCCTACTGTGCCTTCCTAGTTTTCCAATGACACCCCTTAATAAGGAGCAAAGCCATTCTAGCTCTCTGTTCAGAAAAGATTTGAATCCTTTTGGCTTTCTTTTTATCTGTCCTTTATGTCCATTCCAGTTTCTGCAGTGAAATTCAAACCCCTCCAAGCACTGACTAAATAAAGCCTGGTAATGTTTTATTCTTTGCCCATTTCCTGACAAGCTGCTTAGGAAGAGTTGCCATCACCTGAATGTGAAAGTACAGTCCAAACCCTTTTAGAAATAAGTTGTCTGCCTGGTGCTTAGGTTTTTACTTTAAACTGAGGTCAGAAGGAACTCTAAGGTGATGCTTGAAGTCAAATCAGAACTGTTCTGATATTCATCCTTTCAGAAACTTTATCATTGTTTCATGCTGTGCTCTTAATTCTGTAAGTTCCCCTCGTGAACCACCTCAAATAATGACTTTACACAGCAGCTTACTATGAGGAAATGTTGACATGAAAAAAGAAAAGCAGGTGTGCTGGACACTTGAAATAGTTCTGAGATTATTTAAAGAGAGAAAGAAAGAGGGAACAAAAACTTCCATTTCAAAATCATAGGATGGTTTGGGTTGGAAGGGACCTTAAAGACCATCCAGCACCCAGGCTGCTCCAACCTGGCCTGGAACAATTCCAGGGATGCAGGGGCAGCCACAGCTTCTCTGGGCACCCTGTGCCAGGGCTGAGGAACAGTTACAGGTGGTGCTGCATTTTTTGTGAGCACAGAAAAATTCTGGACAAGGTAGCAGGCAGTAGCAGCAGATATTTCTAAACGAAGCTCTTTTAAAAGGAAATATTTCATGGCATTGCTCATGTGGGCTTTGGTGTTTGAGGGAGAGCAGTGTCAAAAGCTGGTGCTTTGTCTTTGTGGTTTTGGTGGTTTCTTTTATCCTGCTGGAATTATCAGGCTGCTTCTCTGTTTTTTTCTGTACTTTCCAGTTTGCTTGACACGAGGAAGTGGAGTTGTGTAATTTGGCTCTTGTTCTTGATCAGAGTTCTTGTGATGATTTGGCAGGTTTGAATAAAAACTTGGTTACATCATTTCCCTGCAACTGCCCTTTGCTCAGGTGTGGGTGACAGTAACAACACAAGTTACAGCAGAGCTTTGCTAATTTGAGAGGGTCATTTGTAAAATTAGAGGTGAAGTGTGGCTTTTCCACACCCTTGCCTGTTTTTAAGGACTGATAGAGGCAGAGATCTGGCTGACTTCCAGGGAATGAGCAACCTGGTGTACTTCACCCTGCTCTGAGTGCAGAGGTTGAGCCAGTATCTCCCTTTTAAACCTGAATTACTCTATCATTCCTTAAAACAGCAATTTTTTTTGGTAAGGAGGTTCTCCTTGGGATTTAACCTTCTGCTTTCTGGTTGTTTTCTTTTAGGGTTTGTTTTTTTTTTTTTGGTTGGTTTTGTTTTTTTTTTTTTTTTTTTTTTGGTTGGTTGGTTGGTTTTGGTTTTTTTTGGTGGTTGGTTTTTTTTTTTCCTGCAATGAAGTGGAGTAACTGCATGAGTTCCAGCAGTGCTGGAACCTTCATGTTCTGGTGAGCCCTGGTTTTTATTTGTTGGAATGGTTGGGAGTTTTTGTGAAGCTGTGTTGACTTCTCTGTTTTCAGCACAGTCATCCATCACTTTTCCCATGCACTTTCAGTGATCATTTGAAACAAATGGAAATGCAGGCTCCAAACATGGCTTGCACAAATGAGATTCAGCTGGAGCTGGCAGTGTTTATAAAAATGACCCCAAATTGAGGACTTGATGGCTTTCAGTTAATAATTTGCTTTATGCCCTGAAATTAATAAGATGTGTGTGGCAAAGGGTTCTTTCCCCTGGTGGCTCCATCTGAATTGAAAAATAAGTTGACACAGTAGCTGCAAGTCTTAAATTAGCTCAGGAATGTT
The DNA here is from genome assembly GCF_024509145.1 of Vidua macroura. Lineage (NCBI taxonomy): Eukaryota > Metazoa > Chordata > Aves > Passeriformes > Viduidae > Vidua > Vidua macroura. Next base: position 116,067,051 of record NC_071572.1, on the reverse strand, counting down.
ATCCCAGCACTGCTGTGTCCTGTAGAAATAAAAGGATACCATTTACATCAGCATATATTTCTGTAGCCTCTGGAACAAGCAGAACCAATATTATCACTGTAAGAAATCAATTTACGTCCATGGTATTGTTTCAAACTTTCTGGAATGATTTAGAAGCACCCAGGGGATTCCTTTTTTAAAACGGAAAGTCTGCCCCTCAACGAAAAAATAGCATTAAGATAAAGTAATTCTGAAGTCACCAGAGATTTCCACTTTCTTCTATAAATCTCTTTTATTATTTCAGTGCTACCAATTCTTTTAAGATCCTGTAAAACTCCCTTAAAAATGCAGAGGGGACTTGTGCAAGTGAAAGAACTATTGTTTCACTTCCTGTTCTTGTCAGCTGCGAGCCACAAATATTTTGTAATCCCAGTTAAGGCAGCCATGGGTGGCATTATCTCCAGCATCAGATGGGCACAGGAACTTTCCCTTCCCAGGCAGTTCATGAGTGTGCTTGGGCTCCTCGTGGTCATTCCCACAGAGGGGGGTGGCTGGAGGGATCATGCTCAGCACATCATCCCAGTGCTCCAGAAGATGCTCAGTGTAGGTTCCACAGCAGCTGATCCTGATCCCACGCTGTTCTCCCATCCAGGGACATCTGTCTCTGTGTTGATGTGCACATCAAACCCGGGGGAAAAGAATTCCAGGTTGTAGTGTAGTTCTGCCTCCACATAAATGATTGGGTCGTTAATTGTGGTCTCTTGTTCAATGTTTTTATTAAATGCTCATCTCTCACATGCCCACTTGTTCACAGTCCATGGAATGTGTGCTACCTCCAGTTGAGAGCCCCTGGATTCCAGCTGGCTGTGAGTTAATGTTTGCAGGGAAGTGAAAAGAGGATTTGCCCTGGAAATGCAACTTTTGATGTTAATTTTGGTAAAACCACAAGCAAGGGAGGTTTACTGGCCTTAGTAAATGGTATTTGCACCAGTAATTGTGGTGTATCTATGTCATAGAATCGTGGAATGGTTTGGGTTGGAAAGGACTTTAAAAACTATCCATTCCCACCCCCTGCCATGGCAGGGACACCTTCCAGTGTCCCAGGTTGCTCCAAACCCTGTCCAGCCTGGCCTTGGACACTTCCAGGGATCCAGGGGCAGCCACAGCTGCTCTGGACACCCTGTGCCAGGGCCTGCCCACCCTCACAGGGAACAATTCCTAATTCCCAATATCCCATCCATCCCTGCCCTCTGCCCCCCAATTCTTACATTTCCAATTACATTTTTAATTTTTCACAGGTAAAATGTGGATTTTCAGTTCCAAATCCACCACTCACCTGCTGAAAAATCACGTTGCTCATCACGCAGACTTTCCACGCGACCTTGAGGCACAGGAGTGGGTCTGAGTCACAGCTGTTTCTGTTGTGAAGATGAGAAAGTGTCATGGTCACATTGGCCTGGTGACAGTCAGTCTGTCTCTCCTCGTGTTTCAGTCACAAATGAATCCCTTGGTAAAGCATTTGATCCAAAGAAACCCATTTATTTCGGGCATCCAGGTGTTTATTCCTCCATGGCTGGGCAGTGCAGTGTAAAAGCAGCATGGCAAAGTCTAATATGGAACTCAGGCAACTTAATTATCTTAAAACAATGACCATTTCTTCATGGTGAAGTAAATTATTTCTTGATAATACGACTGACTTTAGTGAGGTTTCCTTTGGTGTTTTCACAGGAATAACTTAAGAAAAGGGTTGATTGTAAAAGAGCAGTGTGAATTTACAGATGCTCATGAAAGAAAGGCATTCCCTGTGTCCTGTCCCTCCATCCCTTGTCCCCAGTCCCTCTGCAGCTCTCCCTTTATGCCCCTTTAGCCCTCTGAGCTCTCCCTGGAGCCTTCTCCTCCCCAGGTGACACCCCCAGCTCTCCCAGCCTGGCTCCAGCCCTGGAGCAGCTCTGGAGCCTCCTCTGGGCTCTCTGCAGCAGCTCCAGGTGCTGCTGCTGTGTCCCCAGGGCTGGGGCAGCTCTGCAGGTGGGCTCTCACCTGGGCACAGGGGCAGAGAGGGAGAATGATCAGGGATGAAATCAGGGATTTAAGCTGAATGTTGTAAAACAAGTAAGAAGGCACCAGGAAGGCAGTGTAAGGATTAGGATTGGGAAGGAGTTACTTGAAAGGAATCTGGTTGAGGAAGGTAGCAGAAAACCTAAGACACTTTTCTTTCTTTCTTTCTTTCTTTTTTTTTCCATTTAAAGATTTTATGCAGAAACCATTTGGGATTTGAATGGGGCTTGGAGATATTTTGGTCAGCTGTCATAAAGCCACTCATTGTGAGCAGGAAATGAAACTGCCATCTTGTTTCAAAGCCACGCTGTAACACAATGAGAGCAGTTCCCAAAATACTTCCCTGTGCCAGGGAGCAGCCTTGGAGCTCAGGAAGCACCTGGTCCACTCTGTCTGGGAGGCAGGTGGGGCAGCCATGCTTTCACCAGAAGCTGCAGCGTTCCTGCTTTAGGATTCATGGAGAAAAGCATCCCAAACAGATCCTTCACAGGGTTTTGTTAGCTTCAGGGCTTTGTTTTTAGCAAGTCCTGATGCACTGGGGGAGTTGAAGAAGCAGGGAAAAGTTACTTTTTTCCTCTTTTTTTTTTTTTTCCTGCTGTTACTCGTAACCACCCAATGTTTAAATGAGTTACCTGGAATGGACGTGTTTCCATTGACAAACTCGTGGATTATTCTTAAAATTGAATGTGTGTGCACGGATTTTGTCCAGTTAAATGAGATATTAAACTGTAAAATTTACTGAAAATGTTGAGACCTCAGAGCCCCTTCCATTGCCTAAAGGGGTTCCAGGAGAGCTGGAGAGGGACTGGGGACAAGGGACAGAGGGACAGGACACAGGGAATGGCTCCCACTGCCAGAGGGCAGGGATGGATGGGATGTTGGGAATTAGGAATTGTTCCCTGGGAGGGTGGGCAGGCCCTGGCACAGGGTGACCCTGGATCCCTGGCAGTGCCCAAGGCCAGGTTGGACAGGGCTTGGAGGCACCTGGAACAGTGGGAGGTGTCCCTGCCATGGCAGGGCTGGAATGGGATGATTTTAAGGTCTCTTCCCACCAGCCCATCCTGTGATTCTGTGACTCATCTTCTGTCATCAGTGGCAGGACAAAACATTTCTGAGTGACTTCACTAATGAAAGCAGCAGAAGAATTATAACAAGGAGATGAGGCCCAAAATAGCACAAGGCCAATAAGTGTGAGCTGGGAAATGTCACACTGAATTTGAAGTTTTAATTAAATCCCAGAAAACGTTATGGGAAAACGGTAAAATGGTTTCTAATCTACAGCTGTCTTGCCGAGAGGGAGGCAAACCTGGGAAGAGTTTTCACAGATCTTTGAGGGGCTCATAGGGCCCAGCTGTCAAATTTTGAGGGGTTCTTTATTCTTTCAGCTTCCAAAGCTCTGCTGTGTTTGGAGACAGTGCAGGTATTTTGGGATGGCTGGAGGTGTGGAGCTGCTCATTGCCTGTGTGGACAAGAGCTGGTTTTTGCACAGTCTTTAGAAAACTTCCTTGCCTTGGAATCCCTTCCTGCAGCTGAAAACTCCTATTTAGTTTTCACAAATTGCAAAGGAGATAATGGATTGTAGAGCTGGCCCAGAAGCTCAGTCATGCAAAGAGGAGGAGGAAGAGTGGGAATGCTCCAGTGTGATTTGTCTCCCTACCTGCAGGTTTGATCTCCAAAAATAAAATTCCCATCTGTTGTTCAAGTTGTCATCTCTGCTTAAAAAGCTTTGCAGCCAGGCTAGACCCCCTTGGTGTAGAGGGAAGAAATGTTCCCTACCAGTGGCTTCCTTAAATCCCTGATTCCTGATGGCTGACTTGTGGAATGGTGTCATCCAGCTGAAGCAGGATATTATTTTATAATGTTTCACAAATTATCAAAGCCCTGAGGTAATTGCTTGTAGGATTGGAATGCTAATTAAAGGAATTAATCTCTGGTATTCCCAGTGTTGCTTGTGGATAATGGGAAGAACCTTTTCCATGCACTTTCCTTGTGGCACCAGCACTGTCCAGGGCATCCAGCAGCACCTTCCAGCACCTCCTTCCATGAGGACCTTCTTAAAAATCCTCATGGATTTTTAAAACTTCAGGAAACTTTCAGTGCTTGGGCTCAAGGCTTTTCATCTCACATAAAAGTCATGAGGAGCTGAAAATGATTCAAAATGAACATGAAAAAAAAATTGTTAGGAGGAATCATGACAATATTCTGGGATTTGGGTGCCTGAATTTTCTTGGATAAGCTTTTGACTGGAGTGTTAAACCAGGTACATGGAGAGAGTTAAAAATTGGGTTTCTAGTTCAAGCTTAAGGGTATTAGAAATCAAAATTTTAAACTGCTCCTATTAATAAAATTGTACAGTGTTTGCTATACTAGACTTATATATATTATATATAGTAATTTAACAGATGAGAATCCAATTTACTAAAAGATAATTTTCAAAAATACAGAATTCCAAGAAAAAAAAGTGCATAAAAAGAAGATGGCAAATCTGTGAAATGCCTTTTTTCCTACATAAAATGTTCACAGATGTTCGTGGCTCTATGTATACCCAAATAATTCAACATTTTTTGATAGTTGATCCACTTCTGTCAGGCTCTGCTCTTCTCACTGGGCAGTTCATCCAGTTGGATTCGGTGTCAGTTCATTCAGCTGGATTATTGCAGTGTATTTTTTATGATATTCATATGTGACTTCAGGTCCAGATCCCTGGATTCTGTGTCTCAACATTCCCACTGAGCACAGACCCTTCTCCTGGCTGGCTCTGGGAGCCCCATTTCTAATTTAAGAGGGGATATTGGAGCATTCAGTGAATTAACTTCGCTGAAAGGCTCAATTTATTGAATAGCAAAGACTAAGCACTGAAGACTAAGCCTTGTATCAAAGAAATCCCAGCCCTGCCAGATCCTTGGGATGTCTCTTCCTGTGGGATTTCAGTCTCCTGCTCTGCTCTGCCCACTCTGTCGGGAGGGCCTCTGAGCAGTGGCACTGTGAAATTAAGGAGTTTTTAAAAAGGTTTGAGTATTAATCCTACAGGGTTGGAATAAGTTTGAAAAGGAGCTCAACTTTAATGCAGTTATGTTCAACAAATACTGTCAGGAGACCAAAGTATATTTAGGTATTCCCAATCAGGCCACCCTTCAGAAGTGATTCAATTAAAAGATTTAACAGCACAAGATCCCATTTTTGTTCATTTTTCTGTTGATTTTTGTTACCCAGCACTGTCCTGTCAAACAGTAGAAGATCAGAAAATCCTCAATCCTTGTTCAGGAATATTGCTTGGAAAGGGGATTCTGTGCCAGGCTTTTGGATGGGGGTGGGGGGGAATCTGTTTATGTAAGGGAAAAAACCTTCCACAATATTTATAATTATATAATTATATATATATACACTTATATATATATATTATATATACTTCAGGCCCAAATTATCTTTGTCCTCACCCACTGGTGCTTACAAGGAGTGCAAGCATAAATTGTTAGTGTGATTCCCCTGGAGATAATTGAGAATGGACTTCTAAAGGTAATAAAGCATAATTGGCACCCAGAATTCCCAAGTGGGGTTTGGGAACCCCGGATTAATCTTCCTGCTGCCCTGCAGCTGCCATACCTTTGGCATTACCCCCACCATGTTTTTCCCTTTATTGTGGGAGATAATTGCTGTCATCATTCTGTGATTCCATAATTATTGCAAATAATCACAGTGCTGTGACTCTGGGCCATTTTCCTTACAAGAACACATTTGTGTAGATTGCAGAAATTCCTAGAAACAGTTTTGTGGGATTTGATCCTTGCATTTCAGTGTGACTGGCAGAGTGATCCTTGTGTAGGGTGCCTGTTCAGGAACGTGGGCTTCCCTGTGTGAGATCCACTCTGCTCTCTTCATATTGCTTAATTGTCTCATGTGTTAGCATAAAATTTAATTGAATTTGTAATTTGAGTTGGAAAATGCCTGAATATTCTGAATATCCCAACAAGACCACTCGTGTTGTGGGTGAGACAGAGCACTGTTGCATTTGCAGGACCACATCCAGCTGCAGGTGGAATCTCTTTGGCACGATAAGAACCTGAAACGCTTGGGAATATATTAAATTATTGACATTTTTAATATTGGGACATTTCCATCCCTGAACCTGCTCTGTGAGCAGCTTTTGAATAGCCTGTTCACTGAATACAGGTGACTAGAAACCCAAGTAGAGAAAATAAACAGATGGAAGTGATAAATCCAAGGAGCAGTTGGGAACAGCAGCTTGTGCTGGGGTAGAAAAGCTTTTGTTGAGGAGATTTATCTGAAGAAGTAAATGAAAATGATAATACAGAGATTGAATCAACTGAATTAAAACCTAAACCCAGCAAAATAGGTGGTTAAAAAACTGCAAGGGTGCAAAAGAGTAAACACAAGCTCCTGAGGAGTGTTTATGCTCAGTATCTGATTATTCTTTTTTTTTTTTTTTAACTCCTTTTTAATGCATTTTATCTGCCAGGGGAGTATTTTTAAGAAAATGCTTGTTTCTTGATTTTTATAAGAACATATTAAGAAAACAGTTTTAAGAAAATATTTCAAGGAAAATATTTATTAAGAAACATTGGGGTTTGTTGTGAAATGCATTTTCATGTGCACATCTGTGTCAGTTTAAGGTTTCCCTCCCTTAGCTTGTGTTGTTGTAATACAGAAAAGATTTGGATTTATCCAAGCTTATGGCTGAGTCAGGGGTGGTTCTCTTGTGGCATGAGAGCTCATATGGAGACATCCTGGTAAATCTGGATGGAATTCTGTAAGGAAGAATTCCCAGAGGTGGTTCTCTGTGTGAGATTTGGTTTTGTAGGAGGTAAATATAATCAGCTCTGGCCTGTTCTCAAGCAAAGTGCATTTCTTTAACTTACCTTCCAGATCATCTTGAAATATCAAAATATTTGTTGAGCTGAGCAGCAAAATAATTTACTTTTGGGTAAGAAGAACTAAAAATTCCAGACAGAGCACACACCCCACTGCTGTTCCTCAGACATTTTGTGATGATGACGATGGTCTTGTGGTCAGTAGAAGAATCCCTGAAGAGCAGAAATGGTGTCAAAGTGCTGAAGGATTAAAATGCACATTTTTCCACATGAAGGAAGCCAATTATTACTGGCATGAGCAGTGTGTAGAGCACTCTGTACTCTGCAGATGCAAAGATATCATCATGGTGACAGCTCTGCCACAAAGTCATTTTCCAAAAGTTGGATTTGAGCCAGAACATTTTTTTTCTTTTCTCCCCAAGAATGAGGAAGCCCAAAAGCAAAGATGCAGTTTATTAAAAATTCATCCTGTCAAAAGTGGAATCCCCCTGGGATTTATTCCAAAGCTGTGCAAGAAAAAGCAGACTAGGTCCAGGAAGTGTTGGGAGATACTTTTGGGGAATGTATTTCTAGATATTCCTAGGGTCTGTTTTTATCTCCCAGGTTTTTTTAAGCCTTGCATGGTAGAGTTTGAAAATCTGGCTTTCCATGCTTATGGCAGTCTCACATCAAGGTGTTCTCACTGATTTCAGTGGAATTGTCCTTTAACCCTGGAGTGTTAATTTAGTGCCATCTCCACCAGGTAACTCTCACTGTTGTCAGCCTTGTGGCAATTCAAGGAATTATAAAGGGCATTTCCTTCCATGCCTGTGTTCACCTCCCAGACCCTCATCCTAAAATGTGACAGCTGCAGGGCACTGCCATGAGATGGTGGAGGCAAATCTTGTTATTATCAATAATTTCGGTAATTCTTGTTTTAAAGGGACGTTTTTCCAGCGTTGGGGGAGGGTGACAGGCATCTGTTGGTGGCTGTTCCATATTTTTGTGTGCTCAGAGGAGACTGCAGCACCCCAACAACAAAGGTTTTGTCAGTAAAAACAATGACCCTGGCGAAATTGTAAAGGAACAAAATGATGTGCAGAACAATCATCAAGTGACTAATGAGAGCAAACAAAGAACTTGCAAACAAGCCCCAAACTCCTGACAGCAGAAAACACAAAGCTCTGGGGTAAGGGAAAGTGCAGAGTGTGTTCATGGGCACCCAGCTGAAAGGAACGTGGGGCTCTTGTGGTCTTCCAGTGTCCATTGTTCCCCTGTTTGCCGTGGTGAGAGCTCCTGCAGGGTGTGGGAGAAGAGGAAACTCTGAGTTTCATCAAACCTTGTGTCAATTTAAAGAGGCACTTTCTATTCCTGACATTATATTCTCTTCCTACCTCTTGGTCTGCTGGTTTTATTCCCAGTTTTTCATGTGTCTCTGCTCTTCAGCTGGAATATCTTGTGCTTCCTTGGTGAGAGCTGGTTTGAGCAAATGCACTCCTGGATAGCACGTGGTCATGCAGGATGGGGATTTGGGGAAAACAAAAAGAAACAGGAGAAATGAATTAGCCTGACAGCAACAGTTGTGTCAGTCAACTGACTGTCAGCAGCAGCTGACAGTCCTGTGTCACAGGACAGTGACACAGTTATAAAAATTCCTTAAAATTATTTTCTGTGGAAGTTCAGGACGGAGCAGAAGCCAGAGAGGATCTTTTGGTGGGGACTCAAACCCTTCTTCACTCAGACCTGCTGGCATCCTCTGGGCCTGCTACAACAGGTCCATGTCTTTCCTGTGCTCAAGACTCTGGATCTGGGTGCAGTGCTCCAGGCACTGGATTTCAGATATTCCCAGGCAGAACTAGGTGGTGATACTTCAAGAGTGAGTTGCATCTGGACCTCACTAAAGCAGACTCATCAATACAGCCTTTGTGTGTGTAAGATTACAGATACAGATATCTGGGATACAGATAATTTTACAGCCTTAGATTAGCCCTGCATTGCTTTGGATGCAATTTCCTGAGTTAATCCAAAATCCTGATTTTACAGAGCTAAAACTTGGGTGCTCTCCCTGCAGGCTGAGGAAGTCCAGCACTCCTGATCTGGGGAAGAGAGTTGGGGTTTGCCCTCAGCTTTCCTTAGCAGCTTTCTCTACTTGCACAACTCAGCAGAAAACCAGGATTTTTCCCCAAGAGGGAGCCTGCAAAGGGCAGGCTGGGCAGCAGCTTCCTGTCATTTGGAAGTCAGGCTGCAGCCCTGAAATCCCCGATGGGCATGGACAGGGCACAGTTGTTCCTGTGGGATCTCTGGGAATGCTGGAGCCTGATGCCAGCAGCTCCAGTTGCTCCAGGCAGGTTGTTCAGGGGACACTGCTGGGGCTTTGAGCTGGGCTTTGTTGGGAATTCAGACAGAGATGTTGTGTTTTGTTGACAAACACAGCCCTGATTTACTTCTGCATTGAGGGGGTCGTGATGGAGAGGAAGGGATTTCAGTGCTGCAGGGGTGGAAGGGTTAAAAAGGAGAAATAAGCAGCTTTTCTTGTGTATTAGGAGAAACTGATGCCAGGAATCAGCATTTTTAAAGGAAAGTGACTGTGGAATGGAGCTGTTACCCAGAAAGGATGAGTTTCCTGACCTTCCTTCCTCCTTCTCCTCACGTCCTTGGGAAGTGCTGTTCCATTTCACGGCTCTGAATAGTGCTGAGTGTGGCAAATCCAGCTGATCCAGCCTCTTGACTTTGTTCTGAGTTTTAGATCAGTTTTTAAAATGCTTTATTCTTCACTGTCAGATAAAAGGAGATTTGTTGCTCTGTTTGGGCTAAAATACAGAGACTTCTCACCCTAGAAAATATTGAAGTTGATGCCTTAATTCTAAGCATACCTGTTGACCAATTATTATTGTCTGTACCCCAACCTTTCCTTTTAATATTAATTTTATCTTTTCTGACACATAAAAATTAAAACCCTCAGTGGAGTCTCATTTACCAGAATCATTCAGCTGAAAATTCCCAGACTGTGCCATCCGTGAGATCACTCTGTTTATTTAGTGGATTGGAGGCAGGAGTTTCAAGCACAAGCACTCAAAAAGCTTCACCCAGCGTGTTTGCTCTGCAATTCAGATTGTTGGGCTTTTAATTTTAAGTAAGGAAAAGTTTAGAGTAATTACAGAAAATAAAGGATGAGAACCCAAGTCCCTGTTCTTAATGGATTCCAAGTGGTTTTCAAAGCAAAGCAGATTGGGGATAGATAAAAGGGGGTTTAGTGCAAATGAGAGTAGGGTGGTGAAAGAATTTAATTTTCATTTTTCATATAAATACAGTCACATACAAAATTATTTTAGTATAAATATAAAATAGAGAGTGGAATCTATGACACAGATCTCCCTTTTGATTTGGGGGCTTGACTCCTGAACAGGAAAATCACTCACATTACCGGGATGCAGTCCCATTGCCTGTACAGAGGAGTTACCACTCCACAGACACAATGATTTTTGTTCAGTTCATTTCTTTCCCTTATCTTTCTGTTTTCAGGCTGCAGCTCAGGCAGGGGAGGGTCAGCTCTCATTTTGTGCTGTTCCCTCCACCCATGTAAGGAAATTCCTTGCCTTCCACATCAGTTCTATTGTTTCCGGCCGAGCGGTGGCAACTCAGGGGAGCCTTTGCCAAGGATTTCAGTGGCAAAATCAGCCCTCAAAAACTGTTGGGTGGCATCAGCTCAGAGAAGGATGGATGTTTTGAAATAAAAACTTAATCTCACAGAGCCATAGGATGGTTTGAGTTGGAAGGAACCTTAAAGATAATCACATTCCACCCCTTGTTCGAGGATGATGGTTCTTGTCACAAGCGTGGGGTGAGGGAGTTTAAAATGCATAAAAACATAAATGTGTGTTTGCAAATATCAAATTGTTTCTAGGCAGTGGTGATTCAGATGAGACTGGTGTGAATTAGTCAGTGAAACCCACGTGGCTTTACAAGTGTGCCTTTAATTGAGGGGTTTTAACCTAGCACTGGTTTTGGTGCCTGGTGGTTAAATGAGAGGTTTAGTTTGAACACCTGAATTTAAAGTGTAAAATTATTACCCAGGGCTTCAGCACAGATTTTAGGAGTTTCTGTACAAGACAAACATGAACAGAATACCAGGAATATTTCAGAAATAAATGGGATAACAGGGAAAACTCACCTTGGTGGCTTCACACAACTCTGGTCTCCATTGTGTTGGGCAGAGAGTTTCCATTTTTAATTTCTGTTTGCTTTTAAAATAAAAAATCCAGAGTAGTTCAGCTTGTTCTCTGTCTTCTCCAAGGTATTGAAATGGTAATTTTTAAGTGGAGTGTGGCTGAGACCTGTTAGTGTTTTAGTGAAGAGACCTCAAAGTCAGTCACATAAATGAAGATGAAAATTCTACACAGGGTCTTTTCCACATTGTATGTTCTTTTAAATGAGTAACAACCTCCCAAAGGCAACCAAATGTCCTAATAATAGCTAAAATACTTTCATTTACATATTTGCTTTTGAGGGAATTTTCATAGAATGTAGAATGATTAAAGCTAAATTTCCACAATGTTTTGTATCATCTCTTGAAACAAAAAAAACCCCTCCTGAAAATGATGATCTGAAGTGGGACTGAAGTTTTGTTTCTGGGAAAAACTCTCAAAGTTATACATGAAACTCGGATGTTGAAACCTTGTCCCATTCCCTCTGTATATAATTGTATTGGTTTGAGTTAATATATAGGGTTTCTTTTAAAATAGGTTTTAGTTTTGTTGTGTACCCATTGCATTTATTAACAACTTCAACTCTTCTCAGCCCTAATTCCAGCCTTCGGCTTCTCAAGCTTGGACACAGGGGGAAGTAGTTTTGTACCTTTAGTGTGGCAATTCTTCTGTAAAGAAATGATTTCTGAAAAAAAACAGTGACTTTTTTCTATCCTTGGAAGTTGTAATTTTGTGCTACTTAACTTTGTATTATCTTGGGTTTGATGCCAGATTTGTTTTTTTTTTTTTTAAAAAACCCCTTGATTTCCTTTTGAAGTTGACAAAAAGACAGGTTTTTCAGTGGGATTGTAATACAGTAAGTGATTTAGTGCTCTCTGGAGAGTCAGAAAGAGAACAAAAGCCATTGTAAGGAATAATGGGTGTTGGGTTTTTTGATTTTCTTTTTTTTTTTTTTCCAGTTTCCCCTTCAAGTTGTGTGATGAGAAATTTTGAAAAGACTTTTCCTTTCAAAACCTGTGATGTTCAGTGGTTTGGGTCAGGGCGTTTGTAAGTGAATGAGATTCAGCTGATAAAACCCCACGTGAATGTTAATTTATATCCTACAGTTCAGCAAGTCAAGTCTTTTGTTTTAATATGAACACATCCAGCTCGATGTAACAATTACCATTTTATAGAAAGGCTAAACCCATTATTATTGCAAGTCTGGAGCCAGCCAGCTCTCTGATGCTGTGGCTGATGGGATGTCACCTTTTCTGTGCTTTTTAGCCTGTGCTGGAGCTGCTTTCTCAGCCCTGCCTGTGTGATACTGCAGTGACTTTCAGAACTTCAGTTCTGGCTGCTCTCATCGGTATTTAACAACTTCATCATATTGAAACTGCTTTTAATTAAAGAAAGGAGCCAGGCTGTAATGCAGTTCTCACATTCTGACAGACCCGTGTGCTCCCTAATGTTTTGCCACACTTTGCTCTGATGTCCTTTCTTAAATATCTTTATTTTTTTAATATCACGCTGTGGGGGTTTCTGGCATCTCAGCAGAGCTGTGGTCATTGCGGGAGGAGGGGGGAAATAATGAAGTTAATATTTCTCCCTCTTGTTTTTTTTTTTTTTTTTTTACTATTCCTCGAGCTGCAGGCTGCAGCTGGACATGAATTAATCCCCAGTGCTGCGTGGATGATAATTGGAGGGAATGAACACGTGTGGGGCTGGGCTGTGTGTGCCTGCCGTGTCTGTGTGAGCTAATTGTGGGGGCACTATTTACGGTCAGTGAAGAGGAATAGGCCCTTGGCATCCTGCCTTTCAGCTGACCTATTTTAGCCATCTATCTTGGAGAGGGATCAATCACGGCACACAAGTACCAGCTTCTCTCCACTGGCTCTGCAGAGCACCCAGAGTGTCAAAACCCAACGCAGAGCTCAGCATTTAGGACTTAAATGTGATGACACGAGCCCTTCGTGTGGGGTTTGACACAAAAACAACATTTGGGTTTGATATGGAGCTGGGAAATTCTCCTTTATGGAATCGTGGCATGGAAAAAAAAATCACAGCTGCTTTGCAAACTGAGCACTTAGAATTGCTTTGCCAAATTGAAATTATTTCTTTACATTTCTTAGCAGAGCTGCGCTCCAGCCCTGGTGTTTGAGCTGAAAAGCTTTAGGAGCAGATAAAAGTTGACAGTTCTGTTTTGGGGGAGTTTCAGGCTTCCCGTGGTCCCCCAGGGAGAGCACAGGCAGTGTTGGCAGTTTCACCCATCATTTGTATTCTCTGTGAGCACAGGCCTGAGCTGCTCTTGGGGCTGCCCATCTTGGATGTGAAATGGGTGCCCTTGGAATGGGGTGGTGACTCTGGCACTCCTGTGGCACCCAGGGCTCGTCCCTTCAGGGCTAAAAGCACAGGGAATGTTCAAATCCTGTGAATCCCAGCAAAGCTGCCGTGCCCACAGCAGCACAAGCAAGAACTGAACCTGTGTCTGTGTATGGCTGCCTGCTTTCTCTGGATTTGCTGCTGGGAATTTCCTGATGTATTCCTCAGTTGGCTCTAAGCTTGTATTACATAATTCTTGAGATAAGAATTTTTTAAAATTCTGTGTAACAGAGTGTTTGGTGGAGCTGACACCAGCCCAGCCTGAATGAACCTCTGAGCAAACCAGCCAGAGTGTGGGGGCTTGGAAGGAATTCCCAGTTTGCCACTGGTTTGCCATAATGGCTTCCTGATGGCCACAGAACTACCAAGTTTGAGGCAGGTTTAATGTGTAAGGCTGGAGGAAACAATCTGCCTCTGCTAAAAATTCCTTTACACTTGGAAGGTGGAGGATGAAGAAAATAGTGTAGTGTGAATTGGATTTGGGATATCAGAGTTTGGATGTGAGAATTCCAGTCCCACCATTTGACTTTCTCCTCAAAGCATCCCCCACTGAAGGTGGCTGTGTGCTGCTGGGAAAACTTTGCAGAAGGAAGATCTCTTCTGTTCTTCCTAACTTCTGAGGGATTTCATGAAACCATGCACTGGTTTGGGTTGGAAGGGACCTAAAAGCTCATCCAGTTCTACCCCTGTAATGGGCAGGGACACCTTCCACTATCCCAGGTTGCTCTGAGCTCTGTCCAACACTTCCAGGATTTGTGTCTGATTTATTGTGTCTGTTCACCTCACCTTAAACGTTGGGCTTGATTTTTCAGGGGAGAAACTATTCCTTAAGTCCTGCACAATTTCACTCTTTCCTCCCCCTTCAAATTTTCAAAATGATTTAAACAATCAAATACAATTTTCTAGAGAAGCACATTCTCGAGTTTGTTGAAATGGAGTGTGCAGTTTCCATGAATACGCTGTTTAAATGGATATCTGTGAAATACAACCTATTTCAATTTCATATCACATATATTTAAATACATCCTGAGTTAACTATTTAAATGACATTGTCAGTCACTTGCAAAGTCATATTTAACACAGAACTTGTGTAACCTGCTCTGTGTGATGTGATTTTACAGCTCTGCTCACAGCAGAGCTTTGGGGCTTGAACTTGGCTGTCACTGCTACGTTTGGGATAAATTTGTGTTACTTATTTGGTATTTCTGTGCACAGAAGAAAGTCAAGTGGCAGCTATTACTCAGCTGGTTTTGATGAGCAAACAGCTGGGGACATGTCCCATCCAGATGTTGAGTGTCCTGGCACCACTCCCTGGGGAATGCTCTGGTTGGCAGCACCCCCTGGCCTGGCACCTCTGCGTGTCTTCCTTGCCCTCGGTGACACCTCCCTGAGCATTGTCCCTTCTCCAGAGCTGCTCTGCCCCTGGGAACAGCTGGATGGAGATGCCGGGATGGTGTTGCAGTGCTGTGTGCTGCCATCTAATGGGAGCCCAGCACTGTCATTCCTCCCGCGGGAGTGAGTGAGGGATTTTCCAGGTCCCTTCCCACCCAAACCACTCTGGGGCTGCGATTGTATCAAAGTGCAATTTAAGTTCCTTTTCACTTGAACAGTTTTACTCAAGACTTGTGCTTCCTGCACTTCTCTTTCTGTCCACTCCCTCACAGGTGTAAATCTGCTAAAAAAAAAAATGGTGTGAGCATCTTGCAGGTCCCAGGGTGATAAATTGTATACAGAGCTACTTCCTGCTTTTCCTGATTTTCTTTATTTCTTTCCCTCGTGCAGGCTCTTGATGGAAATATATATGATCACCTTAAGGATTATTTAATGGCATTCAGCAGGACTGAACTAGAGACATGCCAAGCTGTACAAAACACTTTCCAGTTTTTACTGGAGACTTCCAGCAGGGTAAGTTTGAACTGAGTGATGCTTTGTAACCAAATCCTTGCAGCATGGACAAATCCCCAGGCCCTGAGATTTGCTTCCAAAATCATGACAGAACTGAAAGTTTGTTATTTTTGGTTACTCCTGAGTGGTGTTAAGTTAAAAGGCACCAGACAGCTTTCCTGGGGAGAATTTTTACTCCAGCACCCAGACTTCCTTCCCCTGAGTGCATTTGCATTCAGAGATGCTGCGTTCTCCTCACCCTGCCCGTTTGGGAGGGGAAATTGCAGCTGAGGGTTCTGCAGGGTGAAATCTGGAGCAAAGCCCCAGGAAACTGCTTGGATCATTCCTTAATAATTGTCTGTCAACTTAAAATCCAAGCTATTACGCTGTTTTCTCCCTGGAATTAAGAGTGGCAAACACAGCAAACAAATTAGAGCCCTGTCATAGACGTGGTTTGTTTGCTTTGTCGAGCAGCCAGACTGAGAGAGGCGTGATCGCTTCCAGGGTAATTTTGATACTTAAATAATTCATCTGCTGGGCTAAAAGAAGGGGAAAAAAAAAAAAAAAAAACAACTGCCATTGAGCTCAGAAAAAGCTGCTTTGGTGCAGTCATAATATTCCTTTCTACCTTACCCACCCACCCAGAAACAGAGCTCAGTCACACAGAGACCTGGAGCAAAAGCTTACTTAACACATTCCTTATTTACCTCCAAGCAAGTGATCTCACACCTTCAGAGATCTAAAGTGAGGGCATGAAAAATGGGCTTCACCCTCAGCTTTGAATTTACTTGGCAGCAACTGTAAAAATAATCAAAACACCATTTTCTCTTCAGTTGTAGAAGGACTTCCAATAATTTACCTTGGGGTGTATTATTCAGGTCTGCTTCAAATACCTTCCCCAGAAATGCTGGCTTGGAATCTTTCAGCCAAACAGGCTTCAGTATAATGCCTGCATAATTAATTTTTCACTGTTGTATCAGATCCTTTGTGTTCAGAATACTCAGAGAGCTGCCTGGCTGGGACTTTGATCCAACTCTAACCCGCCACATCCAAACATTTCCTTGGAGCAGGAATCCTTTCCTCAGATATTTGTGTGTGCTGAGGTCGGGGTGGTTCAGAGAGCTCCAGGTCTGGCTGATTTTGCACAACCACAGGGTCAGGCTGTGTGTGTGAGTTGTGTTTGTGCTTTACTCCGTGGGCACAGTGCCTGGAGAAGGGACAGGAGTGTAAATCCAGCTGGCAGGTTTGAGCAGGGCTTTTACAACTGGTGTCTACAACTCCATTTGCTTCTCTCCTTGTGCTTCAGGAATGTGGGGAAGAAAAATTTGTGTTGTTTTGCTGCTGAAGATGTGCTTTGCTCTGAATATATTGACTGGTGGATTTTGCCACAAGCTTTGCTTATCCTTTCTTTCCATAACAGGTTACAGTAATCAGCCCAAGAAAAAAAGAACACAGAAAAAAAAAACATTTTCTCTCCACCAAAACCCATCCATGTCTTTCAAAAGCAGCTTGAGTTGTTAAACATGTAATAAATTTGTTAGCAATTTAGAATAAACCTGTCATCAAAGCAAAGGTTTTAAATATTTATTGGGGGTTTTGAATGCTTCACCTGTTCTTTGTTAGTTTGCAGTACAAGCTTGGCAGGCTCTGCTTGGAAGAGACACTCTAGGTCATTGGGAGGAATATTTTTGCTCTTCCATCTGAGCTACATTTCTGTTTGGAGGATGGAATTAAATTGTATTTGCTTTAGGAGGACACAAGTTGCTTCCCACAAGTGCCAGGGATGGCTCCTTGGATGGGCAGGGCTGGCTGACACCTCATGTGGTGCAGATTGAGGGAAACAGCTGAAAACCAGATTTTGTGTATAAAATGCAGGTTTTTCATAGTTTTATCATTGTTGGTTGTTGGAGCTTTGGAGATTTTATTCCTCCTGGGTCAGGGTGGCCATTGTCATTCCTCTGACACTGGAATGGGAACACTGACCCAAAGGGGGCAGGGATGGATGGGATTTTGGGCAGGAATTGTTCCCTGGGAGGGTGGGCAGGTCCTGGCACAGGTTCCCAGAGCAGCTGTGGCTGCCCCTGGATCCCTGGCAGTGCCCAAGGCCAGGCTAGACAGGGCTTGGAGCAAACTGGGAATAGTGGAAGGTGTCCCTGCCCATGGCAGGGGGTGGAATGAGATGATTTTTTAGGTCCCTTCCCACCCAAACCAGTCTGGGGCTGGGATTGTATCAAAATGCAATTTAAGTTCTTTTCACTTGAACAGTCTTACTCAAGACTTGTCCTTCTTGCACTTCTCTTTCGGGAAAAATAAAATCTGATTTTCTTTGGAACATTTTCTGAAATTCCATTTGCTGTTTTGAGTAACATTTCCCTCAGGTTTCTGGTAAGAGGGCAAATAATTTCCTTTATCTCATGTCTGACTGTGCCCTGTTTCTGCATGTGGGATATATTTAAAGTTTGATTTCAGGTCTGCTGTAACCTGTCAATTGACATTGGCTTCAGAAAGAAGCTGTGTAAGAACATTGATTTAATTACTGAACAACAGGAAATCTATTTGGAAAAGTTGCAGCTTAATCCCAAGGATACAGTGTTGCTTTGGAGTATTTTTATTCTCTTTTTATCAGTTGTCCAATATTTTGTGCAAATGCAGGATTTCATGTGCTGGGCTTGCACATCCTCCCAAACCTCCTGTTCTGATAACAGTTGTTTTCATTTTTAACCATTTATTGTGGCTCTGAGGGGAAATCTCCTAGGAGTGCTGCTGGAAAAACGAGTTTTCTGCTTTGAGCTGCGTTGCTTGGGAGTCAGATTTCTGTGGGGAAAGCACATAAAAATACCCATGGAGGTTTTCACATCCTCAGTAACTTCATTTTGGGTTTTTTTTTTCCCTAATTGAAGTTAAAATAGCTCCACAAATTTGGCATGGCCCAGGGTTGTGTGCTATGGTCAGTGTTCACATGGATCTAAAGGACCATTCAATGGAATAGCTGCTTAAATTAAATTATTTTGATGCCAGATCAGTGCTGAGCATCCTCTGAAGCTGCAGATGTTTCCTTCTTTAGTATTTTCTGAATTTCTATTTCTGGGAATTCGTGATGCAAATCCCTGTCTGTTTTCTCCCCATTTGAGTGTGTTTATGTTCAACTGCTCAGATTGGAGCAGTAATTATGTACTTTCCTGGTTTAGATGAGTGTATTATTGGCCCTGGAGGACTATTTACTTTCTTTAACTGGAGATTAATTTTTTACAGTTCAGTATTTCAGCAACACGAGCATCAACATTTTGCTGCATTAGAGAACAAGTTTTATTTCCCATTGTCCACGCAGCACAGAGTTCTTGGTCATGCACAATGCCGCTATTTCTGGATAAATACCATCTTTATTATCTCCTTTGTACATGTAAACCCCCAGTTTGATAATAAATTGATATAATTTTGATGCATTTTCATCAATTGAGGCAGTGAATGCTCTCTAAGAGTTCTTCAACCAGTGATCCTATTTTTTCATCTTGCAATCACTGGGTATTTCTTTGTAAATCTGTGTAAATTGTGACATAAGAGGTTTGTTTAGGGATCTGTGTCATGCTGCCTGAAACGTATCATTAAGCAAATTTGGGAGCTGAAGGAGTTTTGCTTCAGCAAAATGCAAGCTTGGAGAGTTTTCCCTGAAAGCAATTTAATAAAGAGAGATGAAGTTTGTAACTGATGTTGGATGCATGATTCCAAATAAGTCTTTTCAGCTCCCACAATTAATAATTTCTGCCAAATTAAGACTTTTCATCTCAAGAAAGAGCAGTGCACAGGAAATTACCCACGAGAGGAGGGAAAAATATTTATGGCAGTGACACCACGGGGTGTCTGTTCAGTAGCTGGTGGTTTTTCCCTCATTTTGTAGGTAAATGGCAGGGATATTTTAGGTCCTTGTCACCCCCTGTGTGTCCTGCCAGTATCTCTGAACAACTCAGGTCCTCAGTTCCCTGCTGGTGCACCCAAGCTTCTGCTGCAGGTTTAATCTCAGCTGGAAACGGTGCTGGTTTTGCTCTCCAGCTGTTCTTCAGGTCACAAAACAAGGAGCCTAAATAAACCTTTTTCTTTCCTCAGGTGGTGCGGGATTACAATCTCCAGCTGTTCTTACAGGAGAACTCCGTGTTCCACAAACCTCAGCCTTTCCAGTTCCAGCCCAGTGACAGTGACACTGTAAGAGCCCTGTGAATCCCTGCAGTTACTTGGTCTTGCTCTATTTTAAAGCAGATTGTTCTAAATGGGGAAGAGAATCACTGGTTTAACCCAGGCTGGTTTAACTCCTGATGTTATTTTTGGGAAAAAAGGGGAGAGTGGCCTGGTTGCAGGAGGTGGGTGATGGTAAAAAAAGCATCAGGGAGGCTCTATATCATCCACAAAAGAGCAGAATCTTTTTTTGGCTTCCAGATTGTGACTAACAGTCCTCTGTTTCACTGCTTTCAACCTAATTCCTACTAAATTTCCTTGCCTTTTTATCCTGCTGGTGAGGTTCTCTTAATTTTCACTAATACTGGGTTACAACTGTGCCAAATAAAGTGTCCCTGCACACCTAAATTGCTCAAGGAATACTTAAGAGATACATATAGAGAGTTATTAAAAATAATACTGTTAAAACACTGCATTCCAAGGTAATATCCAAAAAATCTTACCTTGGTTTCTGTGTTGCTTCCAAAGCAATCATTAATGACATTAAAAGTGGGTAAATCAGACTATGTAAGTGCATTTCCAAACAGCACCTTGATTAAAGTGGATTCTTGATGTCCCATTGACATTAGGGATGTTATTTTAAGAAACAGCTGTTTAAAATAAGTTTGGATCTTTAAAGCATATAAACTTTTTCTGACTGGAATTCTTTATTGAACTGACTTGGGCAGTCCTGATCTGCATTCAAGTGATTCAGATCAAGACCTGCATAAGGGTGATTTTCCCAGTCACCCTGACATCCCTGACTGGCTCTCCTTTGTATTTCCCTTTTAACAAACTGTGGTTTTGATTTTTATTCCAGAAAGAGTCAGTTATTCCCATAAATAAATGTTTGGACAATGCTCTTGGGTGGGATTGTTGGGGTGTCTGTGCAGGACTGGACAATGCTGATGGGTCCCTTCCAACTCAGGATATTCTGTGATAAATTTTAGGTTGTTCTTGATAACAGTGGGCAGAATCTTTCTGAGTCTTTGCTGTGCCTCTCTAACCTTTGCTGCTGTGTTCTCATCCCCGTGCACTCCCTGCATCCAGAGTTTTAATGCAGTTCAGCTGGTGGAGATTGAGCCCTCACCTGTCAGTGCTATGAGAATGACCATAGCAGAGGTACCTGGGGGTGTTTCTGGTCAGCCCTGTGTTATCCCTGTGCATGTGGGATGCTGAATTTACACTCTGGACACGTGGCAACAGAATGCACAATCTCTAGATATATAAAACAGAAAAGGTAAAAAAAAAAAAAAAGCTTTTTTTCACAATGAGACTTCAAGGAGGAAAAATCTATTTAAGGGTGTTATTCGTGGGGGCCACTTCACACTTCTCCTGTGTTCTTGCACAGGGTTTGTAATTGATACTCTAATCTGCTGGGGCAGGAATTAAAATTTCCCAGCTCAAGCCAGTGCTGTGTGTAACTGGTTGCTGCTCCTGTGTGAGAGGGAAAGGTCTGAGAGCTGCAGGCTCTGGTGAAATGCAGCCCCATTGCTGGTTTCATTTGGCTCTTTTTTCCAGAGGGCCATCCCCACGGCCAGGAGAGCTGGAAGTCACTCCCAGTAAACTCTGCAGTGTGAGGAATGCCAGGATTCTGTGCCATGGCACTTGTGTGGGCTCACGGGGTCCACGTGTGCTGCCGGCGCTGCCTCACTCCAGGAATTTTTGGGGAGCAATGAGTGGGTCCTTCAGGTGTCAGTTCCTCACTCCTTTGCTTGGCTAACCCTCTTGGGCTGCAGAACTCCTGCATTTCCTCAGTGCACTGCAGCTTTTTAATCTGCAGCTGCTTAGGCTGTAACCAGTTTTGCCCAAAATAATTCAATTATGCTTCTTTAGGATCCATGTAGCTCAGCTGATGGGATCCTACCTGGGCAATCCCATTTTTAATCAATAAGTACAAGGGAATGAAGGCTCTTGCTCAGGCTTTTGAATTGGTCAGAAATTGGGTGTTTTCTAATTGATGGAGCAACATTTTAATTGCAGGAGAACAATTACCAAGCATTCTTTTGCCACGTGTTCTGTTCCTAGATGTTTTGCAGAGGTTTCTCAGTTGGCTTTTAATTTCTGTGGGTTATGCATGATAATTTTCACACCAAGGGCTGAAAGAAAAAAGGACAGTCATAAATACATCTCCTCAGAAGTTTAATATGAACCTTTTCCAAGAACAAGTTGTGGGCTCCCTTCAGGCTGATCCACTGGGCTCAAAATTCAGAGTATTTAAGTATTACTGGATTGGAGTTGTGAGGGCTGTAGGCAGGAAGAATGTTGTAAACAGTGTGGATATGGAGCTCTGAATGGAGAGCTCTGAATTCTGGTGGAAATTCCACTTTTCCATGCTCCATCCCAAAATCCAGTTTTATTACCAGGATTTCTGTGCAATCCTTGAGTCAGGGACAGCCCAGTTTGCTTCCAGAATGATCCCAGCGTGCACGGTCAGAGCCTGCAAAAAGGTCTGTTCCTAAGAAAGGAAGGAATGAAACAATTTCCCATCAACTTCCCGGAGTTTTGATCCCAAAAATCCCAGTTGCTCTAGGTAAAATGTACACTTTTGAGTGCCCACCAAGAGAAAACCACTTCAAAATGTTTTACATCAGTCAGGTATTTTCCTTTATCTAAAAAAAATTGGTTTGAGCTGGGATTTAATCAGTGGTTCATGTTACTAAATTATTAGATGATTTCATTGTCTTGGTTCATTTTGATGGACATAAATTCTTACTTTTGAAAAAGAAAGTTTTCCCAAAAAATCCCTAAAATAAACCACTTACCTTTGAGGAAATGGTTTATTTTAAAAATACCCAGAAAGAAATGATTGATCAGCTCCGAACAAGCTTTAATCCTCTCCAGAAATGAATTCCCAACATGGATTTAGAGACAGCAAAGCAGAGAATGGAAAAGAATCTTTTTCCTTGATCCCAGGGTTATCACGTGAGAAAAGGAGGCAGGTGACACAAAAGTGTCCCTGGAATGGGAGGAGAAGGGCCCTGAAAAGCTGACATTTCATTTTTGGGGTATTTTTCCTGTTTTTTATTCACTGTTTCCTCAGAGAACATGAGGACAAGCTGTGGCCCAGCTGATTTCTTCCACAGCTTCTTGACATGAATATAATCTTATTTTTCCCCCTCTTCATTTGCACAAAAACACCTCAGGAAGGTCAGTGGGAAGTTCTGCAGTTTCCCCCCGTGTAACTTGGCTGTTTTATGGGTAGATTGTGAAAATAAAGATGAATTTC
The DNA here is from genome assembly GCF_024509145.1 of Vidua macroura. Lineage (NCBI taxonomy): Eukaryota > Metazoa > Chordata > Aves > Passeriformes > Viduidae > Vidua > Vidua macroura. Next base: position 116,044,324 of record NC_071572.1, on the reverse strand, counting down.
CCTTCACTCTCAGAAGAACATCTTGGAATTTCTCAGCATCTTCTGTGAAGGAATTTTATATAAGTTGCATAAAAGGGGTCCATATTTCTATATTTACCATGGTCTGTACATTTAATACCAGAACAGACTGGGTTTAAGTACAACTTTCTTGAAGTTAAACCTAAAAAAATAAAATAAAGTTATTTAATTTGATCAACCTTTTAATACTGGAACAGACTGGTTCTAAGTATAACCTTTTTTGAGGCTAAATATATATTACAAAGAAGTAATTATTTAATTTTATTCAGTTTTAGGAATTCTTTTTGAGGAGAATTACAGCCATTCAGGTAAAGAAATGATCAGTAGGTGTGAGTGGGCAAAGCTCTGCCTTCCTTCTGTGACATGACCCATCTTGTGCCTGTCTAAAACTGAATTTATTTAATCCCTCTCAGCCCAGTTGTGCTCAAAATAAGATCTGAGATCTGATATTTTTATTTGAGGTTGTTACTGAAGAAAAAGGAAAGTTTAGGGTCTGCTGGGGTGTTGAAATGTGAGGATCATTTCTGATTTTCTCTTAAGTATAATGAGCTGAAATTGGCTCCCAACCTAATGGATTTTATTTTCATTTCCACTGCCTAGTTGATTTTAATTTTCACCACCTAATTTTAATTTAGAGAGCACACAGAATTCTTTGGCTTTTAGCTCTCAGTATTTTCTAACAATGAAAAACAGAGAGCAGAAGTTGCACTTGAAAGAAGTGGCCAATTCAGAACTACAAATTTGTTTCTATTGCATTGAAAATATCCACAAAATCAATTTTTCTGGGTCAAACTTGATTTTAAAAGTCTCTTTTTTTTTTTTGCCTTTGGTTACCTAATGAGGGCAATTTTTTCATATTTCTGGTTCTAATAGATTTTTGGAAAAATTGGCTGGGAATGCAGCTGCTGTGAGGGCTGAGGCAAATGAGGATAATTAGGAGGGTGAGAACAGAAGTAAATGAACAAAAATACTCTGCACTCTAATTTCAAGATTAATTTCAGTGAGAACAATAAAAACCATTAAAAATAAAATAAGATTCAAATTCGTTTTAATAAAAGGGTTGTGCTTTTCATCTCTTGTATGCAACAGAAGTTCTTAATACAGAAACGTCAAGGCCTAGGAATAACAAAGCTGTGTTGATCAGTGATATTTAATAAAAATCAACACTTTGAAGATTCTAGACTTCCAAAACAAAAACAAAAAACCTGAAAGAAACAAAAAACCCCCAAACCCAAAAAAAAAAAAAAAAAAATCCCTGCCCAGTCCAATGTTCCTTTTCTTCTGCAGCCTCCTCCTCAATTTATTAGATTTATATCATATTGTCTAGTATTAATTATATATTATAATTTTTTTGGTTTAAAAAGCAGCATGTGGTTCTATAAAGCAGCAATAATAGGTTGATTTGGATTTAGCCTTATTGTAACATATATGTGATAATAATAATAGTGGATTTAAGTCTTTTTTTTTTGTTATTCTGAGGGGGGGGGGGGAAATCCCCTTTATGCAGAAAAAAAAAATCTTAATTTTTAAAGATGAAGTGTGTCCAGTTTGAAATGTTGGAAATTTACTGAAATATGAGTCAGCCCCAGCTCACTCTTGGCTAAATTAAAATGAAATTAATTCAGCAATAAGAGACTGAAAGGAAGCCCCAAAGTTGGCTCACGATTTTCTCAGAACTGCTGAGTTTAGCAGTGAGTTGTGTGAAAAATGTCATGTGTGTTCCTTCCTCCTCCCCAGAGTGTTGCTCTGCAGCACTGGCATGGAAACTTTTCTGTTTTCACCTCCTTTTAAAAGAAATGCCTGGTTTTTAGCTGTGTTTTCTGTCGGTGCTTTGCATGCAATAAATGTTCTCTGCTTTTTGCCTTGCTACAAGTGAACTTTTTTAGGCTTCAGCCACAAAAATAAGGAACTTGGAGGCTCCAGAGCTGATTTTTTTTTTGCTTTCAAGACAGCACTGTGCCATCTGCATCCGGATATAACCAGATAAATAAGAATACAGGATGAATTTGGCCTGTTGGGAGGCAAATCCTGCACCTGTACCAACATTTCAGAAGTGACATTTAGCTGCAGCCTGAATGCTTTTGTTAATTTAAGAAGCAGCATTGCTGCCCCTGAGCTTTTTAGCTGCCTGGAGCCATCCAGAACTTTGGTTTGCTGATTGAATTTTTAGCACTAAACACTGGTTTTGTTGTAACCCAAGCCCTGAGGGAGCAGCAGAGTGTCCATCTATGTTTAGCTCAGGTTTTTTGGCTCTCCCTTCATTCCTTGGCCACGCAGAGTGGGTTTGGTTTCTCTCTCTTTTTGGAAGAGGTTAAATTGAGGCATTCCAGGCCTGAAAACACTTCAGCTTCATGGAATAGATCAGGATCAGACCCTTCAGTTCCCTGCAATTTGGACTTCAATGTCCACAGCAGATAAATGTGGTTTAGCTCCTTTCTTCTCACCTATTTTTATGGCAGCTGGGTTTTCATTTTCTTGATGTCCCTGTCCAGTCTGTCTTTGCCTGAGGGTACAGAATTAAGGCTTTTCATTGCCACGTTTTTATTTTGTTTTATTTTTTAGACCTTTAAGCAAGGGTGGGGTCTGCCTTGGTGCAACACTGCTTCATAAATAACTAATAAAAGTCTGATCCTAAAAAATTCCTTTATTTTTTAGTAGGCCTTAAAGAGTAGCCACAAAGTTCACATTCATTTTTCTGGTCAAGTGCTTTTGATAAATAGACTAAAACCCAAAATCACACTTGGGGTAATGGAGAAGAATAATCAAGTGACTGAAAAGTCTGGATTCTTTCCATATGGAAATGAGCTGCTGAGTAGGAGCAAGAGCAGTAGGAGCACTGAAAATATGTTATGGGCTGTTTTCACTCTCAGATGTTTGATAGGGAAGAGGGAATGTCAAAGAATTCTGCTCAGGTTTAGGCTCAGGTGGAGGCTGTGTGATAAACAGGGAAAAAAACTGAGGTGAAATGTTATCTTAAGGATTGGATGTGCCTAAATAAATCCATCTGTTGTCTTCTCCAGTTTTACAATGGGATATCTTAACAGAGGTAATTAAAGAAGTCAGTAACGAATGAATATGATTCTTTAAATCCACCTCAATAAAAGCCAATTTACTAATTAGATTGAGGGGATAGGTGAAGAGATCCTCACCTGAAGCTTCACCTTCCTACCTGATCATCCCAGAGCTGGCCCTGTGCCTGCCCCTCTCCTCTTCTGGGCTGCTCCACACCTTGCCTGACAATTCCCTGTGCTTGGAAAATAACTCTGGCTGGCATTTCAGACACTCAGAATAAAGGCCAGGTTCAGTTTTGGCAAAGAACTTCACTGAACAAATACTGAGCTGAAGTTTTGCTTCTTTGTCAATTATATCCCCTGATCAGCTGTCAACCAAAGTTAGTATTTTTGTGTCTTCCATGAGGACAGTGTAATCTAAAGGCCAGAAAAATCTTGTTTTCAGAATGACTTCAGTTTGCCTCCTGGTGTCTCTTGGTTTTACCCCAGTCTGTGCCAAATGCTGGTGTAGATGATTAAACTCTCATCCTTCCTCGACACAAATCATTCCACTTCTCCTGCTAAAATGCCTGATCACAGCATCTCTTCTTCTGCAACAGCTGGAGGCTTCCCAGCTACCCTGAAAATAATTCCATGTCTTTCTCCTCCTTACCCTTTCCTGATGGCTAACCTTGGATTTCTCCTGCCTAAACAACCTTTTCATCCTTCTGGGCTTTTTCTCTAGTTTCAAACTCCACCTGATGAAGAAAAATGGTGTCATTTGAACCACACAGAGTGAGAAATTTGTGACACAGGCATTTCTTTCACACTTCAACAGCTCTGTGCGTATTCTCTCTTCTTGAGTCAGTTTATAAGGGATTTTTTTGGTTGATCTCAAAGGCTGGGCAGGATTATGTCAGGACTTGTGATAAAAAGGAATGCAGAGGGATTGTGGATTGCAGTGACTGGATCAGGAAAAAAAAAATCATAGGAACTGGTTGAGGTTGGAAGGGATCTCTGGAGGTTGTCTGGCCCAGAGCTGGTTGTCCAGGACTGTATCCAGGTGGCTTTTGGATATCTTCAAAGATGGAAGATGGTTCTTTGACTCTGTTACAAATGGAAATGATGGAAAGATTGGGAATGATTTCAGTCATTCCGTGCTGGGAAATGTTCCTCTTCTGTTCAGCCTGTAGACAGTGGAGAACTATTTCATCTTGCTTTAGTTGGAACTTCTTGAGGAGGACAATTTTACTTTTTGTCATTGACACAACAAAAGCAGGAGTAAGATAGAGCAATATCACAAATGTGATTGGAAATTTCAGTCTCTGTTTTGCAGCCACAAACATTTTTGGACAGAAACTGCTGTGCTGTGCTAAAATATTTGATGGCTTTGTGGTTTGATCACAGTTTACAAAGAATGAGCCCCTTGGTCACACTAAACCTTTCATCTTTAGGAAGGAATTGTTCCCCATGAGGGTGGGCAGGCCCTGGCACAGGGTGCCCAAGGAAGCTGTGGCTGCTCCATCCCTGGAAGTGTCCAAGGCCAGGTTGGACAGGGCTTGGAGCAACCTGGGACAGTGGAAGGTGTCCCTGCCCATGGCAGGGGTGGGGCTGGATGGGCTTTTAAAGTCCCTTCCATCCCAAACCTTTCCACAATTCCATGATCTTTGCTTCCTATAATGCCTTTTTACTTTGGGAATTGAATTCTTGTGAACTTTTGGCTTTTGGAGTTGCCTTCCCACAACCTGGTCCCATCCCAAAGTTCCCCAGGAGGTTCTTGCCACACCTTCCTTGTTTCGTAAGATGCAAGACCCCAGGCTGACAAATGTAACACAGAGTTAGACCCTGTAGGCAAAGACAGAGGTAGCCCAGGGTCGGGGCCATCCTGCCTCATCCCCTGTTGCCTGTTCCAGAGCCGGCAGCTGGAATCAGAGACGGGAACGACCGAGGAGCACAGCCTGAACAAGGAGGCGCGGAAATGGGCGACGCGGGTGGCCCGCGAGCACAAGAACATCGTCCACAGCCAGAGGGTAGGTCTGGGAAAAGCACATCCCCTGGGACAGGAGCTGCTGCCAGCACCAGGGACTCACCCGGGGCCTGCCTTCACGTGGGTGTCTAAAGTCTGTTCCGCACCGGGAAAATCCGTGAGGAATTGGCTGTTAAATCTAATGCGAAGAGGCAAAATTAGATGTGAATTGATAAATTTATTTCTGTGGCTGATCTTTGAAGAGCCATGGGCTGTGTTTGGGCATCAGACAGCTGGGTTTTGGAATGTGTTGAATGTGTCTTTTAGGAGGGAGAATAAAGACAGAAGTTCCTTGCTCTTCCCCCAAAAAATCCAGCCATGAAGGAGTCTGCTGTGCTTTCACAACAGCCTGCCCAGTTTCCTGGTCATCCATACAATTCCAACCCCTGAGCACGGCATCAGCTGGAGAAAAACAACATCCAGAATGCTCTGACATCTCTGGGGAGGCTCCAGGGAGACCTCAGTGCCCCTTCCAGTGTCTAAAGACAGCTGGAGAGGGACCTGGGACAAGGGGTGGACACAGGGAATGGCCAGAGGGCAGCGTTGGAGTCATCACCTTTTTCCTGGGATGGACCTCAGTCAGCCAACCCCAGCATCCAGACAGTAACTGATGGTCACAAATACCTGTCTTTGGCATCTGCTGCACCTGGGCTGTGTTTCCTTGTTCCTGGCAGACCCTGGAAGAGCTGGAGTGCCACGGGCCCGTGATGTCCGAGCAAACCCGAGCGGAACTGGAGCAGAAAATAGACGAAGCCAGGGAGAGCATTCGCAAGGCTGAGGTACAAAAGGAAATTCTTTTGGCATTTTCACTTCCTTCCCACAGGTAGATCTTTGTTACAGCTTCATTTGGTTCGTGGAAATGTGCATTTTTAGCATCAAAACCCAGGGAATTTTAAGATTTTTTTTTTTTCTTTTCTTCATTTGGTATTTGTCAAATCACTGAATGAATGAACTTTGTGAAAATCCAGATCAGAAGAGTGATATTAGAAACACCTCCTGATGAAGAGTGAGTCCTCTTACTGCACTTTTCTCTGTCAAAGGTCAAGAATCTCTATATTTAGGGGCTCTATCTGAAACTGATTGAAAAACAATCTCATTGTTTTTTACTAATTTCCTTCTACTTGAAGGAATTAATACCAGAAAATGGTGATTTTATCTCTGTCTTCATATTTTTAGGTTCTAGAAGCAACTGCCATGTGCTGTTGCAGTGGGTTTTGATACACAAACTAAACCTGACTGTTGATGGGAAAACACTGGAAATGATCCTTGTATCTCTGATTTTACTGTGAGGTGCTTTTAAAGGGGTTACTGAGGGTTTTGAGACCTGTTGTGGGTTAAGACTCATGAAAAACTTCACTTCTTATTTGGCTGCCAGTGTTGGGCTGGTCAGAGTGAACTGTTTTCATGGTCCCTGACTGCAAAAGCCCACTGCAGGCAGCAGGATCTGATCTGCTGGGCTTGGGTGAGTGGGTTGCTTAATTAAAACTGTAGAAGAAACCTAATTGTTTCAGTGAAGTGCTTCTCATACCTCAGAGTAGCTGATGTCATTAGGAATGTGATTTACAGGTGAAGGGGTTCAAAAATACAGAGCAAACTTACTCCTCCTCCTGGCAGGAGAACTATCAGGCTCCTTTTTTTTTTTAAAGCAAATGCAGGATATGTGTTTTTTTAAAACCTAATTCTTACACAAAGTGGTTTAAAAACCTGCTTTGAGTAAATTATTTCCAACAGACCATACTCCAAAATACTTGTGTATATACATGCATAGTTAATGATTAAACCTGCAAGGATAAAAGCAGCAGCAAGAAATAAAATCAGGATAAGAAGCTGCCAAAGAGAAAGTTCTTGCAGCAAAATATTATAAAAGGTACAAATTAAATCAGTCTGGAACTTATGTGACTTAGGAGAAAGGGAAAGTGCCTAGAAGTGGAAGTTTTATATATTATTTTCTCCAAGACATGTATTTTAGCTAATTCAGACAATTAGTGTATTTTCCTGGTATCCAGTGTGGTGCAGTTAAACCATCCCTTACTTTCCTTACATTTAATATGTGCCCTGTTTTACAGGGGAAGATGGTGCCAGTGCCAGGTACTTGAGGATGAAACCCAGTGACTGGGGGAGTTTTTCCAACTTCTTTCTCTTCTGCTGCTTTTAAAGACATGAAGTTATCCCTGCGCTTTTGGGATGGTGTGGAAAGCACTTTGTGGACTTTCCTGTATTGCCACCAAAGCTGTTTACAGTGTAGCATTGTTTATTTTTTTTTTTTTTCAGATAAACCAATAAGTGGATTTAGGGAGATTTTATTTCCATTTGGGAATGGCTTTTTCTTTTAGCCCTGTTGGTCCCCACTCCTCTGAGAGTGAGCTCAAGACCACAAATCAGACAAGAGATTTTTGCACACATAAAATCCTAGAGAAGGACAACCTAAGCTTTGAGCTAAAACCTGTTCTTTGGGAATGCAATTATAATTGCTTGCAGTGTGTGAAAACCAAACATTCCTGCATATTTAAGTGCACCTGATTGAGTTGGAATTACTGAGGGCTGGGCTGGGGAGTGGTATTTGTGCAAAAAGTTATTTAGGCTGTAGGGAGGCTGTGGAGTTTGAAGGTGTATGAGGATGACACAGAGGCTTGATTTTTATTTTATTTTTCTCTTGAAATGCTTGTGATTTTAATGGAAATTTTTATGCCTGTTCTCTATCCCATTTTGATTTCTTGACTCGTTCATTTTCCTTTGCAAATCCACTTTTTTTTTCTGTCCTCATCATTCCTGAAGGGGAAGACAACTTCACAAACACGTTGAGATTAATTCTTTCTGGTTTGGTTAGAGAGGATTTTATTGGTAAAGGTTGTTTTTTTTTTGTTCCTAGGGTGTATTGGGTATAGAAGTGCTCATCTCATTGCCCTCTTCCTTGGAGTCCCTGAATCCAGGGAAATCTAAGCCCTGGGAGGAGCTGTTCCATATGGATAACTGTATTTAACAAGTACAGGGATGTGGAAACAGGTGTAATTTGAAAGTACAGCAGAGTAATTGAGTAAAAATGTGCTCAGGATCAGGAAATACTGGAGAATCCCATTTTTTTTTTGTCTTCTGCAAGATGGATATAAAGCCTCAGATTGGCACATCGACAGCTCAGTGGGTCATCTCTGATCTTTTTCTTCTGGGATAACAGCTGTTTTTCCTTGTGATGTTTTCAGGGAGCAAACTCCTTGATTAGAGGCAGGGAAAAATTAGGATTTCCAGCAGAGTGCTGCTGTGCAGGTGATACGTGGCAGATGTGACTGTAACTGATAACCAGAGCACGCATTTTTGTGTTAAAATTGGAAAATACGAGGTTTGTTAAAGGATGGGTTTTTTTTTTGTTTGTTTGTTTGATTGCTTCTTTTAAAAGGAACTGTTAAAATAATGTTAGATTTTGAGTGATAATACCTCTGGCACTGGCAAAGAAGTAAAATTGACTGTAGTTAATGACACACTGTGGAGTTTAGATCCAGAGGGATTCTATTCTTGTCCCAGCAGCATTGAACCACTTTGATAAAGACAAGCCCTGAGAGCACAAGGTGCTCCTTCAAATTGAAAGTGGCACAATTCAGGCATTAGCTGTAAAGGAGATCAATTAAAAGTTTGGCAATTGATACTGAAAACTGATTATTTGTGAAAATAAACCATTCTTGGAGCTCTCTGTACTCACTCACCCAATTCAGGTAATTGAAGTAGAACTTCTGTGATTTCTGTAACAGCAGGAAGGAAGGGAGGAATTGAGCTTTCCATTTTCCCACTGCCTGAATCCCTTTATCTTTCAATGACTGAATTTTACAGAAATTTACTGGCAGCAGAGCCCAGCTCCCCCTGGCTGTCCCCTCCTGTCAGGAGCTGTGCAGAGCCACAAGGTCCCCCCTGAGCCTCCTTTTCTCCAGGCTGAGCCCCTTTTCAGCTCCCTCAGGAATTCTCCAGCCCATTCCCAGCTCTGTTCCCTTCCCTGCACACCCTCCAGGCCCTCCATGTCCTTCTTGCCCTGAAGATCTGAAGCTGCCCCCAGGACTGGAAGTGCCTCAGCAGTGCCAGCACAGATTTCTTCTTCTCATCTCCTTTATCCTCTCTCACACCAGAGGCTCCAGCGTGGCTCTCCCCAAGCAGTTCAGTTGTCCCAGGGCTGACAAGATTCTTCTCCAGGATGGTGGGAGAGGTTTCCCATTTGCTCTCAGGTCTTTGGGCCTCCACAGCAATTAATCCTGTTCCCACTTAATTACAGGGGGATGTATTTTGTCTCCTCATCAGGATACCTACAGCTCTCCAGAGAGTGTTTGTACCTGATTAGATCTGGAAAAGGCTCACTGCGGTGCTGTTTGCCCTGTTTGATCAGCTCAGAGGTGTAGGGCCATTTTTAATTGTACCTGGGGGGCTGATTTCTCCCTCTCCTTGTATTTGGCTGTGGATATTTATTGCTGGGTTGTGTCACAGTGGGAACAAAGCCAATTCCATATGCTTCAGGAAAATAAATGAAATGGAATCACAGCATGGTTTGGGTGGGAAGGGACCTTCAGGATCATTTAGTCCCAACCTCCTGCCATGGGCAGGGGCACCTTCCACTATCCCAGGCTGCTCCAAGGCCTGTCCAAGCTGGCCTGGAGCACTTCCAGGGAATTAGGCTCCTAATCCAAAAAGGAGAATTTGTAAAATGCCCCTCGCTGCCATCTCTGGTTGAGCTCAGGAAGCAAAGGCTGGGAGAGCAGTGCAGGGAACCAGGTGCCTTCCCTGCAGGAGATGTGTAGGAGCTGTTGGTCTTTCCAGGTCAGCACATTGAGGACTGGCCTGGAGAAACCCCAGTGACATCCACAGAGCAGGAATTTCAAACTCTCTTGGTGAAAAGCAGTTTAGTGAGGGGGACAATGATTTTTTACATGGTGGCTAACACCAGAGCACAGGGAATGGTTTCCCACTGCCAGAGGGCAGGGATAGGTGGGATATTGGGAGGGAATTCCTGGCTCTGAGAGTGGGCAGGCCCTGGCACAGGGTGCCCAGAGCAGCTGTGGCTGCCCCTGGATCCCTGGAAGTGTCCAAGGCCAGGTTGGAGCACCCTGGGATGGTGGAAGGTGTCCCTGCCATGGCAGGGGTGGGAATGGGATGATTTTCTAGGTGATGGGCTTTGGGGTGTCTAATCCAGCCTGTGCCTCAGTTTTACTGACTGCTTTGGCTCTGAAATGTCCATTACATTTTTCACTCTATGAGGAACCAGTGTTCACCCCAGGACCTCAGAGAAACCTGATAACAAATGTTTGCATACATACATTTTACAGACACTTATTTCCTTACAGAATTTGGGTGATGTCCATTCAAGCCCCGTTCCCAACAGCTCAAGAGCCACTTCTTAAACCCTACAACTTCAATACTTAGGGATCTTTAATGCTTTATGTGCCTAAGCTTGGGAAAAACCCATCTGCCACTTGGGCTGGAGCTGTGCAGGTGGATTCTTCTCCAGGAATAGCTTCCCCTCTGTTTCCTTAACCTTGGAATTCCCTTGGGAGAGGTGTGATGTGTGCCAGTGCCTCATTTCCTGCTTGCTTCACATTGGATTTCAGATTATTTAGCATATAAATTAACTCCTGGAAAAACCTCCAGCCCAGCCTCCCACTTAGAACAGAAACTCACTCAGTGTTGTGGTGGAAAATGTAATTTATGAGCTAATTCCCCACCTGGTGCAGAAAAAGGATCCAGATTTTAAGTGAGTTGTGTTGGACAGGATTTATATTTTTGATAAAAGATAAGTTTTGGGTTTTCTACCCCAAACCTCCAGCAAGGCAGTGCAAGCTGAATTTTTTTTGTTTATTTCCTCATACATCCCTACTTTATCACAGCAGGCTGTGATTTGAAACTGAACTGCATGGAATAAGTCTCACTTTGGGTTTTGAGAAGTTTAGGGTATTCCAAGACTTAATTATAAATCAAATTGATTTATAGTCATGCCTATCACTGTATCATAATTCCAGTGGCCCAAAATTTAACTTTTTCCTGAAGAGAATTTCATTTTAATATCTTTTTTCAATTAAAAAGCCTAGAATTTCAACAAGAAATGTTTCTAAGTGGGGACAGAAATAAAGCTAATGGCTTTCCAGAGTGTTTTGCCCCAATCTCTCCACATTGATTTCTTCCTGGCTAAAAGAATTTGCCAAATGAGAGTGTCCAGCCACTTGGGGACATGGGCAGTGGTGGCCTTGGCAGTGCTGGGGGGACTCCATGATCTTAGAGGGGTTTTCTACCCTAAATAGTTCCTGTATGAGTTTTTTTCCTGTCACTAAAAAAATACTGCAGTGGAATAGAATATTTCTCACAGAAAATGGTTTGGGTCTCCTCATAATCCTAATTTAATTTGATTTTAGTATCTGACCAAGCACCTAAATGCAACTTCTGTGTGAAATAAATAATGCTGAATTCTTCAGGAGAAAAAAAAAAAAAATCTGGGCATGGCACAGGGTTTGTTCTGCACCTTGAAAAGCCATGGCAGGTAAAGCAACTCTGCTTTCAGGAAAATCCATTTAAAACTGGCTTTAACAAAAACCTGAACCAGAATATTGAAGGGACAACATCTGCTGCATTACTCTGTGGTTTTTACCCCAACACCTTTATAAATGGCTTTGTAGGACTTGGATTTAAGGTGTTAGTGGGATGTGAAGGAACTCTGGGTTTCTTTCCAGCCCTTTTCTCTCCTGGGAATGGGAACAGCTCTGTAAAATTCCTGCTGGCTTTCCTTTCCATGCCTTGCAGAACAGTTGTGTATCTTCATCTTGAGTAAGCTGTGGGTCAAAAAACCATTGCTTAATTAAGACTGGAATAGTAAATAAACAAAACTATTGCATCTCCCATGTGGAGCAACGTCAGGTATGTGAGGAATAGATAACAGTGTTTATATCTTCTAAAACTTGGGTGGTTTTTCCTTTCATCTTCTTAGATCCTCCCAGCAGAAAGAACAGTTTAGAGGAGCAGGAACCCCCCCAGAAGAGTTTGTACATTTTGTGGGTGGCTGATGGTTTTTTAATCAGTGTAAAAATACCCCAGTCCTCAGCTATTAAGCAGTAATTGGTGACTGTAAACAGCAATTTCACTGTTACACAGGAAAATGTTTGTCCTGCAGTGAGATTTCCTAACAATGAAATTTGGGCAGCACCCAGATTTCAGAGCCAGCGCTGGATTCCAGCATTCCTGGGCTTTGGAAGCTCAGCTGCCTTCCTGGAGATGCTCAGAGTTGCTGGCAGTGCCAGGGGTCACTTGATTGAAGATATTTTTGGGTCTGTCAGTGGAGGTCACTCACTCAGGGGGCACAGCACGAGTGTCCCTGGGGACTCCAGTGGGAGGCAGGGAAAACCAGGCTTAAAGCCTTGTTTAGTTTTTAAATGTGATGATCTTTCAAGGGAACAAGACTTAGAGAAAAGCTTGTGACACAATGTGGTGAAATCACCACTGTTGCCCTGTTTCCTTCTTACTTAACATTTTATTCTGGCATAATGAAAGCATCAAAGCCCAGCTCGTTCAGATGGAGTGATGCTCAAATTAAATGTTTGTATCTTTATAAAATCAGAGTATTTGAGGTTGGAAGGGCACTCCAAAATCATCAAATCCAACCCAGCACTGCCAAGGCCACCACTAAACCATTTTTTAATGTGTAGCTGTTCCTGTGTGAGAAGCAGAATAAAGCTCTACTCCTGAGTGGTATTTTATTTGTATTTTTCCTACAGGTAGGAAGCTGTTAACTCTGGTCTACCAGCATAATTATTTAGGTAAAAATATAATTTCAGCTTGTAAATAACTTTCAAGTGCAGGCCTGACCTAATGCTTCTGGTGCTTTTATGGCTTGTCTGCAATGGAATGAAACTCAAAACATTTGTGGTTTGGAACAAACATTTGTTGACTGTTAGGGCTCCTGGGTGTAAACAGGGAGGGGGAACTCCATTGGATTTGCTGGGTACATTGAATTAAAACCTCTTGTCAAGTACACTCAAGGATTTTGGAGCAGCTTGTTTATTTTAGCTCACAATTTGTACAAACAAACTACAGGAGAGGAAAGACTAACAGCAACTGCAGATGTTTGTAGCAGCCTGGACCAGTGTTTATTGCTGTAGCATAACTCAGCCTAATTGGAAACTGCATAATGAGGTAAACAGCAAAACAACTGGGCTGAGCAGTTCCTAGGTGGAGGCACAGGGAAAGTGCTCAGAAATGGGTGTCAGGATGTAAAGGCAGGTTAGGGGAGAGCTACTTCACTCCACAAGTAAATATATGCATTAATCTATATATATTTATATATTCACAGCCAGGCTGGACGGGGCTTGGAGCAGCCTGGGATAGCAGAAGGTGTCCCTGCCCATGGCAGGGAGTGGCACTGGATGATTTTAAGGTCCTTCCAACCCAAAACATTCTGGGATTCTGTGAATAAGTTGCTTTGACAAGGTTGTTCTCCCTGCCCTGTGCAGCTGCAAGGTTGGAGTGGGTTTGTTGAAAGCCTTGGATGCTTAGGAACAGGAGAGAAGGGATGCACATGAATGTATTGAATGTTTCCTCCTTTTCTCAGCTCTCTGATCACTATTTACTGTTAATCATTCACCTGGAGACTCCTTGCATGAAGAAGTGGCTCAGTGGCTTTGGTTTTTCCCATGGGAAACACCTCTCAAAGTTGTCCCATCCTCCTTTCTCCATCCCTGATTACAGTGCAGAGCATGTGCACACAGCTGTAGCCATATGAAATTTCATCTGACATCATAAATTTCCCTCTTACAACTGACCTACTCCTTAAAAATCACATTTCTTCTACGCAGAATTTAAAATAATGTCTCTCAAAAGTGGTTTGAACGAGACAGGTTTAAAGTCACCTTCACAAATTAAGTGAAAATTGAGACATTTTTAGGGGTTCAGCTTAATAAAGTTAGCAGTCATTTCTTTTCTGATTTATTTTCTTAATGGAAAGATAAGATTCTCTGATTCTGTAAGTGCAGCAGCATGTCAAAAATGAGAAAAATACCTGCATCACTTCACCTCAACACAAAATTTTGTATGGAGTAAGGATTTGTGTAAGAGATTAACACCTACCTGGCACCCATTGGCATTTGAATTCAGTGTACACATATTCTGCATAGTCTGCTGTGCTTCAGCCACTACTGGAAGGGGAATTTCCCTCTAATTTTTGCCTGAACCCACCAGTTTTTGCTGGTTTTGCTTGGATTCCCAGTGCTGCTGAGTGCTTGCTGTGTCAGGGATGCTGCAGTGAGGTGCTTCAGATCCCTGTGGGAAGGGCTGGAAGGGAGAGAAAGGAGATGAAACTTTGCTACTTGCTAAAAATGACCAGTGCTGTGAAAGGGAATGTGGGAAGAATTCCAGGCTGGTTCAGTGGGTTTCTGTTGCTGCCTCCATCAGTGACTCACTGAAGGATTTTTGGGAAGTCACTTGATTTTTGTTCCTCTGATGAGCAATGGCAGCAGGGGGGTGTTGAGAGGGCTGGTCTGGACAAAAATACCCTCAGTTTTATCCCTGGGTTTGCCCTCCACTTCTTGATGCAGATCTGCTCTTGCTGAAATCCTGAATTTCTTCACACTGCTCTTGCCATGCCTCCTGTTTAGACTGTGAACTGATTTGGATCAGGGTGGTGCTTTGCCATGAATTTGTTAAATCCTTGGCTCCATCAGCCAGCCAGCGTGCCAGGATGCTGAATTGAACCCAGCTGTCAGGAAAACCTCCATTTTCATGCTGTTCTGAAGACAAAAATCCTGAAACTGTTTGTTGGAGTGCGATACTTACTTAATTTGGGGATTATTAACATATTGTGCTTCCAATAACAAACGAGTTTCCTGTGATCTCTGGCACGTGCTGGTGGAAAACAGCCTCGCTCGGGAGTTGGTGGGTTGGGGTGTGTGTGTGTGTGTATCCTGTCAGGTTTATTTGTGTTTCACATCCAGCTTAGTCACCACCCAGAAGGGTCTGCACTGTGGATATTCCTCATTTTAAAAACCTTGGGAAGCGCAGGGGTCGTTGGACTTTAAAGCTACACTGAACTGCTTAAGGGTGTGAAGTGGGAGCGAGCATAAACTCAGAGGTGTTGCTTTAAAAAACACCAACTGGTGAGAGTGGCTGGGCCCCCAGAAACCCACTGCCTGTGTCTTGGCTCACAGCTCATTCCTGCAGGCAAGGAAACGAGGAGTGGGGCTCGTTTCCTCAGGGAGCAGCTTCTTCAGAAGATCCATGGGGCAAGGTGGGGCCCTGAGGAGCTCTGAGCTCTGTGCGTGTTTGTGTCCCCAGATCATCAAGCTGAAGGCAGAAGCGAGGCTGGAGCTGCTGAAGCAGATCGGGGTGTCCGTGGACACGTGGCTGAAGAGTGCCATGAACCAGGTGATGGAGGAGCTGGAGAACGAGCGCTGGGCCAACCTGCCCTCGGTCACCAACAACGGCTCCGCGCACCTGGTACGGATTCCAGGGGGAAACATCTCCCCAGGGCTGGGGGAAACATCTCCCCTGGGCTGGGGGAAACATCTCCCCTGGGCTGGGGGAAACATCTCCCCAGGGCTGGGGGAAACATCTCCCCTGGGCTGGGGGATCTCGGATTCCAGGAGGAAACATCTCCCCAGAGCTGGGGGATCTCAGATTCCAGGGGGAAACATCTCCCCTGGGCTGGGGGAAACATGTCCCCAGGGCTGGGGGATCTCGGATTCCAGGGGGAAACATCTCCCCAGGGCTGGGGGAAACATCTTCCCAGGGCTGGGGGAAACATCTCCCCTGGGCTGGGGGATCTTGGATTCCAGGGGGAAACATCTCTCCAGGGCTGGGGGAAACATCTCCCCAGGGCTGGGGGAAACATCTCCCCAGGGCTGGGGGAAACATCTCCCCAGGGCTGGGGGATCTCAGATTCCAGGGGGAAACATCTCCCCAGGGCTGGGGGAAACATCTCCCCTGGGCTGGGGGATCTCAGATTCCAGGGGGAAACATCTCCACAGGGCTGGGGATCTCGGATTCCAGGGGGAAACATCTCCCCAGGGCTGGGGATCTCGGATTCCAGGGGGAAACATCTCCCCAGGGCTGGGGGATCTTGGATTCCAAGGGGAAACATCTCCCCAGGGCTGGGGATCTCGGATTCCAAGGGGAAACATCTCCCCAGGGCTGGGGGAAACATCTTCCCAGGGCTGGGGGATCTCAGATTCCAGGGGGAAACATCTCCACAGGGCTGGGGGATCTCGGATTCCAAGGGGAAACATCTTCCCAGGGCTGGGGGATCTTGGATTCCAGGGGGAAACATCTCCCCAGGGCTGGGGATCTCGGATTCCAGGGGGAAACATCTCCCCAGGGCTGGGGGATCTTGGATTCCAGGGGGAAACATCTCCCCAGGGCTGGGGGATCCCTCCAGGGGCTGCTCCTGACTTTGTGTGGAATACAGCAGGCCCAGAGGAGGCCCCAGAGCTGCTCCAGGGCTGGAGCCAGGCTGGCAGAGCTGGGGGTGCTCACCTGGAGAGGAGAAGGCTCCAGGGAGAGCTCAGAGCCCTTGCAGGGCCTAAAGGGGCTCCAGGAGAGCTGGAGAGGGACTGGGGACAAGGGATGGAGGGACAGGACACAGGGAATGGCTCCCACTGCCAGAGGATGGGATGGATGGGATCTTGGGAAGGAATTCCTGGCTGGGAGGGTGAGGAGCCCTGGCACAGGGTGCCCAGAGAAGCTGTGGCTGCCCCTGGATCCCTGGAAGTGTCCAAGGCCTGTGTTTCTTTGAAGTTTCATTAATAGTGTTATCTTGAGCTCTTTGAGTGTGCAGATCCAAGTGTCAGCCCTCCAAACTCCCAAAGGAATTCCCGTGCTGAGTTCCACTTCAGATCCTCTCTGGGCACGACAGATGAGGATTTGTGGCTTAACTGTGTTAAACAGTGATTTTATTCCATTTCTTTCGGTACTCCACCTCCTTTAAGTTCCCTCTGTGCCTGTTGGGCTGCTCCCAGTTCCCCATTCCCAGTGTCCCCAGACATGGCACAGCTGGCCCTGGAGCTGAGCCCCCCGTGCTGGTCCCAGGCGATGCCACAGCCTGGGAGGTTCAGCTCTGAGTCTCATTTTCCCCTTTTACACTTACGTAGGCTCCTGTATTTAAAAAAGGCTCTGTTGACCTTGGCAGGCCAGACAGGGACAGCCCAGAGCTGGAATTCTTAGAGCTGGGACCAAAATTACGCCAAAATTTAGAGGAATTACTGCAGTTTGTAACAAGCAGCACTTTCACTCCAGCCTGGAGGAGTGGGCAGTGTTTAACAGAGCTGGGGAAGGGGCTGGAGCACCAGGAGAGGCTGAGGGAGCTGGGAAGGGGCTCAGCCTGGAGAAAAAGAGGCTCAGGGGGGACCTGGTGGCTCTGCACAGCTCCTGACAGGAGAGGACAGCTGAGGAAGTTGGGCTCTGCTCCCAGGGAACAGGGACAGGACCCATCTGTGTATATGTGCAACAAAACAAGATAGATTTATATATAAATTAGTTTATTTATTTATATATATATATATATATACCCACTGTTTTTGTCATTTATATTTGTAATTTATACAATAAATTATATAATTTATATTATAATTTATAATTTATATTTATAATTTATATCATCCACTTTTCTGATCACCTCCCTTGCATTTCTTCCTGTGTTCGCTGCCTGTCCCACCCCTTCAGTGTCCTTCTGTCCCACACATTGATTCCTTGCCAATGCCATCCCCCATCCCAGACCCTGCAGAAGGATGAGCTGTGTCAAGCAAACCTCTGAGTTTCCTGTTTTCCCTCTCCGTGCCTGCTTCCCAAATGATTCCAGCCGAGGAGTTGAGAGCAGCCCACACGCTGAAAATGAAGGCGTGGTTCTGCTCCTCGTGCTAGAAGAGCAGGAGCAGATGTTGCCCAAACCTCCTAGCCATGATTTGCTGATTGCCATGATGGTCCCTGGCTGCTGGGACCATGCCCAGCAAAAGGCAGAGAAGCAGGAGAGAAAACCTCAAATTTGCCACAATTTGTGGTTGGTTGCTGATCTCCCAAAGCATTGCCCAGCTGTGGGACAATTTTTTGGTTATCCCAACGTCCATGAACACACCAAAGGATAGATGGAGGCAAACTGCTCTTGATTGAGGGTTAGTGAGGAAGAAAAAAATCACCAGACCTGCAAGGGTTAGGTTTGGAAATAGTAACATAAAAACGAATTAAGTCAGAACGTGATGAAGCTTTGTGCTCTTCTAGTCCAGGCCTAGAACAGCAAAGCTGTCAGAGACCTGGTTTAGGGAAACTGCACTGGGAATTTGTAGGCTCAGCTTAACTCTTTTTTCTTTTATCAGTCTCTCACTTTTCTGGGGGAGCACCAAATTCACTCCCAAATCAACAGGAATAAACACAGGGAAGATGGCTCTACATAACAGTGTTGCTTTTGATTCACAGAGCTGGTTTCACAGAATCACTCATCATTTTTCACATGAGATAAAGTTATTTATTTAAAACATAACCTGGGCACGAGGACAAAGCACAGCTCCTGGCAGTCGTACCCCAACTTGTATTTTTCCAGCACATTGACTTCAAGTTTTATTTAAACTTTTATAGCAAGATTTTACAAATCTTTCTGTCTCTTAAGAATTTTTGTATTAAACTGCAGCAAATCTGTTGTGTGGAATACACCAGCTAGAAGGTTGCTTTGGGGGTTTAGTTTTTTAAACTTTAAAATATTTCCACTGCAGATTTATTTTATAACTCGTGGTCACAGGTACATTAATCTTTAAGTAGCATAAATTCCTTTTTTTCCAATAAACTTGTTTTTTATGCCATTGCAATAGCATCTCCAAAGTACTTTAGTCAGAGATTATGTGAAAAATGGATTTTATAACTGTCCAGCAGTTGAGCTGGAGCTTCCAAAATCTTCTGCAGTACTTCTTAAAGTCCAGGTGCTTGTGCTTGAACAAAGCTGAGTTACTTTCAATAACAATAAGTCATAAAAAACACACACTGGAAAATATTGACCAGCTCCCTTTTATTGTTATATTTTCACCACTTTTTTAGCAGCTGCTATAATGCCAGTTGGAATTTGTTTTACCAGGTCAATGCTGATGCAGAAAAGGAGGAAGGTGAAGAGTTTGAAGACAGCATGGATGTTTTTGATGACAGCAGTTCTAGTCCGTCTGGTACTCTCAGAAATTACCCTCTCACCTGCAAAGTTGTTTATTCCTATAAGGTCAGTGATTTTTTTTTTTTTTTTTTTTTGATGGATTAGAAAAATCAATTATATAAGAACAAATAATAAATATGCCTTTGGGAGCTTGAGGTTTGCTTTTTTGGTAGGGTGAGATTCAGGGAGGTTCTCAGGGAGAAGGGCTTTTGTGCATGGCAGAACCTTCATTGGGATGTTTTAAATCATGTTAAAGCTTTCAGTTTTTTAACAAATGAAAGTCTAGATGGGAATGTTCTCTCCACTGCCCATGCCTTGCCCTAAAAGCCACTTTTCTTTTCCATCCTTCCTGTCCTACATTCCAGGCTTCTCAGCCAGATGAGCTGACCATAGAGGAACACGAGGTGTTGGAGGTCATTGAAGATGGAGATATGGAAGACTGGGTAAAGGTATCATTTTCTGGGCTTGTCTCCATGAACTCTTTCAGGCTAGAAGCTGGGATGGGAGGGAATGCTGGGATTCTCTCCAGAGCAGTGCTCCCAAGCACAGAATGCTCCTGCTGTTGGTTCACAGGCACGGAACAAGGCGGGCCAGGTGGGATATGTGCCAGAGAAGTACCTGCAATTCCCAACCTCCAGCAGCCTCCTGAGCATGCTCCAGTCCCTGGCTGCGCTGGACTCCCGATCCCACACCTCCAACAACTCCACGGAGGCAGACCTGGTGCCAGGCAGCCTCAACGGAGACTCCAATGGTAAATCCCACTTAAAAATACCCAGGATGTCGAGCTGGCTCTTGGAAGCACTCTGGACATCGAGTCTGGGAGATTTTCCCACATTTCATGGAATCACAGAATCATTAAGGGTGGAAAAGACGTCCAAGATCATGAAATCCAATTCTTGACCAAATCCCACCATATTGCAACGTCTACTCATTTTTTAATCCTTCCAGGCATGGGAACTCCACCATTTCCCAGCCTGTTCCAATGTTTTAATCACTATTCCAGGGAAGAAATTTTCCCTAACATCCAACCTGAGCCTCCCCTAGTGCAATTTGAGGCCATTTTCTCTTGCGTTATCTCTGGTTTCCTTGGAGAAAAGGCCCCACCTGGCCACAACCTCCTTTCAGGGCGTTGCAGAGAGAGACTGACCTGTACCTGAACACTGCCATTCCCAGTAATTATCTCAGTAATTACCTCTCTCATATTAAATCTGCATAATTCACCTCTTCAGCTCATACAGCTGAGATTAAAATTAAGGAAAACTGGAATAATCTGGCTCAGCAATAACAGAATCTTTAAAAGAACTTCAAAATCACCAGCTCCAGCCATCAAACTCGGTGTATACTTACATTTTTTTTCTTAGCTCATTGGGTTTTTCCTTTTCCCTTTTGCAGTCTGTTTTGTAAAAGCACTTTATGATTACGAGGGGCAGACAGATGATGAGCTGTCCTTCCCAGAGGGAGCCATCATCCGCATCCTGAACAAGGAGAACCAGGATGATGATGGCTTTTGGGAAGGAGAATTCAACGGCCGCGTCGGGGTCTTCCCCTCGGTGTTGGTTGAAGAGCTCACGGCCTCAGAGAATGGAGAGACTCAGTGGATTGGGGATATCCAGGTATGGCTTGGTTTATTGTTTGCAAAGTTCTGTCACTTCTTCGGGAGGGGAAAAAAAAATCGAAACCAATTTAAGAAAAAAAAAAAAATCAGAAGCTATTTAAGTAAAAAAAATCAGAACCAATTTAAGAAAAAAAAAACCAACCCAAGCACTCAGTGCTTGCATTTTAGTTTCTTACCCAGCCTAATAAATATCAGCTGATGTAGTTTTGCAAATTTGTGAATGAAGGCAGATATTTGGATAGAAAGTAAGCAAAGGAGAAAATTCGCAGTTTACTTCCTGTCATTAATTTATGAGAGACTGAGATGTCCAACACAACCTGGCAAAAAGAGAATTACAGGCTCTTTCAGTGTTTTCATACTTCAATCTGTTCTGTATCCTCTCCATTTTGAGGGGCAGGATACTGCCAAGTTTTGGATTACAGTAATTTTTTCAGAAATGTCCTCATTTCTACAGCGTAGTTCTCTAATCTTTATATCATATTAGAAAATCAGACACATTCCAATGTGGAGTTCAGAGACAGAAACTGCACTTCCATGTTTTCTACAACAGGATTTTTCAGTATTTGTATTCCTTGATTTAGGAAGACCACGAAAATGAACATTTTAATGCATTTTGGGTGGGGATAAAGCTCATAATCCCAACAGTTCTGTGTGAATCCCACTTGGCCGAGCGACCTTTTTGTTTCGAATAACCTTCAAAAATCCTCTCTGAATTACCTGGGAGAGGCTGAAAATTTCTGTTCAGTAGCAACCTGTGATTTTAAAAAATTGAATCCCTGTTGGATTCCTTGGCTTTCCTTCCCAAACTTTCCTGCCAGCTGCTTTTCCTCCAGAGGGAACTTGCTGGAGTAGGGATGGGTTGAAAAACCGGTGTGTGTGTGTGTGTTAAATGTGCCAAGGAGGATTTGCTGCAGGATTTGCTCTCCCTCTTTTTGGCACAGGTATCCCCTACTCCAAAGGCCAACAACTCCCTGCCACCCCTGCCTCTGTACGACCAGCCTCCCACCAGTCCCTATCCCAGCCCGGATAAAAGAGGATCCCAGTTTTTCCCCAGGTCTCCGTCGACGAACGGTGAGAAATTTGCAAATATTTTGGGCAAACATTCCTCCTTTCAGAGGAAGGGGCAAAAAAAAGAAAAAAAAAAAAATAGCATTTTTACAACATAAATTCAGCAATACCGAGGGGCTTCTTTGTAATGGGGTGTTGCTTATTCCCTCAGAAAACAGCTTTGGTTCAGAGTCCCCTGGATTCTCCCAGCCTGCACGAGTTCCTCCGGAAAGTTCCTATGGCAAACTGCGGCCTGTAAGTGACCAGCAAATCCTGTGGTTTTTACTGATGTTCAAAGGGTAACAGCCACTAAACAGAGCTGAAAAAGAGGTGGGGGGTAAATGCCAGAAGAGGTCAGTCCTGTGGTTTATGCAGTTCCTGCTTTCCAGCAGTTTCCAGCATATTTGGGATTCTGTTTACTTCCACCCCCTTTGATTTGAGAGGTTTGGATTCCTAATGATGAGGGTTTTGTGTTGTCGTTGCTGCCTAGAAAAAGGACATTTGCCAGAAAAGGAAGGGAAGAATTAAATCATTTAGAACTTTGCAAAATCCATCTCCTGCGATTAACTTTGAAATCAAGTTTTGGGGTTTTCAAAGCCCTAAACCAGATCATACTAAAACATAACATTTGTCTTTTCCTGGCCTTCTCAGTGAACGAGGTTGCAGGGAAAAAAGCATTTTTGGATATTCAAATAATATAATCTGAATGTTGAGGTAGTATTGTGCAGTTTGGTGCAGGATTGCTCCACAGTTCATGTTTTCCAGAGCAAGTGTGGTGTATTCTGAAATGATGTTCTAAAAACTCTGTTGGCACTAAAGGTGATCTCTGTCAGGAGCAAAAATGACTGATGTGGCAGAAAACAGAACACATTTTGGGTGGGTGTGTATTGTTGAGGTCAGTGATTGATGAAGTATCAGTGCAGCAAAACATCCTGGTAGTTCCCACTCCACAGAAAATTCCAGGCAAAATCACCATCAGATTCAGCATGTGATGAGCCTTGCCCAGGTTTCCATCCTGGCTTATCCATGGAATAAATCCGGGAGTGCACCCTGGAGGGAATGTGGGAATGTAAGGAAAATCCCTGATGGCTGAAGTGGGGAGCACTGGAGCTGCATCCAGCTGGACACACGGCCTGTTTGTTTGCAGCGTCTCGAGGGGTGAGCCTGGAGCTCTGTGCAGGAAATGTCAGGGGGTTCTGGTGGAATTTGGCCACTTTTGGGGTAGTCACAGGCTGGTTCTGAATGTTGCAGGTGCGAGCAGCTCCACCCCCCCCGACACAGCACCACCGCCGGCCCACGGAGAAGATCGAGGACGTGGAAATCACTCTGGTGTAACGAGGGGACTGGCTAATTAGTAGTGCTACAATCAAGGCCAAACACAGCTTTTGGTCTATCTCGTTTTTAGGCACCTTTGCATGATGAAGACTTGGACTAGAGCGAGCGATAGGGAGGATTTTATGTGGCAGTGACCTGGCGGATTCCTTCCCACAGTCATGAATATTTTGTGCCTTTTGTTATTTTTTTGTTTGTTTGTTTGGATTTCTCTACATCGTTCTTCTTCTCTTAGCACAAACCAAGACAGGCCAAGATTGGCTTTTTTTTCTTGGCTGGAGATGCTCCATTTCGATGTGGAGACAAAGAAAGAGCCCCATTCATGCAGCTTAGTCTTAGCATCCTTTGCTCCTGTGCATTAGTACAGTATATTACTGTTGCCATAGGAATGTGTTAAAGATTGTGGATCCTTCCAGTAGCATCACCTGCCTGACCAGGTATTCATCAGAAGAATGAAAAAGGGAACAGAAAAAAAAGTCTAAAGGAGAGGCTGGCTCCTCTTGAATCCCCCCGCAGAAAGGAAGAGATGGGAAGATGATCTCCTGGAGAAGCAGAAGTGTTCATTCCATGGGTGCTCCCCTTGTCAGTGATTCACAGCTGAACATTCTGCCTTTGGATTTTTGTGTTTACTCAGTGCATTTACTCATAGAGGATCTAACACAGAGGTGCTGAACCAGCAGCAACGTCTTGTTCCACAGCAGAAACCAACGGGTAGAAAAACAAAAAAGCAAGTGAGATTTTTGTCTAGATCTGGAAATTGAGCTGCTTTTTCTTTTCCTTTTTTTTTTTTTTTTTTCCTTAGCAGGTTTTGGGGATTTTGGTTTTTTTTTGTTGGGTTTGTTTTATTTTTTAAAGCATTTGGGTCACTCTTATCCCAGTTATTGCCGTGTACTTTATTATCCAACGTTATCAGTGTATCTTGGTCATCAAACCACCTGAGTTCTAGAGTTAGCAGTTCCATTTAGAGTATTTACATGCATTTAGGTGTTGCATTGGATGGCCCTGTAGCTTTTTCCCACCCCAATCCCATTAACCAGCCAAAGCCAGGGAGCCAGGAGCAGCTCCAGGTTCTGCCTTCACACCGCCTTCGTGCCCAAGATGTGCCCAATTCCTCTCAGGGAAGAAACTGAAAGGAAAAAAGTTTCACATTTCCCTCAGAGAGCTCTGAAAAGGGAGCTTGGATTTCGGTTTTTTGAGAGAAAAGGGCAAAGAATATTCTGAAGTTGAACGTGGAGCGGAATGCTTGGAGGAGAGGGAAAAACTGGATGGAAGCAGGTTTTTCTTTGGGTACTGCCTAAAAGATTGTCAGCATTCTCCATCAGATGAAAACTTCAGATCAAAGGCATCCCGAGGTTGGGTTTGGAGCTGTTTGTGGGTTCTCTTGTGTCTTCATGGTTTTTTTTTCTCAAAGCCAGTAAGTTTTCAACCTTTAGTTTACTAACAAGGGCTATTTTTTGAGGCTGCATTTACAACAAAAACCCAACGACTCATCTAACAAGATTTTATCATAAACTTTGCACATACTTGGAAATCCCAACCCAGGCTGGGTCTCCGAGACATCCAGTGTTTGCCAGTCTCCTTTCCCAGTGGGATCCTTAACCAAGAGTGGGGCTGTCTGAGGGCAACAATTCATGGATCACTTATGGAATCAGTGACTGTCCAATGAAGTCTTTTCCATATTTTATTCCTTCTTTTGCACCTCTTGTCCTGTTGATCTGTTTGAGGTCTTTTTATGTGTTTATCAAACTTATTCTTAAGTTTAAAAAGAAAAGTTAAAAAAAAAAAAAAAAAAAAGATTTAACTGTTTGCAGATATTTTGAGATCTTTACAACGCAGAAGAAAACCAAGTTTTTGCCATAATGTTCATGTTCAATTCTTTTGGCCAGTTTGTCTGTGTCCTTCACACTCGGACTTTCAAAAATCCAGAAAATTTTTATTTAAAAGTCTCTTTAGTTGTATTTTAAAATATTTTCTGTAAGAGCTGCTAATTTTATTTAAAAAACAAAAGTGAAAAAAAAGCAAAAAAAAAAAAAAGGAAAAAAAGGAAGAAAAGTTGTAAAAAGATGCCTCCTTTTTAACTATGATTTCTTCATACAGGGCATGTATCGGCCGTCGCATCGTGTACAGCTCAGTACACCCTGAAAGCATCAGTGCAAAATGCTTTCTTTATATTGGCTGTAAAAAGTTTGTATTTATTATGTATAAAAAGTTGAATAATAAAAAAGTGGAACTAAATCCCTGATGCCCTGGGAGATCTGGGTGGGGGGAGGTTTGAGGGAAAACCCAGGGATAAAAAATCAGCATTTTCTTGAGAGAGAGAACTTTGTGCTTTTACACAGAAATTTGAATCTTGTGCTTTGGGAAAAGGACATCCTTGAAGTCAGCTTTAAACATCTTTTGGAGGGGGCATTTATACAAAGAACAAAACGTTGCCAAAAAAAAAAAAAAACGAAGAGCCGGCAAAAAAGCTCCAGTTATCAAAGTAATTGCTTAATAACCTTGATGCAATTAGGATAATTGCCTAAAGAAAGCGAGGGGAGTGATTGATAACAACCCTTCAGAGTGATTGTCCCTTAATAGGCTTGATTTGCCTAATTGTGCCAGGAGCATTCCCAGTGCAGCCCAAGCCTGTCCAGCTCTGGGATCCCTCTGTGGGCTGCGTTTCCACGTTGGATTTCCTCACTCAGAAGCTGCCCGTCGGTGACCACCTCCTTGCTGGGCTATTCCCAGTTTCCTGCGGGTGGTAGGTGCCAAATGATCCGTAATTTCCACGTGCTCTCTGGTTTTGGAGGCTCTTTCCCTCATGGAACACAGCACTTTGCTGTGGGGTTGGGTTGGACCTTTTGCACTTCCACTCTCCCCACTGAGCTGTTGCACGGATCTCCACTTTTTCCCCTGAGCTCCTGCAGCCTCTTCCTTTGAGAAATCCCATCTTTCCTGCTTTTTATATGGATTCATGGTGCTCCTCTAAAAATTATTGTCCTGCCTTGCTGCTTCGACAGCTCTGTCCTTTTCACTTCTTGCTTGTTGCTTGGGGTCCTTTTCAGCACCTTTATGACTTAAAAATGATTTTAATCCTCAAATCCACCAGCAGAGCCACTTTTCCTTTTCGATGTTTACTCCCAAATTGTGCCAGGGTTTCTTTTTGTTTGTTTTAGGGGAATATTAAAATGAACCAAAGCAAGTGGGCGAGTTCTCTTTCCCTTATAGCACAAATGTCTCTCACTGCTGATAGTAATTAAAAAAGAAAACAAAAACTGCACCATCTTCTCTAAATAAAGCATCTTCTGCTTCTTGGAAGTCTGGCTGCTCTGCAGCTTGCACTGCTTTTCCAGCAAGGTGCCTATAATTAATAACTTGTAAATCCCAGCATGGCAGGGGCAGGATTAGCAGGGAATCAACTTCAGTCAGCCTTTGGAGCCTCCCAGGAAGGAGGGGATGCCACTGCCAAGGGAAGGGTTCTGTCTCCCCACATTTTTTTCCATTTGCAGTTCTGTTGCCCCACGTGAAAATCTTGGGAAGGATGGGAGTAAATCTGCTGTGCCCCCACAGCTGGACGGGTGTATCCAAGAGCAGGGAGCTCAGGGATGTTGAGGCTGGAGAAAGTGAGGGATGAAAGGGAAGAAAACTTAACTGAAGTAGTCAGGGATGCAGCAAAGAGACAATAAAAAAATGCAGCCAGGAAAATGCTGACGTGCTTGCCATGCCAAGTGGTTTCCTACTCCAGGCATTCCCCAGGGGGATTGAGGATTACAGATCTGGCAGCAGGATCAGTGCAGCAAGTGAGCCTCTGCATTGCAGGTCATTTCAGCCAGAAAATGAAAGAGAGCTCTGCAGTGATACCAGAATGGAGAGGTGGGAAATCCCTCTGCTTGGTGGAGCAGCACAAGGAGGAGGGGGAGAGTGGGTCTGACAGGTACCAGTGCATCTCCTGGGATGCTGGCACTGCTGGGAAGAGCTTGGCCACATCCTCTTGGCTTTCTCCCTTTCACTGTTGCTGCACATTGAAGAGTTCCCCCCCAGCCTTCTCCTCTCCAGGCTGGAAATGTGGAGAATCCTGGAATAGAATCAGAGGACAGGAGGAAATGGCCTCGAGTTGTGCCAGGGGAGGTTTAGATTGGATATGAGGGAAAAAAAAGGATTTTCAGGCATTGGCACAGCCACGCAGAGCAGTGGTGAGTCCCCATCCCTGGAGGGATTTAAAGCCATGTGGATGTGGCACTTGGGGACATGGGTCAGTGGTGGCCCTGGCAGTGCTGGGGGAATTACTGGACTCCGTGATCTGAAAGGATTTTCCTGAATGATTCTCTGGCAGGGAGAACCTCTGTGCTAAACAGTGTTGGGCTGAGAGGGCTGTGCAGTGTCCATGGAGACTCAGGAATGGGGT
Source organism: Vidua macroura (assembly GCF_024509145.1). Lineage (NCBI taxonomy): Eukaryota > Metazoa > Chordata > Aves > Passeriformes > Viduidae > Vidua > Vidua macroura. The sequence goes on along the minus strand of NC_071572.1, from coordinate 116,016,781 downwards.
TCCAGGATCGAGGCTTCAGACTGAACCTCCTTAAGGATACAGGGAGAACAACAACATCCTGCCATGGCCTCGTGCCTGTTCCAGGAATCTGGTGGAATTAAACACGTGCTGTAGCCAGTGGCAGCTTTGTGTGTTGGAAGTGGCTCGTGGAGGCTTTTCCAGTCCCCAGGGAATGAGGCCTGAGGAGGTGTCTGCCACATCCATCCACAGCCCAGCCCCATTCCTCCTGCTCTTGCCACTTCAGGTTTACTCCCTGCAATCCATTTTCCAGCCTGCCTCTGTGCTAAGCAGAGATTGAAATTCCCTTTTGCTGTCTGCTGGATTTCCCAGCTGGTATCCAGGGGGAACAGGAGGCAGGGACATGCAGCTCTGGGCATCAGGAATTGCCTTTCACAGAACCTGTCACTGCCCCTTGCCAGCCTGGACCATGGCCAGGGATTAAATGGCCTTTACAGGAGGTTTTGGATTCTCTTCTGTCATTTCACCCAAAGGTGTGAGTGTTCCTGGAGTGTTCTGGGTCAGGCAGGGATGGCTGTGAGGATCAAGAAACAGGGACAGCCTCACCTTTGGGCTGCTCTGTCTTCACTATGGAAGGAGAAGCTGTTCAGCCACTGTTCAGCCAAGTTGAGCTCCACAAAGATCCCAGGATATTCTGAGCTGGAAGGGACCCCCAAGGATCATGGATCTCTCTATCCTCAGAGCTTGGCATTATTAACACCATGCTCCTGTTCTTCTGGCAGCTAAAAAAACATCCCACCCAAAACTCACCTGGATGTCAGGTGAACATGGAATGGGCCCCACTGAGGAGGAGCTGGGAGCTCATTTATTCTCCCCACTGGCATCATTCCTGGAGAAATCCCTGTGTCCTCTTTGCCAAGCATCACCTGAAGGTTTCTCCTTCCAGAAACCAGTCTGTGCCATGCTGAAGTGCCCCTTCTATTTCAAAATTGCTTTTTTTTCCACTCCCAGTTTTTCCACCTTTTTTTTGATGGAGTGTTTTTGGGGTTGGTTTTTTCTTTCTGAATGCAGATTGAAGAGTGAGTGCTGTGAGCTGTACTTCAGCTCTGCTGTAATTAGTTTTGTCTACTGTAATTGCTTCTCCTTTTTCCATTGTTTAGTGAAAGACAAATGAATTTCCAGGTCTGGTTGCATTGGGAATGCTGACAGCAGCTTTTTAAAATCCCACAGCACAGCTATTTGTCTTTTTTGTTCAGCTGAATCCTGCAGAGTGGGACAAATTCAGCTTCTCCTCTGTGTCCTGGGCAAATTACTGTACTAATTAATTTCTCTAAGACTGGGGCCTCTGCTTAGCAAAGGGAAGGGATGGAGGGAGGGCACTGTCTGGAAAACAGCAACAACCCTGGATTAACTCCTGGAATAAACTTGCATGAAGAGACTTGAAAAGCTGATGGTTCAAAAATAAGGTTTATGGGGTTTAAAAAAAAATGGATATTGTGGTATTAATCCCAACTTCATGAGGACATCTTGGTTTCTGAGGAGGGAGCATCACCCTGTTCATGCTCCCGGGGTTGCCTGCTGCAGGTTTTGCTGTGGGGTTTTAAAGAGAATCGGCATTGTTCTTGGAAATTTGATGGCAGAAAGTATTGCTGCTCCTTAAAAACGAGGGAGGGATGCTTTGTGTGACAGACAGCAAGAGGAGGGAGAAAGAGGGGACTGTGGCCAAAGGACTTGTGGGGTTTTGAGAACATCACTGAGAGGATGCCAGGAGAGAAGGACCCTGCAGAGGGAAGCCCCTTTGGGCAGAGAGGGGAAGCAGTGAGTGCTTGGACTTGCCAGGAATTTTCTGTGGAAGGATCTGAGCACTCATGGGGTGCTTGGGACATCAGAGCTGAGGTTGGGCCAGGAATGAAAGTGGCAGGAGGGAAAACCAAATTGTAATGTTGTTCTTAAAAGGGTGGGGTTGGGTTTTTTTTGCCAGTGAAACAGGTGGTAGTTTTATTTTTGTCCATTTTTTTCTCTTCTTTCCAAACAGAAATTTAATTCCAAATATTAATCCGAATATAAAATTCAAGGAATATAAGTAATAATAAATGCAGCACTCTCAATGTCGAGGTCAGTGCAAATTATTCCCCAAGGACACTGTTGGAGTGGGATTGCTCTGGGATAACGAGGGATCTCGTGTTAATTCAGCTGGCAGAGCTGCTCTGCCTAACAGTGGGGAAGTGCTGCTGCTGCTTTCAAAATTACCTGACCGAGCAAATCTGAGGGTGAGGGGACAATTTATTGATTTGGAGTCCTAGCCAGACGTAGATGGAGATAATTGTGGGATGTTAGTGGTATTATTCCTACAGAAAAGCAGGCTGGGTAAGGATTTTCAGGTTTTTATTAGCCCCTGCCAAAGCTGCACTGCAGCTTGAATGTTTAATTTAAGATGTGGATGGGTGAGATACCAAAAATCAGAGCTCTCTGGGTGGTGGTCACTGAATATTTCTGCTGAAACTGCTCATTTTCTCAAGCCAGCAGCCCCTCACACTGCTTTGAGCTTCCCCTCTAAAGCTATTTTTAACAGATAAAGGGGAAAAAAAAAAAGGTGTTAAGTTTGCAGCTCTGCTTTTGCATTCTGGTCAGGTGTCTTGTCACTCTTCATGGCTCTCCTGCAAGCTGGCATCCGAGGGTTCTGCTTAATGTCCTAGAAAATAACCTTGTGCTTGGACCAGCAGCCAGTTTATCACTGCAGCTCCCTGGCTGCGTGTCTGGGGCAGAGAGGGGACAGGGAAAAGCAGGGAGAGCATGGAGCTGGGTAGTGCCAGGCTGCTCCTGGAGCAGCAGCTCCCTCCCTGCTGCCACAGCACCTGGGATCAGCTTGGCAAAGCAGTTCTGCTTCCCCTTGTCCAAGCAGGGAGCTGAAATCCTGGGAGTCTGGGATTTGAGCCTTGCAGCCTCGGCAAGTTCTCTCGGTGGTACTCGCCTCCAGAAGGTGTCATCTTCCCACATGGATGGCTCCATGGATTTCTCTGGCAGTGGGAAGCCATTCCCCCTTGTCCCTCCACTCCTTGAGTGTCATGTCAGCAGTTCCACCAGGAGGAGCAGGGAGTGGCCTTTGTCACCAGCCTTTACCTCAGTGCACCTGTAAATCGTCACAAAATGTGGTGCTGGGGCAAAACAGCCCCTCCTGCCCTCAGCCTGTTTCCTGGGGCTTGAAAACTGATTAAGAATCACTTGCTTAAGCTGCTGGGTCTCGGGTGACAGTGCCAGGGCAAGCTGCTCTCCTGAAAATGCCCATTAAAGTTTCAATTTCCATCCCTCAGCCAGAGCCATGGGGCCGGGTGTGAGCTGCTGGAATGACCTCTGCCAGCAGCCTCTCGGTTCATTAAATAGTTATGAGCCAAGGATTCCCAGCTAAACAGCACACTGAGCATCCTTACCCCAGCTCCTGTTTTTAAAGGAAGTCTAAATTGTTTAATAATCTGCTTGAAGTCCTCAAAGTGAATGTGGGCAGCAAAGCAAAATCCTGTTTAGCAGGGCAGATGCCCAAAGGAAGGTGTTGGAGTGATGGAGCTGTTTGGGAACAGCCACTGAAACACTGCCAACAATTTATCAGATGTGTTGGAGGTGACAGGCTGGGATTACAGACGAGTTGGCTGCTGGGTCAGACCTTGCTGAGTGCTGCAATTTCTGAGTTAAATCCAGACCACGTCCAGTGCACAGCTTCTGGTGGTTGGTTCTCAAGCTTTGATGTGTCCTCAGAGGTGTGAATTCTCCTGGAGGGTCACACACACCTTTCCAAAGCAGTTATTCGTCCTCAGCCTGGAGCTGAGCTGGTGCTGCCTGAGTTTCAATCCTGCTCTTCTGCAGGGAAGGAGATGGGATTGGGGCAGCTGGGAGCTGTCTCTGCCTGGAAACACCACGGTTGCTTCTTCCATCCCTATCCTGCAGGATCCTGCCACCTTCCCCTGCCTCCAGAAGGTGTGCTGGACTTATTCCCCTTGTTCTTGCCAAGCTAAGACCAGTAAGTCCTGCTAGGTGTGAAATATTTACAGCCTGTGAATGTGGCCCCAACTCCCTGTCCTCGCAGCCCTGTTCCCTCCATCTCCCCACTCTGAAGGGCTGCTCCATGTGGGAAGGCAGAACACGTTTCTCAGGAAGATTTCCAGAGGTGCCAGGGAGTGGTGAGGAACTCAGTGAGGGGTTTATACAGCTCGGGCAGTAGCAGCTGCTCCAACTGCAGCAGTAATTTCTAATACAGCATCTCCTGCAGTAAAATTCCTGTCTGAGTTAGACTTTACAAATGCTTTACAAGTGGTGCTTGCAATTCATCTTATCTCTGCTGGAATTACCTCCCAGGACCCATCTCCATTCATTTATTGCAAACTATCTCATCTTGTCCATCTCTAGCCCGGGTTTCATTTTCCACAGCTATTCCCTGGGAAAATTCACCAGCTCTGCAGTGCCTCTGATGGTCGTAGGGAAGGTGGCTTGGAAGGATTTCTGTCCTAGGCTGCTGGTTCCTGCACTGAAATGCAGGGATGCAGGTTGGGGTCCAGCTGTTCAAATCCCCCTGGAGCACCAGGAAATCATAAGGAACAGGCTCCTGCAAGGGAGGTTCCTGAAATCCTCAGGCATATCCAGAGAGGTGACAGGGCTGGTGTGAGCGGGAGCCCAGCGTGTCACCCCAAATCCTGCAGGTGTCTGAGCTGCAGGGACCCCAGGAATGGCAGCCCCTGTGCTTCTGCCTGTACCAATCTGTATTTTCGATGAGGCCAAGGCTGTTCCCTGATCCTCCTGCACAGCCAGCACAGTCCCTGGCAGGATCTCCCTTATTTTGGGAGCAGCGATGGCAGTCGGGGATTTCTCCCAAATGCCGCCTTTTGTCGCTGCCCACAGAAAGCAGGGGGTACCCCAAAACCCAGCATGCTGCCAAGCTGGGAAAGCCGTCCTGGCCCTTTCCCTGCTAAGCCTGGCAGCCCCTCCTGCCTGCTCTGAACAGGAGCCAGCTTCCCGGGGAGCAGAGGCTGGGACGCTGCATTGATGGAGCCCCTGCAATGGCCCTCAGCTGCCATAAACCATGTTGCTGTCTGGGCAGTGAATGGAGCTGGGGGGAGGCCGGACAGCTCCCGATTCCCAAACCTGCTCCGAGCCACGTCCCCCACAGCGAGGAGACCTGGCACCACCTCCCAGCACCTGCCAGGCCCTCCCCACGGGCACGGGGGGCTCCTGCTGCTGCCAAGTGCCACATCTGGGGTGGCATCCTTCCCGTGCAGCCCTGCTTCTTGCTCCTGCACGGTCCAAGAGGAGATCCGAGTGCTGCTGCCGGAGCAGGGGCTGCAGCCCAGGGTTTAGTGCCAGCTGGGATGTGCCCGGAGCCGGGGAGGGTCATGGCTGGAGCAACCCCAAAGTTTTTTCCATCCCCTGGATGTCCCAGAAGGAGGTCCCGTGCCGGTGGCGAGGCTCCACAAGGAAGTGGGGAATGGGGAGCAGCAGGGGTGGAGTCCCCGAGGGTGGGGACCCACAAACCTCAGTGTCCATTGCTCACCATGGGATTTAGGGATAATGCCAGGCCTGCTGCAGATCCAAGCCACTGCTGGGCCTGGGAAGGCGCTGGGACCTGCTGGACCACACCTGGGCTCTCTGTGGAGAGGGGTGCAGGCATGTCACAGCTTTTTTGGGATGTTGCCAGCCTCCATTTCAGCAGGGTTGGAGCAGGGGTGAATTTTCACAGAATCAGGGAATGGCTCAGGTTGGAAGGGACCTTTAAAGGCCATCTAATCCAACCCTCCTGCAGTGAGCAGGGACATCCCCAGCTAGCCCAGAACCCATTCCTGGGAGCTGGCTGCAGCCAGGGATGGCTGATGCTGAGGGAGGAATCCCACACTGCTATTTGGGGAAGGCACTGAAATGTCCCCGGCTCTGAAGGCCACGGCTCAGAGCCCCCAGGCCACATCTGGGGGGACAGGGGACAATACCCTTGGTGCCCAGCACCAGCCAGGCCCTGCTTTGTGCCCTGGGTGCTGCCCCTGAAATGCTGGCACGACACATGGTTTGTCCTTAATAGGCCGTGGAAAAGGGGACACGCGTCGGGGTCAGGCTTTGTGCTCGTGTTGTGCCTTTTGCTGTCTTTATACCATACAGAAATACATTGGGTGAGCCCCTCCTGGGTAAACTCAGCCTAAAAAAAAAAAAAAAAATAGATGATCTTGGGCGGATATTTTCTGCTCTGAAAGTAGGGTGGTGTGGGAAAACAGCAGAGTGGGGTTTGCGCAGCTTGGGAGGGTCCTCCGTGGAAAAATATTTGAGACCTCAGTTTATGGGGCTCAAACCCCTGCACAGAGACACCCGCAGCTGCTGGACACTTCTGCAGAGTCTGATGTTCTGTAGGACAGGGGCTCTGGGGCTCGGGGCGGGGTGGCTGGGCACAGCAGGAGCCAGGCGAAGGTGTCTGGCGGCAGAGGGGACAGCCCTGCCCGCCGCCTGCCTCCGGGGGATGCTCCGCCCTGCCTCCCGCTCTGCGTACGCCAACCCCCGGGGAACAGCCTTTTCCCAGCCTGGAATCCGCCTGCGCTGACATCTAGTGGAAATCCAGGCTTTTCCCTGGCCGGGAGCAGAGCGGTGTCCTCTGCTTTGCTGCTCCTGCTGCGGACGGGGGCATTTTCACAGCATCGCTTCGGCTGGAAAAGGCCCTTAAGATCATCGGGTCCATCTGCAAACCCTATTAAACATCCTCCGCTTCCTACGGGCCGCGTATCGACTCTGCCCGTTATTGGTGCTATTTCTGTATTCCCCTACAACCCCCTGAACCATTAAAAAAACAATGCGTTCTGGCAGGGCAAGGGGGAACGGCTCCCCACTGCCAGAGGGCAGGGATGGGTGGGATTTTGGACAGGAATTGTTCCCTGGGAGGGTGGGGAGGCCCAGAGAAGCTGTGGCTGCCCCTGGATCCCTGGAAGTGCCCAAGGCCAGGCTGGACAGGGCTTGGAGCAATGGAAGGTGTCCCTGCCTATGGCAGGGGTGGATCGGGATTAGCTTTGAGGTCACCTCCCAGCCAAGCCATGCTGTGATTCCTGGATAACAGCAGGCAGAGCAGGTGTCCAGGTGTAAGCCCGGGGCTGAATCCTCACGTATCTGTTTTATTTTACACGCTGCTGACTCCCCGCGTCCGTTTAGCGCCGCTCTGGGCCGCAGCCCTCCCCAACATGGCGGCGTGGCCAAGACTACATCTCCCATCGGGCCCCGCTCGCCGCCCGGCGTGCCAGCGGCGAGCCAATGGGGCGCGGCGGAAGGCGGACATAGCGCCGCCCCCGGGGCCCGCTCCTTCCTTTCCGCCGGGCCGCGGCTCATCATGGCGGTGCAGATCTCCAAGAAGCGCAAGGTGAGCGCGGCCGCGCGGCTCCTCCGCGGCCGCGGGGCGCTGCCGCACCGCCCGCGGCGGCCCCAGCAGCCGGCGGGGCGAGGGCACGGCGGGCGGCGGCGGCGGACGGGGGAGGATGGCGGCGGATGCGGCGCGGGGCCCGGCGGGGAACATGGCGGCGGGATGGAGCGGGCGCTTCCCCGCGGCCGCGCGCGGAGGTGCGGAGCGGCGCTGGGGGCCGGGAATTGCGGCGTTTTCCCTTGGCTTTCCCGTGGGAAGGGTTCGCGGCTGCCCCGCTCGGTGGGCCGGGAGGGCACGGGGCGCTGCCTGTCCTGGGGAGCGAGGGAGGTTTGGGCTGTCAGGAGTCCCAGCAGCAGCTTCTCGTGGGGCTGGGAAAGGGATGGGAGCTCGCTAATTATTTCCCTTAGATTGCTCCCGAATTGCAGCAGAGAGCCGTGGTCCCAGCGTGAGCAGCGGCTGTGGGTCAGGCAGTGGCTGGAGCGGGTTATTGCTGAGAATTTCAGGGAAGGGGGTTCCATTTTTCCCCACTGCTGCACCCGGAGCTGGGCAGAGCACGGTGCTGGTCAAGTCAAGGTTGTGGGCTCAGTCCCTGGGCTGTTCGTGTAAAAGTTGGACTTGGTGTTCCCTGTGGGTCCCTTCCAACTGAGCGTATCCTGTGAGTTCTCTCAGAGGAGGAGGAAGTTGTCAGGAGAGACTGTCAGGCTGCAGGAGGAATTAGGGAGAATTGCGGTCAGGTTCGGAATGTGACAAGACTTTGTCCACGTGTGTTTTAGTTTGTCGCTGATGGCATCTTCAAAGCAGAACTGAACGAGTTCCTGACTCGGGAGCTGGCTGAGGATGGATACTCCGGAGTGGAGGTCCGGGTCACTCCCACCAGGACTGAGATTATCATCCTTGCCACCAGGTAACTCAGCCTTCCTGAGCTGGGACGCTCTGAAAGCTCTTTGGGATGGCTCCAGTCTCACTCCTGGGGACACTTTTCTCACTTGTCCTGTGCTTATTTTCCCGCAGAACTCAGAATGTCCTGGGAGAGAAGGGACGCCGGATCCGGGAGCTGACGGCTGTGGTGCAGAAGAGGTTTGGATTCCCCGAGGGAAGCGTGGAGGTAAAACTGCCTCAGGAACTGGGTGGTGCAGATGGATTTGTGGTGGCAGGATGGTGTCAGCTGAAAGGTGGTTTCATGATAAGTTGGGCCTTCTGTTACTTGGCCTCAGAAATGCTCCTGCACTGAAATACAAAATAAGTTGCAGAGAAACTGCTCTGCTGCAGAAGGCTCTTTGAGAAACAGAAGATAAAGTGACACACCAGTTATTTTTGATCCTTAATGGTAGGGGTGTTTTCCCAGGGGAAGGTTGGACTAGGGTCCTTTAAAGGGTCCGTGCAACCCAAAGGATTCTGTAGTTCTATTCCATGAAATCTGCTCCTGTTACTTGTTCCTTGCTCTGAGGCAAATCAGGGAGGGAGGGGGAATGTGTGTGCTGGGCTGGTGCTCATTTATTCCAGCTTGGCTGGTGCTGCTGGATCACGTTAGACAGGGAAGGGAGTGTAGGATAAAGCTGCTGCCTGTAAATGTGGAAGGATTTGGAAGCTGCTCCCTGTAAATGTGGAAGGATTAACTGGACTGAATGCAGGGAGTAGAGTAGAACAAAACTCCTGTGTTCTGCTGAAGTAAAAGTTGAATTTACTGTGAGGCTGGTGAGGAACTGCCACAGGGTGCCCAGAGAGGCTGTGGCTGCCCCTGCATCCCTGGAATTGTTCAAGGCCAGGTTGGAACAACATGGTCTAGTGGGAAGTGTGGAAGTCTAGGGGTGGAACTGGATGAGCCTTCCAGGCCACAGCATGCTGTGGCTCCACGATGGACTTGGGAAAGAGCCCTGTTGTGAGTGTGCCTCTCTGCCCTGCAGCTCTACGCCGAGAAGGTGGCCACGAGGGGTCTGTGTGCCATCGCCCAGGCCGAGTCCCTGCGCTACAAGCTCCTGGGAGGGCTGGCTGTGCGCAGGTGAGTGCAGCAGCCTGCCCGTGGGGGAGGTGTGGGACTCCAGTGCCATGCCCAAAAAACAGCTCCTCTGCAGTTTGAGGGTTTAACCTGCTAGTGCTGCACCGAAACTCCTGTTCGGTCCACGGTTACTTCTGGAGCGTTCTGTCTGGTTGCAGTTTGTGTGGGGGGCATAAAGCTGCACGTGCTGCCTTTGGGAGTAAATGGGTGGAGGAGTGAAGCAAACAGCATTTCAGGCCTTGTGGCTGTGCTGTGGCTCAGGTGGCAGTGGCCCTGCTCTCACATCCCCTCGGTGATGAGACGATGACGAGTCAGAAGCGGGTGGCTCTGGTGGCGGTGCCTCCGCGGTGTCACGTTCTGTGCTGCTGCGTGAGGTCCTCCAGCAGCAGCCTCCTGTCACCAGTGAATGATCTAGAGGCATTTGTCTGAGAAGGGATGGGAGCTGCACTGCTGACACGTGAAACTGAGCTTGGAATTGTGGTAGAATTCCCCTGGAAAGCCCTGTGGGTCTGGCAGAGCGGGCTCATGGCTTGGCCGTCCTCTCCCTGCAGAGCCTGCTACGGTGTCCTCCGCTTCATCATGGAGAGCGGGGCCAAGGGCTGTGAGGTCGTTGTGTCCGGCAAACTCCGAGGTCAGCGGGCCAAATCCATGAAGTTTGTGGATGGCTTGATGATCCACAGTGGGGACCCAGTGAATTACTACGTGGACACAGCCGTGCGTCACGTCCTACTCCGGCAGGGTGAGTGCCTGGCCTGCAGATCCCTTTGCAGCTTTGTCAGGTTCCTTCTCTAGAGCTGCAGAGACAAAGAAATCTCAGCTCCTGGCATCCCGTTCCTGCAGGGTGGAGATTTCCCACTGCCAGGACTGGCATCCTTGGGTTGAAACTCACACGGTTTTCATGCACTTCTGATCTCACAGAGTAGTTCAGTTGTGCTGCTGTGGATGGTTCAGACTGAAAATGCTGTTTTCGTGGGCTTTTGCAACTGAGCTCTCGCTGTGGGATTTGAACATTACATCTAAAGCAGAAGTCATTTGGGAATGGAAAGCCAAGGGGCCTTGAGCAGCCAGTGTGGTTATGCCATGTTATCCACTTCTCTGCTGATGGGGTTTGAATGTTTCCAGTTGGGAATGTGGCTGTAGATTCTCCAGACGATCTCACTTGTGTTCTGGGGCCTCTGAGGCTGGTGATAACTTCCAGATGAAGTGCCTGTTGCCTGGCTGTAGGAGCCCTTGGCAGTTGGGATTCTGGTTTTCCTGGCTCCTCAGGACGGGCAGAGAGAACAGGGGTGCTACAAGTGTCAGACAGTCTTCCCAGCTAAACCTGCTTCCACTTGTTCTCCCTCCTGGTTAAACACAAATGATTTGTGTGTCTTAACTGGCTTGGGGTTAATCAGCTGCAGAACTCCTGGTGTAGGGGTACCAACGCAGCCAGAGCTGTTCTCCACCTTCCCTTCGGTGATGATACGATGACGAGTCAGAAGGGACATCCTCGTGTCATTGCAGCCTGCTCTGTGCCACGTTCTGTGGTGTGGTGCTGAGGCTGCCTTGGCCAGGATGTCCTGCTCATTGGATGATTTAGAGGCATTTGTCTGAGAAGGGATGTAAAAAAAAAAATTGGAATTCCTAGGAAAAATGAGCGGAGGAAGAGGACAGAGCTTAAAACCAGACTTAAAATGAGTTGAGGGTAGAACTGCAGTCAGCCAAGGCAGTGAGTTGAATAACTTTAGGTATCCAACTTTTAAGTTGCCTAATTTGCAACACTGATTAAAAGTCACAGTAATTAGATTTTTAAGTTGTAGCATGTGTGTGTTACAGTGTTGTCAGCAGATCTTCAGTGTGGAGAGAGATATTTTGTAACATTGGTGCTCATCCCTATGAATGTGTCCTTGATCTATTTTGTGTCTCCCTTGTCCTGTCACTCTCTGCAGGAGTACTGGGAATCAAAGTAAAGATTATGTTGCCTTGGGACCCCAGTGGAAAGATTGGCCCCAAAAAGCCTCTGCCAGACCACGTCAGCATCGTGGAACCCAAAGAAGAGATTTTGCCCACCACCCCCATTTCAGAGCAGAAAGGTGGCAAACCAGAACAGCCAGCCATGCCTCAGCCAGTGCCCACTGCCTGAGGGGTAAGTGCCTGGGAGCAGTGGGAGGGAGGTGTGCTGAGGATCCATGTAGAAAGGTTTCAGGCCACCAAAAACACAAAGCTGGGATTTTGGGAAGACAAGCTGCTGTACTGTGGACCAGGGTTGGGTTTGAGCATTGCACAGGGTGAATGGGGCAGGGTTCAAGGCATGTGGCAGAGCAGCTCAGAACACTCCTCTGGAGATGAGATGATGGATCTGTCCACATGCCTTGCTCCATGTTGTGTTATACAGCATGGATCTGGAGACCCTGGATTATTACAGTTGCCTTGGATGTGTTGATGCTCCAGCTGCTACCAGTGTGCAACTGGCAGCACAGGGAATATATTCCTCATATATCCATCCTGTCCTGCTCCAGGATCCAGTTTGGGATAGCCTTAGAAGCCACATGAGAAAAATTTGTAGGCTGCTTTTGTAAGGAAGTCTTACCAAGGAGTCTGGCCAGATGTGTCTCAGTGGGAAAAAGGGAGATCACTGGCCAAGAAGCAGGAAATGAGAAATGCAGTTTAATTGAAAAGCTTGTTTTGTTCTTTGTTTGGGATAGGATGATGGTTATAGAAAACAGTTTACCCCCAGCTCACTGAGTGTTTTGTTTCTCGTTGTAGGGTTTGTAACATCTGCAACCAGAAGCTTGTCTGTCCTGAAAACATCTCTTAATAAAATCACAAAAGGCAGTGTTTGTGAAGGTGCTTTTTCTTTTTTTCTTTTTTTTTTTTTTTTTTTTCTTTTTTTTTTTTACTTTCTCAAGATGTGCTCCAGGAAGACCTTGCTCCCACCTTTGGTGTGGAAGGAATTCTGTTGCTGTGTTCCCATTCTGGAGTGAGCTTCACCAGATCCTGATCCAAACAAAGTGGGAATAAAGCACTGATACCTGTGATAGAGCTGGAGCAGTCCCGGGTTTAGAAGGTCATGAGTAACACACACTCCATGGAGTACTGGTGGCTGTTCCTACATCCCAGTCCCTTATCCAGTGCTTCCAGAAGGGGGAGATTTTTTGGCAATATCCAGGCCAGTGCAGCTCCTGTTAGGGTCAGGTAACTTTGGGTGTGGATTTGTGGGGTGAGAGCAAAAGTGACACTCAGGATGTCAAATCTTTTGTCTTAACCTGTGAGGTGGAAGTCTGGTGCAGGAATTGGAAGAGAAAGGCACATCATAGGAGATCATGTATGTGCAGGATCAAGGAGTTTATATTTTGAGGAATTCCACTGTTTGTGGAATGCAAGCTTTGCTGTTCAGGAATAGCTGAATATTTCATATATTCATATTTCTGTTTTTAGGAGGTTGCTCTGCAGGAGCTAGGCTGACAGCTTAGGAACTGGAATTTCAAACTGGTCTGTCTTGCCTTGCTGTTCCCAGCTTCTCTGGCACACCTGGGAGTCTGGTTGAGTTTCAGAAACAAGATGTGCCTTCTTAGAGTGTCAGTGAGTGATTTCAGGTTTCTGTGTGCACCATTCAATGCAAAGATTTAAATAGTTAATATAAATATTAGACTAATGCCAACACAATTTTTTTATACTAATTTGAATGTGGAAATATGAAAATATAAAAGATGACAACACAGCTCTGTCAGATCATAGGGGCAGGAAATGTGTGAAAGTGGGGAGATCTGAAGCAATAAAAGTCACACTCAGTTTTGCACGTTGTCTCTAAATTCTTTAACACACTGTGTGGTAGATGGTGATGGTTAGAAATGTCTCCTGCTGCCTCCCAGGGAGGGCTGGATTTCTGGGAGATTGTTCCACTTCTTCCTGATTAAAAGCTCTCCAACCTTGTCCATTACCCTGTTAAACTCACAGTGCTGATCACTGGCAGAGTCAAGAGCTGTGCAAGTAATGGGGAGGAGAAGGCTCCAGGGAGAGCTCAGAGCCCCTTCCAGCACCTAAAGGGGCTCCAGGAGAGCTGGAGAGGTACTGGGGACAAGGGATGGAGGGACAGGACACAGGGAATGGCTTCCACTGCCAGAGGGCAGGGATGGGTGAGAGACTGGGAAGGAATTTTTCCCTGTGAGGGTGGTGAGGCTGTGGCTGCAAGTGTGAGCTGAACACTTTTTCCATGTGTCTTGGCTGGAGTTACCACCACCCTGAGCTGTTAAAAGAAGCTCCAAAAGAGGAGAGCACTCATTCAGTTCCCTGTGTCTTTTGGATGCTTCCCTTGGACAAAAGCCTTGGAAGATGAGCTGGGGGTAGGATGCACTCAGGAACTCTGGAAAGCTTTAACCTTCATTTCAGTATTGCTATTCCAGGTTGATGTGTTCCTGCTCTGGTTGGTGCTGCAGGTGGCTTCTGTAATTCCAATTTAAAGAAAATTAGGAAGCACGTGGTGCTTTTCCAGTGTGGGAGGAGCTCCACAGGGATGTGTGTGCCTTTAGTTTTGCTTATGAGTGAGTGGCAGGAGGTTCATCCCTTTCCAGCAGTGGGAGAACATGGATTAGCAGGGTCTGCCAGTGCTGGATTTTCCACCTGGGAAAGGTATCTTTAGCCTGCAGATTTTTCCTCCTCTATTTCCCCACTGGATCCCAGCTGGAGGAGCTTTGGCTTGGACAGTCAGGAGGGCTGGTCCCTGCGGCTGACAGCTCCGTTTTTATTCTGCTAAATGGCCCAGCAGGACAGGGCCATTGGTCCTTTACCTGTGGAGCATTTAAGGTGTTGGATACTTGCATTTTCAGGAGAAAACAGTGAAGGGAAAAGCTGTTAAGAGCATTCCTTACTCATGATTGATGTGCTATAGGAGTTCATCTTGTGCATTGAGTAATTTTTGTCCATAGTTGCCACTTTAGGGTGTTTTGGATTTAAGGATTGCAAGGAACCTCCCTAAGTTTATTTTGCTCTGCGGGGGATTCCAGCTGCCAGGGATTCATTGAAAAAAGTTTTATTGCAAAATTACACAACTGTCACTGTGTGGTACAAGAACAGACAATAAAAGCCATCAGACACCTGCATCCACATGATGCAAATTATTCACAATATCCCACAGTGTGTTCTTGCTGTGCCCACCCCTTCCACCCCAGCCTCCAGAACATCCTGCGTGTGGGTTCAGTGCGCTGCATCACCGGGAAGTGTCCCACGTTTGGGGACATTCCTGGCATTGCCTCCTGCCTCCCAGCACCTGGGACTATGCAGTATTGGGCTTCTATGGCAGCAGGGAAAATTGGCAGGGAGATAAAACAAAGCCATGTAGGTGCTCCATGCTGGTTTCAGGGAACTGGCAATTCCGTTGGGATGCATGGATTTTCCTCATTTCCATAATCTCAGTGTTTGCCTTGTGGTGTCTCTCAGTGCGTGGCAAATGCTGCAATGCTCCTGGAATAACATCAGCTCCTTTAAATAGTACTGACCTGATGATATCCCTTGAAGAGAAGTTAGGAACAGCCTGGATCAGGCTGTGAAACCTGCTAATTATCAGACATAAATATAACTATAAATACCTTTGTTTTTCAGGGTCCCCTTATCCAGGTCAGCAGACAGGGAGCTAAAGTACCATGGAGCTTCAGCAGAGCATAATTAGGAAGTCAGGTAATGGCAGCTTTAAAGCTTTGTGTTTTATTAAGCAAGAAAGTGGAGGTGAACCTGATCCCACCTCTGTGTGAGAAACCAGTCAGGAGTGCCTTGGGTCAGCTCCACAGGGAACCAGCTCTGGGAGAGCCCTGGCAGTGGGAATGGAGTCTTTCCCTGCCCTACAGGCTGATGCAGAGCACTTCCAAGAGAAGTGAGTTCCCTGCCTGGTACAACTGCCTGTTTAATTACAGGTGTTGGCCCCTCGGTGACCCCAAGGGGTGGAGTGTTGAAGGGACTTCAGGTTACTCTTTCTAGAAACCCAAGCTGTGCTTTGGGCTCTCCCTGGCATCCCAAAGCCCCTTAGTTCTCCAGGAAGTGTTGATCCAAGGTGCTCTTGGCTTTGATGCTCTCCCTAAGGAGCTCTTGTGGTCGAAGCATTGAATGCAGAGCACAGGGTTAGGCAGGACAGAAGGGCACAATGCCATACAATCTCCATTCTCCTGTGCTGCCTCCTGCTCTGCTCCAGGGCTGGACTGCACAACTGGCCCTTGGAGCTCTGTTACACACCCCTGGAGAGAGAAGAGGGAAGTGGGGAACAGCTCTAGAGCGGCGTCAAGGGGCACCCAAGCAGGAGAAGAGCGGCAGCGCTGAGCGTGCAGTGGGATGGAAGCGTTTGGGATGGGAGGGAGGTGCCTTGGCAGGGCTGGTGGAGCAGCAAGGAACTGAGCAGGAGGCTTAACCAGTGCAGGGAGGAGCTCGGCTTCAAGGTGGCCACCTCAGCTGACTCCCGGTGACCCTCTGGTGTCAGGCTCCCCTGCTCCTCTCTGGAGGTGGGTTTGTGCAATCTGGATTTTGGGGTGAGGTAAAGTGTACGCTGGTTTCTCCTCACAATGCACCCTGGTCTGAATAGCACCCATGGTTCGAGAAGGATACAAAATAGTGTTTCCCATTTGTCAAAATGCCCCCCTAAAAACACACACAAACCAAAGCTCTGGGAAAAAACAACCCAACCAAAACAAACCCAACTACAACTCATCGCGCATCTTGTCGCCTTTGGGCCTCACGAGCCTGCCGATGAAGAGGATGGAGTTGGTTTTAGTGTCCTTGATCATGAAGATGAAGGGGTGGTCGGCGTAGAAGAGTTTGGGGTTCCTCATCTCCTCTCGGCCATAGATGTCGGCGTCGTAGGGGTTCCCTTCCGTGTCCCATTCCAGAGCCGCGGCGTGGAACACGTTGGACAGGTAAAGGTCTTTCTTGCCGGAGATCTTGGACAAGTCAGCCTTGGTTTTGTCAATGGCTTCTGTCAGGCCCAGACCACCCAAGTGTTTCTAGGAGAAGACAAGAGGTCAGCAACCCTCCCGGAGGTGACACAGTGCAAGAGGGAAGAGGGGCAGCAGGCATGGATAACCCACCATCCCACTGACTTTCCTCCCATCCCAAAGAACTGTAAGGCCCAACTGTTTAAGGACCTCCTTTACCTGAAGGTCGTGGCTGACTTCCAGGACGACTTTTGGCAGCGAGATGGCCACTGATCTCTTCTTCATCTTGCCAGTCCACGTCTTGAGCTGCTCCTTGTTCAGCAGTTTCTCCACTCTCTCCAGAGGCTCCACGTGGTTTGGCATGATGAAGATCATGCTGGAGAGCTTGTGGGCCAGTGGCATCTCTACCACCTGGAGCTTCTCTGCCTCATCATCGTAGTAATTGTAGAGACCTTGAAACCAGAAGCAGGGAACAGTGAGGTGTGGAGCAGAGGCAAAGTGAATTCAGCCTGGACTTTCCCTGACCAGGAAGGGAAAGGAGCCTGGACACCCTTTTGGGAAGTGGCCCAGCATTACTGGAGTTGGCTGTGTCTCTCATTTGGATAATGAGCCAGGATTTGTTCCCAACAGCCAAGCACCTCATAGTAAACGTGGATTTTGTCTGCTCACGGGGAGACTGAATCAGCAGAACAAACACTCCCCTGCTTTGTTCTCTCTCATGAGGCAAAACAATCTTGGAAGCAGCTGGTGGAAATCTGGGCAAGGGAGAGCAATGACCCTGACTCCAGCTGGTCTTGGTGTGGGCCAGGGGGTTTCCCACTCACCTGTGCGGTGCATCATGGGCACGCCCACGGTGTAGGAACGGGTCACCATGAAGCCACGGTTGTCCACCATCTTATGATGGAACTTCTCATCCCAGTGAGCTACAGGAGAGAGAGAGAAACACAGCTTGTAAGAAAAGGGAATGGGCGGTAAGACCTAGGATTTGTCCACCTTCCCTTGGGGCCGTTGGATAATCTTTAAGGCCCCTCCCAACCCAAACCATTCCATGATTCTGTGTGTTGGCTCAGAGGAGGTTTTGGGTCATTTGTACCGAGAAATGAAGGTAGAACTTACGCTTGAAGAACATGGCGTTGACAATAAGGGCCCCATCAGTTTTCTCCACGTCTTTGGTGACCTCCGGGAGTTTCCCGTCCGTGGTCTGTGCTGCCCACTCGTTGATGGACTTGAGGGCGCTCCTCTTGTCTCGGAAGTTGATCTTGGAGTGTTCATAGTTGTAGTGCTTCTTGCTGTTCTTCACGAAGTCCTCGGCGAAGGTGATGGAGGCGGGGCCGTAGAGGCGGTTGCCGATCTTCCAGGTGACGTTGCGCGCCGTGCTGTTGCTGACCTCGCTGAGGAGCTCGGACAGCCCGCTGTGCACGTAGTCATCGTTCAGCTTGTCCGCGCTCAGCACCGCCTTGGCCTGCGAGGCCGTCGTGGCCTTGCCCCCGAGGGACACGAGCCCCAGGGACGAGGCCACGACCACGGGGGACAGCAGGATGTTCTCCATGTCCTTGTCCTTGGCCATGGCGTGGTAGAGGTTGAAGGCCAGCGTGGTGCTGCGCTCGGCCAGCGTGGTGGCCTTGTCGCTCAGCTTCCTGTCCTCCGAGGGCACGGCCGCAGCGAGGCCCAGGAGGGCCAGCCCCACGATAATCCACATGGCTTCAGCAGCACCCAGCACCTCCCAGGACCTGCTGGGCAAGAAAATTCGCCATCAGCACGAGCCAAAGCCTTCCTGGAGCATCCAGAGATCCCAGGGGCTCTTCCAGAGAAACCCACTCCTTGCTCCAGTGACATTGTCCCAACATTGCTTCATGGGGGTGCAGCCATCCCAAGTCCACCCTGAGAAACAATCTTCAGGAGCGCAGGCTGCACGCTGGCAAGCAGAGCCTGTGCATTTGGAATGAAAGCTTCCTTCCTAAGCAGTTTCCCTGTAGTCCAATGTAAATGTACAGTGAATGGTTTAAGGAAGGGTCAGGGAATGTAAGCAACAGGCATTTCTCATGTGGTCTTGACAGGGCAAGGGGGAGTGGCTTTAAAGTGAAAGAAGACAGGTTTAGATTGGATATTAGTGAGAAATTCTTCCCTCTGAGGGTGGTCAGGCCCTGGCACAGAGTGCCCAGAGAAGCTGTGGCTGCCCCTGGATCCCTGCAAGTGTCCAAGGCCAGGCTGGATGAGGTTTGGAGCAACCTGGGATAGGGGAAGGTGTCCCTGCTGCCCATGGCAAGTGGGGAAAAAGGTAGTCTTTATGGTCCCTCCCAACCCAGCTGTTCCATGATTCTGTCCCCAGAGCAGAAGAAACCTCTGCCCTGATCAGGGAAAGCTGAAAAATGTTGTGCTGCCCCTTGATCTAAGGGCTGTTGCAGGCACTGCATGGCAAGGACCGTCCTCTCCAGGGACCCTGGCCTGGGCCCCAGATCCTCGGATTCCTTGGCACTAGATGGAGCACGTGAGCTTCCACCAAGCAAAGCCAGAGGCGGCCCAGGAGAAGATCCTGCACTGTCTGATCGGCTCTGTTCGGCTTTGGTTTGCCCGCCCAGCCCTGCCGGGCAGGTACTGGGGCAGAGGCAGGTGGGGGAGCCTCATTTTCCTCAGCAGAGCCTTCAGGTCATGCCTGAGGTGGGTGGATCTCATCCCAGCATAGGTGAACCCACCCCAGCAAGGGCTCTGAGCCCCCAGCTCTGGTACGCGTGCAGACTGACCAGTCCTAAGTGCCTGGAAGCCCTTTGGGGCTCATCCCACCTGGCCCCACACCTCCCCTCCCTCCTGCCTTCACTCAGCAAACCTTCCTGCAGGCAGCTCCTCAGGCCTTAAATTCCCCCTCCAGCTTTTGGGGGACTTTTTCCTCCACAGGAACTGCATCGCTACCCCGCAGTCCTGTTCCTCGCTGGTCCTCTCCTCCCACCCTGCTCCTGCCCAGCCTCGGGGGCTGTCCCTGCCGTGGGGAGGCAGGGAAAGGCTGCAGCGGGGTTAAAGTATTCCGAGCAGGAAGAGAAGGGCCCGCTGGGATTACACATGGAAGGAAACACGCAGCACGTAGCTCGGTTCCAGCAGGGACCCTTTGCCAGAGCGGGATTTACGTAGCCTCGGAGAGGGAAGAGATTACAAGCTAAAATCCTTTATGGGAGCAAGGCTTCTGTTAAAGGGAAGAGCCATCCTGGCTGCCTCAAGAGCAAAGATTTGTGCAACGAGCTCAAAACTGCCCTCGACACTCTTTTTAAAAAGTGCAGCCAGGGTGACAAACATTGGAAGTCTGAGGAGGTTCCTTCTGGTTTTCTAATTCCCGTTTATTTCTAAGGATACCTTGAAACTGTTTCATAGTGAGGTCAACGTTTGCCTTTTTCTTTCTGAAAGAAAACAGATACATGGAGTAGTTCTCTTGTGAGCAGGGGGGTGGCCTGCACTGCTTCATCCTCGGCTTAAAAAAACATTCATTACTTCAGGGCCGGGTGACAGATTTGGGCTCTGCTGAGTCACACAGCCTGAGATGGAGAAATTTTGCCCATTCTTGGATTATGGGTGAATTCAGAACCCGTGGAGAAATTTAGCCCGTTCTTGGATTATGGCAGCAGTTATGGGTGAATTCAGAACCCGTGGTGAAAATGGAGGGAATGTGGGGAATGCACAGCCAGCAACATCCTCTCCTGTGCTCCCACAGCGAGGGGACGCCCCAGTGCCAGCGTGGCATTCCTCAGCCTTCCCTGGGGCTGCCGGGACCCTCTTTCCTGGCGGGATGGGATTCCCTCCGAGGGCTGTGTTTCTCCCAGGAGCAGGACACAGAGCTGCAGGGCACAGGGCTGCAGGCAAAAGGCCATTTCCGTGTCACCAGAGGGATGTGACACTTTGGTTAAGGCAGCAGGAGCCGTGCTGTAGCAGGAGGCTGCAGGGAGAGCTCTCATTCCTGCGCTGGGATGGTGCCCAGGGTCCTGCAGGCTCCCAGGCTGAGCCAGAGCAGGGCTGGAGGATTTCACTCACACCGAGCTAAAGCTTCCCTTGTCCCCCTTTTCTTTTTCGTCATTCTCTGAAAGCTTCTCCCGCAGCTTCACTGCGACCACCTCTTGCAAACTGGAGGCGACTGGGGGATTTTTTAATGCCTTTCCTCAAAAACCCAGAGCCAGCTCGTGGGACAGTCTGTACCCCTATCCCCCACTTCCACCCACACCACTGCAGCCCGCCCCCCCACGCACCCCCTTCTCCCATGCCATAACCCTCCCCCCGATTTTTATTTTTTTTTTTTTGCCCAGCCAGGAGGCTGCAGGACCCCAAAATCCCCCCCCCTCACCCTGCTGCAATCTCAGCTCAGTCTCCACCCTGCCGGCCCGGGGTCCCCCGGGTCCCCCCCGCTTACCTGCGGGGTCGGGACACGGCTTTGCTCGGCTCCCTGTGCACCTCCCGGTCCTGCGGAGGGGGTATATAAGGGGCCGGGGAGAAACTTCTGGAAACTTGGGAAAACCCTCTCAAAAATGCTTGGGAGGGAGAGGAAGGGGAGGATCCGTCCCGGCTCTCTCCCGGCCCGCCGCCAATGGCAGGGAATGCCGGCCCCGCGCCGCCGAAGGGGGGTCGGGGATGGATGGGGGATGCGCGTTCGCTCCTCCTGCCCTGCCTGTCCCCTGCCTGAGCCCAGCCAGGCCTCCAGCAGGAACGTGGGGAACTATTCCCTGCCCAAAACGGTGCTTTTGCCTTCTTACAGGGCTCTTATTTCGGTCCTCTCACTGCCCCTGGCATCTCCTGCAGCTGGATGGTTGTTGGGACCAAAGGCAGGTAGTGATGGATTTATTTTTTTGATTCTGGGCTGTCACCCTCCGTATGAAGTCAGGGGTGGTGCAAAGGGCTTCAGCCACGACTGGAGCAGTCACAGGCAGCCAGTGTTTAACACCTGCCCCATCCTGAAATGTGAATCTGAAATGTGCCCTGATTGGTGACCTCCAAGAGAGAAGAGAAGGCTCCAGGGAGAGCTCAGAGCCCTTCCAGCGCCTAAAGGGGCTCCAGGAAACCTGGAAAAATACTTGGGACAAGGGATGGGCGGACAGGACACAGGGAATGGCTTCCCCCTGCCAGAGGGCAGGGCTGGATGGGCTATTGGAAAGGACTCTTGAATGGGAGGGGTGGGGGAGCCCTGGCACAGGGTGCCCAGAGCAGCTGTGCCATGGAGAGGTTTCTGCTGAGTCACAAGTGTTGAAGCTCAGATTCAGCCCTGTCATGTTTTAGGACAGCACAGGATTGTTTTCATGGCAATCTGGGGCGTAGGGATATTGGAGGTACCACCCCCCTCATGGATGGTTACATCAGCAGAAGGATGCTGCATCCTTGTGTTCTTTAACTGATGTCTGTGTCTCCTTTTTAATCATACTGTAATTTCATTTTTCTCCCTAATTTTGGCTCTGCCAAGTTTTTCTGCTTCCCTCTGAAGACAGGAGTCTCAGGAGGTCTCAGCCTCCTGTTGCTGTAGCAAACAGCATCTGATTTTTCCTTCTGGCTTTGAATATTCTTGTTGTCTTGGAAGCATCTTGCTTTGGAATCACCACTGCATTCCCCTTCATAGCCCAGCTATTCTAGAAGACAGCATCAAAAAGTGACATTTTTCTTCCATCTGACCTGTTCAGACAGTGCCATGTAAGTTGATACTTCTCATCTCAAACAAGGGCAGATCTTTGAGCCCTCCCTGTAGAAAATGTTTCCATCAGCTGCAACAAACCTGGTGCTCAGTGATATTTAGAGATCTGGTCCCTTCAGGGAGGGATTCAGTGGGAAAAAAATAGCTTTGGAATACCTTAAGCAAGAGATTTTGGTACACTAGTGTCTTTTGGTGCAGTTAGCTTTGCTTTATGTCTGCATAAATGATCAACAGCAGGGTCCCAGAGTTTTTATAGCACAGTTTTGGCTTTATTAAAAATGAATTTGCTGATCTCAAACCATCAATACCGAGGTAAATGTTACTGGTCTGTACCAGCAACATGTGCTAGCTGAGAAATGAGAAAAGCTCCTTTAAACCTCCACTATCAGCTGCTTTTCTCTGCCAAATTCTGAATTGCTCCACCTTCAAACCCTGC
Source organism: Vidua macroura (assembly GCF_024509145.1). Classification (NCBI taxonomy): domain Eukaryota; kingdom Metazoa; phylum Chordata; class Aves; order Passeriformes; family Viduidae; genus Vidua; species Vidua macroura. Next base: position 115,994,476 of record NC_071572.1, on the reverse strand, counting down.
TCTGTAATTACTTCCCATGTAAGATTCTTTCACCTTCCGAGTGAAATCTAAAATAAACTCTTTAAACTTTTAATCTTGATTTCTTTCACTGTCTCCCAGCACCAAAGTCCTTTGACACTCTGGGTGCTCTGTGCTTCAGTCCTTTGAAATGGCTTTGCCTCAAGAACATGAATTTGGAGTAGAATGAAAATAGTTGGCTTTGAGGGCTGGCAGCCCAGCAGTTAGATATTTCAGATTTTTGCTGAATTTTAAGTGCATATTTCAACCTATTCCTGCTGTTTCTACAACGCAACCTGGTAAGAGCCCCTGCAGAGTTTTGGGATGTGAATATGCAGAAAATGAGTCAGTTCTACCAAAATGTCACCAAACAGCTTCATCTTGACAGTGAACAGTTTTGTCCAGGGGCCAAAGTTGTGGAAATCAGGCAGATCTGCATTGCTGGGGAGGATTCCTGCTGCTCTCCGGCGATTTCCAAGCGCATCGGGCTGTGCAGAGGCGCTCCCAGCCCCCACAGTGCCACGTAGGAGCTCCTCCAGCGGTGGGATGGGGACTGGGAAGGGGGAGCCAAACTGGGAGTTGCCCTCTTCCGTCTCCCCTGCTCATGTAATGAGCGGTTCCAGCTGCCAGGGGGACGCATCCACTCCTCCAGCCCAGCTCCTCCCCTCCAAACCGCACTTGCGCGGGGCAGGACTCGAGTTTCTTTTGTCTGGAGTTATTTCCAGCATGGGTTGACTTTGTGGGTTTAGGGCAGTGCAGATGCACTGAGCCTTAAATTAAAATCCACCCAAAGTTTTTGTGAGGTGGGTGTGATCCTGCAAGCCCCCACGACAAAGCAGAGGGGGATTTCCAGGCTGTTTTTGCAGTGTTTGGAAGCGGGTGTGGAGGAGCTGCTGGGATGGAGAGCAGTGAAATCCAATGGTACCAGGAGTTCAGTTCTGTGGGAAACAGCCAGGAAACATCCAGACTGGTGCTATCCTGCTTGTTGGGCTTCTTGTTTCAAGCAGTGTTATTAATTCACTTGATTATCTACTGAAGGAGTGGTTTGTTTCTACGAAAGCAGACACTGTGTGTTCTTTGGACGGGACTTTTTAAAATATAAACTCCAGCAGCTTTGCACTCTCAGCTTACAGTGACCCAGGAGACTCGCCCTGTTTTCCTGTGCTGGAGACAGTCTGTCATCTGTGCTGCTGTGAGGCAGTGCTGGTGCAGGATCTCTGCTTTCCAGGATCATGGCTGAGGGGGGCAGGGATGCTGGAGCCAGCACTGAGGAGCCTTAAAATCACCCCATGGGCAGGGACACCTTCCACTGTCCCACTTTGCTCCAAGCCCCATCCAACCTGGCCTCAGGCATTTCCATGGATCCAGGGGCAGCCACAGCTTCTCTGGGCACCCTGAGCCAGGGTGTCACCACTCACACAGGGAGCAATTCCTTCCCAATATCCCCTCTAACCCTGCCCCCTGGCAGTGGGAAATCCATTCCCCCTTGTCCTGTCACTTTCTGCCCTTATAAAAAATCCCTCTCCCTCTTTTTCAGGAGCCCCCTTTAGGCAGTGGAAGGGGCTCTGAGCTCTCCCTGGATCCCTCTCTGCTCTAGAGCTAGTCAGGGCTTGCCTGCTCCTCCAGCTCCTCACATGCAAAGATTCTGGGGGAATTCTGCTTCCTGGCTCAGCTCAAGGACAGGTTTGGGTTCAGCACTTTAATTTCCTCCCTGCACATCCTCCTTTGGCACTGTGAGCTCATTCCTGCAGCCCCAGGCACCGTGGAGCCGTGGCTTTGCTGGCAGCAGTGCCCTGCACTGGGAGTGGGATCCCAGCCCTTCTCCCCCTCTCTGGCTCTCAGCCATGCCCAGCTCTGGCCTGGCTGGAGCTGGGAAGGCCCAGCTTTGTGTGAGCAGACAGCACACAAAGGATGGCAGTGGAGCTGAAAGGCTGCATCCTGTGGATCCGTGCCCTGGCCTGTCTGGAGTGCAGCAGTGAGAGCCAAACTCCTGTGCCAGCCTGCTGTGCCCAGAGCTGGCCGTGCCAGCTCCAGGCTTTCGGGGAGCTCGCTGGGTTTACATGTCCTAAAGGGGCAAATTTGTGGATCCTCTGCAAAGCACTGATCTCCTTTTGCTTCCTCAGCAGGTGTGGTGGAGGAGGAAAAGGAAGAGGAAAAGACCTGATTGCTGTGGAGCAGATTCCCCATCCATGGCATCATCCAGGTACGTCACGGTGCACAAACCGGGGAGGACAGGCTACAGAGGCTGCAGCTGCAGCTTTCCCACAGGGCACAGCAGAGAGAGATTCCCTTGATCCCAGTTTGTAATCCCTGTTTAATGCTCCCAGAGAAAAGTTCAAAATCCACAGGGTTTCCTGCCAACACAGCGAGGCAGGGGGGTGGAATTCCTCTGGTGCTTTGGGGTGGAAGGAATGACATCTGTGTGGCCTCAGCAGAGGGCCAGCACGGGTGCTGGCAGGTTGGGTTGCAAGCCCCTGCATCCCACACCTTCCTGGGAGCTGGGCTATGGCAGGAGGAGGTGGAATCCTTGTGGATGTGGCAGCAGGGATTTGCAATCCCTTGGGAAGACCCACGGGGCTGTGGGATCCTGACCTGTTCCTACATGATCCAGGAGCACTGGTTTGGGGTTGTGGCAAGCCAAGAGGACTCCAGGATGCCCTTTTCAGGCTAATATTTGGACTCAATGGTCCTAGAGGACTTTTCCAACCTTAAACTCTGTGATTCTAAGATGAGCACTGGTGATGTGCACTCCTTACCCTCTCCCTTCTGCCTCACAGTGACTGGGACTGGCTGGATCCTCCCAAAAAGCAGCCAAAAGGAAAAGCAAATGCTTGGTTTGTCAGCCCCATCAGCCCCACGGGCACAGGGGCCATCTCAAGGACAGGATGTGAGAGCACCAGGGCTTTGGGATGCTGCAACATCAATTTCCTCACTGGAAACAGGCAGCAAGCAATGTCCAGTTCCAGGTTTTCACCCTTTATTACAAAATACAAGCAGAGAAGGCCCAGGTGCTCGATCTGCTCTGCACAGAGTGGAACTGTGGTGGGGCAGCTCTCGTGTTAAAAGCTGCAATGAGCTCTCCCTCGTCTCTTCCTGGCATTTTCCAGGAGCATATGGGAACGTGAAAGGTCTGAGCTCTGCCTGCCCTTCACATATGGTGGAAGCTGAGAGGAGGCTCAGCCCCACACGCTCCCCCCTCAGGAAACCGGGATGTAAAAGGAAACCGTTTATTCTGGAGCCAGCTGAGGGAACAGAACCGCCCCTAAACCCGAGCCTGGCTTGAGGGATCCTCAGCTGGCCAATCCTCTGCTTCCAGCACAGCATTGCTCAGCCTGTGCTCTGTGTGCAAGTGTGTCACACAACTGCCTGTCTCCCCAGTCCTACTGCTGTCCCTAAAAGTCTTTTCCTTGTTGGGAATCAGGTTCCCAACAAGCCAAGCCCTAAAACTGCCACTGTTGATGGCAGAGGAAGGAGGGGACAGGCAGGACAGGGCTGGGGCTGCTGGGTTTGCTGCCCTGGGGACTTTGGGGGGTTGGTGCAGCAGTTTGAAGGCAGGAAAGGAGGAGGGGAGGGATGAATCCCAGGAAGGATTCCTGCAGTGGCCCAGCAGGAACAAACAGTGTGTGCAATCCTCCTCAGCCAAGTGCTGAGGATATGTAAGCAAAGGGATGCTTAGGAAGGGCCTTGGCAGCCTCTTTGTCTATTCTGCTCCTGCAGAGGCAGCAGGAAAGCTGCCCAGAGAGATACAGCAAGGACCACAGGATCTCGGACTGGTTTGGGTTGGAAGTAATATTAAAGCACATCCAGTCCTACCCCTGCCATGGGCAGGGACACCTTCCACTATCCCAGCTTGCTTCAAGCCCTGTCCATCCTGACCTTGGACACTTCAGGGATCCAGGGGCAGCCACAGCTTCTCTGGGCACCCTGTGCCAGGGCCTCACCACCCTCACAGGGAACAATTCCTTCCCAAGATCTAATCTAAAAATCTCTGCTTTAGTATAAAACCAAACAGGAAGAGGGGTTTCATCCTTCCCTAGTTTCCAAGGACCACGTTTGCCCCAACCCTGGGGATGTTATACTGATCTGATGGGACTAACCCAGTTTGTGTCCAGATCTGAGCTGCTGCAGCTTTGCTTGGGATGACAAAATGCACCCACCTGGGAAGCAAATGTCCCTTGCCATAGGTCCAGATTGGGTCAGGGGGCTTAACCCATAACGTGGCAGTTTAGGATGTGTCTGCAAGAGGCCAGGATGTATTCCAGGATGTATCTCCAAGGCCAGAGACCCTTTGGAAACAAGTGACATCTTCCCTTTGTCCCCACAGGAAACCCCACTTAGCCTGAATACTCCTGCCTGCTTCAAATACGTCAGCATAAAATTGCAGTGTGTTTTTCCCAGTCACTGTATAGATTCCCCATGAAGATCTGGCAGGGAAGAAGTGGCAGATTTCTGGAAGATTCAAGGAGCCCACATGATGCAACCCCGCTGCATTCTTGCAGAGCGACGCCTGCTCCTGGGAGCTTCAGAAGGAGCCACTCACATTTTATTCCAGCTGCCACTGGGCTGCATCCACGCATTAAAGACTTTCCCAGGGTCACATCCCTGTCCTGCCACAGCTCCTGGTGTTGCAGAGCCACATTCCTGCCTCAGGGATGTTAATTTTAGAAGCAAAACTCACTCTCTGTTTTCCGTTTTCCGTCTTTTGTAACTTGCAGGGAGGAAGGTTGTGGATGGTCCAGTGAACTTTTCTCTGTTTCCCATTTCAGACTGAAGCTAGAAAGGCTTTTTCCTGGTCTTCCCAAATGCATTTAGAAACTCACAGGCATGTTTAGTTTTGGGAACAGTCATGCATTTGGCAGTAAGAACAGCAAATATGGATCCTGGAGCAAGGGAAGCTCCGTGGCTGTTGGATGGGATCTGCCAGCTGAGTCACACAAGGCAGATCTGACTCATCACATCAGAGCTGCATCTGCAGATGTCCCAGGATTTTATAAAGTTGGGCAAGGCTGATTATCCTCTGTAAAAGCTGGGGAGACTGAGGCATGGAAGGTGAGTTTGGGGCAGAATCAGAGCCAGGCTGGTTTGTGCTGCTTTCCTTCTCCACAAGGATGCTGAGGACTTGACAGGGGGTCCCAGAGGCATCTTCTCCCTCTCTGCACAGACAATCTGCTGAGGGCTGGGACCCCAGGATGTGGAGCTGCTCTGTGTGGGATTATCCCAGCTCCAATCTCATCCAGCAGAGATGGGTCTCATGGCCAAGGGGTCCTCTGGATTTACAGAGCAGCCTCTGTATCCTTGTCTTCTCTCCCTGCTCCTGGTTACTCTGCTGTAAACCCCAGGCAGGAACAGGCTCTGCTTTGTGTTTTTGTAGCCTGTGGGACCACGATTGATGCCTTTCTCCAACATGGGTGCCCAAACTATGCTTCCCAAAATGGGAAGGGATGCAGGAGCTGCCTCTCTCTGCACCTCCAGACAGCACACTCTGAGCTCCTGGGCCAGCACTCAGCACACTGAACATCTCCTGCATGTCCCTGGATCTGACAGGCTGTTCCCAGCACTGGAGGAGGCATCAGAGCTGCTGAATTTGGCTTTGTACAGAAGGTCTCTTGTTCAGCTCGGGGCAGAGGTGCTTGGGAGAGGTGGGGTGGGAGGTTTAGATGAATGAAGATCCTTGTTTCACTCCTGATTCCCTTCAGGAAGGTGCTGGATGTTTCCCAGCTGTGCACAAACAGCTTAGATTCAGTCTTTGAAATCATTTGTACTTCTGGACTCTGTTGGCTTTGACGTCAAGACCTGAATCCCCCTGGGATCACTCCTGGTGTGGGACCCAGGGGATGCTGTGGTTACAAAGACACATGTGAATCAAAGCCTCTTACAGCTGCCCTCCTCCTCTGCATGGATCTGGCTTAGCCCCATCCAGTTGGGAATTATTTCAGGCTCCTTTGCTGCCTGAACACAGAGAAGCAGCAGCAAAGAACTTAAGGCAGCTTCTGAGTTGTGAACATTTCAGGATGCAAGTCATGGCTGTAGTTCAGTGGGAAGGAAACACTCAAATCCTGAACTTCCAAGGGTTTCTGTTGGATGTGGAGTACCCAGTTCTGGTTGCTGTAGTTTCCAATGACAAAGCTGTGTGCTGGACATGCAAAATAATGGAGAAAATGCAATTTGTATATTGTGGTGTCTTCATTTTCCAAATTCACCTCCCCAAATTCAGAAATATCTTCAGTGACTGTGATGGTGCTTGTCTTGATGAATTAACAATTTAACTATGATTTTTTTCCCTAATTCCAGTTAATAGAATAATTGGATCTGCTGGAGGCAAGTTCATCAAATGTGGGATGCACAATGAATCCACTCTGGGCTCTGTCTCTGATTCACCAGTGAAATGAATCCAGCAATTTGCTGCTTCCTGAAGCTTTCCTGACTTCCCTGGCATTTGCAGGAAGGTCCATGGTCACCCCGTGGAGGCAGGTATGAAGTGGGGCAGGGTGGAGGGACACCCAAAAAGCCCTGCAGGAATCTTGGGCACTGCAGGGCTGGTGTAGAGTCAGTGCAAACAAATCCTTGTGGGCATGAGAAGCACTGGGCTCATGGCACCGTGCACTCCAGAGGTCCTTTAGGGCCTCATCCCCTGTGTTGTCCCATTAGCTGGAAAATCCCAGTGCTCTGGCTTCAGCTGCACAGGTAATTGTGTGCCTTGGTGCCATCCCTGGGGCAGCAGGACCACTGTCCTTGAGGGTGGGATCAGGGTGAAAAACCTCCTCCAGCCTTGCCTGCCACCAGGGTTTCTGTCTCTGGTCCCAGCTCCAATCCCACGCCCTGAATCCTGCACTGGGAATACCCTTCTGGCTCTGTGTGCCTGTGGCCATGAGTTTCCCATGCTTCAGAAAGTGCCATGAACCCACAATAAATAGCACAGCCCCTGCACTGCTGTCCCTGAGCTCCCCTGGTCCCCAGTGCAGCTGGTGCTTAAACACTTGGGAGAATGAGAATATTTGGCATTTCTGGGCTGCAGAAGTGTCAGTGTGGAAAAGGCTGCAGCAAAGCAGAGAGACCAACGGAAACAGATGGATTTAAAAATAGTGGAGACAGAGAGGGGCTGGCTGGGATTCAGGAGCTACAGAGAGCACACAGATCCAATAAGGGCGCTGCAGGACTCGTTCAGACCCTGCTCCCACCCACACCAGCCCTGGGCACTTCCCCTGCACAGACTCCCCCGTGGCCCTGGCACCTTTTGGGGCTTCCCCAGGGAGCAGTGCCCAGCCAGGATCCCACCCAGCTCCACGACATCCCCAAACCCAAACGCACCCCCCGAGCCCCAGGGAATCCAGGGAATCTCTCCCCAGGCGGGCAGGGACATTCTGTCCTCCCGCTCCGTGTCCCAGTCTCGCTGCTCCCCCCGCTGCCCGGCCCCGGCACCATCCCGGGCTGGCTCCAGCCTTCCCCAGCCACCAATCCCGGGAGGAGGAGCAGGAAAGGCTCGTTCTCCACCGCACAGCCCCGGGATGTGCCCCAGCAGTGCGTCCTGGGAGCCCCCCCTCTGCCAGGGGGAGGTGTCTCCCCTTCCACTTGCCCTGGGAATGATGCTCTTCCAGGCCAGTCCTCCCTGCTGGAAGGAGAAAAGCAGAGCCGAGAGGAGTGAGGCTAGCAGGGGCCAGGAGGGGGAAAGGGAAGCAAAGATGGATGTAGAAACCCCATGCATTTTTGCTTGTTTGTTGTTTTTTCTTGTTTTGGGTTAAAAAGGACCTAAAAGATCACCCAGTCCCACCCCTGCCAAGGGCAGGGACGCCTTCCACTGTCCCACCTTGCTCCAAGCCCCATCCAACCTGGCCTGGAAGGGAAATTTAACTTATTTCAGACTCTGCCAAATATAATTTCAATTGTGATTTATTAGACTTACCACTAGAAATAAGATGATGATAGTATAGATAACCCCGAACTGTGGGAGCATGGCATGGGAGCAGCATGACAGGAAATTCCTTATGTCTTTCCAGGTTTCAGTTTCAAAGTTGCTATTCTGCCTGGGAGCAGAGAGAGGGAGTCCTTCTCCTTCTCTTTGAGGGACCTGCATGTTCCTCTTCTCCTGAAGAGGGTTCCCCAGGCTGCCCAAATCCCAATTGCCATGAGGATTATGTGAACTGGTCTTCTCTTTCCCATGCCAGGAGTCTTTTCTTTCCCTGTCCAGGGAAGGAAAGAGAGAGACAAGGATCTGCAGGAGAATCTTGGCAGAAAGACTGTGGGGATGGGAGTGACTTAGAGCAGCTCTCATATAAAACCACACAATCATTATGGCACAGAGTGGTTTGGGTCAGAAGGGACCTTAAAGCTCATCCAGTCATGGCAGGGACACCTTCCACTGTCCCTGGCTGCTCCAAGCCCTGTCCAAGCTGGCCTTGGACTCCTCCAGGGATCCAGGGGCAGCCACAGCTTCTCTGTTTCAGGGACATGTCCGTGTGTCCCCAGGGATGTGCCAGGATGCACAAGCAGCAGGCAATCCCTTTAGCAGGGAATGGGAAGGGCTGGCTTCCTACAAGACACAAGGCTGGAGCCCCCAGGGTGGGTTTGCAGTGATACCCTTCAGGTCTCCCACTCAGCTCTGCTCCACAACTGCAGCCTCCCAGCAAACAACACCCAGAAAGGGGGTTTGGCTGGTAGGGAAGTGTTTTATTTCCTTTAATTAACTGGATCTGAGCTGGATGGAGCCCCAGCCTGTTCTCAGTCAGCAGCGAGCCCCGAGCTGTGCATGATCAGAGCTGACAGCCCCAGTGGTGCTGGTGCCAGTGCCAGCAAACCCCACTGATCGACCTGAAAAACCCCTACAGGTCTGACACAAAACATTCATGCTCAGAGGATGGATATTTGGGATGAAACCTCAGCAGCAGGTCCTGCTCAGATCCCCTCCTCTCCTGAAGCTGCAGTTGCCAGCAGCAAGGAAAATCTCTGCAGAGTAACTCAGGGATTGCTTAGAGCCCCTTGCATTGGGATAACCAAGTGAAGCAGCAAGTTCTACCCTGTATCTATCCAGGAGAGACAAATTAGAGCCTGTCAGGGTTCTTAGAGCCTGGCTGGGGTGATTTACCTGGCATCTGAGTGCCTGTGCACACAGCTCCAGATGCCTCCCGCTCGCCTTCCGTCAGGACACGCTGCCTCCCACAGGGAGCTGCTGGATGAAGGGGGAATTAAAGGCATTTGTTATTCCCTGACACAGTCCATCACCAGGCTGCCTTCCCAAGGAGCTGCAGCTCAGGGGCTTGCCTTGGAGGGAGGAGCTGCTTTATCATGGCATGGCAGCTCGCCCAGGGAAGAGCTGGGAGACAGCTGGGATTTAATCTAGAGCTGGAGTTCTGCTCCTGTGGGGAGGTCAGGGGTCGGAGAGATGAGCCAGGCTGCAGGAGGGAGGCAGGGAGGGGGTTTCACACTGCTGCAAGCACTCCAGCAGTGCCTCCCCAGCCCAGCCTGGCAGGCAGGTCCCAGCCCCAGCGCTCTCATCCCAGTTCCCAGAGCTCTGTGCCCTTCCCTGACCTTGGCTCATCAGGAGCACGGAGTTGGTGATGCTCCATCAGCTCCATCCCATGTCTCATCTGTGCTTGCTGCCCACCCTCCCTGCACCCCCAAGTGTTTCCCTTGGGGAATCCTGTTCTGTCTCCAAACCCCTTCTGCTTCCAAAGGATTTCTTTCCACACTCCCAGCTCCCCTCTCCATCCTATAAACGGAAAGGCTTAGGCAGGCACTGCTGCACTTTTAGAGCTGTGTGACCACGAGATTTGCTGCAGCCAGCCCAGTCAGCTGATCCAGCCACACTCACTCAAGGAATCATTTTCCACTGATGTCCAAGCTGTGGCTGCACAGAGTGGGGGGAAAAAAAGGAGACGTGGCATGTTTGGGATAACAGGTGAAAGAAAAGCACGCTTGGAGAGGGGGGCACAACTCTGCCCTTCCTATATCCGAGCTGCTGCATCAGTCAGGGTAAGCAGTTGTAGGATGAGGTTATGAACCAAAAGAGAGTGGATTTAGATGGGATATCTGGAAGGAATTCTTGGCTGTGAAGGTGGTGGGGCTCTGGCACAGGGTGCCCAGAGAAGCTGTGGCTGTCCCTGGATCCCTGGAAGTGTCCAAAGGCCAGGCTGGACAGGACTTGGAGCAACCTGGGATAGGGGAAGGTGTCCCTGCCCATGAAACTGGATAAGCTTTAAGGTTGCTTCAGCCCAAACCAGTCTGTGATTCTGACTGGGTATTTTCCTGAAAACCAGGCCCTCCTCTGGACTCTTTCCTTCCATCTCCAGCTTTCCAAGATCTCATTCCAGGTTCTGTACCTTGAGAAACTGAGGTGTGCCCCCAAAGCTCCCCTGAGCCTGCTAAATCCTGCAAGGCTGGAACCATTGCTGTTGTGTGAATCCCACAGGGCAGCTCCTTCTGCTGTGGGCTGTGGGGCCAGGCTGTGCCTGGTGGCCATGGCAAGAGGCACCTGCTGCCCCTGTGCCTTTGTCACTTGGCCTGGAGGAGAACTGGAGCTGGAAAGGGAGTGACTGCAGCTTCAGCAGATGGCTGTCCCATGAATCATGGGCTACCTGGCTGTGTGGTCATCCTGGATGGCTCCTGCTGGACCTGTTTGTGCACATGCAGCTGAGCTGAGGTTTCCTTGGGAGGGCTGAGCTCCCTCACGTGCCCTGCCCAGCCCTGCTTGCACCTCGAGGCCACCACAGGGACAATTGGCACATGAGATGTCTCTCTTTGGATGCCCAGTCTCGCCATCCTCGTGATGGGGCAGCTCTGCCCAGTATTGCAGAATTCCCCTTCCCCTCCTTCCCAAAACACACAGCTGGGAGGGAGTGGGGACCTCTTGGGACACGTCCCCAGCTGAATTCAGGGGATTCAGGGAAGGTCTCTGCTTCTTGGCTGATCTTAAGCTGCCCTCAGCCCTTGTTGCTGTGGGGGAACATCTCCAGGCGAAGAGAGGGGCAGGAGGGGATGGGTGAGAGGGAAATTCCTGCCAGGAATGAGTCACCCTCTCGTGCTATGCCTGGAAAAAGCAACTGCTCCCATCCTGCTGCAGTGCTGGGGCAGAAGGGGTCCCTCATTCCTTTGGGACCCTTTTAGGGACAGGCTTTGTATTTTCCTGCTTTAAGGTAAGTTAGGCTGGAGTTCCACCCAGTTTAGGGAGAAGCAGCAGAGCCAGGTATCAAATCCTAAATGACTTCCCAATTCCTGGCTGGTGAGGCACAAAGCATAGGGTGACTTTGTGTGGTTTACCCACATCCTTTGTGTCATTTTAAACTGAGGGGAGAGATTTTAGATTAGATATTGGCAAGAACTTCCTTCCTGTGAGTGAGGTGAGGCCCTGGCACAGGTTCCCAGAGCAGCTGTGGCTGTCCCTGGATCCCTGGAAGTGCCCAAGGCCAGGTTGGATGGGGCTTGGAGCAACCTGGGACAGTGGAAGGTGTCCCTGCCCATGGCAGGGGTGGCACTGGGTGGTCTCTGAGTTCTTTTCCTACCCAAAACAAGAAAAAAAACATTTATTTCTGCTTCCCACCCTGCTTAGCATTAAATTTTCTGAAAGATTCTCCTGCACAGGAGCATCCTCCTGAGCAATGTGCAATTTGCAGGAAACATCCCTTGCTTGTGCAAAAAGCTGAAACTCTCCTGCCTAAAAAACTATTTTTTATCAAGGAATACTGGAGATGGTTTAGGCAGAGAGGGAGCAGCACTAAACCAGCTTTGAGCGTGGCTTTTAGGCCTGTGACGGAGCTGCACAGCACAATCCAAACTTAACTTTGTGGGGTGCAGGATTTGTGCTCTGGGAGAATAACAAACCACCCTCTTGGGCTGAATCTGGCTGGAATTTGAGGAAATCCTGTGTGTTTCTAATCTTAGGCTGCTTTTTCCCTGGGTAGTTTATTCCTTTAAATAGAAGGGCTTACATGGGATTGACTCCTACAATCCTTGTAGCCTGGCTGGGCTGTAATCTTTAATGGGCAGGGATGTCACATCTCACATCCCTTCTGCTGTGAAGGGAAAACACCCAGGAGCCCTGACTTCCTGAGGTGTCACCTGGAGATCTGTCCCAGCTCCTTCCTGCCCCCTTGGAATGGCAGGGAAGGGACCCTGGTGTCTGACAGGACCCAGGGAAGGGCTGGAGCTGTGCCAGGGCAGGTTTGGGTTGGAGATCAGGGAAAGGTTCTTCCTCCAGGGGTGCTGGCACTGCCCAGGCTCCCCAGGGAATGAGCACAGCCCTGAGGCTGCCAGAGCTCCAGGAGCTCCCAGGGATGCCCAGGGTGGGATTGTTGGGGTGTCTCTGCAGGGCCAGGGGTTGGACTTGACCATTTCTCAGGACTGAGGGAGGAGAAATGCCAAATGTGGTACAAAACAGGTCAGGGAGCTTTGTCCCCACAATGTGCAATGGCATGAGGAAACAGCTTTTCTAGGATGGCCAATTATGTATCTGAATGTCCATTTAAATTTCAGATCTCCAGGAGAACCATCCACCTCATCCCTGGCGAGCAGATCCGGGTTCCTCCACAGCTTTCCAGCAGGATTTGCAGTGGGTGGCTGCAGACTGGAGAGCTTGGCAGCTTTTTCAGTGGTGCTGTTTGCTGCAGAAACCACGAATTTTTACCCTTCTATGGAATAATCACATCCTGATGAAATCCAGGATTTGTGCAGCCAAGCTGACTTCGCAAGTGCCACCACCCTTTGCAGCTGCCAGGACACCAACCCTGGATTTCCTGATCCTCTTCCTCAGCTCTTCAAATCCTCCTTCCTAAACCAATCCTGAGCCAGAAGAGCATGTCCTGGAGGACAGCTCCCAGTCCATTTTTCCCATAGTGGGCAGCAGCTCCCACACCAGCATCCCCTTATCTCTGTGCATCCCTGTCCAGAGGCTCCTTGGCTGCCCCAGCCTGCCCTGACTGCCCCACCTTGCTGATGCATCTGCAGCCCTCCCTCAGGGCACAGGGGAGGCCGAGTGGAGCCTTTCCCTTCTCCCACCACCCCGTCTTGGAGCGTGTGGGAAGCTCAGTGCTCCTGGGAGCTTGGGATGAGTCAGTGTTTGCACGTCCTGAGTCACTCCAGGGAGTTGCCAGAGAGGTGAGGGGGGGATGCCCAGTCTCATCTGGGGGTGTAAACATCCCAGGAAGTTCTGTCTGAAAGAAAATTCCCATTGAGAGGTCACCACCTTGTAGGGTTGCTTCCAGCAGGGCCACCACCACGGACCAGAAGTGTCACCCCATGAAAAAAAAAGTTATTTCCTGGCCCTGCTTCCATGTGAATCCTTACAGACGACCCACAGCTGGTTATTTGGGAGGGGTGCCACATCCCCAGCCCATGTGTCCTTGGAAACTTCCTGGGACATGCCTCTTAGCAGCTCCCTCAGAGCAAGTTTGTGGCATCAGGGCATCCAAGACGCCAGGGAGGCCATGGAGGAATGCCAGGCAAGTTCTCAAAGCAAGGCTTTTGGGATGTCTTTTGAGTAGAATTAATTCCCAGTCCTCCCACTGATTGCAATTTTTATCACTATTTTTGGGGTTTTTTTTTTTTGAGCTAGAGATGCTCCTGAGCTCCTGTGATGGCTTTGGGAGTGGATTGGCTCAGGAGTCCATCCCTGGTGCTCAAAGCAGGTTTAAGATATAAAGGGGAGAGTGGACACCCTTGCTGACACCCACAGGCACCTGGATGTCCTCTGTGCCTTGATGCACTCCCAGAGAACACCACAGGATACTTCAAATACACACCCAGGCTTTAGATTTTTACCTCCATTTCCAGCTTGAATGCAATAAATTCCCAGGCCAAGAAGAGCTGGAAGAAGCACCCCAGGGTTTTCTGTTCTCAGAGTCCCTGCCTTTAACATGAACTAAATTTTCTGTGCTTGCTCAGAGCAGATGCTGAGCAGGGAGTGAGGCTAGAAAAACAGGGGGTCACGTCAGACTTTCTTTTTCTCTCCTCTTAACACTGAAATAAAAATACATCCCAAGCTTGTTTTGGGATTAACAAGAAAAAAATCCCTCTTGATGGGAACCATCTGTGGCCGGGAGATGCCGGCTGCTCTCTGCCTCCCACCCTCACCCAGACGCTGTCATTCAGGGTGTGTTCCTCTCCCAAATATTATTCCTCTCATCCCTGTGCTGGTGGGAGGAATCCCAACTATTTTAGGGAGGCTTTTCTCCCAGCATTTCAAAGCAGCAGCAGCTCGTGACACCTGTGGAGGGTAATGTTTGCTCTCCTCATTACAGCCCCAGTGCCCAGCACAGCTTGCTGCTGGCTGCTGGGCTCGGAGGGGAGACACTGCAAGTGCCTTGGGTGTGACCTTTCCACCCCAGATGTCACCTCAGGGTCAAAGCAAACATCTCGAGGCCTCTCTGGCCTGTCCCACAAACCAGGAGGGGAAATCTGCCCCGAGGAGTGGAGATTCCCTGGCTCTGCCTCTGCTGTGCTGCTGGAAATGAGGGGTTGGTGCTGGTGCCTTCATGGTGTCGAAGAATGAGGGTGATTTCTGGGGTGGACCTCGGCCCCAGCTGAGGTTTTGGGGTGGGAAATGCAACTTCTGGGTTGGGTTGGCAACGGGAGGATGAAGAGGTGCATTTGCAGCATCAGAAATTCCAGAGAGATTTGGAGCAGGGAGAAGCCTCCAAGGCCAGGAAGAGGAGAGGAAGCTCAAGGTGAATCCAGCAGGACCCAGGGCAGGTCTGGCCCGGGAGGAAAGGCTGGAAGTGTTTCTCTGCTCTCTCCATGCAGCTGAGGAGGCTGCCTGGCTGAAATGTCTCCTCCTGGGATCAACTGCTGGCTGGTTGAGCAGGAAGCTGGGAGCAAGACGAGCCCAACAGGTTCTGGGCTGTGAAACCTCCTGGATGGCAGCACATCCCTGGCCTGGGATCCAAGAGCTGAACTGAAATGGGCCCAAATGAGCATTTTGGGGGCTTTCCCAAACCTGGCTGCATGAAGGATTTTTGTGTGGGTCTTGACATCTTCAGAGTGATCCAGGCCTGGCTTGGGAGGTGGTTTGGATTGATTTGGAAAAAGGGAGGCAGGACATTCAGGCCTTGCTCACCCTGCTCTCCTGCTTGTCCCCCAGTGTGGAACCCCCCTCCCCAGTTCCTGAACTCTCCCAGGACTGAGTTAATCCTTACCTCTCCTCCATGGAGCCCAGCGGGAGCTGGTTGGAGTGAAGGATGCTGCTCCCTCCTTCCCAGTGGGGCTGGCACGAAGCATCACAGTGGCACTGGTGGATTTTATTCTCCAGCAGATGAAGGCAGAATGCTTTCCATCTTTGAGGCTGGCAAAATCCATCCCCTAGACACGGGCTCGTCCCTGCAGCTGGGGGTGCAGCCCACGCTCCCATCCCAGGAATGTGGGATGTTCTGGTGCTGCTTTGCCCAGCCCACAGGCTGGGAACAGGCCTGGCTGCTCTCAGAATATTCCATGGATCCCTGAATCCGTGGCCATTGTAAGGTGCTCACCCAAAAGCTGGTGTTGTGCAAGGAGGACTCATCTTTTCGAGATCTTTTAACAAATCCCTCCTGGGCCAAGTACACCCCAAAATGCCACTCTGCTTTTAACAGAGAAGGGTGTTTGTGCACAGTTACTGATGCTTGGAAAGCTGAATGCAGCTGCTGTGCTTCACCGACCAAAAAGCAATTTACAGATTAAATTTGTAAACATTTATATAAACTGCTGGAACAGCATCGTGTAGAACAACATTATATTGTAACAGGAAGAAAAATTGCTGGGGTTTTTTTGTTTGTTTGTTTTTTTTGGGTTTTTTTTTTTTTTCTGTTTTATTAGAAATAGAGGGAAATGGATTCAGATAACATTTTTCAGACGGTGAGGTTTTGAACTCTGGGGCTTTAATTTCAGCAGTGTTTGTGCACACATGCTCCATCTCAGGCAGGCTGAGCTGAGGCTGGGATGGGTTTTTCATCCCCTGTAATGGGGTAAAACCCCACATCTCCATCCAAGAAAACTCCAGGATGGAGAGGATCAGAGAACTGATGCTCCCCCTGACCTGGCTGAATAACAGGGGCTTTGTTCAGGGATCCAGGTCAGGGATTTCATTTCAGTACCTGCAAAGAAGCCATGAGAAGAATGCAGCAGGTTCCTCCCGGCGTGGAGAAATGCAGAGATATCTCCAAAAGGTGTTTAATATTAACTGGAGCAGGGCACATCCCTGAAGGGTTTGATTGTGAGCCTATCTGTGTTTGTATCCAAACATCACCTGCAAATCCACAGCGTGGCCAGAGCTGGAGCGGGTGAAAGTCCTCCTGGAGGGAGCTGGATCAATAATGGGTTTGTCAATAAAGATCATCCCGTGCTGGCACCAGGAATGTGAACCACGAGCCCAGACCTTCCTGTGCAGGCACAGAACAAAGGCCTCAGCCAAAAGGCTCTGATGAATGTGTTGGTGAAGAGAAGAGGGCTGGGTGGGCAGGGAGCAGAGGGAACAAAGCAGCCCTGTGTGCACGGGGCAGCCAGGGAGAACGCTGGGATTTGCCTTCCAGGGTGGATGTGTTGGCAGCTCCTCCAGCAAAACCCACTGGGATTTTGATGCAAGCAAGGTTTGGCCTTCACACTCATCCTCTCTGACTCTTCTGGTCAGATGTTATCAGAAGCATTTCTTGATAAAGCTCCTTCTCACAGGGCAGGGAAGTCTTGCACCACATAATGACAAATATATTTCCATCCTAGCTGTGTCAGCTGCATTTGTTTATTAAGTGGACTGCACTAGAAAATGCTGTTAAACAAAGTTTAATTTAAAACCAGTTAGTTCAGAGATGGCTTCACTTACATGCCCTGAAGTTCTCCCAGTGTATCTGGAATCATGGAATCATTAAGGCTGGAAAAGACCTCCAGGATCATCAGGTTTAACCTTTGACCAAATCCCACCATGCCCCTAAACCATATTGTGAAGTACCACACCAACACGATTTTTTACTATGGGTTTTTCTTTTTTCCACAGGACACTTGTGTTTATCCTAAGCTTGGTACTGAGAGCAGGAGCTGGAGGTTATGGATGGCTTCATTCCTTCCAGCTGTGTATTTAATGTGGGGAAAAAAATGCCAGCAAATAAAAGGTGACAAGCTCGGGATGCAGGACTGAGTCTTGTCACCAGCTGAGCTGGGGGACCCTTTGTGGCAGTGACACTGCCCAGCTCCCCTCCATCCAGAGGGCTCTGGATGCACTGACCTGATCCATGTTTCTCCAGCCCTTTGAAGGGCTGTGGGGCCAGTCCAGGAGTTGTTTGCCCACAACAATAATATAGGGCAACATCCTTTAGGGCTTCAGAGGGACAGGAGGGCACAGGGTGGTCTTCATGCTGGGAAACATCGATGGAGACTGACATTCCTCACCTTGCCAGTGGGTCACCAGCACCACAAAAACTGCTCCTGGCTCCTCCAGATCTTCTCAATTTTATATTTATTGTACTTATTTCATATTTATTTACCTGTTATGACTGAGCCATCCCTATTTCCTCCCCCACACTGCAAGAGTTCAGTGCAGGCATCAGGAGATGCTGAGGGTGACAGGGACCTGATTTACCTGCTCCAATAATCCCTGCCAGTGACTTTCCTCATGTTTATGTACATCCCTCTTATCTCCTGGAAGGGGTTGCTGGTTAACTCCCCCAGAGCAGGCAAACACAGCTATTGTGCAAACAGTGTTTCCTGACTTGGTGGACAAAAGATATCTTCATTTCCAGTTGCTGGGTAACATCAAATACTCCTATTTTCACCCTCAGCGATCTCTTCAGGGCTCACCAGTTCACCATGGCTTCTGCTGCAGGGATGGAGACCTTGCAAGGGCTTCTTGGGGAAGCCTGAGGAGGCAAAAAAAAACAAGTGAAAGAGAAGTTGAAATACAGAGGATGTAACAGGAAAATGGCTCTGCAAGCCCTCCCTGTGAATGCTATTATGGTAAAATAACGATGCCTGAGGGGACGCTTACAATCAACACCCTCCTTGCACTTATTAGAGGCACAAAGGCCTTGCAGAAAGAGGTAGGGGAAAGGACCTTAATGAAAATACTGGCAGCACAAACACAGGAAAGCGCCGAGCTCCCTGCTGTTTGCCCTGCATTCCCGAGAGCTGGAGGGGCAGAACAATGGTGTGTCCCTCGCTTCCTTCCCCTGCCCGTGCTGCTGGGATGCTCCGGGGCAGCCCCGCCGGGCTTTGGCTCCTCTGCAGGGCCACAGACACAGACACGGCTCTGCTCCACTCCTGCCAGGCATCCCCCACTAAATCCAGCCTGCCTTCCTTCAGCCTTTCCTGTCTCGCTGCGAAATGGAGATGTTGGAATCTCCCAGCCTTGCTCGGCGTCCACCATCCAGGTGTGGCAGACAGCACTGGCAGCTGAGCAGGGGTTCCTTGCTCTGCCCCCAAAAAAAGCCATGGGGCAGTCTGCTGTGCTGCCACCAGACCCTGCCTTGTTTTGCCCGTGAGTGCAGCAGCAAATGCAGAAAAGGGAACATCCAAGGTGCTCTGACATCTCTGAGAAGGCTCCAGGGAGAGCTCAGAGCCCTTGCAGGGCCTAAAGGGGCTCCAGGAGAGCTGGAGAGGGACTGGGGACAAGGGATGGAGGGACAGGACACAGGGAATGGCTCCCACTCACAACGTGGGATGTTGAGAAGGGATTTTTCCCTGGGAGGATAGAGAGGCCCTGGCACAGGGTGCCCAGAGCAGCTGTGGCTGCCCCTGGATCCCTGGCAGTGTCCAAGGCCACGTCTGGGTGATCTGGACTGCTCAGGAAAGTGTTTCTCCAGCAAAGACTTCCCCCCTGTGAGCCTGGGAGGAGGGAAAAGGGTGTTTTTCTGCCTTCAGAGGGGATAGAACAGCACTTTTTCTTGGAGGAGGCTGGTGCTGAGTTTAAGGATGAATCAACCCATTCCCCTTGATCCCATTCTTGTAGGGAACTGCAGCATCTCCCTCACCATCCATCCCAACCAAAGGCCAGAGCAGTGGCTCCTCTGAGGATTTGCCTTGATGCCCTTCTGAGCTGCCAGCCTCGTATTTCGCTGCCAGGAAACAGAAATGTCCCTTCTGGAGGAATTTTCCCTTCCATGAGCACGTAACAAAACACTTTCAGGATGTGGCGTGAAATCCCAAAACTCAGCCCTGGTTTAGAGCTGAGCCAGGTCCTAAAAAGGAGCAGCTTAAAAAGGGAATCCCACACAGGGAGTGTCACCAGGGTCCAGGGGTTTTCAGGAGGGCTCTGCAGCTGCATCCTTTGGAAGTGAAGCAGGCTGGAAATGTGAGGAATGAGCACAGCAGAAATCCCTCCCATGCCAAAGGGGGATATTTGAAGTAGCTTTGAGCATTCAAGGCTCTCAGCACGGGACAGGAGATTAAAATCTGAAACCAGCCCTCCCTGTCCAAAATTGCGTGTTTTCCTAAAGGCTGCATGGAAATTCATGGTCAATTTCCTTCAGCGACTTTTCTTTGAAACTGCACGGCCCTTAGCAGCCCAAGTGCTGCTTTCAGGGGTCAAAGATGGTCCTTCTGCTCACCTTTGCTGTCCTCACAGCTGCTGGGAGTGGCTGGAGAGCAAACCCTTCCCCAGCCCTGCATCCTGGCAGGCTCCTGTGTTGGATTCAGCTGGCCAAGTCACAGAAATATTCTGAAAATGTGCAGACTCTGTATCTTTTCAGAGGCACTTTCCTCAGCAAATGGATGCTGTAAAGAACTGACTGGCTGGTGCTGGGAGCATCTGCAGGATTTCTGGAACCTCACGAGTTTGAAGAATATTTCCTCTTGATGCCAGAAAAAAAAGATTTTTCCCTTGATCTCACAAAAGGCTTGAACTCTTTCTGCTGAAGTTAAAAGGCAATCCTTAGGCACAAAACCAAGGATGTTTAAAGTTTGGGAAAGGCACCAGACTTTGTTACGTGCCTTGGAATATCTGCATCTGTCCCGTCCCCTTCTGCACATCCACCCCCAAGCCTGCATGAAAACACATCCTAAAGCTCTGCCGTGGACCCACGACCAGGCAGCAAATAAAATGCTCCCCCAGGAGAGATTTTCATCAGGATTTAAGGTAATCCCAGCTCCCGGGCTTGTGATTCTGAAATGTCTCCTGTCAGCAGTGCTGGAAGGAGAAGCACTTGGCCAAGGGCTGCCAGGACAGCTGCCTGTACCTCAACCCTGCAGCTCCTCTGCTGTGCTGCTCATTGCTTGGATTAGACTCTAAATTCTGATTTTTCATCTCCAGTCTTTCCCTACTGCTGGGTGCAGCAGGATTATTTCTGCTTCTCTGAGGAAAAGAGCTAGTTGCCAGCGACCTCTCAGCTTAGTCTGCCTCAGTAAAGAGGAGTCTGGCATTTGGCTTGTGATTGCTTGTTATTTTGACAGCACATCCCTTCCTTTTGCTCTGCTTGGATCAGTCTCTACTTCAGGGCTGGGCCAAAGAAGTGGGAAATGGCCAATTTGCAGGAAAAAAAAAAACGAATCCATTGCTGTCAGCCAAGTGTTTTGTCACCTTGCATCAAGAAGGGCAAAGGATTCACAGCCAGGACACAGCTGAGTTTTGGACACAGTGCTGGGCAGGGCTGGGCATCCTTCTCATCCCAAATAACCTGTGCTGCTGCAGTGTGAGGAAAACCAGTCCTGAGCATGGCGTAGATCCAACAAAACACTCATCCTTCCCCAAAAATGCTACAGCAGGGTGGCCTCAGTGTGGAGATCAGGTCCACCTGCACACTTGGGAGTTCCGGATCTAATGTAGGTGCAGGAGATAAAGGTGGGTAGAAAAAAATGAAGGGTGAGTTGGAAAGGTGGAGAAGAATCAGGAGGCTGCAAAGCCCTGACCCTTTTTATTCCACCTCCATCCACCCAGGTGGGAACACAACACATCCCTCCTACCCCGAGCTGTGCCTGCCCCATCCCTGGAAGCGTCCAACGCCAGGCTGGCCGGGGCTTGGAACAACCCGAGACGGTGGAAAGGGGGGTCGGAATGCGACGATCCTTAAGTTCCCTTCCACCCCAACCCATTCTGTGATTCCCAGGCGCTCGCTGCCCTTTTGGGGCTCAGCATTCCCAAACCCCCCTGGCACAGCGCCAACCCAGCGGTGCCCCCCCCCCCCCCCAAAAACCAGAACCCTTGCGGGGTTCGCTCGCAGCCCAAAAGAGACGAACTCCCCACGGCTGGGTGCAGCTTCCTTTGCTTCTTCTCCTCCTCCTCCTCTCGTCCCTCCGCTCCTCCCGCGCCGCCCGGGGCGGAGCCGCCCGGCCCCAGCGCCCGCCCCGCTCCCGAGCCGAGCCGAGCCGGGCTGCGGGGCCGGGGCCGCGGCCGTGCCAGCGCCGTCCCTGCGCCCTTCCCTGCCGGCCCTGGCTCTGCCCTGCCGCCGGGGCCGGGCTGCCCTTCCGCGGGGCTCGGGAACCTGGCGGATTTCCCGGCGGCTGCAGGTAAAGGGAAGGGGAGGGCTGCGCTGGGCTGGGGGCTTCCCGCATCCCCCGGGCTGCGGGGTGATGCTGAGCTGCCGCTGGGTGGGACAGCTCTGCCGGCTCGGGTTCACCCCCAGAAGGTGCTCCGGTGTCCGAAGCCGCGCTGCTTTGCCCCGAAAGGTGTTTCTTTTCCGTGCCCGAAGGGTGTTGCCTTGCCCTGTGTGCCCCCCTCCCCGCGGGTGCCTCACCTGGCCGCAGCATCCCGAGCGAAGTTGGGGATGCGAGCGGCTGCTCCCGGGGCTGGGGGACGTGGGTGGGCACCCACCTGCGGAGAGGTCCCGGGGAGCCCCCTCTGGTCCCCGAGACCCTCAAAGTGTCCGGGTGTGGATCTGGACACGGCTGTTCCCGGCTTGTCTAACAGGGAGCGCTTGGTTTTGGTATAAAACGATGGCATCTGCGGTGTCCCGCCGTTCCAGGGCTTCACACCGCTGCTGTCCGGAGCTGTAAAATCCTGAGGCAGCAGAATGCCAAGAGGGATTTATTTATTTATTGTTGCTGGTCCAGCTGGAGGAGCGCTCGCTGCCCATCCGGCTCCCTGAGGATGCTCAGGGATGTCCTGGATGGCTCCTGGCGACATTCCCCGGCAGCAAAGCCTCTGTTAAAGACCCCGAATTTCCAGCGAGCACTGAGCAGAGAGGGTGAAAAAAGGTGAATGTAAGAGGGTGCCGCTTTCTCTTGATGCTTGGCAAATAAGCTAATTCACAAAAAGAGTAATTCAGGGAAAAGAGAGGGGGGAAAATCGTCTCGTTGGTGTTTTATTGAAACCCTCATCCACGTCCTGTCTGCTCCCCGCCCGGAAAAACTGGGCATGGAGGAGTTGCAGTCGGCATGTGAGCCTTGCTCTGGAAAAGGGCTGCTGGAGCAATTCCTGGTGTGGAAGCTGTGAAATTTCACCCCTGGCGAGATGGAAATGGGGATTCTCCAGCCAGGAAAAACCTGGCTGTGTCGAACTCGCCGTGCTTTGGGATTTTAGGGCTGGGTCCTTACAGCCACTCTTGTTGTGTGTAATCCTGTTGGCTTAAGGGTTATTTTGGGGCTGGAGAGGGATTAGGGATAGATGACAGGAACAGGCAGAGCCATGCTGCATGTGAAATTGAAAAAATAATGAATTATGGTTCTCCTTGCTGGCTCTTTGTCCTGTTGGGAAGGAGCCCATACAGATTTTTCTCCATTAGAAAGTTACACTGTACACGGAGAACGTTAAATCCAGGGTGCTGGAGTCTCCTCAGGATGCTCCAGCTGCCAGGAAATTAGATTGCTGCTGATTAGCAAGTACGAGTCAGAGTGGTGCTGCTTCTTAAAGAGCTTTTTTGGGGTTTGGATCACCCAGCCTCATGCAGGATAACAGCCTTCTCCCTTCTTTCCCCCTTACAAATTGCCAGCTTACACTTGGCAGGTGTGGCCGGGGAAAAGCTGAGGTAAATGGATTTCCTGCCTTGCATTTTGTCTGGCATGTCCATTTTCCTCATCAGATTGCTATGGAAAGTAGCCCATTAATTCATTAGCCAGCCTTTATCCACCTGAGCAGTGATGCATCCTGACTCCTTAAAGCCTGTTATTTTAACATATCCTCCTCTGCCAAACTTTGAAACATCTTCACGCTGATATCCCAGCAATGTGGAGCTGCAGAATATTTCTGTGTGATTTAGGAGGTGCTTCTTCAGAGGCAAGCTCTGCTTTGAGGGCAGAGTTAATTTTAGAGTGGGTGTCTCTGTCAAGCTGTACTTTTTTATTAAATGAGCGTGTTCTGCTTGTTGCACTTTTCCCTGCGATGAATCCGGCAAAGCACGACTGGTGTTTGTCTTGGAAGGAAAAGGAGTCTTGGTCGGATCAATTGATTTGGTGTCAGGTTGTAGATTCAGAAACTGCTGGCTCAGAATTAATGATAAAGGGTTTGGTTTGTAGCAAGGCAATAAATTGCTTTATAAACCAGGAGGGTTATAAGGAGACACAGAACCAGCTGTGAAGGGACAACCCTTTGTTGTACTTTTACCCATTAACTGTGAACCCAGGTGTACTTGATCTGGAGTAACTGCCTTAAAATCACCTTGCCAAAATCAGTATATTTAGGGGTGTTTTTTGTGGGTTTTCAAATGGTTTTAACGTGTGGGTTGGAGTAGCTCACAGGTGCAAGTGCTGTTGTAGGTGGAGGTTAAAGATGCAGGGAGCAGGTGGCTCCTTCACCCTGATTTGTGTTAGAGGCACTTTGATGCTCACAGGTGGTGGAAGTTAGGTCTGGGTGCCCTTTAACCAGACACACCTGGGGGAATATTGTCCTCTGACTTGCTCTGTGAGTCTTCCCGAGGGTGAAGATAAAAGGCAATGGTTGTACCTTTGAAATACTCCTGGTGCAGCTCTGGGCTTGTGTGGGAAGGTGGGGCTGGACGTGGAGGGGCACTTAGGGCTCCTCCTGAGAGCAGCTTTCCTACAAACACAGCGAGGTAGGAACGTGCTTCCCTTGGAGTCTGCAGGGCTGGTTTTAAAGTCCTTTTCCCTGAGATGATGCACCTGGCAGAGGTTGTGCTCCCATCCCTGTCATGCTTTGCTCCTTCACGCTGATATCTGTGGGATGGTTTGGGTTGGAAGGGACCTTAAAGCTCCTCCAGTTCCAACCCCTGAGATGAAGAGATCGGGTCCACCTGGCAGCCACTTTGCTTCATTAGGCTGCAGCTGCTGCTAATTAGGCTCCAACCAGCTCAAACAGGGGCATTTCATCTTATCCTGAACCCCAGCCAGTGCTGCTGGTGGAGGGAGGCTGTGGCTGCTGCGGGGTGAGTGGTGTCTCGCTTTCTCTACTTTTTGTGGGGTGTTTGCTTGGGGCTCCCCAGAATCCTTGTTCTGGGCTGGGTGTGAGCTGAGCAGTCCCCTGTGCTCAGGAGAGGGCAGTGTCACACCAAGGAGCCCATTCCTTACCCGTGCTGAGGAGCACACGGCGCTGCCACCTCCTCCAGAGGGGTTCTGCACCAGGGTGGGTTTAGGAGCCAGGCACCTCATCCCCCTCCCTTCTTCCCACACCAAATATTCCCCCTCCAGCTCTGCTCTAGGTGCCTAACAGCCCTTTGCAGGAACATTCTGAGCATGATGCTGGGGAAAAGGGATTTAAAAGACTTTATGGCAGTTGCTTTTGCCTGCCAGCCCCTCTATAAGCAGTGATTAGATACAGCCACTTTAATGCGTGTCTTGACTTTAAAAAAAAAAAAATAGCTGCACATTGGTGTTTGGCTTTGCTGCTTTTTCCTCTTTAGCAAACCACTGTGTTCTCCCCACTTCCTCCAGAAGTACCCACAGATACTGGCAGGACAACTGCCTGAATGTTTGGTGCAGTAGTCTGTCATTGCTCAATAGCCTGACAAACAGCAACAGCAAAAAAAAAGTTTTATTTTTTATATGCAATTAAATATTTGTAGAAGATTTCTGGCAAGGAGTGGTTTCAAGGTACAGAGTGTTCTCCTGAAGGGTGTTCAAACAAGGAGCTTCTGGGGTGGCACTTGGAAAGTTTTTTGTGCCTGTGCCTCCGTGCATTCTGTTTCCACATTTGGAATCCATTTCAGGTTGGGATTGAGCTCTGTTTTTTTTTTTTTTTTGTTTGTTTGTTTTCCTGGTCCTGATGATGAAAAACAAAGATGAAAAATGTTTCTTTTTGGGACTCTTTTTTGTGTGTGTGACTCTTGATCTGGTTTTATTTCTTTTTTCTCCCTGCTCGATGAAGGGTGAACTGGGGATAGGAGAGGGGGAAATTGCACCTTTCCTGGGGTGCTGCACAACTCTGGGCACCAGCTCTGTCCCCATCTCTGCAGAGCCCTGCTGGTGGTTAATCTCTTCCCTGGAAAGACTGGTTTTAGTGGAATTTCTTAGTTGTGACAGCCCTGAGCCCTCCTGCCCTCTCTGCACCTCTCTGTCTGTGTTGGAGCCATGAGGAGTTTGGGGTCCAGGCTCCTGGATCCTGGAGGTGATGGACTGTAAGTTTATTCTCTTCTTGGCTGGGAATGCTCAGAAGAATCTGTTTCACTTTCAGAGTTTTGCCACGTGGTGCTGTGCCAAAGCAGCTTTTTCTCTCCCACTTTCTCCCTTAGATGTCAGCTTGCCTTTATTTATTTATTTATTTTAAATCCTGCTGTTTCTCTTAAAATGCTGCTGCAACTTGTAAAACCTTTTCATAAACGTCTGGCCCCTGTGTTTTGCTTCCCTTTCCTCCTCGTTGAGGTGAAATGAAACTTGTCCCTCCCCCAGCCCGAGGTGAAATGCACAGGGCAGAAATATTTTGATCCTTGGCTGTTTTTAGCTGTGCTGAGTTTCAGGCTCACGTTTGCCCAGGGAAAGCAGTTTGTATGTGACTGAAAATAGTCCAAGGTGAAACCCAGAGTTTCCTCTAAAGGTATTTTTGGGTGTAGCCTTTAAAAAGATGTAATGGACTGGTTGTACCCTTCAACATCCACGTGTTCTCCTGAGCCACTCTCGGAGATTATATTTGGGCCACTTAGCTGGTATTGATGAATCTCTTGAGCTGACAGTCACCTAATCATAAATCAAGTGGAAAATCAAGCCAGTGTTCTGCAGAACTGCAGCAAAACAAAATGCATTACATTTTCTGACTTGGAGCGGCTGGGAATTGGCACCTGACCTGACAGGGGATGCTCAGGGTGTTCCACAAGATTCTTGGGAAGCAGGGCTAATCCTGAGCAGGGCACTTAAGAGCTTGGAGAGGATTTGAGGCTCAAGTCTGGCTTGCTGTCCTGTGAGATTGCCCTGGACCTTGCCAGGAGGGAGGAACCTGGCCCTTGAGGGGGGTGTCCCTGTGTGTGACTCCATCTCAGCCCCCTGTGCTGACTGCAGGGCTCTTGTCTGAGTGCAGCCTTGGGGAATGGGGATAAAACTGGGGTCTGTATCCCCAGTGCTTCCCCAAGGGGCAGGATAGGGCTGGGGGCTTCCCGGGTTACAGCTTAAACCCAGCCCCTGGGACAGATAGAGAGGGCTTAGGTTTGTTAACAGGGATTTACCACCGTGCTGAGGGCACTCTGTGATATTTGGGTGGATTTTTGTTGTCTGGATTGGCTTTTTTTTTCTTTTTTTTCTTTTTTTTTTTTTTTTTCCAAGTGGTAATTAATGCTTTCCTTGGGATTAAAATATTTCCTGCATGTCCCAGCTGTTGGTGTAGGAAAGAGTCATCCAACCCCTTGACCTTTCTCAGAGGAAGAAAAGGCTCTTTTGGAGAAGGTGGGAAGTGTTCAAATCCAGGGTGTCTCCCTCTTCCCAACTACTTTGAACAACCTGGGCTAGTGGAAGGTGTCCCTGCCCACGGAAAAAAGATGATTTTTAAGACCCCTTCCAGCCCAAACCTTTCTGTGATGATTCTGTCATTCTCCTTTCTTGCATGAAGCAGCCCCATAAAGAAATTATTCCTCAAGGCTGTCAGGTGGGTGATGGTTTTTAGGCAGTTTCCTGATTAGCAGTGATTGTTTGCAGGCATTGTGGGAATTTTGGTATCCATCTGCCTACTCATTAGTCAGGAATCTTGTCAGTGAGACTTGAAACTGTCAGGCAATCCTGTTGCAGTTTGAAACCCAGCAAGGAGGCAGCTCCTGGGTCCTGTTTTGGGTGTCCAGGAGTGATTTGCTCTGTTTCTCTCAAGCATTTTGGGCTTGGATTTCTCCATCCATGGTTGATCTTGGAGATCTGCACAGTAACAGTGCCTGAAGAGTCCTTGAGATGTGTGCATTTGGGGTATTTGGGAGCCCTGGAATTCATCAAGCCAAGAGGTGAGACCTTCTCAAACACCTATTTTTAGATGTGTTCCTGTTCTCGTGCAAATTACACGCATCACCAAGGACTGCTCTGCACTTGGGACACTGGATTTGTAATCCTTGTTTTCCAGCTCTTAGATACCAAAATGCCTGCCAAAAATACAGATATTGCTGTCTCCTTTTTCCCTGGGCCCTGGAGCTGGGGCCTGGGAGCTCCCACACCACTTGCTGTGCTGCATTTGATGCTTTGTGAATACAGAGTGGTGGCAGGCTCTTGGTTTTGGGGTGATTTCCCCTCCCTGCGTGGGCTTTGGCATCGCTTGGTGGTGGCTGACAGCTCGCAAGATCATCTCCTGCTTTCCTGCTCCTGCCTGGATCCTGGAGGCAGGATCTGCTTTCAGAAGGAAGCAGCTCAGCTCCTCTTTAGCTGCGAGTTAATCACCCAAAGGCAGAGTGCTTGCAGCCCTCACTAAAAGCCTGATTTAAGGTGCAAGGTTGACAGCTCGGCTGGAGATACTTTCCCTTATCACAACCCTCCCTAATCCATCTCTGCCTGTTTGTTTTGGGGCTTTTTTGATTTGCATCTCCAGGCTCCTGCTCTGGGAGAGCTGTGTGTTACAGGAATGTGCTGTGAGACAGCTGGAGATGTTCAGATGTCCCTGCGGTGGGAGTAAGCGTGCTCTGGAGTGCCTGGTGCTGGCAGGGACAGCCCTTTGTGCCTCACAAGGTCACTCCCGGAACACAAACCCTGCCAGGGCTCCTGGGACAGCTCTGCCTTGCCAAGAGAAATAAAGCTGCTTGTGGGATTAGAGGGATGCAGCTGCTGGCCCTGAAAGCACGGGCAGGAGCGGTGTGGGAGGGGGATTGTCCTTCCCTGGCTGTGTACCTGGGCAGGTTCCAGCTCCAAACCTTGTCCTGTGCTTTGCTGAGCCTCGGGAGCTGCAGAGAATCATTCTGCAGTGCTTCTGTGAAGGGAATCCCTGCCTTAGGTGCTGCTGGTGCCCTGTCCAGTGTCACCTGGGGCAGGGGGATGCCTCCTTTGGGTGGTCCCTGCTGGTGAGAGGTGTGAGGAGGAAGGCTGGCTTGTTCATGGCAGGATTGGATTGGACCTGGGAGCTTCTGCTGGGCTGGAAAGCCCTCCTGGGGCTGACCTGGGTCGATGTGATGAACAGCCCAGTGTTAGAGTGGGGATGTGGCTCAGGAGGGAAGCCTGGGGGCTTGTTGGGAAGCTCTAACCCAATGCCCAGAATTTCAGAGCTGCCCTGTAATGAGCAGGTACAGATCTGCTTCTAACAGCACAATAAGCTTAAATGTTTGAGTCCTCTGTGTTTCTGAAAGGGTCAGCTCACTCTGTTGAACCCCTTCTGTCAGGAGAGTCCTTAGATCCAAATTTCTGGGGTAATTGGTTATGTTGAGCTGTACTGGACCCGTGAGGAAATCACTTTGCTCTCTTGGCTTCTTCTCTCCC
Organism: Vidua macroura; assembly: GCF_024509145.1. NCBI lineage: Eukaryota > Metazoa > Chordata > Aves > Passeriformes > Viduidae > Vidua > Vidua macroura. Next base: position 115,965,847 of record NC_071572.1, on the reverse strand, counting down.
AGTTCAGGGGAAATAATGGCTTTTTCCTTATTTCCCTGAACTTTGCAGCTCTTCTGCAGGGTTCCCTGGAGGGACAGCTCTGAAGGACTGGCTTGAAGCCTGCTATGCTCCTCTCCTGGAGCAGTTTTGGGGCTGGATGTGGAGCTGTGGGGGGAACACAGGGTGAGGAACAGGGGCCAAAGGAGTGAAAAACCCCAAGGTGTCTGCTGCAGTTTCTGCACCTTCCCAGGCATTTTGTGCCTCCCCTTATCTGGGCTGATATTTGCAGTGCTGATAAGAGAGGGTCTGTAACAAGTGTGCTGTGCCACAGATAAAACCTGCAGTGCGTAAGAGCTGTTCCAGCTCGGGCTTATCAGCACTATTAAACCTGAATATCAGCAGGGCTTCAGGGATGAGGCTGCCCTGGCTCCCTGAGCACAGAACATCCAAGCAGGAATTGTGCTGGGAGTGCTGCTGCTCTGTAAGTCCCCCTCCAGTGTGCTTTTCTATTTTTTTTTTCTTAATTTAAATTTTGGGATCAAGGTTTGTGAACTGAAAAGTTTCAGGTCCAATTCTGGGAGCAGGGTTTGTGGGTCTCAAAGGCAGCTGCCTGGTGGTTGTGTGCTCTTTGTGGGGGTAATGAGGTGGTGGCTGCTCTCAGCATGGATGGAGGTGCCACATCTCCACCTCTTTTTGGAGATGTGGCACCTGGGGACATGGTTTAGTGCTGGACCCAGCAGAGTCAGGTTACTGGTTAGACTCGAAGATCTTAGAGGTGTTTTCCAAACTTAAGGATGCTGCCAGTTAAATTTAGGGATTCTTGCATCTCCCCAGGCTGCTCTTTGCTCAGAGAAAGAAATGCTGGAGTTTTTGTGCAGCCACTGAACACCAGTGCAGGGAGCACGGATTTCCTGCATCACCTTGGTGCTCCCTCAGGGCTCTGACCTCTGTAGGGGTGGGAGAACATTGGATTGAAGCTGCCAAAGAGTGAAGTGGTGGAGAATTGGTTGGCCTTGGACACTTCAGGGATCCAGGGACAGCCACAGCTTCTCTGGGCACCCTGTGCCAGGGCCTGACAACCCTCCCAGGGAGGAATTCCTTCCCAAAATCCCATCCATCCCTGCCCTCTGGCAGTGGGGAGCCATTCCCTGTGTCCTGTCTCCCTTAAAGCCACGCTCCAGGCTTTAGGCTGCCTGAGCTGGGCTTAACCTGAGGAAAATCAGCCTGGCTGGAGCTGTTGGAGGAGATGGGTTTGGAGAAGAGTGGGAGCAAATGCTGGTTGCTGTTCCCTGCTGCTGTGCCCAAGGTCAGCCTGACCGTGGAGCTCCCAAATTGTTCCCAATTTTTCCCAGCCAGCAGTTGCTGCTGCTCAGCTGTGTGAGCAGCTAATGGGGTTTGTCAGCCTCTGGTGCTTCTGCCTGGGCTTTGTCAGAGCAACCTAATCCCAAAAAGCCAGAGCTGGAGGAAGTGGGAGCGGGAGTTCCTGGGGCTTTGCAATTCCAAAGCAATCTGATTTCTCCCAGACTTGATGTGCTGATTGTAATATCTGACTTGACTGTAAAGCTGGGGGGAAGGAGCATCCTTGGTGCTTCTTACAGCTCGAGGCACTGTCACGTTTCCCTGGTTTAAAAACCACAGTCAGGAAACACAAAGCAACCTTTGGAGGGAAGGGGTTGGAAGGACTGCAGATCTCCTTTCAACATGGAGAGCTGCAAACTGGATCCCTGACCCAGTTCCTCCTTTTTAGAAGGGGTTTGCTGGAAGCTTCAAGCTGGAAGTGAAATCCAGGTGTGGGGCAGCCTGGAGTGTGTCTTCTCCTGCTTGCTTTTGTCTGGCCACCTTAAAACTTATTGCTGTGTTTCAGCATTGCCTGAAGCTGATGAGATATTCTGTTCCCAAATTGGCCACATTTAGTGACTGATCCCATATGTTTGATTCCAAAAGGCTGTTAATTTTTTTTTCTTGTTTTTTTTTATGGTTTTTGGTTTTGTTTTTGTTTTTTTTTTTTTTTTTTTTCCTGTGAAGGAAAGGTATGAAATAAATACTGCCTAAAAGACTTGTGGCTGTCAGCTCTTGGACAGGGCTGTGAGGAAAACCCTGTTCTGTCTCATGCCCCATCAGGTTTAATGCTTGCTAAATGGCAGAGCTGTCAAGAACAAGCTCTGGAGCTGGTATTAAAAAAAATAAATAAATATTGCTGCAAGTGGCTGAGCTTGGAAATAAATTGTGCTGTGAGTGGATATACAGGGAGTGCTGAGGTGTCTGGATTCCCCCCAGGGCTCACTGCCAGGTGGGAGGCTTGGGAATTTGGGAAGGCAGCCTGTGGGGAAAGTCCTGAGTCCCAGCTGTAATAAATTCTCTCCCTGCCATGCAACATGAGGGTTGTATTTAAATATTTTTCTTGCTCTAGAGCTGAAACCATTTGTAGAGTCTGATCTTTTCATTTTGCCCATCGTTTACAAATGTGACAAAAAGGGAGAAAAGGGTTTGCCACTTGTCTGGCTTTCAGAGAACTCTAAAATGATGAAAAGTCAAATTAAGACCTGTCTGCTGTGGTCATCCTGGAGCTCTGGGGGTTTTGCTCTTGCTTGTGCCATCTCCATCCTGTTTCTCCATGGGAACAGGGGAGGACTGAGCTTTTTCCCCTGCCTTTTAAATGGAGGAACGCTGGAGCACCACCAAGAAATAACGTGTTGGTTATCTGCCCTCAGTTAAAGTGACATAACTTAGGGTGATGCCCTGATGATGACTCTGCAAGGAAAGGTGTCGGATATTGCAAAGATTTGGGATCATCCCTCTTTTCCTTGCAGCCATCAGTGGTTTTGGGCAAGAAAAACTTAAAAATAAAAGTGAAGGACATGGCACTGCCTCAGTGGGGCAGGGTGAGGGTGTGAACACCTGGATGCTGTAGAAAGGCAGGCACGGGGATTGATTTCTTCCTTGAGCTCTGTTCCCATTATTCCCCCTTTGTGGCTGCTGCTCTTTGCCTCCCGACAGAACTCTTTATTGTCTGTTTTTTAGGGGGTGCTGCAGGCTGAGGTGGGAGAGGGGGTCTGGAAGATGCTGGGTGGGAGCCTTTGCCTGCCTCCAGCGTTTTAACACAGCGTTTTCTCACTGCTTTAATTGTAACCTCAGCTTAACATCTCTCTTTGCCACAAGCAGTGACACAGGCCCTCTGAGGAAATGGAATGGGACAATGCAATCTGTGGCAGTTTTATCCCTTCCCTCTTCCTTTCTAGCAGTTTTTTCCTCCAGTGCAAAAGCCAATGGATGAGCCTTTGTTTTGTGATTTTATTTTATTATTATTTTATATATATATTATATATATATATATTATGTATATTATTATATTTTATTTTTATTTTATTTTTATTTTATTTTTATTTTATTTTTATTTTATTTTTATTTTATTTTTATTTTATTTTTATTTTATTTTTATTTTATTTTTTATTTTATTTTATTTTTTTTGTTTTATTTTATTTTAAAATTTTATTTTATTTTTTATTTTATTTCATATTATTTTTATTTTATTTTTTATTATTTTTCTTATTAGTTTTATTGAATTTTTCTTATTTTATTTTTATATAAATACTTAATTATTTAAATATATATTATATATTAAATATAATATATTTATATATTTAAATAGATTTTTATATATTAAATATATAAAATATCTATTATATAAATATTTTTTTATTTTATTATTTTGTGATTATTTATTATTTACTTCCCTGCCGTGACAGATGTTCAGCAGATACCAGAAATACCTTCAGCTCTGGGCACAACCTGCCCAAAACAGCTCTGGGAGCTCTGGGAGTTTTATTGAATTTTTATTTTTCTTTTATTTTTATTTTTATATAAATATATAAATATTTAAATATATATTATATATTAAATATATTTATATATTTAAATAGATTTTTATATATTAAATATATAAAATATCTATTCTATAACTATATATTATTTTATTATTTTATTATTTCTTTCCCTGCCGTGACGGACGTTCAGCAGATACCAGAAATACCTTCAGCTCTGGGCACAACCTGCCCAAAACAGCTCTGGGAGGCTCTGCCTGCTTTAGCCTGAGCCAACAATCCCAGCTCACAGAGCACTTTGGGACCAGCGGGGAGCCAAGGTGGCAATGGGAGAACTCTGCTGCAGGTGCAGCAGTGACACAGGGAGCGTTCCCCACCCCGTGGGGTGCTCACCTGGGGGGTTCTGCACCTGGAACCATTCCCTGAGCCTGGTCCGTGTTCATCCTGGTGGCTGAGCGCGCTTTGGGAGGGTCACAGAGCTCTCCAAACCCACCCAGCTCCCTGCTTGTGGTGACTGAGGGCCGTGGAGGAGGCATTTATCCCGTGGATAAGCGGGATAGGAGTCAAATCCTGGGCTTGTGGGGATGGGTGGGGGTGTCTGAGCTGTTTCTGGCCACTTTTCCCTGAGAGCCACTGGCACGTGGAGGTGTCTGGCAGCTGTACCCGCCTCTGCTGGTTCCCAAATCTGGGGTGGCTCTGTGGATGATTTGGGAGCAGGGGATGTGTCAGCTCCTTGTTTTCCATCTGGAAGTGGCACTTTCCCCTGAGGGGGGGATGCTGAGCACGGGAGAGCCGCTGGTTCCCAGGAATAGCCTCCCTCTGGGGGTGGGACAGCACGGGGGTTGTTCCAACGGCATCACTCAGCTCAATGAAATGCTCTTGGCAAAAATGTGCTTTTCCACACTGAGCACGGGTCTCCTTAGGACAACCTGTGAGCTGTTACTGGAGGGGAAAAAAAAAAAAAAAAAAACCCACAGAATAAAGTGAAAACTGGTTTGTCAGGAGGCAGTTTGAGGCTGCTCCGTGTGTGCCCTGAGGGAATACCCAGTGTCCCCGAAGTGTTCAGCCCATCCAGACTAAAAGGTGAGAATAAAGGGGAATTTTTCTCTTGAGATGTCATCTCCCAAAGGTCTTCCCTGTGGTGTGAGTTTATTTGCTGCCAGGCTGGGGCCAGCAGTGACAGAACTCTGTGTGTCACTCAGGCTTACGTTGTCCTGGCAGTACAGGACCTTGCACTGCTGGTCCAGTGGAATCCTGACCTCAGCCCTCTGGCAGTGGGAGCCATTCCCTGTGTCCTGTCCATCTGCTGTCCCCAGTCCCTCTCCAGCTCTCCTGGTGCCCCTTCAGGTGCTGGAAGAACTCTGAGCTCTCCCTGGACCTTTCTCCTCTCCAGGTGAGCACCCCCAGCTCTCCCAGCCCAGTGCAGAGGTGAGGGCTCTGCCCAGCCCCCAGGATGGGTGGCTGACAGCATCTCCAGGAATGTCAGGGCTTATTTGGGCTCTGGAAGAGTGTCACCTCGGAGCTGTCACTCAGTGCAGTGACTCTGCAGGGAGCCCTTGACCTGCTGCTGCTGGTTTTGGCCACGGGCAAGCTTGGCTTGGCTTGGCTGTCCTTGTTTATATCCAGCACAAGTGGATTTGTCACCCAAGCTCTTGATGGCTGGTGATTTGTATTGCTGGAGCAAATCCTGCTCCTGATTCCTTGCCTGCCCACCTGCTGTGCTGCTGCTTGGCTTCCTCTGCTCCTCCAGCTCTCCAGAAAACCTCTCTGCTTTCAGAAATACACATGGTCCTTGAGTCTTTTTCATCCTGCTTCTTGTTGGGTACAAAGATGACGCTGCTGTGGCATTTGCTTTCTTATCATGTTGTTGCACCTCTTGATAGTTTTTTTTTTTTTTTTTTAACAGTTTAATTTAAAACAAGCGCTGAATTAAAATTGTGTGGGTGAGAGGCTTCTCTGACTCTGCTGAGACTTGTGGAACTTCCACATGGCAAAAAATGGCTTTGGAAAGAGCCACGTCCTGAGTTTTTCCTGTCATGGTTGTGCTTTTTTTTCCTTACTCCAGCCTCCCCACTCGCTGATGCTGTGCATAGCACTGGTCTGAGCACTTAAAAAGCACAAAGACACTGCCTTGCACCCAGCCCAGAACAAACCCTGAGCTGGGAGCTGTGGCAGCAGCCTCACAGGTGCTCAGCAGAGCAACCTCCGAGGAATCTTCAGCGTGGTGGAAGCAGATGGATTTTGACTTGGTGTCAGTTCTGAGCTCAGAATAACTCAATTTTAAGGCAGGGAAGTGGAAAGGTACAATGCTGCCACGGCCTGGATGCTGACAGGCAGGATTTGAGCTCTGTGCAGAGCCAATCCCAGGCAGGGATTATTCCCACTCTTGGGAAGCCTGGCCATAAGAAAAAAAAAACTTCACTTGGATGTGTTTTGTCTTGGGAGGGTGCTAAGCAAGGTGTGATAAAGCACCCTCTGGTGACCTGGTGCCAGATGCCACAGCTGGAGGCTTCTCTGGGAGGAGGGATGTCACAGCTCAGGTGTGGGTTGGGATCTGAGGGACCAGACCCTGAAGAGATTCCCTCTTCCCCTGTCGTGTGCTCACTCCACACACAGCACTTGGCTTCAAAACTTGCCTCCCTCAAACCTGTCCCAAAGCCTCAATTCTGTTTATCAACTGGTTTAATTCCTTTTGGGCTGGGATTAAATCCAGCATTGGCTGGCCCTGAGCTGAGTGTGTCTGATTTACAGCCCCTTTTTTTTGGTGGGTGGTCCAAGTTCTCCCTGGAGCAGGAGCAAACCTTGAACCCCAGAATGGTTTGGGTTGGAAGAGACCTTAAAGATGAGCTCAGGGTGCTCTAAGCCCTGTCCAACCTGGCCTTGGACACTCCCAAGGGATGAGGAAGCCACAGCTTCTCTGGGCACCCTGTGCCAGGGCCTCACAGGGAACAATTCCTTCCCTTTATCCCATCCATCCCTGCCCTCTGGCAGTGGGAGCCATTCCCTGGGTCCTGTCCCTCCATCCCTTGTCCCCAGTCCCTCTCCAGCTCTCCTGGAGCCCCTTTATGCCCTGGAAGGGCTCTGAGGTCTGAAGAGCCTGTCAGAGCTTTGGACTTGGGGCTTCTTGTGCAATAATTAAAGGTTAACCCCAGCAGTCCTTGCTAATGTTTGCCTTTTGCTTTAGAGGAAGGAAATGGGGTCCTAATCTTCAGCTCAAATGCCATCTGTACTTCCACTGACAAAAGTAAATTTGTGATGTGCTTAATGAAGCCTAGAAAGATGTCTCGGGATAATGGACAGAAAATATCTGCCCTTTAAGGACTTCTGCTTCCCAAAATTATTGCAGGGCTTCTTATTATGGTTAAGGAAGGGAGGCCTTGTTGTTTTGGGGGGTGGTTTTTTTGTTTAGTTGGTGCTTTTAACTGTGAGTTTTCAGAGGAGGAAGCCCCCTTGGAAAGCAGATGGCAGAGCTGAATCACGTGCTGCTTCCCTTAACATTTGGGTGGAAAACGTTCCCTGGAAACGGGGCTCTGCCTCTGTGGAGATGCTGCAGGGGGGGAGGGAATTTCAGAAAAAGGGATTTTGCTTTCCAGGATCTGGCTGGCAGCCTCCCTAACCTGAGAGTGCAGAGGTGGGAGTCGAGCTGTCCTTGCTGGGCCAGGGCAGCCCAGGTAAATCTGCCCAGTTGGTGCCTGTTGGGGGAAAGCCCATTTCCAGAGCATCTCCAGGATCCTGTGAGTAAGGAAGGAGTGGGGTGTGCCTTGGTATTGCTGCTGTAGCATTGAAACCCAGGGTGTTTGTAGGGACAGCTTTAGAGATCGTGGGGCTTTGTTGGTGATGAGCAGGTGTGTCCACTTTGCTTTGGGAAGAGGTACAAGGATTTGATGTTTCCAGCACTAAAAAAAAAAAAAAAAAAAAAAGCAGGTGAAGAAGGACTTGGAGGCTCCTGCAGCATTTGAGATCCATGAAAATCCTCTACTTTGAGGGATTGGGAATCATGGAATCACAGACTGGTTTAGGTGGGAGAGACCTTGAAATCACCAGTGCCACACCCTGCTGTGAGCAGGGACACCTTCCTCTGGTCCAGGCTACTCCAAGCTCTGTCCAGCCTGGCCTTGGACACCTCCAGGGATGGGACACGAGTGATCCAAGGTGTAGGGCAGGAGGATGGGACGGGGCTGAGATGTGCAGGGCTGGGGAGCTTTGGGATTAGCACTAAATCCTGTGCACAGAAAGGAGCCTCGAGGCCTCACATGTCTTGGATGTCTGGCACTTGAAGGACTTCTCCTCTGGTAAGGTTTTTGCTGAGCCTGCCAGTGAAAATCCCCGGAATGTCACAGTTATTGCATGAGACTTAGGCACTAATAGGATTTAATTTCTGCAGAGCTTCTGATGAGGGGAAGAAGTCCCTCAAAGGAGCACAGGTATTTTGGGAAAGGCTTAAGTGGAGTAAAATTTCAGCTGCAGTCATGTTACAGCAGGGAAGCCTGGAGATGAGCGAGATGGAGCAAGGAGTTTTATCACTTCCACGTCGGATGTGCACAGCCCTGTGTCTCCCACCTGCCCCTCAGCTCTTCCCTGCTGGAAAGAGAGGGATTGTCTCAGTGAAAGGGATGTGCTGGCTCTGCTTGCATTCCCATGGAAGCTCCTGCGAGGCTTGCAGAGGTCCTGCTGCCCCAGGATTTGAGTTCCTGGCCCAGTGGGGAGCTGCTGCATTTTCCTTGTGCTGTCAGAGCTCCTGGGGAGCTGGAATAAGGAGTCAGGCTCAACCTTTGCAGATTGGAGGGGAAGGGGAGTGGGGAAGGTTTCCTTCCTGGGGAAAAGGGCTGGTAATGCAGCTTGGGGGGGAAAAAAAAAAAAATCAAACAAAGCAGCTTCTCTTCCCTTCTGGCTCCCAGAGGGGTGTGATGTCAAGGTGGAGCTGAGCCTTCCCAAAGGCTATGGGGATGTTTTTTCTTTCCTTTCTTTGAGGGATGGGGGATTGGTTTATATGGTTTTCTGTTAAACCTCTCAAACAATGCTGCTTCCCCTTCCTTGGAGCAATTGTTCCCCGTGGCTGACTCTCTTCCTTCCCCCTCCTCCCCATCGTGGGAAGAGCTCTCCTGATGATGATGGATGGGCTCAGATTTAGTCTCTGCTTTACCTTCCTTTGTCCTGCTCAGCTCTCTTGTTTTTCTTTGCTATTTCTGCCCAGATCCTCATCACAGGGTGGCCAAAACCAGATGTTTTGGTGCTGATGGAGGGAGTTAAGTGTCAGAGCAGCTTCTGCCTTCACCCTTGAACTTGGCAGGGCTGGGTTAATGACTCCATGATCCTTGAGGGCTTTTCCAGCCTCACTGACTCCTGATTCTACATGTGACTGCAAAGTCTAACAGACTTTCTAGGTTTCATCCCTTGAGTCCCTGTAGTCCCCTCCTGGGAGAGCCACTTTCTTCCTTAGGAGGAAAAATAAATGGTCTTTTTGTGGCCAGCCTAATTCCCAACCTTTTCAAATGCATCCATTTTGGGAGACGAGATTAATTTTTTAAATTGATTTTATTTTTCAATGCCCAAGAATCCCAAGACAGTGGTTGGGCCCTGGCACAGGTTGCACAAAGAAGCTGTGGCTGCCCCATTCCTGGAAGTCATCAAGAGATAAGATTGGATTTGTCCTTCAGGAGCATTTCCAAGGAAAATCTGTCATAAACCAGACTTAGAGCAGCGTGACAGAGATGCTGATCTCTCCACTTGGACTTTGCTGTGGGCACGGGAATTTAAGTCAGAACTGAACAATTCCATGTGCCACAAGCAGGAATGATAAACCAGTGGATATTCCAGGCTTAAGGATGTAAGTAACCACCTGATTCTGTGCCAACTCCTCTATGACCTGTTTCTTTTTGGAAAATATCCCCCAGACTCCAAATAAAACCTTCCAGGTCCTTCCAGCTTTTATCAGAGGAGCTTCCTGCAGGGAGCTGTCGGTGATTTGTGCCAGGGAGGAAAGGGAAAGGCAGTTGGGAAAATATTCCATGACAGGCTTTGGAGGGCTCATGGAGTGAACTGGGAAAGGCAGCAGCAGCCTGGGGGGCTCTGCCCTCTCTGCTTGGGTGGAAATCAAGTGGCCTGCTGAAAAAACACTTGATGAGAACCTGTTTTAAGGGATTGTATCATGCTTCAGCAGAGCCAGGACGGTCATCCTGTTGATAAAGGCCAACACCCACTGTAAACACAGTAATTAACAGTCTGAACTCGTGAGAGGTGCTCTGATGGACTCCAGGATAAAATAGAAGCCTGTGGTGGGTATTGAAAGCCTCGTTCCCTTGGGCAGTGGAGTAAAAGTAAAGGACCTTCTTGCATGGAAGTCTGAAAAAAAAAAAAAACAACCCTCCTTTCTGTGCCCTTTTCATAGCCTGTGGTTAGGAATTGCAGGTAACCCCCTGAAATGATTATTGACTGCAGAGCTGCCTGGAAGTGCTGCTGTTTGCTGACTTGACAGATGATAAAAGCCTAACCCGGTGGGATCTGAGCATCTGTCCTTGCTGCAGCCCAGCCACCGAGGCTTCACCTGCTCCAAAGGCAGCTGTACTTTTAGCCAGTGTTTAAATAGTGTCCAAACTGTTTTTTGTTTTTTTTTTTTTTGTCCCAGGGGGACACGAGTGGTTGCACAAATGACTTTTTGCTCACTGAGGGATGTGGGAGCTGGGCTGGTGGTGGCTGCTGCAGCAGAAGTGTGGGCTGTTCTCTGTGATTCCTTAGTGTTGTTTCTAATTCAGATAATAAATAAATTGCTTCTGGGAGCAGTTTTAAAGGAGATCTGGGGGAAATGGTGAATCTCTCTTTGGCAGGGGGCCAAACACTGAAGTGTGGAGCTGGTGCTGGCCAAGCAGAGGATCTGGGGCTCTTGGTTGACTTCTGGGAAGCAGAGTGAGATTCCTCCTTCCCTCCTCTTGGGAGACCATAACTCCCACAGTGATGTTCCCCGTGGCATTCCTTGCTGGAGGAAGATGGCAGAAAATTGGGACAAGTCCTTTGGAGTACTGGGCACTCTTCTAAGCACTGCACCTACACATCAGCTTTTGTCTAAGGGATAACAGCACTGGAAATGTCCAGGAATGGCAAATAAATCTGGAGGATCAGCAATGCTCCACAGATCCAGCCGTGGCAGTGCTGATTTTCTGAAGCACTGATCCTCTTCCTTCCGTTCCAGTTCCTCAGAAGAAAACAAACCCATCAGTTCAGGTGCCAGAGCTCACTGCTGACTCTGCAGAAGTTGTCTGCACTTCTCTTATGTCCCTTTTATTTTCTTGCCCCAGAGTTTGGGCCCCAGAGAGGGGACTTTTGGAAAGTCTTCAATTGCAGAGCGGATCCAGAGGCGTAGGAAGGAGCAGAGGAACAGAATTAACAGATAAACATCACCAGCCTCCAGTTGTTTGGGGACCTCTTGCTTTGGCTGTGTGATACTTGTGTCTCAAACATAACAAGTGACAGGATGGGAGGAAGTGCTGGGGGAAGTTTAGGTTGGATGTGAGGAAAAATTTCTTCCCTAGAGGGAGTGCTCAGGCTGAATAGGGGCCTGGTGAAATCACAGCCCCTGGAAGTGCTCAGAAGTTGTGTGGATTTGTGGCACATGTGGGGACAACACTGGTTAATAGTTGGACTCAGTCTTAGAACCCTTTTCCAACCTTAACGATTCTGTTTCGATACAACGTTTTTTTCTTATTGTTATTCTTTCTTATTCTTATTATTTATTGTTACTGGTTTTTATTCTTTCATATTTTTGCAATGAATCTTAGTGGAATTTGCTCTTAAAAGCAAATACCCATTAAAAATTCAGCCAACTTGGTCTTCCTAGTGTGGAATCCCTTTAGGCTTTAAAAGATTGTTATCAAGATTTATGCCTTGGAGCTGCGTGCTGGCTGTGTTGGACCTGCTGGACCCACGTGAGGACTCCAGGAGGCTCAGTGCCTCTGGTGGGGAGTTTTTGGCTGCTGTCCTGTCCCTGGCTTGGTCCCAGACAGGCCATGGCCAGAGGTGCCAGCCTTAGCTGGGTGCTGCAGGAGCCCGTGGGGAGCCTTTGTGTCAGATCCTTGGGATGGGGACTGAGTTCCCTGGCTGGGGCAGCTCTGTGGGGCTGCAGGCACTGTGGTCCAGCTCCTGTTTGTTCAGGCTGCCCTTGGCCCTCTGGATAACCCCCTTTAATCCCTGGACTTACTCAAAATCAGTGTCACCAGAGAGTGTCTGAGCAGAGATTAGCCACGGCTGAATGCGGCCGCCTGCGAAAGCACCGAGGGAAAAATGAAATTATTCTGTTGCTAAAAATGACTCCCAAACTCTTACTTTGTGTTTTGGTTTTAAGTTTTTTTTTTTTTTTTCTTTTTTTTTTTTGGCTTTGTGTTCTGAACCAGAGCTGCTCAAGGGCTGTAGTGCATGGCAAAGACTCCTCCATCCTGAATCAGAAGCATCCCTGTCCTCTGCTGTCCCCTGCAGAGTGCTGGCACGAGCCAGGTGCCCTCGAGGTGACAGCTAGGGGTGGCCTGGCTGTGTGCTGCTCTGGCTGATCCACACTGATGCACTGTTTGGAGAGTGGAGCCTGGCTTGCTAAGGCCAGGCAGCTTTGAGGGAGATAAACACCAGGCTGACCTTAGCTGTGCCCAGCTCGTTTGACCCCAGGGGAGCTTGGTAGCTTGTGGTGCATGCTCTGGGGGAAATGAGGGGTAAAACAGTTTTTAAACTGAAGTTTAGGGAGGGGAGGGGTGCTTAAGAAGCCTCACAGGTGTGCTGGTAGCCCCTCTGAAATGTTCAGAATATCCTGAGTTGGGAGGGACCCGTCATCTGAGTTGGGCTCAGGCTTGGCTCTGGGGGCTTGTGCTGGCCCAAGCTGGATGGAGCTTGGAGCAGTGTGGGACAGTGGAAGGTGTCCCTGCCCATGGTCTGGATGGGCTTTGAGGTCCCTTCTAGCCCCAGCTATTCCATTATTCTAAGTCATTTTGCCCCTGAAACCTTCCCACCCCTTTGGGATGGGTGACAGGGTTGCCACGGGTGGAATACTCAACCCATCACCACCAGCTCTCCACACTTGAGCTCCTGTGCTCTTCCAAGTGTGTGCAGCTCAAAAAGCAGCCTGGGAATCCTGACTCTGCCTCCTGGTTATGAATTTAACATGAAACATGGCTTTTGGCATGTTTCAAAAGCTGCCTGCAGAAAGGTTGGGAGGAAAGCTAAATAAGGACAAACTTCCTGGGAGATGGGAGAAAGTTTGTTTGCTTTTCCTTTGGTGCAAAGGCTCAGAGTGTGTTTGTAAAACTACACGTTGGTTTATTCACTGCCAGAGTCAGGTATCCCCTGGACTGCTGGGATCTGCTCCCCTCTGAGGAATTTAGATGAAAAGCCAAAGAGAAGTTTGGGAAGGTTACAGCGAGAAGAGGCGTTTAGGGAGCGTTTGTCAGGAATAACCTCTTGGCTGCCCTTGTCTCTGTGTTATCTGGCTGTGCCTCTGGAGGAATGCTGCTCCTGGGGCACCACAAGGTCATGGTGACACATGTTGGGCTGGCTGCCTTGCTCACAGACTGGCAGCCCTTGTAGCTTGTTGCCTGAGGGCTCCTTTTTGTTAAATATCTCACTGACAGCAGCGGGGAACTTTGGAAGTGTTCAGGGATCTTGTGGTGAGTGAAGCAGCACCTTCTGTGGCCTCTGTGGACTAGAATTGCTTCGGGGACCAGGCAACAGACCACTTTGGGTTGGAATGGGCCAGTGATGATGGTGATCCACCCCTGCCATGGCAGGGACACCTTCCCCTGTCCCAGGTTACTCCAAGCCCTGTCCAACCTGGCCTTGGACACTTCCAGGGGTGAAACAGCCACCCTGTGCCAGGGCTCCCCACCCTCACAGGAAGGAATTCCTTCCCAATATCCCATCCATCCCTGCCCTCTGGCAGTGGGAAGCCATTCCCTGTGTCCTGTCCCTCCATCCTCAGTCCCTCTCCAGCTCTCCTGGAGCCCCTTTATGCCCTGGAAGGGCTCTGAGCTCTCCCTGGATCCAGCCCTGGAGCATCCCCAGGGCATCCTCTGGGCTCTCTGCAGCAGCTCCAGGTGCTGCTGCTGTGTCCCCAGGGCTGGGGCAGCTCTGCAGGTGGGCTCTCACCTGGGCACAGGGGCAGAATCCCCCCTCAGCCCAGGGCACCAGGGGTTCTGGGTAGGGCAGGGCTGTTCATCCAGCAGCTCTCCCAGGGCTCTGGCACTGTGTCCATCCCCCAGCAGCTTGGGAAGCACCGAGCTGAGATCCCTCCAGGTATTCCTCTGGGCTGCCCCAAGGCTTTAATCCTGGCTTGTTGTTTGTGGCAGGAGCCCTGTGAGCTCTCAGCACTGAGGAGGTTTTTGTTCCCCTGCCCAGTGGAAGGAGCTGGGGTAGGAATGCAGAGTGCCAAGCTCAGGTGGTGCCATTCCCCGTGTCCCTGCAGTGGCTGTGCCAGGCGTGGCACATGTGCAACCACGAGGGCACTGCCTGAGCTGCAAACCTGAGCCTGACCTGGCTCTGGGTCAGCTGAGGGCACTGTGTGCATCCTGTAATTAACATCCTGAGTTAATCACCGGGGCTGGCGCTCCCCCAGACGCTGGCTTGGAGTCACACTGTCTGTTGTTGCAGTTGGATCCCTGTCCCAGAGGTGACGGGAGGCCAGGAGCAAAGAAGTGTCAGCTTGGGCTGTCGGTGCTAATTTATCCTCCTCCCCTGCCCCGTGTGTGTTTGCAGCACATAAATCACCATCTTTATAAGTCACAGCTTTAGCTTCTTCTTGGAAAACCTGCTTTGTGCAGCTCTGCAGTTTTGTTTTTTTTGTTGTTGTTTGTTTTGGTTTTTTTTGGGGGGTTTTTTTTTTAGAACACATTGAAAGGTTTGGGTTTGGAGAGACCTTAAAGCTCATCCATTTCTATGGGCAGGGACACCTTCCACTATCCCAGGCTGCTCCAAGCCCTATCCAACCTGGCCTTGGACACTTCCAGGCATCCAGGGGCAGCCACAGCTTCTCTGGGCACCCTGTACCAGGCCTCCCTATCCTTCCAGGGAACAATTTTTTCTGATTATGGACCTCTGGAGCTGAGATTAAGGAACACTTAGCAAAGGCAGAGCCTTGAACACAGCATTTCTGGTGCTTGTTGGGACACAGCTGCTCACGAAGGCCAACCTGAGACTTTGGTGGGTTTCACACTATTTCATTGACTCTTGGAAACTTGGGTGTCCTAATTATTGTGCAGTGCAAGGGAAAATCTAGTATTTGGCTGGTGGCTGTTCTGGAATATGCTAACAGGCTGCTGGAGGGATTAAGCTGCCAAAACAGGGGATGTTTGTGCTGAGTTGGTTCCCACTACCACAGTCTCTTGTTTGGTCAATGCTGCTCTCGTTGGGGCTGCAAAAAAAAAAAAAGGTCATTGGTGTTCCTTGGTTTAGTGAAAGTTTCAGAGGGTGGAATTAGTCTGTCCCAGGAGGATGCAGAAAGGGAAATGGGGATGGTGACTTAAAACCTCCTCTTCCATTGTGTCCATAGCACAGCATCTTGCTCTAAGCTGTGTGAAGAGACTTTAATTCTGAGTCTAACAAGGCTAAAAGCGGAGAGGAACAAAATCCAGCTTTCTTAGTAGATGCAGAAGTGACCTTCTTGTTAAAACCTGAGGCAGTTCAGACTCCTGAATCTGCCAGGTCTGTAGGAGACACATTGACAATGTTAATTAACATTGAAGCAAATATGCTGGGGGAGTTAATTTACATCCTTATCTCCCTCCAAATGTAATAGAAGGGTTGATGTGCCTTTGTCTCCCAAGTGGTGAGGGAGGTCCATGTCTTCTCCCAGGTAACAAATAATAGAGCAAGAGGAAACAGCCTCAGGTTGTTCCAGGGGTGGTTTAGGTCGGAGATTAGAAAAAAATTCTTCATGGAGAAGGTTGTCCAGTCCTGGCACGGGCTGTGGGGAGTCCCAAAGGTAGCCTGTGTGCATTAGTGCCTGAATTGAAATACAACAGTGCAGCAGTAAAAATTCTTCGGAAAAGGCCAGGAAAATATCCCAGCTGAGCTGTGGGGAATTGGGAGAAAAGGAAAGATGGTTATGAAGGCTTATTTCCCTGAGAACTGGTTACATTCCCTGGCTGAAAGAAAGTCTAGGATGACGTGGAGGAAGGGGCAAGTGTCCAGCCTTTTGAGGCACATTGTGATGGGCTTGCAGCTCTGATTCCAACTCCATTTGTGAATGTGATGGGTGGCTGTTGGTATTCCTGAAATCCTCAGAGTTCCAGAGCAGCTGGAGAACTCTGCCTTCAGTCAAAGCTTTGCCTTCAGTTATGGAGAGAAGCTTGAGGACACAACCAGGGCAGAATGACCCAAAGCTTCTGGCAGTGCTTTATCCAGCAGGCACAACATTTCCTGCACAAAAATTGCCGTGTCTCCCCTGGAGCAATAATTGCCATGTTTTCATGGAGCAGGATCAGGGTGATCTTGGCTTTGCCTGCCTCCCTGGCTGTTTTGAGCTGTGCTCTTGTGCTCCTCTGTCAGGTGGTGGTGTTACAAGGAAAGAACTTTTTTTGAGTGGCTGGGGTGTGTTTGTCTCTACTTTTTCCACCGTCTCCTTAGAAATGGAGGCACTTAAATTTCACGGAACACTTTTTTCCCCCCTCTCCCATTCTTTATACACCAGTTGGGTGTCTCAAACTCTTCCAACCCAAAGAAAATCCACGTGGAGTTAAATTTCTTCACTCCCCAAATGTCTGGTGGGACAGATCTCCTCGGGAACTCCCCTTGTTCCTAACCCAAACAGGGGCTTAAAGTGCCTGGAGACTCCAGCCTGGAGCTGAGAGCTCCCTTCCTCTTGGGTTGTGTTGGAAATCTGTTCATGGATTAGGCAGGAAGCTCACCTGGGATGTGGGAGGAAGAAAACGAGTTTGAAAATCTCTTCCACATCCCAGGTACTTGTCTAAACCCTCGGGCTGCTTACAGTCTGGTTTTGGTGGGAAAGATGAGATGTTTTATTCAATATTCCAGCTCTTTTTTTTTTTCTGTAGGGTGAGGGACTTTTTTTTTTTTGTAATCTGCATCCCATAGAGCTGGAGAAAGTTTCCCTGCCTGCAGCTGTACAGAAAAGGCAAGGACAAGGGAGTTATTCAGGAGGTGTTGGAATGTTCCAAACCCTAGGGAGAGGCCAGAGGGAAGGGAGGGTGTGCTTTGGGTGTCTTCCTAGGTGGTGATGAGCAGGATTTCTTGGCTGTTTGGGAAGCTGGAAGAAACCCAAATGCTCTCTGTTTCTTGTTTATTTAAACATCAAAATTATACCACACGTGCTTCCAGAGCCCAGGGTGTGGCAGCTCTGAATGGTGGAGTTTTAAAGCCTTGCAGTGATTCACCTGCTCTCCTTTAGTATAAAACAAATCTTTCCTTAACCAATGCTGATAAACAGACTGCAAATTGAAATGATCTTATTCCTTATAATTTTTTTTTCATTGATTTTTTTTTTTTTTATTTTCTTGCAGTACAATCCCTGAACAGCTTTTAAACCTGAACCACATTTTTCTGCTCAATGCTCCTGTGGTGCTGATAATTCTTCTCTCCTCGACATTCTTTCATCCCTGGGTATTTATGTGTGTACAAACAGAGAACAACAATTCTGACTTGCCATTCCAGGGCTCTGTGGCGATTTCAAACATAAACTCAGCTTACATCTCAGTTCTGTCTTTCCACATAATAAATTACCAGCATTTATTGGTCTTTTGACATACAGGTCTCCTAAGGGAAAAGAAGGAGACTGGCTGAATAAAGCCTTCTCTATAATCTGAGTTTGCAGTAGGCTTTGGACTGAAATTGCAATTCCTGGCCAGTTGCAGCAAGGATTTTATGGCTCTGTCTATAATTTCATTTGTGCCAAGAGGAGGTTTGGGGGATGCTGGATCCTGTACCTTAGACTGCATCATTAAAAGATGAATGTGTATGATATATTATAGGAATTGCATGCTAAACACTGATGAAAACTCAGTGTTTTTCTGGAAATCCATCACTGGAGACAGTTTTAGAGCCATGTAGTAATTTGGGTTGGAAGGGACCTTAAAGACCATGTCATTCCATCCGTGGCAGGGGCAGGGACACCTTCCACTAGCCCAGGCTGCTCCAAGGTGGAGAAGACTGTGAAATGAGCTGCATCTCTGCTCGGGGTGACACTGATGGCTCCTCTTCTTGGCTGCTTTTACTCTTTGTCACCTTGTGCTGACACAGCTTTAATGAACACCTTCTGCAGTGACACATCTTGGACTCTCTGACCTAAGCTGGGGGTTAACCTGGTCAGCTCCTGTCCTGCGGGGGACTGGGTGGGATTTTTGACACCTGAAAGGAAATCCTGTACTGGGAGGAAGACTTCTCGTGCCTCCTGAAGATGCACTCTGGTTTTGGGAGCGCACAGAAAACTTGACCCTTCTGAGATGGAAAGTACTGGGTGAGTCTTGGCACTGCTTCCAGCTGGGATCAGGAGCTGGGCTCCATCCCGCTGGGGTGAGGAGAAGCTGAGGACAGGATTTTCCTGCAGTGGCTCCTGAGCAGGCAGCTCATGAAGGGGATAATAAAACTGGGAATCCTCCTCTGCTGGAGGGGCTGCTGAGCCAAACTTCCTCCCCTCTGGAATTGCCCTGGGACAGTGGATGGAGACTTTGGCTTTCCACGTGTGTCCAGCTGCATCAACCCGGTGTGGCCATGGCTTTGTCCCTGTCCCCTTCCCACCTTGGGGACTTGGTTTGGAGGGAAGGTTTGTTTTTGTGGGAAGGTTCCAGCCCTCCCAGCTCCCTGGAGGATGGTGCTGCTGGGCTCTGGGGGTTGTGGCCTTGTTGCCTGGGCAGGAGGATGGTGGCCTTCACCTTCCAGAAGCAGCATGGCTGCAGCAGTTTTGGCAGGGCTCCTGCTCCTCTCCTGTGCTTGCAGAGCAGCAGTAGCAGCTGCCTCGTGCCCTCTCCCAGTCAGGAGGGAGAAGTAGGTCGGAATTTGCATTCTTTGCCCGGATTCTCCGCATAACTTGAACACTTTTTCCTTTTTTTTTTTTTTTTTTCTCTTTTAAACTCCTTGTTCCTGTACGTGCGTGTGTTCCTCGGGCTCCCCTGAATCAGAGGGTGAAGGCTCAAATTCAGATGTATAATTGGTCTTTAATATCAGTCTTCCTTTCAAAAAGCTCTTCTGGGAGACTCCTCACATGCTGACAGACCAATCCCAGCATGTAAAATTCTAAAAGAAATGCTTGGGGCAGCGTCTTCATTTTTGGCTGCTGTGTTGTCTGGATCAGGAGTTGAATTTTCTCCTGTAGTTCTTATTTTGCATGACAAGAGCAAGTAATTGGGGTGAAATCATCTGTGCTGCAGACTGGGATGGTGAGATTTCTTTTCAGAGCTTCTCTGCATGGTTTATTTTTTTTTTTGTTGTTGTTTTGTTTTTTTTTTTGTTGTTGTTGTTTTGGATTTTTTTTCTGTTTTGCAATGTCCTGATGGGATGGGGGGGAGGAGAGATGGAGCACAGAAAGGATTGTGGCAACCAGAGAAACATCCAAGTGTTCCTGCAGGGCAGGCCAGGAAGATTTTGGTGTGGTTTTTTGCAGTATGAGAAAAAAGAGCTTTGCTGTGATGATCCACGTGAGATCTGATGTGATGGCACAGGAAAGTTGTGGCTGCCCCTGGATCTCTGGAAGTGTCCAAAGCCAGGTTGGATATTGGGGCTTGGAGCAGCCTGGGATGGTGGAAGGTGTCCCTGGCCATGGCAGGGGTGGGGCTGGATGAGTTTTAAGATCTCTCCCAACCCAAACAATTCTGTGGTGATTCATGTGTGATTCAACATCTCTGGCAGCTTTTTCAGTAATCTGGCCAAAAAGAAAAAAAAATTCAATGTAACATCCTGAGACTGGGTGGTTTTCCAGAGAGTGATGGCAAGACAAACCTGCTGCACGATTCTGGCCTTTCTCCATCTGTGGAGGTGATTTTTCATTTGGGGCTTTTGTGGTTAAATCCTCCAGAGGCTTCGTGTGCATTGTTGTCAGTCTGGAATAAAGCAAATTGTGTGCTCTGAAGGCAGGTGGATGGGTAAAAGGAACAGAATTGCTGTGACACAATCATTATTTTAACGCATTTTCACTACATTTTTTAAGTCATATTTAAAAAGTATTTTTAAGTACTTCACTGAGATTTTGCTTTGTGTTTCTTGTAACAAGCCAAAACCTCTCTTTTCCCGAGGAGATTTCAGGCTGTTTCTGCTGTGTCTGCTTCATGCTGGTGGAGCTGCCACCTGGAGCTGTCTGAGGCTTGTGCAAAGAGCAGGAATTGTCATGTCTGTTCCCACTGTGCCTCCTTGAGCTGCCAAAAAGTGTCAGCAGCTCTGAGAGGGCTCTGCACAGGGATGATCTTTTGGGAGTTGAGCTTTTCCCCGTCCTGCCTTTGCTGTTTGATCTCTTCCCTTGGGGCTTTGGCGTGTTCAAGCCTTGGCAGTCAGAAGGCTGAGTAGAAGTAAACAGAAGGTCAAGTCTTTTTCAAGTTAAATCCAAAGTTTTGGGCTTAACTTTTGAGTTAAACCCTACTTTTAGGTTGGATGAACTTTATTGGAGGGCAGATCTGGGAGTTGCAGTGAAATCACTTCTGATTTCTTTGTTCCCTCCTGTACCTGCTGTTGGCATTAACCCCACGGGTGTCCTGCTGTTCCCCTTGGATTTTAGGCTGTCTTATTCCTCCTCTGCTTGTGTATTCCTGTTCTCAGCGACCAAAAGGGGGAATTGAGTGTTGTTTTCAGAAATGTGGGATGTGGCTGGAATCCCTGGATCACGCTGTGGTGAAACCAGAGTGCTGCAAAGCTCTTGTTATCCTTCCCTCGACATTCCTGTCTCCATAAAGAGCTTTTTTCTTGGGCTGTGCTGTAGCTGACCTGCTCCTCACCTCCAGGTGGGGTTTAAGTAAACCAGTTTATCCTCTGGCTTTAACTAAACCTAGACCTAAACCTGCCATCCTCTGCCTGGAATCTCCTCTCTGTGGGTAACAACAGGCAGAAGGCTTGGGCTGCTGGGTGGGGAAGTCTTGGCCACCTCGTGAGCAGAATTTCAAAGCCCCACAAGATGAAAATACACAATGAAGCCTTTTCTGTCTCTAGGACCTGATTTTAGCAGGAAATCGATGTGAACTTTGGCTTCCTTGTGCAATCTTGTCTTGTAAGGGGATGATGAATGGCTATAGCTCAGCTCCTACCAGGCAGTAACTGGAGCTGGAGATCCTTTGGACTAATAAACTGCACTGTAACTTAAAGCAAAACTTCAGGCTTGTCAGAATACAAAAGTGGGGATGATCCTGAACACAATTTATGGATCCTGAAAATGACTCCTGGCTGCCAAGCTAAAAATAAAGAGCTCAGTAGTGAGAAACTCTTGGGGAGAGTATTTGCCCCATAAAGGAGGAGAAAAGCTGCTGACACCTCTGGTTTGGGGAGTGCAGTGCTTCAGCCTCCACAGCTGGTACAAAGCATGACTGTGAATTTAAAAAATGAAATGAAAAATGAAAATCAGCTGGGACTGGCTGGTGGGTGTTGGCACTGGCTCTGCTGGAGCTGATCCTGTACCTGCTCTTATTTTTTTTGCTGTTTGAGGTGGTGAAATGGTTTAGGTTTTCTTTTGGGTCAAAAGAGACGGCGTGGTTGGCTCTTGAGCATGATATGAGACAGTAGTGAAACACTTTTGGTCATTTGTTGTCTCCTTTGTGCTCTGCTCCTTCCTGCAGTAATATCCCTGGGTTTTGGCAGAGGCTTGGAGCTGAAGCTCTGAGGCTGTTGCTGTTTGTGTATTTTGCTCATCCTAAAGTGATGTCAATAACAGGAGGAAGCTCTGAAAATTAGAGATACTCACTCTTTCAAGATGCTTAAGTTTGTAGCCACTTAGCTCACTCCTCTTAAAAACAGTAACAATGAAAAAATATAAATAAAAATATGAATATGATCCTGGAACTCCACCCTTCTCTCCTTATCTTGACAAAGAATCTCATTACTCTGCATCTGGTCCCGTTCCTGAAGTCTCTGACCAGGGAACAGGAGCTGGGGAAGCTGAGGTGGAAGCTGGTGCCACAAGGTTGGGGTTTCCCAGCTGAGGGTCAGCTCAGCTCTTTGGATCTTACTACAGAAGAAAGCAAAAATGTTTCCCTGGCATCACCACTGGCTGCTCCTGTCTGAAAGCTGAGCAGCCTTTTCTTTTTGGAAACTTTCCCAGAGATCAACCTGGAGCCTGGGGTTCGTGGAGTGGAGAGACTAAACTGGGGTTTAGTTTGGAGCCTCTGCTGGAGGTTTTAGACACGTTCCTGGAATGGTTTGGCTTGGAAGGGAGCTTCAAGATCATCCCATCCACCCCTGCCATGGGCAGGGACACCTTCCACTATTCCCAGTTTGCTCCAAGCCCTGTCCAGCCTGGCCTTGGGCACTGCCAGGGATCCAGGGGCAGCCACAGCTGCTCTGGGCACCTGTGCCAGGGCCTGCCCACCCTGCCAGGGAACAATTCCTTCCCTTTATCCCATCCATCCCTGCCCTTTGGCAGTGGAAACCATTCCCTGTGTCCTGTCCCTCCATCCCTTGTCCCCAGTCCCTCTCCAGCTCTCCTGGAGCCCCTTTAGGCCCTGGAAGGGCTCTGAGCTCTCCCTGGATCCTTCTCCTCTCCAGGTGAGCACCTCCAGCTCTCCCAGCCTGGCTCCAGCCCTTGGAGCATCCCCATGGCCTCTTCTTTTCCTCTCTCCTGGCATCCACCTCAGTTCTGGGGCTGTTGGGCTGGTTGAGCTTTCTCCAGCACGTGGCAGGCAGCTCCTCGTGCAGGGACTTCATGATGTGACCTCCAGCAGCAGTTCTGTGGTGCTGCCTGGATGTGGGGCTGGGATCAGCCACGTTGGCTGGGGAGAGAACGTTCAGAAGCTCGCGTTTAAAATGCCTCTGTTGAGCTGAAGGAGAGATTTCAGAGGAGTCAGGCTCGAACCCCCACAAAACCTGAGCCACCTGTTGCAGGCAGAGACCTCTGGAGCTGGGGTGAGCCGTGGCTTCACACCTGGGGGGCTGAGCAGGTGCTGGGTGCCAAGGATGATCTGGTGTGGGGGAGGAAATGTCCTTAAGCTGTGGAACAGCCTCTTGAGAGACAGAGCAAGACGAGGCACGGAGCCGCCTCCGCGTCCTCGGCGCTTGTGAAGCCCAACAGATTTGGGGACCCGAGCGTGGGTGGTGTGTGAGGAAAGCACTTGGGTAATGTCCCTGGAATAGAAACTCAGCCCTGCTTGCTGGAAGCAGGTGGTGTCAGCTGTCTGCCAAAACAAAAAGAGGGTGGGGGGGAAGGTTTTTTAGGGCTTTAAGTCAGTCTGCACCAACTGGCACAAAAAAAAAAAAAAAAATAAAATAAAAAAAGAGAAAATTTGAAGTTCTCAAGGGCTCGGCAGAAGGTTGAACAGCAAAAACTGCGTTTGAGAATACCTGGAATCCAAGTGGATTTTACTAGAAGTACTGGGACAGTGTGCTTGTTTTGAGCTCAGTGAATATGCTCTCACCCTCTTTTAAGTACTGCTGAGGATGAGCCAAGCTGGGGGTGAGCACTTGAACTGAAGTCTCACGGGCTCCTCGGAAGAAAAAAAAATGAACCTTCTTGGAAAGCAGCATGCTGGAATATGTAAAATTCCTCAAGAAGCTGGAGGTGAATAGCCAGGATTAAAGAGGGAGAAGATGATGACTTGCAGCAGTTTGGCCAATTGCTGGCTTGAGGGGTTTCTGCTGGAAGAAAGAGATTTCCAACCTGAGCAGCCTCGCTCTGTTGGAGTTTAGATACAGCCTGTAAACCTCAGGTTGTCTGAAAAGTTGAAAAAAGGCTTAGCTTCCCTACTAGAAAAAGAGGGGTAAAATACAAAATTCCTGCTTAGTCCTATTTCCAGTCACTTTACATTTCTTGGAGAAAGTGATTCCTGCTTACAGAAAATCACAGAATAAATAGTTCAGCCTGGCAGGGAGCTCAGCACTCCAACCACCTGCTCAGGTCAGCTCTGGAATTATCTAAACTGATGGAATAACCTTGGCAGCTGGATCCTGTGGGTTGCCAGAGCCTGGTGTGACGTTGAAGGATGTGCAGACTGACTCCAGAAGCACTGGATGGAGGATGAGCAGGAACCACCACAACCCCAGTCTGTATCAAAAGAGTGTGAGCCAGGGGGTCTGAGTCTGTGCTATTAGTATTTTTATATTTAGGTGGGTTTTTTTTAGTATTTTTATTGTATTTTTACTGATAGGCAGTTTCCAACAGAATTCACAAAAATGCACAAAATTAAATCAAGGATTCATTGAAAAAGGTGTCTTCTTTAAAAGGTGTCTAGCAGTTGCATAGTCTTCTCCCCCTTAGAGATAAAAATAATAAAATCACTGGATTTATTTTTATTCATTCCCAGCTTTTTATTGAGCTGGAAAGGACAGAGAGAACACAGAAAGTTTAATTCATGTCTCTCACCTGTGGGCTCAACCAGTTTAACTCAGTTGCCCTTAGCTGGTACAGAGAATAAAATTACTTTTTTTTTTTTTTTCCATGAGCGAGGCATCTTCTGTCTCATCCATCTTTAGGATTTATTGGTCTGGTTCTTGCTGCCCTGAGGATCCATGGATTTGTTTCCTCTCAGCTTTCTTGGCTGAAGAGCTGTACTGGGCAGAGGAAGACTCTGCTTCAGGTGGTGCTTCCACTCAGTGCCTGTTCAGGAGAAACAATCACAGCCTGCCTAGGTAAATGCTGAGCCCTAATGCCTCAAATCCTGGCTTTGGAAGGTGAAGTGTTTGGTGTCTGTCTCTGAAATAAGGAGTTCCAGTAAGGCTGGGGCTGGTAAAGGTCTGGAAGAGGTGCTGATCGTGCCAGGGTTGAGGTCAGGGAGGAAAGTGCCTCCTTCCCCTTGTAACCCTGGAGGATTCTTACATAACTGCTCTAAAGCAGCTGAAGGGAGAGCTGGCATGGGGAGGGAAAATAAAAGAAGCAGAAAGATTGCTGATAAGCCCAGAGAACCCAAAAATAGGATCAGGCACCAGGGAATGAAGGAGAACCTGCTGGAGGTAATAACCTGGAGATCGACAGAAATTCAAGGGACTCACACGAGCCCTGAGCCAGACAAAACCCTAATCTTGAAGTGAGGATACCTGGGATGTTTATAAATTGTGTCCTGGCTGGGGAGGACAAAAAAAAAAAACAAAAACCCTCCTCAAGTTCTGGCCATGCCTCACCTAGCCCAGGATGCCCCCATGCCAAGGGATGCAGGGGGAATTGGAGGCCTGGCACTGGCTGCAGTGCTGAAGCAGAAGGAATGTTCAGATCCACAGGATCATGGAATGGGGTGGGTTGGATGAGACCTTAAAAACACCTTGTTCCTTTTTTTTTGTACCTTCAGCTGGACCAGGCTACTCCAAGTCCATCTTGTCCTTGAAAACTTCCATGGGTTCCCCTTTTCAGTTGAAAATGGTTCCTGAAACATGGACAAAGAGCTACACTGCCAGATTTGGGAACAAAAAAGGCTTGACTCTCCTCCCTTCCCAATTATTTCCCTTTTTTCCCCCCTTCCCTATGACAGATTCACCTGGTGATTTGTTGTGCCATTTCCTGCTGCTTTCATGTAGCAAAACCAGGTTATTTCTATTTTCTGTGCCCAGTTTTACTTTGCTAGTCTGGAAATGAACACTTTTTCGGCAAAAAAAAAAAAAACTCCACCTCTCTACCTTTCATCTTCTTTCTTTCCTGGCCAGCTCTTTTCCTGTGGAATTCTGGTTTATCCAGTCTGGATACTGCTGGCTTTAAACCCTGGTGTGCTCATCCAGGGAACAGCAATTTTTGAAGTTGATTTTCCCTTGAGTTTCAGTAGTGTGGAAGAACCATTCTAGCAAAAAGAAGGGTATTGCTGATGTTCTTTTTTGTTTCCTTTGGGTTTGGGTGGTTTTTTTTGTTGTTTTTTTGGGTCTTTTTTTGGGTTTTGTTTTGGTTTTGGGTTGTTTTGTTTTAGTTGGTTGTTGGGGCTTTTTTGTTTTGGTTTTTTTTTTTTTTTTGTTTGTTTTATTTGTTTCTAATGCTTATAAAGCCTCACCCTGAAATTTCTTGCTGAAACTTCCCGCTTGCAGCAATCATTTTTTGGGTGCTTTCTCTTAATTTGATGAACATCCCAGGATTTTTCAGGGCCTTTTCACTCTGTTTAGAGCAGTGGCAGGAACTGGCTTGGCCAGCAAATCACTGAGCGTGAAGTCAAATTATTCAGTGCTCTCGATGTTTTTCTACTTAACCAAAGAAATACTGAAGAAGAGCAAGCACGGTCTGGTTTCTTTGGGACTTATTTCAAATCTTTAATCTTCCATCCTTTCCCCTCTCCAGCTCTACTTGCTGATTAGTCTTTGACAGCAGGCTGGGCTAGAGCTGCTCTTCCTCTGGGGGGAGGTTTATTTGATCTTTTCCCACCCTGCAGCAACTCTTGGAGAGCATTCCAGCCGGGCTGGAAGAGGCTGGAGCTCCAGGGAATCGCTGCCTGGGGAGGGAACGAGAGGTAGGAGAAAGCAAGGACCAGGAACAGAGGCACTTGTGCAATCCACCCTGTGGTTTGGTAGGAAAATAAGCTAAAAATAAAGACTTTATGGCTCCTGGAAGGAATAGCTGCTTGTCTCCTGCCCAGACAGTAGCTGCTCTCAAGGCAGGATCTTAATCTGATGGGATGAAAACCCAGAGTGGCTTTCTGGAAGTGGGATAAAAGCCATTTAATCCTGGAAATGCTGTGTTTGTGTGCAAGTCCCACGGGCTAATTTTCCTGAGCACCTCTTAAATAAATGTGTATGAGACTGATAATAATAATAATAATAGCTCTTCTGTGAGAGTTCTATGCTCTGGAAAGCTTTTCTCTGCTTCCCTGGGATGTGGCTGCTTTTTTTGGTCTGTGTTCCAGGTGGGAGATACCTGGGCAGGGGGTTCTGTCTTCAGAGCAAGTGTAGCCTTGAAAATTGCACTTTTCTCCTGCTTGCCTAGGGCTGGCTCATCAAAAGATGTGCAGGAAGCCTTTTTATTGAATCCTTTGCTTGTGTGGTGCTTGAAGATCCTCCTTGAGCAGTGTCCTGGTGCCATGGGTGTGTTTTTGGGATGGACAGGGATGGTCAGTGTGGTGAATGGATGTGTCCTTCTGCTCAGTCTCACTGCCTGAGGGATGTTTGCATAGCTGGTGTTGAGTGTGTGCTGCTCCAAATCTCTTGGATATTTGGGTTTTTTTTGTTTTGTTTTGGTGGGGTTTTTTTGTTTTTTGTTTTTTTTTTTGCTCCTCCGATGTCACAGAGCTACTTAAAAAAAAAAACAAACAAAAAACCCAACCCCCCCCCCCAAAAAAAAAAAAAAAAAAACCACACAGAAAAACAAACAAAAAAAAAACCCTCCCAACTGTTTCTTTTTCCTAGAAAGCTTAGAGTGGTGCAGAGAAGGAGGGAGAAATGCTGTTGCATCCTGGCCTCTGGGCTCCTGTGGGATTTAGCTGCTCCAGATGTTTGGATAAACTGCTCTGGGCTGGGAGCAACTCCCACCAAACTGCTGTGTGTTAATGGACCCTTGGGGGTCTTGCCTCGGGATCAGGAGCACGGGGCTGAGGGTCATAAATAAGTGAGATTAGTGTTTTGAGGAGTCCCAGATGGAGAGAACTTTGTGCCAGCATCTCCAGCCCCCAGGCTCATCCCAACCCCCCAAAGGTTTTGGATACCTTTGATATCAATCCCAGAATGGTTTGGGGGGGGCTTAAAGGTCTCCCAGTGCCACCCCCTGCCATGGGCAGGGACACCTTCCACTGTCCCAGGTTGCTGCAAGCCCCATCCAAGCTTGAACAATTCCAAGGTTGGGGCAGCCACAGCTTTTCTGGGCAGCCTGGGAGAGACACCCTGACCATCTTCCTTTGAAGACAGATGTCTGCAGCTGTCCCTGCTTCACTCTACCCCTGATTATATTGGAAACATCATTGTGCTGATAATGTGCCAGTCTGGAAGAGTGTCACATGGGCAAAGGGCACCAGGACACAGGGAGTTAATGCTCAGAGAATCAATGCTCATCCTATTAAAAGGTCTCAAAAATGACTGAAAGCACTTGGACTAATAGGCCCTGGGTTTGCATTGCTAAATGAGTTTGTGAATCCCTCATGACTGGGCCTTTCCATAAGGAAAACAAGCTAGGAGCTGATGTAACTGGCAGATGGAGCCTTGTTTTTGTTAGAGCAGGAGCTGGAAATGCCTGTGAGCCTCCTTTGCTAACTCTGGGAGTGACCCTGTGGCTGCAGGGCTGGG
Source organism: Vidua macroura (assembly GCF_024509145.1). NCBI lineage: Eukaryota > Metazoa > Chordata > Aves > Passeriformes > Viduidae > Vidua > Vidua macroura. Next base: position 115,937,759 of record NC_071572.1, on the reverse strand, counting down.
TCCCTTCCTGACCTCACCCTCCTTGTGTCAGGGTGACCTTAGCCCACATTTGGAGATGCTTTTTGGAAAGCGAGGAGCGTTTAAGACTGATGCAACTCCTTACCAGGTCAACTGAGAAAATTCCTTTCTCCTGAAAGATTTATTGCCCCTATTCATGTCTTCCTAAAGATCAGCACCAGCTTTTGGCAGGATACAGGAATCCCAGTCAAGACAGGCATTTACCTGGAGCTGAGTGACTCTGGAATGGGGTTGGGGTTGTAGCCCGTCTCCTGTTACCCATTTGTTTCCTTGGATGCAGTTTTCCTTTCCCTCATGCCAGGGAAGCTCTCCTGTCTGTCTCCTTGCACTGAGCAGAGACTGATCTGGAAAAAAACCCCAGTAATAACTGGAAGGAGGCTTTAGGAACATGAGACAAACCTCTGCTTCCTTGGAATAGAAGAGGGATAAAGTGGATGTTAGCCTTCCTCTGGCAGAAATCAAATATCTTCTGTGCCACAGGGGTGTGGAGGAGGGGATGGGGGATGCATACATCTCATCTTTTTCCCCAATATCATTTTTGTTTCCATGTTTTTCAAGCAGTCACAAAGCTGTAGTGGAGGTGATGAAAGGCTGACTTTACTTCTTGAACCTCTCCTGGACTTCATCAGTTACCTCATGGACCTCAAAGCCCACCCAGCTTCACCCCCTGCCATGGGCAGGGACACCTTCCACTGTCCCAGGCTGCTCAGGAAGGCAAAGCAAGTTTTTCTTCTTTATTTATTTAGCTCCTCTGCTACTTGAGAACTTTTTTTTTTTTTTTTTCGTGAGTAATGTCTCCTGCAGCCGTATGGAAGGAATCAATCATAGGAAATAAAGAGCTTGTAATCCATTTAACCAGGACTTTCCACCTCTCATTAAGCCAGAAACATTCATGCCTAATTCTCTGGGTAGCAGTTGCACAGCAGATGTGCAGGGTATCGATTGGAAAATGAGTCTTGCTGGTTCTGTTTTCCTTTTTTTTTTCCCCCCCCTCCCTTGCTGTTTCCATTCCAGTGCCTGCAGTGGGTGTGGAGGCACTTGGCTCCCTCTCACATGAGCCTTCCTGGGGTTGTTGGTGCAGTTTTCTTTCCCTGCTGGCAGGAGCCAGGTTTTCAGCAGGGAATGTGTGGGACAGGCCCCTGCTCCAGCTGCTGGCACCATCCGTGGGCAACTCTTCAGGGCTGTGTTTGGAGAGGCAAAACCAGGAGAGGGAGGAATGCTTGTCTGAAGAGGAAGCTGCTTGTCAGGGTGTGCATGTTCAAACCCAGCTCTGTTTCCACTTAATTTCTCAGCAAAAACCTGCTGGTAATGGGTAAGGCTTGGTGCAGACTTGTGGTTTGCAGCTTGGTGAGGGTGGCAAAGCTCCTGGAGTCTGTGGAGAGGAAAAATGTCCTGTAACCTTTTTAATTCTTTAAACACTTTTTCATTCCTTGTTGGTGCATGGGTTTTGCTTAGCATCCAGCTGTGCTTTTCTGGGTTTTCTTCTCATTCTTCCCTTTTCCTTTCCTTTTCTCACCTGGGTTGTCCCTGTTGAGTCCTGCTGATGTGGTGTCATCACCCAGACCACACCAACATCACAGGACATTCTCTGTCAGAGGCTCTTCAGACAGCAGAGGCTGAACATGGGGTCTCTTCCTCAGGACACTCCCTGGCCATCCCTCTTCTCCCAGTTTGGTGCTTTCCTGCCTGTCCCTTTGGGTTTGTGGCTCAGATTCCCTGCACTGCCCTGTCTCCTGCCAAGATCCACGGCGCTGTCAGGCTCCTGGTGGTGTCTCACCTCACCTTAGCTGCTATTTTAGATTTTTAGCTCTTGAACTTCTTGTGCTGCTCTCAGTGTTTCTGGAATGCTGTCCCAAGGGGACTCCACCTGACATAGACTTGCAGAGGTGGAAAGGTTTGGCTTTCCCAAAAAATGTGATTTCAAGCGCTTTGGGCTGCTTCACGTTTCTCTTTGCTGCTTCTAAAAGCCAAGAGCCTTATTAGAATTAAAGAGATGAGAAATTCACGAGTTGTTGCCCATCTCTCCACCAGCCCCCAGAAGGTGAAGCTCTTTTTATACTCAGGTTGTCAGAAATTCTTTGGCAGAGGGGTGTCCCATGTTTTTCCTCGTGTCCCACCTGTGCTTTGCTGCTTGGAGTGCTGCTTGTGGACTCACCTGATATTTCTGGATCTGCAGCAGATTTTGTGTTTTCAGAGCTCTGCCAACACCTTGACCTGCAGGGTTGGTGCAGAAAGCAGAGATTGTGTTTAATTATTGCTCTGCCAGAAGTTTATACAGGTTTTTCCGGTGCCCTGTTCCTCTTCTTCCACCCTTTGAGAGTTCCAGGCACCCATTCCTGCCTCACTCCGTGGAAAACATTAAGAAGTTCTGTTGCAGAGGGCGTTAGTCCGTCCTGTGCTTATTTATTTAGGGAGATTAAAGTCTAAGTTTTTCTTTTGTAATCCCTTTGAAGTATTTATCTTTTGAAGTCTGAATTTTCATTAACTGGAAGTGTACAACCCCCCAAACTACACGCTGCCCTAGTTTCAAAGCTGTAAATTTTTTTTTTTTTTTTTTTTTTTCTTTTTGTAGGAAACATTTAAGAACAATAAACAACAGGTCAGACCCACAGGGGCTCCACGTCAGCCAGATCCTATTTGGGATGTGTCTGTTTGGGGATGTCTGATGTGCCACTCTGGGGAATCCAAGTGGCTCTGCAGGCTCTCCCTGGCTTGGCATGTAGCCATGGATTTTTGGGATCTCAGGGAGACTGGGATGTTCCCCTTCTGAGTGCTCTGCCAGACCAGCACATGGCCTGTAGACCTTTCTTTTTCAGTTTTTTAATTTGTTCTTCCCCCCACTCTTATTTTCTGTCATTGAGGCAGCAGCACTCAGCTTTAAGGATAAGGTTGTTGTGCTTTCCTGCCTCAGCTCTCATCCAAAATATTCCATATATCCATGTGCACATGGCAGAGGAAACTTTCCTGCAGTTCATCTTTTTTGTCTGTTTGCCAGGGGAAAAAAAAAAAAATAGATGCTGACTGGAGTTTTGATATATCTACTGCTTTTGTTTGTGCAGTATTATCAGTGTAAAAATGAATGTTTTCAGCCTGGAAAAAGTGGGTGGGAGACCTCTGACCCAACCTGATATCCAGAGTGGGGAATAAAAATGTGTGGGGAAGAATAACCCTGCTGGGTCGTTGCCTGGGCATCCTCCACCCCCAAAATGAATCACCTGAGGCTGTTTCCTGGCTTTGGGGTGTCCCATTCCTGCCTTGAAATGAAATCTTGGCTCTTGCAAGCTGAGATGCTTTGGGTTTGTGCCAGCAAAATGTGGAAAATGGTGCTCAGTGTGTGTGTGCGCATCTCGATTTCCTCCCGTGGGAGTGGCCAGAGCAAACAGCCCTCAGTAATAGCTTGTTATTAAACAGATGGGGATATTGACCCTCTTCCATTTCCATTTTCCACGTCGGGGAAAATGAAATTGCATTACTTTGGCTTGCATGAGTTCAGTGTATTAATAAAAAAAAAGTGTATGAAAACCAATGGAGAGTGCATGCAAATCCCAAGAATTTAGATAATGATTTCAGCCCTGGCTGGGCCATAGAGATTTCTCTTCTATTTTTCCTTTTTTGTTGTGCACAGAACTGTAGAGTTTGCTCTGGAATAGCTTAATTTTTTAGAAAGTATTCAAGGAAAATCGAGATTTTCCAGTATAATTAAGGAAACAACTGACAAGCAGCCTTACAAGCATATCAATAGGGCTAATTGATTATCAGGCATGTTCTCACCTAATTGGCATAGGAAATTATTTGCTTAACAAGGTTTTAAGCATAATTAGATTGATGCAAGTTTTAGAAGAGATAGAGATGTTGAATTTACAGAGATCCTTGATAAACAGTGATCCCAGGAGTCACCAACAAGAGGAAACCCACTTCTTTTAATATGGAAATCAGTAGAATCTGCCAAAGCTCTTTTTAAAAATGAGTTAACATTAAAAAATTAACTTCAAATGCTGTTTATTATGTTTGTTTGTATTGTAAGTGGGGTCAGTTTCCTTGGGGCCTGAATTTTGGGAGATGGGAGCCTGTGTGCTCAGGGCTTGCTTTGGTTTTGAGTGTCCCACTGCATTTCCAGGTATGGGGGGAGCACGTGCTTCTTCCCCGCAGTTTTGCCTCTCTGGAACCTTGTGGAAGGCTGAGGTTTTCCACTGGATGGGTCTTCCCAGCCGTGCCTTGGCAGGTGGAGATCCTGTAGGAGACCACATCTGCATGGGTGGTGGGGTTGTTGGAGAAAAATGTGTCTGCCTCTTTCCAAATGCTTGTTTCTGCTCCGACGTCTCCTGAGACTTCAGGATTCCGTGGGCTGGCGTGGACCTGGCAGTGCTGGGTTGATGGCTGGGCTCCATGATCTTAGAGGGCTTCTCCAGCCTTAATGATTCCATGATTTCATTATTTGTAAGCCTCCATCGAAGCCTCCCTGGCCGTGTTTTGGGTTTTCTTTTGGATGTGCTGATCCAAACCTGAGCAGTCCGTGGTGTGGCCGGAAGGGCAGTAAAGCTGCTTGGCTTTTAAAAACCACAGAATATCCTGAGCTGGAAGGGACCCACAGAGATCATCAATTCCCATCCCTGGCCCTGCACAGACAGCCCAACAATTCCTCCCTGGGAGCTCCTGGAGCTCTGGCAGCCTCAGGGCTGTGCTCATTCCCTGGGGAGCCTGGGCAGTGCCAGCACCTCTGGGAGAAGAACCTTTCCCTGATCTCCAACCCAAACCTGCCCTGGCACAGCTCCAGCCCTTCCCTGGGTCCTGTCACTGTCCCAGAGAGCAGAGATCAGTGCCTGCCCCTCCTCTTCCCCCATGGGGAACTTGTACCTGGCGGTGAGGTCTCCCCTCAGTCTCCTTGAAGGGGGATCAAAGGAGAGGGCTTGGAGTGCAGCAAGCCTTGGGAAAGGTTGTTATACCTGCTCCTGTGGAGCTTCATCCCCACTGTTTACTCAGAGCACTTCAGGACTTGTGCTGTTGCTCTTCTCCTCACTAAAATGAGGGCACTGAGATGCTTTAGTGATTGGTCTTGATTGCTGCCTTCCCTCTCCAGTCCAGGTTTCTGAATATTGCCCTGAGACTACAGGGATGGAGCAGTTAACTCAGAGAGACAAAAATCAAAAAATTTTAGGCCAGATCTCCACAGAGAGCTTCACTTTTAAATTTGCAACTCCAATTCTCCCTTCTTTTTTTTTTTTTTTTTTTTTTTTTCCTCCAAAGCTGTTTGGAAAGGAATAATGTGTAACCAATACCTCCACTTCAGTATCCCAGAAGTGCAGTGTGTGCTAATTAGGCATCCTGGAGCCTCTGGAAAATGCTCCCATTGTATTTCTAGATGGAATCTACCCTGCTCCCCCTTTTTGGACAAGTGAGCTGGTTTTTCAGCTCTGAGCAGCTCATAGCCATTGGCAGGTGATGCATCTTGAAAGTCAAGGTTGAGAGCATGAGTGGGTTTGTGTTTTCTGTTTTATTTCTTTCCCTGTCCCCTCCCTCCTGGTGCACGTTGCTGGATTTGAATAATTAATGCCTGTTGTCTTGCTTCCTGTTTTCATTTCTGTATGTAATGCTAACCAGCAGTGGGCTGAATCATTCATAGGCTGCTTTCTGCACCTCGACAGCTGGAGATGTCATGGGAACAGTGACTGGGGGGTGCTGCAGACTTTCTGCTGCTCCCCTGACTCCGTTTCTGGAAGCAGGAGCAGTAAGTATTGAGCCCATGCTCTTGGCCAAGCCAGGCTCTCTCTGGGCAGATGCTATCAGTGTGGTTTCTCTCCCCGGAGCTCCTGTTACTGCTCAGGTGTCCCTGTGTGTGTGGAGGGCAGGGTGGGTGCTGGGTTTTGTCCTTTCCCACCTGTTTTGGGCTTTTGTGGGTCTGGTTGTGATGCTCATGGAGAAGAGGGAGCGATTTTAGGCTTGTTGGTTGTGCTTCATGCAATTATACTGTATTTAGGAGTGGATTTTTTAAAACTTGTCTTAGATTTTTTTTTTTTTTGTCCTTGTGCTTTTCCTGAGTTTTTGTGGAGAGCAGCCTGGAATTCTGGGCTCCCACAGTGCCTGCCTTTGCAGTGAGAAGAACCAGGGTGGGAGCTTCACTTTGGTGTCTTACAGAGCCTTTTCATCTGTCTTTCCCCTTGGGCAATGCCAGGGATCCAGGGACAGCCACAGCTCCTCTGGGCAACCTGTGCCAGGGCCTGGCCTCCCTCACAGGGAAGGATTTCTCTCCTATCAAATCGACACAATTCCTGCAAGTGGTGAAATGAAATAGCCAGTGAAAGCTTTTGTGGATGGAGCTGCCCTCCTGCCTTGCATGACTAAAGCAGGAAGAGGTGGAAACCAGGAGAGATGCTGTCCTTTGGAGAAGAATTAGTACAGGATTACTTGGAACAACTGCAGCCTTCTCGGTTTTCAGGGTGGGAATAAGGGGTTTGGCTGGGGAGTTGTTAATGGGCTGTGGATGATTTTTACATCTTGCACAGAGCCCTCAGCATCTTGTACATCGCGCCACGCTTGGAATCTTCAGGGCAGAGAGGGCGGTTTAGCCCAAGGCCTTTAAATAACATCCAGCTTTGCACCTCCTCCGTGTCTCTGTCCCACTGTGACAGGTTTTGTGCCCGTGGTGGGAAGGCAGAGGGGGAGGCTCGTTTCCTGGGGATGCTCCTGAAGCTGAAGATGGGGGAGGCACCATGAGCAGTGACTAATGCTGAGCTTTATAAATGGCAAGAGGAGAGGTGAAACGCGGGCAGGGAGGTGACCTCGACACGAGGGCACAGAAGGTGGCACAGCAGCATGGAGGGGGGGACGTGAGCACCAAACAGCTGTCCCCCGTGCCTCTGTCCTGCTTGTCACCCCCACAGGGGACGAGCAGAGCCACGTTGGGGAGCTGGGCTGGCCACACATGGATGTGTGGGTCCTGCCCACCTCGTGTCAGCAGCCCGAGCAGTGCGGGGAGCTCTGCTGCGAGCACAAAGCTGCCTCTGTGTCTGGGGGAGAGGATGGCACAGGGCTGTGGGGACAGCGTGGTGACAGGCTGCTGGGTCTGGAGCCACAGCAACCTCTGGGATGCCGAGTCCTGATTAAAGTGTCAGGGCAAGGCTGTCCTGGGCTGTCAGCACGGAGCGTGAACGGACACAGACACACAGGGGCTGGGAGGGGTGAGCTGTCTGTGTCCCTGCTGACATTTCCAGACTCCAGCACGGTGTCTGCACTGCCTGCAGCATCCCCTGGCGCATCAGCTGGGGTGAAAAATACGCTCAGCCCTGCTTTTGGAGGCTTCCTCCCATGGGATGTGTCAAGGAAAAGCTTTTAGGCGGCCGGTTTACTTCCCTAAGCCCAGCCACGCTTTGCTGGTGCCAGTGAGGATGTTGCTGCTCAGCTGTCACAGCTTTGCCCAAGACCTGAGCCCTGGGAGTCCCACATGTAAGGAAGCAAAGCGTTTCCCCTGGAGAGGGTGGGATTTACAGCCCTGCACTCTCAGGAAAGGTGGGCAAGCACTGTGCAAGCTCAGCTGCTGTCAGACTTCACTGTGGTGCACACAGCAGCAGTGTGTGGGGCTGTGGGTGCACACCTGTGCTGCAGGAAGCTGTGGGAAACCTGTGGTGGGGGATCAAGCATCCAGCATCCAGCTCTGCATCCCCGTGAGCGCTTGAGAGGTTTATAAAGGGAGAGGGTAATGCCTATATAATATATTTTCTGTATGCACACACTGTATCCCATATTCTTGGGGTTGTCCTGTGCAGGGCCAGAAGTTTGGTCCTTGCTGGATCCCTTCCAGCTCAGGATAGTCCCTGATTCTGTGATGCCCCTTCTGCAGGAGGCACGGAAGTGTTTATTCCTCGTCTGGGACTGTTTTGCAGGCTCCATGGGATGCTGACATTAAACTGCTTTAGCTCGGCTCAGCTTCAGCTTTGTGGTGGTCTCTGAATCCATTTCCAGGTGGTTCTTGCAGCAGCTCTATCTCTTTACACTTCAGTCATGTGTAAGAACCCAATAACCTGGGCTGCAGATCATCATCCTCCTGCTTTTGTCCTCACGTGGCTTTCCCTACCTGTAGCTCCTTGCTTTTGGTGGCGTGGGAGAAGCTGCAGGAGGAAACAAAACTTGCAAACTAATTAAACTTCTTGGTCTTGCTGAGTAACGAGTGGGAGATGTTGGCAGGGCTGGGAACAGATCTGATTCTCATCCCTCCTCTCAGTAGCCAGAGGACATGCTTAATTATTAAATTGCTTGTTAATGTATTGAAATACCACTCGGGATTTTAACTTCCTTTTTTTTTGTTGTTGTTGCTGTTGTTGTTTTCTCTGCTTTGCCTCAGGGCGTTCCCAGGAGCTGATGGATTTGTGGTAGCTGGCTCTGGAGGGGCTGGAAGGAGCATGGTTAAACACCAACCCCTGCAGTACTACGAGCCCCAGCTATGTCTGTCCTGTCTGACCGGGATCTACGGCTGCCGCTGGAAACGGTACCAGCGGTCACATGATGACACCACCAAGGTGAGCAGGTGACAGCAGCTGGCTGCCACCTCGTCCCTCTCATGGCTGGCTTGTGGCTTCTTGTGGTTGAAATGTTGTTTGGGTTTTTCCCTTATTTATTGGCTTGGATGTTTGATGGGAGTTGTTGACTCTGGGGAATGACCCCAGGATTGTGGAAGTCCTCGTTCTCCCAGCCCGCGCAGCCAAAGGAGGAGCCTGAATGCGCAGGGTCGGCTTCTCAAGGTTGTTTATTTTCCCTTCTCTAGAACATTCTTTCTCTGACCTGCTGAGCTCTGTCCAGCAGGTTGGCCATGGCATTCTGTCTGCCCTCTAGGGCAGTGTTTACCTTTTATACCAAAAACTACATGTGCTATGTTTACAGTAACGTGCCAATGTCTGTCATTGATGTTGGACAGTGTGTCTGTACCTTAAACCAATAGAAAAGTGTCACCATCACACCAAGACATGGAGGAGAAGGAGAAGGTCAGGACACGCCCAAATCCCTCCCTCTTGTACTCCTGAACCCCATTCTAAAAGCCCCAAAATTCTACTTTTTCACCCTGTGTTAACTCAGCTACCACACTGCTCAAACCCTTGTGGCTTGTAACTCCTCACACAGAATTGGCAGCTTTTTCCACAGGCTAAAATGGAAGCCACAGGTGTTTTTGACTTTGTGCCAGGGTCTCTGAGCTCCCTGCCAGGGTCTCGAGCCAGCCAGGGCAGCCAGAGGGATGTGCTGGACTCTGACAGTTGACCATGGCAGGAGGTCCTCCCCATATGGCTGATGTAGAGATGGGCACAGTGGGGTTGGTCATGGGTCTCTAGGGGATTGAATGTGCCCAAATCTCTTTAAAGGGGAATACTTTCCTTGTGGTTTTTTACTCCTAGCTCTGTGTCCTGCTGGTGCTTGCAGCACCCTTGGCTGGATATGTAGGTCCTGTGTTTCTGCAGCATCTCTGCCTTCGTGGTGTGGTTTCAGTGGACATGGTGGTATTTGGTCCCACAAGGGACTTGGTGATCTTGGAGGTCTTTTCCAACCTTTATCATTCTGTTCTTGCGTGTGACAGTGGGCTTGTAGGTAGGGGAAAAGGGTGCCCAGAGCAGCTGTGGCTGCCCCTGGATCCCTGAAGTGCCCAAGGCCAGGCTGGATGGGGCTTGGAGCAGCCTGGGATGGTGGAAGGTGCCCCTGCCCATGGCAGGGGTGGCACTGGATTATCTTTAAGGTCCCTTCCAACCCAAACCCTTCTGGGGTTTGATGAAAGGCAACAGAAGGTGAGAGCAAGCTGGAGGTGAATGGGAAAGCTGTTGGAGGTGACTCTTCCCTCCCCTGGATAAATATAGATTGCAAGAGCTCTGGCAGAGGGAATCCAGGCAACCTCCCCTCTTGTTCTGGGCTGTGACATGAGGTCTTGTGATGTGTTGATAGGAGAAGTGTGAAAATACTGCTGTCAAAACCACCCTGTTACATCATCTGGGTAAGGATATTGTTTTACTGTTCTCCTGTACTCCCATGTTGCCTGGGATTGTTTTTTAAAAGTGTGCTTACAAGTTAAATTTGGGTTTTTTTTTTTTCCTTCTTTAAATCTCGTTTCATCTGTAAGTGTTCCCAGGGGACCCTTTGGCTGCCTTTTGAATGCTTAATTTTGCTCTCCTATCCCTTGGCTCCTCTGTTCTGTTTTTAAGCCTATAGCCAGGGATCTTCTTGGCTCTGGAGTGCTTTTTCTCTCGGAAAAGCAGCTGTGAAGGAGCAAACAGGGCTGTGTGGCAGATCCCGTGCCAGAAAGGCTCCTGGTTGTGAATTGCAGCCATTGTTGGTGGTGCAGCTTGGCCGGGAGCTCCCCTGTGACTTGGAAAGTCACGCCTTGAGTTTGTGCAGCCCAAAACAAATTTCCTTTTGCGGAGTAGGAGTGTCGGTGCCGTTTTCCCTCTGCTTTCAGCTTGGTCTGGGTGACCACTTCAAGCCAGCAGAACGCTGCAGTTCTTAGCTAAAAATTTACAGAAAAGTTGCCGTGAATTTTTCAGCTAAATCTGCCTCTGCTTGCGTTACCAGAAAATATCAGTGGCAGCTTTCCAAGTCTGCTTGGAATTTCCACTGGTCTTTGCTAGTGCTGGAAAGGAATCCATTGTGTTTAAAGGTAGCTGATCCGGGCTTAAAAATATGTCCAGTCTTTGTGAGGCCTCAACTTCCATTTTGGTAAAAGAGAGATGGAGACAGCAGCAGGAGAAGGAGAAGAAAGCCTAAAATGAGCTGCAGGCTGTGTTATTTGCTTTCTTGTTAAAACATCAAACTCCCCAGAATAAGAGGCTTTCATCCAAATTTGGGTCACGGCCCAGCCTTGCCTCCATGACATCTTCAGCTGATGCCTGTGAATGTTTGTTGTCTGAATTGTTCTGCACCTCAACAGCCAGAATTTTAATGATTCCTCTCTTTTTCCTTCAAATGTATGTACACCAAGCTTCCTATTCCACGTTTAAAAATTACATGAAAACAAGAATTTTAATTGGACACCTGAGTTCTAGGGCTGAGAGGCAGCTTGCTGGAATTGTCATTATCCTTTGCTTTTCTCTGACCTTTGAGAATGAAGAGAGGTGCTGAAGGCACACAACCAATGTACTCTGATCGCCTTTTAAAATTTTGAACATTTGCAAAATTCCTTTTTTCTATTGTGGGCCCTCAGCTTTAATGGCAAGATCCCCTTTCACTTTTTTTTTAATGTTTTTTTTAAATGAAAGACATGTGAAGGAGGAGAAATGGTCTTGCTGAGATTCAGATGATTATAATCTCTGTAGCTGGTGTGAGAAAGGAATTTCTGATCTAACCACAGCTTGTTCATCACATATTCAACCAAGGATATTATGAAGTATGTGCATGGAAGCAATTTTTTTTTAATTGCTTCCAAACCCCTGTTGTTTGTACACAGCAAGTATCCCACCCTGGAAATCATCCTGGGTGGGAAAGGGGGCAAAAATTTCCTCCCAAAGGAAAAAGCAATGATAATTGTTTAATCTAGCCAGTAAAAAGAAGAAGCCACTTTTATTGACTGGCTGGGCTGAGCTCTCAAACATGGTCTTTCTTTCCATCCCAAATCTCCTAATCCTCTTCTTAATTGCAAGTTGTCTGAACTGTGAGGATGTGTGAGGGGAAATACCCAATAAAGCCTCTCCCCTGCCTTTATCTGCTGCTGCTCGTGTAGCTGCAGATCTAGAAAAGATTTATCAACCCCTTCCTGTGAATTGGGCAGTCCCTGTCAGGATTTATGCCCTTCAAGTGAAATGTGTGTGATTCCAGATAGTCCATTTGGTTAAATGCATCACATGACCTCCAGCTGAGGATTCTGATGGCTTTTTGGGGTCCTTTTGTGCAGAGATAAACGAGGAGCTGTGGTCCATCAGCATAATGAATTGCAGTGCTGTGTCTGGGCTGGGTGTATTAATTCACTCTCTGGTGAAATGCTCTTGTAATTCCCGCTTGGCCAGAGCTGTGAAATGACCTGAACAGATGATCTAAGCCACAGGCTTTGGGCTGATTCCCAAACGGCCAGAGGTCACTGGTCACAGAAATTGCTTGCTTTGCTGAAATCTGCTATTAGAGGATGGGTTCATTTGCCCTTTTCCGTGTGTTTTTCAATTTGTGAGGGTTTCAGACCGCAGGCCTGAAGGCACAGGAGCTTTTGGGGGAAAGAGGCTCTTTCAAGGTTGTTTGATTTGAGGCTGGGCACTGAAGCATTGGATGTGACCAGTGATTCAGAGCTGAGTCCCCATGAATGGATGTGTCCAATCATGTTGGCTTGATGGGCTAAATGCAGAGAAATCCAGTCATTCCATTAAATATCAACGTGGTTTTTTCCTGATTGTTCCTGAGGGTGTCCCCCTCATTACAGGGGTCTGGGCTAGATGATCTTTAAAGGTCCTTTTCAACCCAAACTCTTCTGATTCTGTGATTCTATTTTTTTTCCCCCATGATGCTTGGAAATTAAAGCAAAACCAGGCTGTGTTTAGGGTTTTACACATCACTTAAACATCTTGTAAAATTCACCTTTGGAGCCCTTCACTTTACAGGGAGGCTGTGAGGTGGATGATTGTCCAGGAGAGCTGTTTGAGATCCATGTGACAGCAGAGCCAGGCAGGAATTGCATTTGCTTTGTGTGGTGCCTTCAGAGCAGACTTGGCAGAGTGTTACTGGTTTTAACTGGGAATAGCATATTTTGCTACCTGTCTTAGACAAGGCAGGATCCTGTGGAGGACTGGCAAGGAGCAGAGAGGTGTTCCAGCCTCAGGAACTGGGATTAACCTGCCAGGAGCTTGCTTCTCTTTCATTTCCACACCCTCCTGGAAAAGTTGGGATGAACCAGCCTGTGTCAAAAAGGTTCCCTATTCCAGCAAAGCTGCTCTGAAGGATGGGAAATCCCAAGTCCTGGAAACCCCAGGAAAGCCACAGGGTTAGAGCCTAATCTTGTGGTGCACCCTAAACGTTGTCAGGGTGAGGATGCTTGACTGATGCTGAATTTCTGGTGTAGTCCTGATATGGGCAGAATGCCTGTGGGGGGAGAGTCTGCAAAACCCATTGACTGTGGGGCCTGGGCTGGGATTATGGGCTCAGACTGGGTGATTAACGTGCCCTGGGATTTGTACAGCTTTAGAGGTGTCAAAAGGTTTTTTTTTCCTGCAGAGCATCTGCAAAACGTGGCTTTGGGCTCTGAACAGCCAGCACTGAACTCAGCTGCAGCTGGGGAAAGGGGGAAGAGAAGGGGGATTTTTGGAGGGATTTTTGGGGCCCTTAGAGCCAGCCATGTGTTTTTACAGGGATTTCTTCCCCCTGGACACCTGGGTACAGCAATGCTCCTCCACTCTAAGGTGCAGCCACTCTCACAAAATCTTGACTGGTTTGAATATGCTCAATCAACTCCTGGTTTAACCCATATGGGAGAGCCTTTCCAGGCTCTCCCTGTGAGTCCCCTGTACTGGTTTTGACTGGGATACAGTTAATTTTCTGCACAGCAGCTGCTATGGTGCCAGATTTTGGGCTTGTGAGCGAAACAATCTTACAGCTACTGCTGGAGATTGTTTATACAGCATCAAGGTACAATATTTTCTGAATTCCCTCCAAGAAGGGGAAAAAATTGAGGTGTTTTTTCTGCTTGTTTTCCTAAACAAATGTTCTTCCTCTCAGCTGTGTAGTTGTTGTTTTAGTTGGACTTTTACAATCGAATTAGATAACTCCCTTTTCCAAAGAGGCAATGGGAACCTGTGATCCTCTTAATCCCAGGTTAATTAATTGTGTCTGTCTTTACTCAGACATTTAGTCTTTCCCTTTGTGTGGAGCCATGAGTGTGAATTTTTTGGGAGAGAAAATGAGAAAAGTGAACTGGCACAGACATCATGGAAGTTTGACTTGTGGGAGTCTCAATGTCAGAAGTTCTCTCTCTGATCTTAGAAGAACAGTGAAAAATCGTGGCCCTTTTCCAGATGAGGCTTGATTTTCCTCACCCAGAGGGAAGTGAATGTGACCTTGCTGCCCTTGAGTTGGACTCCAGTGATTTACTTTACATTTGGGGTTGAATTTGCCAGTCTCCTACTTCACCAACTCTGTTTTTCCAGCCTCTCTCATGAATTCCCGGGTGTCCTGGAATAGATCCAAGGACAGTTGGGCTGTGACAGAGAAGAAAATGCTGGAGAGCAACTTTGCAGGCTGTCCTCACTGGGTGGCTGGATGCACTGGGAGAGTGCAGGGGCCAATGGAAAAGGCTTTTTACCATCCTTTCTTTTTTTCCTATCCAAGTTGAAGGTATTTTTTTCTGTCTCTCATAAAAGTAGACTTTGTGGAAGTGCCTCAAGGATGCTTGCGGCTCCAAAATGACCACGAAAATTAACTAGGTAAGAAGAAAACCTGGCCCCAGTGGGAGTAATTGAATGAAATGGAAGGAACAGAGAGCAGGATTAGTTTGTGGTGATGATCCCTGAGAAAGGTGTGCAGAGGAAAAGGTGGAAGATGGGGAAGGAACCAGTCTGGGAGTAGATCATAGAATGAGTTGGGTTGGGAAGGACCTTAAAGACCACTTAATTCCACCTTCCACTAGCCCATGTTCCTCCAAGCCCCATCCAGCCTGGCCTTGGGCATTTCAGGGATCCAGGGGCAGCCACAGCTTCTCTGGGCACCCTGTGCCAGGGCCTGCCCACCCTCCCAGGGAACAATTCCTTCCCAATATCCCATCCATCCCTGCCCTCTGGCAGTTTAAAGCCATTCTCCCCTGTCCTGTTCTTCCAGGCCCTTGCCAAATGCCCCTCTCTGAAATAATGGTCAGCAGGGCAGGGAACAACTTGAAATAAGTGAGGTGTGGCTTTCCTGGCATTGGTCACAAGACATTTCAGTCATCTGCCAGTTGGTTGTTACTGCCTGTGAGGTCTGGGTGGGGATCCAAAGTGCTGGGGTTCCAGGAATGCTTGTGGTTTTAGGAATTGGGAACCTCTGCACTGCTGACACGTCTTATTAACAAAATTGATTAGCAAAGCTGAAAACTGTGATGACTCTTCTTCGTTGGCTGTGAAGCTGATCTGTGATTTTTGTTTACTGTCTCATGTGTTCCTCTGGGAAAAGATTTAGGAGTGTTTGGTTGCAGATTTAGGCTTTTTCTCCAGGTTGTTCCCAGAAGAACTGTGGCCAAGCTCCAGAGTGGGATTTCAAGGGTATAACCAGCAGCAGGAAATGTGCTTGTCCACGGCTGGAGGTTTTAATTACTCTTTGTACTCATCTCAACCTTGACAATTATTCTAAATTTTTTTTTTTTTTGCCTTTGTGAGGTGTTAAAAGCAAAGCTGGTGAACTGGTCTGGACCCATAATTTCCTCTTGGTGTGCAGTTCTGAGCCTTTATTTGGCAGATACTTATTTGCAGATGATGTCAGCGAGCACTTGAGAGTCAATTGACTTCATTTGAGGCCCTTTTCCAGGGAGAATTATGGAACAAAAAAAAAAAAATGAAACAATTGAGGCTTTGTTTGAAGTGTGCACTTGCAGCCTGTGACTCCTAGAAACTGAATGAAATTCCTTGTGAGCTCTCCTGAAGCCGGCCGTGAAGTCAAGGTTGACTTTTGGGGTGACAAAAAGCAGCAGCACTGACCAACAAGCAGAGTTTGGGTGGTTGTTCAGGTCCTGCTGCCTGTGCCAAAGATGGCCCTCGCTCCAAGGAGAGCAGCTCTTTCCTCCCTACACATCAGCTGGGGGTGTCTGAGGCTGCTGGGCAGGCACCAGGCTCTTGATTTGAGGGTGATGTGAGCAGCAGAAGTCTGGAGACTTTAACATCCCCTTCATGCCAGAGTGTCCTTGCTGGACTCAAATTCCCAACCAAATTCCAGTGGGATCAATCAGTTGGATGCTTAGCAAAAGGAGGGGAAAGAGACCCCAGTCCTTGTCCCTTTCAGCAGAAACCAACCCTTCTCTTGACTGCAATCACAGAATGGTTTGGGTGGGAAGAGACCTCAAGGATGAGGTAATTCCAACCTTCCACTGTCCCAGCGTGCTCCAATCCCCATCCAACCTGGCCTTGGACACTTCCATGGATCCAGGGGCAGCCACAGCTTCTCTGGGCAATCAGGGCCTCCCTGGGAATTCCCAGGGAGGAATTCCTTCCCCATGTCCATCTGATGATGCCTGGGGGGAGAGATGGGCGTGTTTGGTGTTGGTGACGTGGGCCCTTCGCTCCCCCAGACCGCTCCTTTCACCACAAAACTCTTCCCTTCTCGCTTGCCGCTGCCCCTTCGCGTTTGGCGTTTTCTGACGTGCCTTCCTGGAAAAAACAGACCTGGTTCCTGTAATTCAGATGTAATTCAGAGCCAAATCCTGCGGTGCCTCGCTGGAGGCTTTGCTCACCACGCCTGGGTTGTCAGCGCTCAAACCACCCCACATCCTGGGCAAACCACCCCTCTGTGGCTGTGCCTCCTTGTCTGGGTCTTTTCCTTCCCCAAAACGCTCGAGAGCCTCAAGTTGTATCAGAAGTGGGGGTGTAGCTGAGCAGTATCTGGAAAGGATCTCTCATTTCTCTGCTTTTTTCTTTTTTTTTCTTTTTTTCCCCTTGAGGTCGATGCAGAGTTACTCTCTGTGTGTTTGCAGGATTGAGTAGCTGCGTGCTCAAGTCTGACCAAATTGTTTTCCTGCTGCCATCAGGGATTCCTGCTTCTCCAGCCAGAAGGGAGGGATAAACAGCACAAGGCAAAGTGGAACCAATGATGGACCAATGTCTGTCATGTGCTGGGCTTGAAATATCAAAGTTTTTGTGTGAAGAGCCAACTCCAGCATTTAAATTTACTCCCAGGATGGCTGATTGTTTATTTTCTTTCCCCAACGCTTCACCCTCGAGATTTAAAAAACAGTAATGAATAAATAAGCCAAGCTTCTACCTCCTCCCCAGAGGGATGCTGGCTTTGGACACTCAGCTGCTGCTGGGCCTTGTGGCTTCATTTGATTTCCCTCTGGCAGTGCACTGAACCCATTTAAATCTGTCTTAGGGAAAAAATAAGGTAAATCCCTTCCATATGTCAAGTATTAGAAAAATACATGATTTCTTTGACTTGCACAAAGCATCCCCTTGTCTGGCAGCTACAGGAACAAGTGCACCCTTGTTTCTGGGAAGACAAGCCCTAAACTCATGCTGGTAAATCTGACATGTCCACTGTTTCAGGCAGTCTCTGTTGATGTCAGCTGTGCCTGTGGAAGCTGGGGAAGACCCTGATTTTATCAATTTTCCCCTTGAAAGAGAGAGGCACTCCAGTTTTGCCTTGCTCTAATTTTTTTTTTTATTCTAGGCCTTCAGGTCACTGGGTTGCCACCAAAGCTGGGGCAGAAAGCCTTTGGCACATTAGCCCATTCAGTGGCTTCTGTCACCAGATGTGTCTTTGCCCTCTGGGCCATCCCGTGGGATAAATGAGGCTGTGTTTTCATGGGGCAGCACTTTGTGGAGCAAAATGTGAGCGCTCAGGATTTGCCAGCTGGGTCAGAGTCGGGGTCGTGCTGCCCCTCATCCTGTCTGTGCTGGGCTCAGGGATGGGCTTTGGGAGGAGCAGGAGATCAGCCTGCTGTGCTCTGCACTCCTTCCTGCTCCCTCCTGCCTTGTGGCCGTATGGCCTTGAATCCAGATGGGATTTTGGGAGGGAATTGTTCACTGTGAGGGTGGGCAGCCCTGGCACAGGGTGTCCAGAGAAGCTGTGGCTGCCCCTGGATCCCTGAAGTGTCCAGGCCAGGCTGGATGGGGCTTGGAGCAATTTGGGATAGTGGAAGGTGTCCCTGCTCATTGCTGGGGAGGTTGGACTGGATGAGCTTTAAAAGGTCCCCTACAACCTCAAACTCTTGTATGGTTCCATGATTCTCACTCCTTTTTCCTGGCAGTGCCCAAGGCCAGGCTGGATGGGATTTGGAGCAGCCTGGGATAAGGGAAGGTGTCCCTGCCATGGCAGGGGTGGCACTGGGTGATCTTGAAGGTCCCTTCCAACCCAACCCAGAGAAAGAGGACTCTGGAAAAACATAAGACACAGCCTGGGGAAGAGGAAGGGAGGATGAAGGGCAAGGAAATAAAGCAGTGCAGTGGTTGGATCCAATCTGATCCAATATTTGTCTGTTCTTCTTGATGGTAATTAACTGATGTCCATCAACTCGCCTGAAGAAACCTTTCAGTTTAATAGATAAAATTTGACAAGTATCTTGACTGGAAAAAAGAAGATGTTTTCTGGTGAGATTGCTTTGGGTGGACACATGGACTTCTTGGAGAGATAAAGGGGAATTACTGGTATTCCTGAGCACACTCCCTCTGAGAAATGGAGAATTGCAGGTGGTCACAGGGACCTCCTTCTATATATTGTATTTTTTTATTTAGGATTTTGTTCAGCTGCCCTGAGTCTTTTGTAGGACTCAGGCAGAGCTTACCTGCTTGGGACTAGAAATGAATTCAAGATCATTACCTTTTGGCCATTGTTGCTTCAAGATGTTTTTTGTTTGCTGATTGTTTTTGTTTATTTTGCGATGAACTGGCCGCAGGTGCATAAGTAAAAAAAATTATTTTCCTGCTTTCTTTGAATTGGACAGCTTATGGTTGTGGAATGTGGGAATTCATTTGAAAGAAAAGTGGTTCTGAGGTTACAGTTAATTTTCACCAACAGCAGCTGTTGAAAACTGGGGTTGCCACTACTTCAAACTTTATTTTGGGTCTTGTGATGGGAGGATTTAGGGATGGGGCCAGTCTGCCCTCTGCAAATATATTAAACCAAATATACTGGGAGGTGGCTTGGTGTGTTGTATAAAAGGAAACTGAGAAAATCAAATAAAAGGAATCCTTCCGCTCAGCCTGGGCTGAAATGGCAGCCAAAAAAATTTAAAGCAACCTCTGCTTTTATTTTGGCATTTTTGTACCAGTTTCACTGGGATGAGCCCACAGGGCTGAACAAGGGAATAGCTGGAAAATTAATTTCTTTGGAGTTGAAGACAAATTCTGCTCAGAGTTGTCTTTTAGTTACTCAGTGCAACTGGAGGGAGCCTCTTGTTATGCTTCAGGGCTTTAATTGTCTTCAGTGGGAATAATTATTTAATTGGTGTGAGTGTGGTGTTTACTTTCACAAGTTTCAGATTTGCAAGAGTTCTTAATTACAAAGCAATGTTTAAAGGGGCTTCAAGAGAGCTGGAGAAGGACTTGGGACAAGGGATGGAGGGACAGGACACAGGGAATGGCTTCCCACTGCCAGAGGAAATAGATGGGATTTTGGGAAGGAATTCTTGGCTGTGAGGATGGAGTGCCCAGATTAGAAATTAGGATTAGAAATTCTGTAAGGAGCTGCTGTAGGAACCAATCAATCACCTATAAAAAGCTCAGCCCTGCTCAGGGGCCACTTGGAATGTTATCCAGAGCCTGGGTTTGAAGCTCAAGCTGCAGAGAACACCCTGCAACCCCCAAATTAGCTGTGATTCCTGGTGGCATCAGCCCCAGAGCCACACAACTCACCTCCAAAGCCACAGGCACTGCTTGGTGCTGTCAGGAAGCCTCAGGTGCCAGGGAGAAGGATGATCCCAGGGATTCAGAATTCCTCAGTGGTGACACCAGCAAGGTCTCTTCCCTCCCAGTCCATTCTGTGGTTCTATGAAATGCTAATCTCCAGGTGTTTGAGGGTTTTTTTTCCCTTTATATTTTGCCCTTGCTCTCATTTTGCCCCTCGCCTCCTTTCCTGGTTCCATCTCAGAGCTGCTGCCAGAGCAGCCCAAAATGAGCTGCACTGTGGGGAACTGGCAGGAGAAGGAGCTGGGAGCTCTTTTCTGGCCCTGGCTCTGTTGTAGATCCTTGCAGAAGCCCCTTCCTCAGTGGGGGATGTGCAGTCAGGGCTCTCAATCTCATTTCCAGGCAGAGCAGAGCTGGTTCAGAGGGGTCAGAGGAGCTAATGAGGGGTATTTCCCTTGGGATTCTGTGCCAGCACTCCATCCTTGGGAGATGAATGTGTGCTGGGAAAAGGGGGTTGTAATTCAGCAGTGTGACATGGCAGCCTGGATGCCTCTTGATAACATCATAATTCAGGCAGCACAGCAGTCAGAGGTGCTTTGCCTTTCCTCTCCCCACTTCTGGAATGTGGGCAGAGCTGATGCAATGGATTTCTTGGGATTTCAACCCCCTCCCAAGTGCTGGTTTGGGTGTAGGATAATGCTCTTAATTCAACAACCCACGCTGAGCTGTCACCACTTCTTGGGTGATATAAACCCAAATGTTTGCATTTAGTGGTTCCTTTCAAACCAAGTTCCTTATTCAGTTTTCTGCATGGGTCTGGGATTTGCCACTGTGTGCTGTTTTTTTGTAATATTTGGTATTCCACTGGGCTTTTTTTTTTTTTTTTTTTAATTGTACTAAAAGCCCTGAATGATGGATATGATGAGATGAATTAAAAACAGGCTTGGTCTGGCTCTTACCTCACCAACCTTTGGCTTTAAAGGTGTCAATTTAATGTTTCTTTTTCATGTCAGTGAAGTGGAATTTGACACTTTCAATCCCCTTCCAGGGCCTAAAGGAGCTCCAAAAGAGCCTCAGAGGGACTTTGGGCAAGGGATGGAGGCACAGGACACAGGGAATGGCTCCCACTGCCAGAGGGCAGGGATGGGTGGGATATTGGGGGGAATTCCTCCCTGGGAGGGTGGGCAGGCCCTGGCACAGAGTACCCAGAGAAGCTGTGGCTGCCCCTGGATCCCTGAAGTGCCCAAGGCCAGGCTGGATGGAGCTTGGAGCAATTTGGGATAGTGGAAGGTGTCCCTGCTCATTGCTGGGGAGGTTGGACTGGATGAGCTTTAAAAGGTCCCCTACAACCTCAAACTCTTGTATGATTCCATGATTCTCACTCCTTTTTCTAGAAAATCCTGCAAAATTCAGGAAAACACTTTTTTTTTTCTGCTCTTGAGGAACAAAGCTTTCCTGGGCTGAACTTTTCCTTCAAAGCAGATCTGTGTGAGAGCATGAAAGCAGCTGGGGAAAAGTGATGCAGAAGTGACCCAGGCCCCACAGAGCTGTCAGGATGGTTTGAGGTATTAAATCAGCTGACAACTGCTGCTCAGCAATTGTATTTTGCAGCAGGGTTAAAGTTTAGCAGTGCTTTGCCCTCTGTGTCTGGGTGTCATTCATGACTTAATGCACTGCCTGTGCTGCCAAATTGTTTTCCTTACCAATTCCCACTTGTTCTCCAGGCTGTCAGCCCATGGGAGCTGCCCACAGTGGCATCCCAAGGGAGTGCCTTTGCCTCTGGGGCTGCCAGCAGTGGTGGGTGGGCTCACCTGGAGCCAGGTGCTGCCTGGAAATGCTCCTGGCACTCCCTTCAGGCACATCAAACCTGCTGGATGGGGCAGTCTGGCACTGCAGGGGGTGGCCTTTGCAGCAGCAAAATGCAGATAATGAGTGTAAAAGGGTCGTTCTAACTGCACCAACGGTGCCACAAATACTCACTACTTGCAACAAACCAGGCACTCCACAAAAAGTTCCTGACTGCCCAAAAATCATCAAAAGATAAACTCGAAAGAGCCATTGAGGCTCAAACAAAAGCTATTAAAAAAACCCTTGCTGCTTTACAAGTAAAGCCTATTAAAAGTTTTAACTATAAGAAAACCTAGTCATTTTAAAAAAGACTGTTACAAAGCAGTAAAAATGCAACATTACCCAATACTTAACCTCCATGCAAAAGAAAGCCCAAAAGATTGTACAAACCACTGTCACTGTGGAGGCTGGAGGGCATTTCTGGTTGCTTTTCTGAACCTTTTTTGGGCTCATTTCTCTGCTGTGCTTGAGATGATCTTGGATCTGTTTTATTCTCGAGTCTTGCACTCCTTCTAAGCACTGCAGGACAGCTTTGGAAATGAAGACTTGTCTTCTTCTCCTCCTTTCTGACTTATCTCCAAATGGGAATAGTCATTTTACCCCTAAGATGCTGCTCTTACCTGTGCTCTGTAAATGGATCCCAGCACCAACCTGGATACTGCACCCCAGGGAGAATCTGGGAAGCATCTGCTGCTGCTGGCACATTAAGTGGTTATGAGCACTAAAACAGCTTTATGAGCAGCCAGCACTCTGCTTCTTATTAGTCCAGTGCCTCTGTGGCTTGAAAACAAATTAAATTTGAGTTTTTCAACGCTCGCAACCAATGTTTAAAGCTATTAGAGAGGTAAAAAGCTGAGATGGCTCTGAAGCCTCCATTGCAATTTTACCACTGATTTGAAGGGTTTTTCGGAGGTGGCAAGAATGATTTTTGCACCACCTTCTTTAGAAGCCTGCTGGGGAGGGGGGGGGGGTGAACGTGGTCCAGGAGAAAGTTCTCCCAGCCCTGGTGCTGAGATGCTCTGTGGGGATGGCCATGGCTGAGGGGACAGTGCCTTTGAAGCCTCCAGGGTGCCTGAGGGCAGAAAAAGCAACAGGAGGAAAGGAAACTCTCCAGTCTCTCCATTTCTGCATTGCTCCCACCAGCACGGGCTTGTTCAACAGCTAATCTTGCCCTGAGTGAACTTTTTTCTTCCTTTCCCCCCCTCCATTTCTTGGCAGTGAAATGATTCATGTTGCTTTGTGGTTTTTTTGTCTAATTGGTGCCTCTTTCCCTCCCTTTTTAACCTGTTCTGTTTTTCTTCCTCTTTCTGTGGTCTCCTTTCTTCTATTTGCTTGAAATGGCCAAAATCCCTTTCCTCAGAGCTGCAGCTCCACCAGACTGCTCAAAGGCTTTCAACTCAGATATTTCATGTGCACCAGAGCTGGCTGAGGACAAGGAGTTCTTGTCCTCTTGTTCTTGATGATGCTGATTTAAAGACAACACCAGACTAAGAAAGTGATTTTATTTTGCCCTGCTCTGAGCTCGATAAAGAAAAGATCTGGGTGAATTTCTTGGTGCTTCTCAGAACCAGGCAGAGTGTGTTCCTTCTGCTATTCATGTTTATATATATATATATTTTATTTTTTTTTTTTTCAGTTTTGCTTTTTCAGGATTGACTTGTTCAGAGGTTGCTGGGTGTTAAAGTCAGGTGGGAACTCCTGGTGGAGAACAGAAAATTAAAATTTCAGATATCATTGTTACCTCTGGGTGTGTTTCATCCTCCTTGGAGCAAGTTAAAGCTTGAGGATGCCTTCAGAATCAGGAGATTCATTAAATGCCACCCAGTTACCTCTGTACAGTCATTTCCTAGGTGGAAATTTGATTTTTTCTGAATTCTGGTGCCTTTTTAATGGAGGTCTCCATCTTGGCAGGCTCCACATTCTGCAAACACCTCAAAAGATCACAAGGAAAGGAGTTAGTAAGGGGAGAAAAAACAAATATGTGGACATACTTTGGGGAAAAAAACATTCCATTCATGCACTGCCCAATTTTTGGACCCTTGCCTCGCTTGTGGGGTTGGGATGAAATGCTTTTTGCACTGGTGGAAAAGAGGCTTTGAGTTTAATAATTCATGTATGGACATCTTGAGCTTTGTTTAAACACTTTTGTCTGTCATCACAGCGCTGGCTTGAAATGGGATTAGGGTTTGTTTTCCTTGGCTTCCCAAAATTTTGCTTAAGGAGGACTTCAGCTCTGTTGTTAAGCCATGTTTACTGTGCAGGGACACTGACACTGGTGAGGAAAGCTTGTGAAGTAAATCATGTGCTCCTTGTGTGTTTGGCTGCTACTTTTTATTTGTTAGGACTTTCTACAGTGGATTTGCTTTCATATAATTTGGTGGGAGGAGGGTGATTTAAATATGAATTTAATTCTTTCCAGTGGTAGGAAAGGAGCCCTCTGTAGCTGTGTGCTGTCACTGCTGCCTGCAAAATTGCAGCTATTTATCCTCCTTGGGGTCCTGTTGCAGTCAAATTCCAGATGTCAGAGTTTGCTGGGGTTTAAAAATGATTTTAATTTTCTCAGAGGTCTGGAGAGGGTGTCAGGATTGATTTGCTGTCTGTGAACAGAGGCTTTGGTTTTGTGGCCTCTGAGCATGAAAGACAAACTCAGGGTCACTGTTTTATCTCTTCAGAGGCTTTGTGACTATGGGAAACCAACTTGGCCAGATCAGTGTCCTCTTGGGAATGCTGCTTTTCCTGAAGGGACAGTGAGAAAGTTGATGGGGGAAAATGGGATGGGTTGGATTATCCTGATGGAATTGCTTTAGTCTGTAACAAGTGCAGGACCCTGTGGTGGCATCGACCTGAGCAGGAAATTTTTGTAATTGCTTTCAGGGCTCACACAGAGTATTGTGCCTTTTACAGGCAGAGAGATGGCTGTGAACCCCTGAAAAATTGCAGATTTTCCCTGTTTCTGACCTGCAGGATAGGGGCAAAAGTAAAATAGGGGTGCTTAGATATTGTGTGAAGTTGATTGTAATGATTCCTTTGGAAAAGCTTTCTGGTAGGGACTTTTAGGGGAAATCCCAGTGTTTTACTGGCTGGCTTTCACTCTGTGTCCAGGGATGTTCAATCCAGTTGTTTCCAAGATGCTCCTATTACTTTTGGGCTGCTCCCTGAGCCTTGATAGAGATCTGCTGATTCCTGTGACTTTCCCTTGTTGGGAGCATCTGGTGATGGTTCAGGAAAGGCTGAGGTGTTTTCTTTGAATATGTTAAGCTAAAAAAAATAAAAACATAGTGGAGAGCAAAACTGGGCTAAAAGAGCAGGTACCTGAGGTGGTGGAGGTTGGGGCAGCTGAATTCCTGGTGGGAAAAGGTGGAGAGCTGTGGACTAAACAACTCCAGACCTGGGAGTGCTGGTCCTGGTGTTCTCAGCCAGCAGCCAAAGATAATTTGGTTTAAAAAGATGCTGTTGGAGGGAAGATTCAGAAGCTGCAGGATTCTATTAGAATTCAACCTTAAATCTTGAAAGTTGAAGCACAGCCTCAATGTGATGAGGAATAAAAGGAGGGAGGTGCAATGTGTCACTATTTATGGCCTTATGGTAACTCTGCTTCCAAAGCAGATCTTTAATTTGTACCTGCTCGAGTTGTTGACTCTAATTTATAATCCAATAAACCTATAGGTTGTTGCTCAAAGCAGGCCAGGGATATAACATCAGGCCAGATCTAATAATTTAGGAGCAGTTTATTAAGCTTAATAGCATCTAAGGTGCAATTGCTTTTATGGGCTGGCTTATCCCATGTGGCACCACCTGGTTTGTTCCAAGGTGTGTCCTGAATCCATGGCTGCAGCCTTGTCTGGTTGCTCCTGATGGGGGAATTGTGCTGTCCAGTGGTGATAAGAGTTGTTTTCCAGCCCCTCTGCCCCATGGCAGAGGTTTGGAGCTGGATTTTCCAACCCAAACAATTCTGTGATTCTGTTTGTGAACCCTGCTGATTCCGAGTCTGTGACTGCTGTTTGTTGAGTTTTGGTTTGTGGGGTTTTTAGGTGTCTGTGTGGTTGGTTTATTATTTTGTTTAGGGTTTTTTGGGGTTTTTTTTGGTCTGGTTGTTTTTAGAAGCATTTTTTGTGTGTGTGTGCTACAGGCCATCCTTTTGACAAGGTACTTTTGATAAGGTTTATTTGCTTTATTAAAATACCTGCCAGCAGGAAACAGAGTTCAGCCTTCTCTGAGCTACTCTTAGATTCTGTCAGATCTGTTTTCTATTCCTGCACGACCTCAGGCAGCTGCCACGTCTGTCTGGTGGTTTCCCACATGCATCAGCTCTGGGAGCTGGGAGCACTGCATGTTAATAACTCAGCTTTGCACTCAGCATGGAGCACAGCGAGAAGAGAAAGACTTGGCCACAGAAAGAAATCTTCCAGTTCCTCTGAAGTCCACATTTTCTGCTGGAGACCTTCTGATGCAGGGGGGTGTGTGAGGAGAAAACATTAGGCTGTTAATGGGAAGAGCCCAAACTTCTGGACAAGATTCTCCAGGCAAAACCCCCAGAGAGCCTAAAGGTCGCCCCTGAGCCTCCTTTTCTCCAGGCTGAGCCCCTTTCCCAGCTCTGTTCCCTGCCCTGGACATGCTCCAAAATGTGATTTTTAATTTTTTTTTTTTTTTTTATGGATAATATAAGTGACCTCAAGCTCGATGTGCTCCTGTAAATGGTCCAGATCTGTTCTCTTGGCCAAACTGGATGGTTTTGTGCCTGCTCCTGGCAGCCATTCTCCTGCTGGGAATGCCAACATCCATATGCACGTCTCCCTGTGGCTTCCTAATTTGAGGTTTGGGTAGGGGCATATTCCACCTTTCTCCTGTCTCTTGCCTCCTGCAAGCTCAGCTGTAAATCAGGTTGGCTTGTGGCCACAGCCTGCTTCCAGGCTGCTGCCAGGAGATTTACTGACACTACTTTCATTTATTTTTTTAGGTTTTTTTTTCACTCTGGCATAGTGCAGTCATTGCTTTAAGGGAGGATGTTTTGGAGGGGTGGGCCTAGGCTGGAGAAAATCAGTTCTGATGTTGTTTCTGTGATGGATGAACAATTGGTAGGAAGGCTTTGCTCATCAAAGATTTGTGTGGTGGGGGGAAAAAAAAAAAAAGTAATGTCAGGCCTCCCTGGGTTTGTCCTCTCCATCCTTTGTGTTGCTCCCAGAGCTGCTGGCCACAGCTGGGAGATGCTGTGATGAGACAGGACAAATCAGCCCTGTTTGGGTATTAAATACAGCAAGAACATGTGAAGGATCACATCCCTCAGGGAGAACACTCCTGCTCGGCTTTAGAGCTGTTGCTTTTCCTTTTCTCCTGCCTCTCCTGAAAGCTGCAGCCTGTTTGGTGCTGGAGGAAACCCAAGGCAAGGTTCCTCTGGAGCCCGTGGGCTGAAACAGCAGATGCACCTCCTCCCTCTGAGCTTCCTGGGCTGCCTTTGGAGAGGAAGGAACAGAGAGTCCTTCAGCATCTCTGTGAAATACTCCTGCTATTCTCTCAGCAGATCTGGAGCAGTAATAGCCAGCCAGGCTGCTGAAGAGGCTGTAAAAAAATCGGAAATATGGCTTAGCACGTGCTATATTTAGGAATTCCATCAGTCCCGCTGAAACGGGAGCCGTGGATAATTCAGATATTTCCTGTGGCAAAGGATTGCATTTTTTGGGGTGGGTGTCCTGCAGGCAGGAAGTTGATACCCTCAAGTGGGTTTGTAAATGAGTTTTTACTTTTCCTGTGCTTTGAGTAGGCTGTATTTTCATTTTGAGAAATAAACAGGTGCCTTATACCAAATATGCCATGATATAATTAGTCGTAATTAAGAACCAGGACCGCTTTAGCTGTTGATTGAAAAACTGGGTATTTTTCCTCACCAGCTGCTTCTCACTGAAGCAGTTTTGATGCTCTGAGATGCATGGAAAAAACCCAGCCCAGGCAAAGGCAGAACAAGTTCAAGGCCATTCCTCCCCAAAATTCCCTTTCACAGTGGTACAAACCCTGCTTAGGGATTGTGATGACAAAGCTCACAGAGGTGACAGATGACTTTGCAGTGACTCTGCAGATGACTTGGGTTTTGCTGCACAAGCAGTTTTGCTCTTGCAGGAAGAAGGAGAGAAATGGGCTGGAAAGCTTTCTTTGCAGGGGAGGTAAAAATTAAATTACTGTAAAATTCAATTTTTTTTTCCTTTACTATGCATTTGTCTTAACATCTTGGACCTGAAGGAAGGTTTGTCGTGATCTGAGCAGTGTAGGAAGAGAAAAAATTAGTTCTGAGTGTGGTCAGCAGCCTTTAGAGCATTTTGATGTCTGCCAAACTTCCCTTCCAAGCAGTAGATTGAAGAGCTCCTTTGCTCCATGAGAAAGGTGGAGAAGGATCATGGAATGCAGGTGTTATACCTTGGATCACACAGGTTGTGCCTCATTTTGGGCCATATTCTGTTCCATAAGCAGGAGAGAGGTTGTGTGGTTGGGATAAAACCCAACCCTTTTGGGTTGGTGCTGTTGACACTCTGGGCATGATCTGTTCCTGTGTTTGGAAATAATTTTTATTATCATCTATGCTGGATGTGGAGCCAAAAGCCACGTTTTCCACTGTCTGTGAAAGCCCAGGCTGCACACCAGTGGTGCTTTGGGAATTCTTTCCTGCATTCTTCCCCAGGCTGGGATCTGTCTGTTCCATCCCTCTCCTGGCCACCACAGGGGCTTTATCTCCACTTGCTGAATTCCACCTTGGGCTGTGCAAAGAGATGGAAGTGTGTAAAGCAGTTTGCTCATCCAGACTGTCCACAGCCACGTGGGAGAGCTGCAGGATTAGCACTTTTTTTTCCTGGCATGTTTCGCAATCAGTGAGTGATGGAGTAGAGAAAATCTTGAGCTTTGGGTTATTTTCAGTGCCAGCTGCTTTGAACTTCCAGAAAATGCCCTCTCCAGGCTGTCCTCTGGAAGGGGAGTGGCAAGTCAGGCTGTGCTGCTGCTTGGACAGGCTGTGGAGTGCAGGGAGCAGCAGTTTGGCAGCTTTGTTATTTCCGTGCCACCTTCCGTCGCAGGCGCTTTAACCAGCGCGGGGCTCTTGAGGAGAGAGCCACAATTATCCCCATTTCCACAGAGCTGAGAAGAGGAGCCACCTTAAAATGCCTTCTCTGGAACTGCAAACGATTTTTTTGGTGAGGAAACGAAGTGAGTTTTCTCCCCAAAGAGTCCCCACCTGGGTGCTGCTTTGCTTCCAAGGGCACTCTGGACATCCCAGCAGAGATTCCTGGGCTGATCCCCCAGCCTGGGCAGCAGGAAAAGGGGAATTCTGCCCCTGTGCTCAGGTGAGAGCCCACCTGCAGAGCTGCCCCAGCCCTGGGGACACAGCAGCAGCACCTGGAGCTGCTGCAGAGAGCCCAGAGGAGGCCCTGGGGATGCTCCAGGGCTGAAGCCAGGCTGGGAGAGCTGGGGGTGCTCACCTGGGGAGGAGAAGGCTCCAGGGAGAGCTCAGAGCCCTTGCAGGGCCTGAAGGGGCTCCAGGAGAGCTGGAGAGGGACTGGGGACAAGGCATGGAGGGACAGGACACAGGGAATGGCTTCCCAGAGGGCGGGGATAGGTGGGATTTTGGGAAGGAATTCCTCCCTGTGAGGGTGGTGAGGCCCTGGCACAGGTTCCAGAGGAGCTGTGGCTGCCCCTGGATCCCTGGAAGAGTCCAAGGCCAGCTTGGACAGGGCTCGGATCAGCCTGGGATAGTGGAAGGTGTCCCTGCCCATGGTCCATTCCATCCCAAACCGTCCTGTGGTTCTATGAAATGTTAAATTTGCTCTGGTTCTGGAAAGGTGACTCAGGAATTCCTCCCTTGGGGAACTCCTCATCTCCCTGGCCATGCCTCTTGCTCAAAGCCTCCTTTGTGCTTTTGCTGCAGAGGCTCCAACTTTAAATGAAGAGAAATAAACCAGATTTAATAGAGCAGGGTCCCTCTCTTGGGCTTGGCACCACTCAGGGGCTGCCCTGACTCGGGAAGAAGCAGGGAGGGGATGGAGCAGTTCCAGGGCCTTTTTCAGCACAGGCACTGAGGCACTGAGGTTTTCACCACTGAGGCTCTTGCTCCTGCTTAAAACAGGATGGTAACAACTTGTTTCTCTTGTCTGCAAGTTGGCTGCTTGCCTTTCAGCCCTGGTGATGGGTTCTGAGGGGAAATAGCTGCAGGGGAACCCCTGGCTCCTGTCCAGACACGCATGGCAGGGCTGTTACATAATTCAGCTCTGCCATGCCAGAGTTTATGAGCATCACAGAAAATGCCCACTTGCAGCAGCAGTGATGTGAGTGTGATGTGTCAGAGCTGCTGGGAAGTGAGAAGGGGACCTTGTGTAAGTCAGACCTTTCACTTCTTCACTGCAGTTTTTATTGGCCTATGAATTCTGCTTATTTTAGTCCTCGTTTTTGTGCCTCCCAGTGGTTTCTGAATAACACAAGCATTTAGACACCTACTGCTTTAGCATTTTCCTTGCTGCTGTCCTCAGCTGGAGACCAGCTGACCCTTCAGGCAGAATTGCTAGCTGATCAACCCTTGCAAATGCTTTTTTTAACATGTCATTGCCTGTCACTTGTGCCACCGATGGAGAGAGAAGCAAGAAGCTGTGTGGGTTTCCATGTGGGGAGATGTTCTGGTTTGCCTTTTGGTGTTGATGCTCCTGGTGTAGCTTTGTCCTTCTGCTGTGGAGGTTCCACAGGCTGGTGTTTGTTGGTCATATCAAGCAAGGTTTTCCTAGACCCAAACTGGGTCTAATCTGGGGTTTAATCCAGAAAAAGTGGATACTGGTACCAAGAATGGCACCCACTGCCTCTTTTCCTGCCAGGATTTTGTCTTCCAGCACTGGCTGGTGATGCTCTTGCCCTTTCAACCAGCACAGAAATCCTTGGTTCATTTTTGTTTCTTTTGTGCCGAGCATCATGACAAAATGGTATTTTTAGAACTTGCCTTGCAGACATTTGCTGCCAAGGGTAAGAGGCGAGGGGAAATTTGTCCAAGGAATAAACTTATTGTCTGTTTCTTCTCCCAGTCCAATCATTTGCCCTTGAATCTATTTGACATCTATGTCAGATTATTTAGGATCTTTCCTAGAACATTTTATGACAGAAATCCTGTAAACAATTCTGAAAGGCAGTAGTTCTCTTTAAATAGGGATAAATATTCAGGATTTCGCTCATCCACTGTTCTTCCTATAAAACTGTGCTTATTAAACTCATAAACACCCAAGAGGAGAGAGCTGGGGGCCTGAGCCTGAGCCTGAGCTGTACAAATGGCAAAAGCAGTTTGGGGCCAGGACAGAAATAGGATCAGTAAAGGCAAAAGTGGAGCTGTTTGCCCTGGCCCTGAGTGATCCACTGAGGTGCAGGGTGGTTGGGTCACAGCTTTGCTGGGGTTTTCAGAGACTGCAATCTTTTCTAGGCTTGGTATAGGGCCCAAATGTCCTATTTCCACCTGGAGCCAGAAGCTGACCATTAAGGAAACGCCTTCCAAAGTCCCCAGGATGTGCACAAAATGTTCCTCCTGCTGATAATACATTTTTTTCTGAGATTACTTGAGTAAAATGTAATACTGAGGCCATTACATTTAACAGCCTTCATTGGCTGTTTTCTTAGGTAGATTATATAGACCTTTTTTTTTTTTTTTTTTTTTGAGCCTGCTTTTATTTAAGCTGTTTTTAATCCTAACCCCCTTGCCCCAGGATGCTGGTGCTTTAATTAAAGTGAACCATCAGCTGAATGCAAGTCGACAACATCATGTGCCTTTGCCAAGGACTGTCAGGAGCCTGGGATGAGTTAGCAGGAATAACACCCTCAGGAGGCTCTGAGGATGAAATCCTCCTGCTGCTTGATGCTGATGAGAGCTCAGCAGGGATTCTGTGCCCAGCAAGGTGCCCCACTTCAGGCAAGCCTCAGACCTCAGCCACTCGGTTTCTGCAAGAACCATGAGCTCTGTTTTTGGGGTTTTTTTTTTTCCTTCCCTAGATGAGGCTCATCAGTAAAGACTGAAAAAAAAAATCTGGACCTATTTAGTCTGGAAAAATTAGCAGCTTGGCCTCCAAGTATGAATGTGTTTGGTAAAAAAGGAGGTGCTTTGTTAGCATCAGGAATGGGTTTGGAATACTTGGATCTTTCCATGAGTTTGTCCAGAAGCACTGGTTATGTTGGCTGGGCAAAATCCAGTAGGTTAAAAACTAATCAGGAGCTGTGGAAGTAGAGTAAATCATGCTGTGGGGAATAGATTGGGGATCCCCTCTCACTCTCTTCTGTTTCCTCGTGTTAGTCAGAGGCTCCCTCAGGGATTTTTGTTTACCTCTGCCTTGAATGAAAGAGGGAGGATGTAATTGCAGGAGGCAGAGCTGGTCCAGGACGTGATTATTGCTGCTGAAAGTCCCCAGGGGCCTCCAATAGCCAGAGAGAGCCCTGGCTCCAGCTGTGCTCCGTGTCTGAACAGCACTGAGGAATTCCCACCTCAGTGCTCCAGGCTTGCCAGTGCTTCTTGTGATGGATGCTGGGCATGCAGTGAAATGCTGCCTTCATTGGGTGTGGACACCCAGAGAGAAACTGGTGCTCTGGCAGAGTCTGTGGGGAGGGAAGGGCAGGCAGGCTGGGTTATCCCTCAGTTTGCATCCCTTTATCCCTCCCCTTGCTGTTTAGGTGAGCAAAACTGTCCCATTGCTCCCAGCTTTGCAAGCCTGGAGGGAATCAGCCCTACCTTTTCTGGTTGTGTTTTTGGAGGCTGGGAGGCGGAGGTGTTTTACAAAGTATAACAATGATATTTCTGGAGGTTTGGCTCTCTTTTAGTTGCATCTGTTGAGCTGCAGTTCAGCTCCAGCAGCCCCAGCAGGAGCACATATTTCAGGAATATGTTCTCCGCCACTTCCCGTGACCTGCTAAATGGAATTGTAAACGGAGCGTGTCACGGCTCAGGAATCTCATTCATGGCCTTTTCTAACAAGGTGTGCAGAGAGCTCTTTAGCCCAGTCTTTGTAATAATCAAACAAGATGTGCCTGAGATGTGCAGTGACTTTCTTTAGGAAACATCTGGTTAAGTGTTGAAGCCTCAGCAGCCACAGCAGCAGGGCTTTCTTTTCTTTGCTCCTTGCTTCAGACCCACTGTCTGTCAGACCCAATTTCTTCCTTTTTCTTCCCATTTCTATAATGATTGGCAGGTGCCTCTTATGCAAGATCACAGGGATTACCATGGAGAAAAAAATCTTGGCAGTGTTTCTGAAGTGACCAGACTGGCTCAAATTAGTTGTGCTCCCAATTTTATCCTTCCAGTCACTCCCTCTCCTTCCTGGAGAGCGCTGTAGCAATTGGGGAAAGTCTCATTTCTTATGAAATTTGAAGTACTAAGCCAAGACAGGGGGAAGGCAGAAAGTTGAGGACGAGGAGTAAAAAGCAAGAGGTGGAGGAAGAGTTCAAGCAGAGCTTTGCACCAGATGGTGGTGATTGCTGGATGGAGAGAAAACAAAGCCTTTGGGCAGGTTACAAAGTCCTGTGGGGGCTGCCTGATGCTCTGTGGGGTCTTTCAGGCTCCTCCTGCTCCCTTGGGTTCCTGAATCTTCAGTCCAAAAGAGGGCTGGAAGCCTGATCCCTCTGCAGCCTTAGGTGAGGGAATTTCAGCCCAGGCACCTCGGTTCTGCTCTGGATGTGTGTGAGGTCTGTGAGACAAACATTTTCTGCTCAAGGATATTGATCTGCTCACTTAAATGCTTCAAATCCTTGGAGTGTAAGGTGCTTTCCATTAGTTCTGTCCCTCTGCAATGCCAGATGGAGCTGCTGGGTGTGCTTTTGGCAGTGAAGGCTGATTGCACCCTGGGCTGTAACAGTGGCAGTGCTGGATGTGGGTTTCCCTCTCCAGGGACACTTGAGGGAACACATCTGAGCACACAGGGCTCCCTATAACCATAGAACAGACAGAACTGAACCCACTGGGGCCACTAAACTGTTTGGAACAGGAGCCAGGAACAGAGGAGGAGGGGTGGAGAGCTGAGGTTGTGCAGCTGGAGGTGGGAAGACAGGGTTTTGCTGCTCCCAGCAGCTAAGGAGAGTCTGTAGAGAAGGTCACAGAATCGTAATTTTTTGGTGTTGGAAGGGACCTTGAAGATCATCCTGTTCCAACCCTTCCACTGGACCAGGTTGCTCCAAGCCCCATCCAGCCTGGCCTGGAGAACTTGAGCCAAGATGGCTCAAGAGGCAGTGGGCACAGCCTGTGTCAGGGGAAATTCCAGCTGGACAGAAGGGAGATTTCTCCCCATGAGGGTGGTGGTGAAACCCTGGAGCAGAAGCCAGAGGAGGGTGGGAATTCAGAACAAGCCACTGCTTTAAGGACTCTGCCTTCACATAGTGAGAGTTAATAATGGAAGTTTGTAACTTCTCCTTAGGAACCAAAGTGTTCCCACTGACAAACTCCAGCTGACACTTGTTCCTGGTGATCCTCAGTTTCTGGTTCTCTTGGGAGATGGAGTCATCTTTTATCCTCAGAGATGACTGAATAACTTGCTTGAAGAGAATGTTTGGTTTGTTTGGACAAGGTCCTATCGGGTAATCCCGAAATGAGGAATTGGCTGTCAATTTCCCCTTTGTATTTGCTGAATAAATGTTAGCTCTCCTCCTTTCTTCTCCAAGCTAATACTGATAAATGCCTACAGCAAATTGATTCCTGAAAATGCCAGAAAACAGTAGAGTGCAGACTCCTTAATAAACTCTTTGTTGGATCCAGGAGTGAATTAAAAACACGCTTGAGTGATGGTGGTGGTGCTCCAGCCTGACTCCAGCTCCTGGATTTGCTCCTGAGGTAGAGAGCAGTTGTTCAGGAATGCGTGGCCCTGATCCCTCAAAAAAAAACCCCACTGATTTGCTAAAGGCAGGTGCCTGAGCTGGTGGATATTTATGGACACAAGGATGGTATGCACTGCAGGGAGATCAAACACCTTTTGACCCTGTTGCATTTGCAAGTTGCAAAGTGTGGTTATATTGGATATCTCTGAACGTTGTCTGCACGTGAAACGTCCAGCAGGGAGATTTACGGTGTGGAGCTGGAGGAAGATTCCCACATTGGGTTTTGTTGGTGTGGTCAGATCCACGTGCTGCTGTTTTCCATCTGCTTGTGCGTGCCCTGCCCAGTGTGCTGCCAGATTTGTGGGAGGGCTCGGGCTCCTTCCAGTTTCCTCTCAGCAGAAATTCCATCCTCAAGCCAAGATGCCCTTCAGCAAGAAATTGCGTTAAAATATTAGATTTTCTCTAAAAGGCTTCTGTTTTTCAAAACTGGAGTTTTTCTGATTAAAAAAAAAAAAAAGAAGGTGGAGAGGAGGGGTAAGACAATGTTAAAAAGCTTCTTCCTGTTCTAGTTAAGATTTTTATTTAGTTATTTCATTATTTTAATGAATGAACAGGAGGTTCACTGTGCTCAGGAGACAGAGAATGGGGAGGGTCCTCCACAGGGACTGAAAGCCACGAATTCCCAGAGGCACTTTGGCTTGAATAAGAGCCTTCTTCCTGGTGGATGACTGGCAGCTCCAGAAACAAGAGGGTTGGCTTCCTCCTTCCCCTCTCTCCCCCTTTTTTCTTTTTTTTTTCAGTTTTTTTTCCCTTTTTTCCCCCTTTCCCCCCCCTTTTTTCCTTTTTTTTTTTTTTTTTTTTTTTTTTTTTTTTTTTTTTTTTTTTTTAAATAAAAATGTGCTGCAATTGCTCCACTCATCTGACTTCTGCACAAGTTTGGGTTGTTTCCTCTGCCCAGTCTCAGTGGTGGCTCCTTGTAGAGTTCACAGAACCACAGAATGGTTTGGGTTGGAAGAGACTTTAGGGATCATCTTCTTCCAACTCTTGCCACGGGCAGGGACACCTTCCACCTGACCACGTTGCTCCAAGCTGTTGATGTTCTCCAGTTCTGAGTCTTTTAAAGAAAATATCTTTTCTTGAGGAAGATCCATCTGCTCTGAGGTGGATCTCCTCAATTCCCAAGCACCCACAACCTCCTCCCTGTGTTTGAGGTGGAATCTTCAGGTGGAATCTTCAGGTGGAATCTTCAGGTGGAATCTTGAGGTGGGCTCTGCTGTGGTTTCAGCTGCTCTGGGAGAGCTTTGGGCACAGCGGGTTTGTCACGAGCCCGGTGCAATCCTCACACGTGGATGTGAATCCAGGAGGGAATATAAAATCCATCTGTTCCCATCTGAGCTGTGCTGGGGTGAACTGCAGCACGCTCCAGCAGTGGCTTTTGGGTTCCTTCACGGGAAAGCTCCTGAGGATGCACACGTTGGAAGGGACCCAGCTTCACCCACGTTGATGGAATGTGTGCTGTGAGCTCATCCCTGTGGGAATGGAGCCCTAATCCATCCAGCAGTGGCATTTCCTCAGCCCCATTCCCAGCTCAAAGCAGGTTTCTCTCTTTCCAGTTCCTCCTGAAGCTCTCTGGGTTCTGCGTGCCAGGGAGGATGCTGGAGGCGTGGGTTTGCTTAGGAAGGGTTCTGCTGCTTCATCCCCAGGCTGGAAGATGTGGGTGGATCTCAGGGGTGCTAATCCTGCTTGGGATGAGCTGACAGGACTCCAGCAAGCAGCACAGGATGGCATTTCAGGACTGCTGTCACCTGGGGTGACTCCAGCAGCTTCTCTGGAGCAAAATCCTTCCGCTCCGTTGGCTCCGTGGGCTGTCAGGCTGTCAGCTGGCCCTGGCCTTGCATTTTCCAGGCTTTCATGGAGCAGACCTTGAGCCAAGAGTGTTGTAGTGCCCCTGCTTCCCAGCTGGGTCCAAAGGAAGTGTGAGGGGGCAGCTGGAGCTCGTGGTGCAGCATTTCAGCAGCCCTGGGGACTGTATGTGGTAAAAATAAGGAATTTAATGCGGTCTCACATGTTGAACCCTCTGTTTTGCCTGCAGGCCTCAGGCAGGGTTTGGGACAGACTTCTGATAGAGCCAGCTTAATTATGTAATTTAAATCAATGTTAATTATAAATATATTGAATTTATTTATATATCCTATCACTATATAAATATTAATTATATTACTCTTAATATATAATATGAGGAATATTCATTACATGGTTGAGCTTGATGATCTTAGAGTTCTTTTCCAGCCTTTCTAATTCTATGATTAATAATCCTATTAAAATATTGAAACCTCAGGAAGAGGGGCACATGAAAATGCAGTGATAACCAGATCAATGCAGTCTCACCCTGGCCAGTCCTGATTTTTAAGATCTTAAGTGCTGAGTTCTGTTCTAAGTTCAAATCACACTCTGAATCCTGATACAGTGCTGATCTGCTTTTTGGGAGGAAAATGGGCAATTTAGATAGCCTGGATTTCCTGGCCAAAGGATTTCTTTAGTTCACAGGAATGGTACCATGCTGGGAGGTGTCTCCTGGCATATGTGTGATCATCTGGAGTGAAGCAGGTGAGAAATTCCTGTTCCTAATATAGAATTGAGAAAGTCCTTGTAGGAGGGGTTGGTGGGAGTGTGTGTATAGTTAAACCTCATAACATCTCCTACAGATCCTGCAATAAATAAAATAAACTTCCTGAGCCTCTCTGCTTTCCTGTGCCACTGCAGTAAATAATGCTTTGTCTGGACTGGGGAGTTGCAGCAAAAGAGACTGGCAGAGCCTTCAGTTAACCAAAACTAATCCCTAAATTGGAAAATCTGTCCCCTGTGATACGAATTTCAGTGCTGTTTTAAACAAGATTAAATCTTCAAGCACAGGGGTGGGTAAAATCCGTGAGCCAGCATCACAGATGAATCAAACACTGGCTTTGCTGCAGCAAATTCCTTAATTTGTGGAATGTTTTTTTTTTTTTCCACAAAACCCCCTAACCTGGAGCTGGTTTTGCTCCCACCTGGCATGGGGTAGGGATTGGGGATGTGCAAAAGTGGTGGAGAATGTGTGTGAAACAGCGATTTATATATTTATTTATTATTAAGGATTCTGTTACTTTAATGAGAATTTAAAAATCTGACAATCTACAACTTGGTAGAATGTCTCTGTCTTCATTAATTTCCTTTTTGGGCCCTTCTGATTGTGTCTGTTGATCACTGAATCAGAGAATGGTTGGAAGGGACCTTAAAGATCAAATATTCTGTGGTTTTTTTTTTCTGCAAGCCCACTGAGAAATGTGCCTGAACTCACTGAAGGATGCCTCGAGACAGAAGAATTTGCCTGGCTTTTCACAAAACCAGCAAGGCATGGCAAGGGCACCCTCAAGGACAGACCCAAAATAGCTTTTGGAGAGCTTGCCACAAGCTCTGCTGCTTGCATGTAAATAAGGGGGGGAGAAATTATGTTTATATATACAGGGGGGAAAGCTCAAAGGTTTTTAAATGTTTTCCTTGGCTTGTTTATCACATCAGTGTCATCCAGTGCATGAGTATCAGCAAAGCTCAGCCCAGAGTGACCTTCAGAGAGCTGGAGGGGTGGGATTTTTGTAGAAATGTTGGTCTTTGGCATAAAAGGTACCTAAAACCTCCCTTGCCTTGGAAAACCCCAAATATGTGTGGGAATATAACCCATGTTTAACTTATATGTGCAAGGAGCTGTTAGACCCAAATGGAGAGGGGGAGAGAAAATCCCAGCAAACAGTGGGGAAATTGAGGTTTGAGATGCTGGGGATGTGCAGACTGGAAGGCATCCAGAAGGAGGGGAATGGTTTGGGTTGGAAGGGACCATGGGCAGGGACCCCTTCCACCATCCCAGGCTGCTCCAAGCCCTGTCCTGCCTTTGGAACGGTTCCAGAGTTCCAGGGGCAGCCATGGCTTCTCTGGGCAAAAACTGGGTATCTTGATTTGGGTTATACAGCCAAGAATTTGGAATTTCTAGCAGAAAACATCATTTTTGGCACAGCAAAAATGAAATAATTCCATCCCTTTTTATTGCTTTATTTTGGCTTTTTTTTTCCTATGATGGAGGATAGAAGGAGGAGCTCTATCACAGGATTAGTATCCAGGGTGATGCAGAAGAAAAAATAGTCACAGTTAAAAATAATTATCAAAATAATTCACAGTTCAGTAGGTAACTCCAGCCCTTAGCATGGAAAGGGAGGCAAAAACTAGTATTTTTTTAATGTTTCTGTTGTCACTCTGCTGGTTACCTTCTTTTGCATCGTTAAAAGCCAGGAGAGTTCACCAGAGAAAAGAGCATTTTGCAAAAGGATCAATGCCTGCTCAGGGTCTGGAAGGGAATTATAGTGGTAGAGTTGCTTTTCCAGTCTTCATCCTTCCTTGCTCACTGTGGGAAGAGAGGATTTGTTGGAATATTTTCCGTGCAGAATTTATTTCAATGTTTTCCTTATTGAAATGAAAACACGTATGGGCTGTTTAAGGCCAAGGAGTAAAAACCAACCAGGAGCCCATGGAAATGGTGCTGGTGAGAGGCATTGATGTCCTTGTGGTTTGGGATTTTACCCATGGTATTGGAGCAGGGGCACTGAACAGATTTATTTGAGGGAATTCTTTTGTGTGTGTGCGTGTTGAGTAGAATTTGAAATGCTCCTGCACGCTGAATGTTGGTGCTGGTGTGGCCTGTTTGCAAAACACTTGAAATATGTGGTGGTGGTGGGAGGAATAAATGGTGGGGATGGGTGGTTTGGCTCTGCAGGATCTGAGCACCTCAGGGGAAGGAATAAGGAGTAGGAACATCCCTAATCCTCTGTGTAATCTTCACCGTGTGATAACTACTCAGTCATTTAGGCTAAGCCCAAGGGAGGGGAAGATGCACGAGAATGGAAAAGTTAATTAAACAATTGCCTCAAAAAAAAAAAAAAAATCTAAACAACCACCAGCAAAAAACCCTTCACCAAACAAAACCCCAGCTCCCTATCTGGAAAAGTGCCCTCTTCCCTGGCAGCTGGAGAAATGCTCTTCCAGCCCTCCATAAGATGAATGTACATAAATGAGCCCTCTGCCCAGACCTGGGGAAATTTGGAGAATCTGCCTTTGGAAATGCCTCTTTACTCCACTGAGTCTCCACAGCTGGGACCAAAGCGGATCCTGTTGACACCGACTTCTCTTTTCCTCCGCAGTGGGAGCGCCTCTGGTTCCTCATCCTCACCTCATCCTTCTTCCTCACCCTGGTCTGGTTTTACTTCTGGTGGGAAGTTCACAATGACTACAATGAAATCAACTGGTGAGTAGAGCTTCCCTTAGGAAATTTGGTTGCCGTCGTGCACCTGCTTGACACAGCTTTGGGTTCATCCGGATCCTTTGGATGGAACCGTAACGATGAGAAAGGGAAAATGGGGTGGGAAGTGGAACTCAAGGAGAGCTGCTTCTGCCTGATCTGTGTGTAGATGTAACATGGCCTCACGTCTCCACTTCGTGGCTGGGTTTTTGTTTGTTTATCTTGATGGTTGGCTGGATTTGAAAGTGACTGAGCGATTTGGCCGCAGCTATCCCACAAAATATCCATGGCAAAAATTCAGCCTGAAGCACATGGGTGTGGAAAATATTATACAAAGTTGGAAGGAGCTGAAAAGGAGCTTTGCAGTGGGATGTGCTGGAATTTAGGGTGTTGCCAGCTGCCTCCAGTGCTGGAAATTATTCTCCCTTTTATTATCGGCAGCATCTTAAAACATTTTGACAGCACCTTGGGCTGTGTTGTAACCAAACTGCTTTGACATCATCTCCTTGTCAAACATAAGATGTAAAGTGTGTTTTAAAATGCAGTGGGGAGCTGATCCCTTAAGTAAATCATCTGCTTTAGATGCTGGAGCTGTGTGAGGGAGGGTGTTTACCAACATGGTGATGTGAGCTGGCTCCTCCCAGGAAAAAAAAGGGTTTTTTCTCTTTGCTCACACCCACACTGTGAGAAGCGAAGCCATCACCATGGCTCTGGATTATTTGTAACAGCAGCATGATGAAAATGCCTTTTTTAAAGTGGTATTTTGGAACCCCCCTATTCTTCAGTTTGTACCCTCAGTAAAGGATGTGATTGCTCCAGTGTGTGTCTGAGCTCAAAGTTGTGAAAGGGCTAAAAACATTCCTTCAGAAATGAAGGAAAGCCCTGGGAATGCTGGGAGTGGTCACTGCAGCTGCAGCGCTTCCAGGACTTGGGTCCCCAAATATTCTTGCAGGAATGGGGGGGAGATGTGCAGGTCTGCTCTGGATGCAAGAGGCATTTGGGATTTAAGACAGATGTCACCTGCAGCCCAAAGCCCTGTCCCTGCCATGCAACCCAGGGTGCTGGAAGCAGCTCAGGTCTGGAGGAGGTCTCTGGGTGGAAAGCAGCATTTCAGGCCATTCAGTGCTGAAAATGGGTCAGTGCTCTGTGTGTGCTGTAACCCCAGTCAGATCCCTGCTCCACACACCACCAGAGGTCGAGCAGGGTTTCTGGAAAACAGCTGTGGAAAGGCTGGGTAGGAGGAGCAGGGCACAGGGTGAGGATTTAATTACAGCCATGCCCGTTCCAGGCAAGGGGGAGAAATAATTTCCATTGGGTCCGTGCAGGCTGAGCCTGGCCCTCTTCCCTTCCAGCACAGCTGCATGGGCTCTGTGAAAACAGAGCAGATTTGGGCCAGGCAGGGTGTGAAGGAGTTGAAAGCATCATTTTACTCCCAGCAGAGCTGTGAACCTGTTGCTGTTGAGGCGCAGTGAGGTCCTGGTGTTTAGAAACATCACCTTTGCTGTTCCTCTGTCGTCGTCACTTCTGGGTCATGCTTTTGGACAAGGTTTCTTTGCTGCTTGCTCCTGCTGCCTTCCTCTCTGCTCCACTGATTTGTTGGCAAGCTGGGAGCTCCCCCAGAGGAGAGGAAAGGCTCTTTGGGGCATGGCACACCGAGCTGCTGCCAGGGCCTTCCAGAGGAGCTGGGAGAAGGAGTGGCTGTGATATTGCTGTGAGGAGCTGCTGAGCTTCCTCCTGCCCTCCAGAGCTCATCCCTGGCAGCTCTCCTAGCTCCTGTCACCTTCAGCCTGTCCCACCAGCTGGAGAGGGGCTGGAGGTGTCTGTCCAAGCAGCCCATTGCCAGCAGCAGGACTGGAGGAACACTTCCCCCCCTCTCTGGGACTTGTTCCAGCTCTGCACCATCCTCTAGGAGGAGATTTTTCAACCCAAACCTCTGAGGGCCTTGACTCTCTGCCATCCTTGAGGAGGTTTTTCATCT
This sequence comes from Vidua macroura, assembly GCF_024509145.1. Taxonomy (NCBI): domain Eukaryota; kingdom Metazoa; phylum Chordata; class Aves; order Passeriformes; family Viduidae; genus Vidua; species Vidua macroura. Next base: position 115,896,337 of record NC_071572.1, on the reverse strand, counting down.
CTTTACCTGTGTGTCAGGCAGCTTGGGCAGCAGTTAGGTCGTTTCAACTTGTAAGGACCAAAGGGCTGCTCTGGGATTGAAATGGGTTTTAGAAGGACAAGGCAAAATTGCCTTGCAAAGCCCAGCATGTATTACTTCAGGCTTTTAACATTGAGGTCCTTGTTAGTGAAGGTGCTTTGTGCCTCTTAAGTTTTTTGGGTGGTTTTTTTTTTTTGTTTTGTTTTGTTTTTTAATTTATTGCTTTTGGCATTTCCCTATTTGGTGTCTACACTTGATTGCATTACACTGCACTGTCTGAGGTTTGTGCTGCACCAGAAGGCTTCACTCTAGCTCAGACAGGCTGTGGGGGATGCTCTAATTTGTGAACCTGCCCGTGTTCCCCCCGGAGCAGGACCATAAATGCAAGTCTGTGTAGCAAATGTTTTCCTCCTTGGGTCTGGAGAAAGCTCAGCTGCTTCGTAGCCACCACGGACCCAGCATTTTACAACAATCATTTGCACATCAAGTGAAGGCCTGGTGCTCTCAGAGGGGCACGGAAGGGACATCAGAGCAAAAACTTGAATGGACTGAGAGCTAAGGAAGCTCTGGGTGGTGGCATCAGCAAAGACTTCAGAGGAGCCCTCTTTCCTTTCTTCCCTCTTTTTTCCTGACAGCACGTCTGAGTCCCTGCAGGTCCCTGGTTTTGTGCTCTGTGACTCCCTGAGCAGAACCTGGACTTGGGCCATGCCTGTTGAGCCCAAGGATTTGCTTTCCAGATCTCACAGGGGAGCTTTACTCCTGGACAGAATTAGAATCAGAGAACATCCTGAATTATATCATGGAGTCCAGCTCTGTCCTGGCTCTGCACTGGACAGCCCCAGAAATCACCCCAGACTTTGTCTAAACAAACCAGAGGTTCTGGCTGATGAATGATGCTGGATTTGAGTGCTGGGGAGGAGATTGAGTCTTTGACCTGCATTTATATAATGCAGCATTTCTGTTTGTTGTGCACGAAAAAAAGGCACCAAGAGGCAAAAAATGAAGAAAAAATAACCCAGCCAGTTCCTTGAATGAGCTGATTCCACCTCAGAACCATCCTGTCCTTGTTGTGCCAAAGGGTTTGCACGGAGATAATGTCAACCCTAATCCAAGCCACTTCAGGGATTTTGGGTTTTTTTCCCTAAAAATCCAGAGGAAGAATTTGAATCCAGGTCAGGTCTGAACTGTCAGAAGTTGCAGGAAGGGTTCTGGGGTTTCTCTGCTTCTCTCTATCCAGTTAATTTCCATAAGGGATTAAAGCACTCGGTTGTCACTTGTGCTTTTTGCTGCCTATCTCTTTTTTTGGAAAGATCTGTTTTCTAAAGTCTTGTCTAACCCCAGTGGAGCTGTTCTGGTGTTGAATCCCTTCTTAATCTGTCCTTCCCACTTCTCCTCCAGGTTTTTATATAACCGAATGGGATATTGGAGTGACTGGTCCATTCCAATCCTTGTAACAACTGCTGCTGGCTTTACCTACATTACAATGTTACTGGTGAGTAGACTGAAATCCCATTTCTTAGAGCTTTGTGTGCTGGCTTTAAAAAGGCCACAAGCTTCTCAAGCCATCCACAAGCTGAGGAGTTTTCTCTCAGAAGTGATTCCTCTCTCCTTCTCTTTCTCTTAGCCTGAAGTTGCATAAAATTAAAATTGAGAAATTGATGGTCTTTGACCTCAGATGCTCAAGAGTAAAAGACAGGTACCCTCAGAGGAGGAATACAGTTTTGTTTCCCATGGTGTGGCCCAGTTTGGGCACAAGTGGCAGTTTGTTTCCCTTCGTCCCAGGGTGCTGGGACCTTCAGGGTGGTGTCCATGCAGGTGGCCACAGAATTCACAGGCACTGCTTCCTGCAGCCCCAGGAGATGTGGGCCAGAATCTGAACTCCCTGCCCTTGGAGGGCAAAGCTTTTTTCCTCCACATCCTTGGCTTTGGAGAGGATCTGCTGGCCCACCCTGCCTCCAGTCCTGCTGGCTCGTGTGGTTGTCCCCTCGGTTGGTGACGTGTCCCTGCGTGCTCCAGGCACTTCAGGGTGGGGATGTGCCTCTGTCTGACTCTCTGTTTGTCCCTCCCAGATCCTGGCACTGTGTCACATAGCTGTGGGACAGCAGATGAACCTGCACTGGCTGCACAAGGTAAATCCCAGCTCCAAGGGGAGCAGGATCTCGGGAATGCTGGAGCCTGAGGAGCAGGCAGGGGGTGGCACTTGCTGTCACTGTGTCCTTGGGAAGAGCATGAAATGCCTGTGGTGCACGTGTGGCCTCATGAACTGCTCAGGAGAGTCCATCAAAGCCTGGGGGCAGAGAATTTGTTGAAATGCTTTTGGCCCTTGCTGATAGAGAGGCCAGCTGTGGAGATGGAGAAACACCAGTGCTTAGAGCAGCCTGATTCAGTCCCAGCTCAGGTGCTCCAGGACCCTCCCTGGGGCTCCTTTGTGTGCTGAACCCAGCCCTGGAGAGGGGCTGAGCAGAGGTGAAGCTCTTCAGAGTGTGCTTGGAGGGACCAGCTGGGGAGGCCTTGGGAGAAGAAGATGTAGGTGTTGAAGCTGAGGGTGTGCAGGGTGAGGTTTGCTGGGCCCAAGGAGATCTGTGTGTAAAGCAGCTTGAGAAACACTGCTGTGAAACACAAGAAAAGATATTTGGAGCACAGAAAGGGAGGGGAAGGGTGTGCAGGGAGAGAAAACGGGTTGGCAGGATCCCATTGTAGCTGGCAGTCTGCTAACTGGAAATGAAGGGAGCAGTCCTGAATCTGCCAATGCCCAGCTCCTCCTGAAATCCTGCACATGATGAGGTCTTGTAGGATCAGAGCCTGAGCACCTCCCAGGACAGGGACAGCAGACCCTTCCCCACCCTGCCTTCTTCTTTTCCTTTTTTTCTTTTCCTTAGAGATGGTAGAAATTCTGCTTCCCCAGGGGAAGAGGATGCAATCAGAGAGGGGGCAGGGACTGTCTGACTGCTGCTGCAAAATGAATTATCAATTCTTGAGTCTGACATATGTTTCTTCATCAGGGAAGATGGTATTTTTCAGACACAATGGTGGGCTTAGATGAGTAAGCCCAGAAGAGGGATGTGTTGGTGATCAGTTCTACCCTCTGGACTCCCACCCTTCCTCCCCTTCTTCCAAAGAAGCCCCCTTTTATTCACAGCTCAGATGTGTGGCTCTGTCTCTTCCCTTCCCCACACCTCCCTCAGCTTCCTAAGGAGGTTGAGACACAAGGCTGGAATAAGTTAATATTTTTCTCAGAACTATACTGAATTAAGTTCAAATATAGATTAAAGTGTGTGGGAAAGGCTGGCATGGGCAAACCACACAACTCCTTCCAATTTTCTCCTGAAATTCTGTGCAGAGGGTTGTAAGCCAAGTCAAAGATGAGTGTGAGGGGAGGAGGAGAAGCAATAAATTGGAGCTGATGGGAGGAGTGGAGATTTGTGTCCTGACACCTCTGCGCCACCCAGGATGGCCACACCAAGGGGAATTAGGGCTCTAGAAAAGGAAATCCTCTTGACATGTACCAAAGTGATTCTGGAAACGTTGGCAATGTGGGATTTGATTTGCTGGTCTGAGGTATTAGACCTGAAGTTGGCCTGGAGGAGCCCTGTGCACCTGACGTGATCCGTTCATTTCTGGGGATCAGTTTTCTGCCAAGTCTCCCCTGCAGATTTTGGATCTGCAGCAGCATCCTTTGGCTCTGGCAGAACAGAGGCTGAACACCAGGCACAGGCAGAGAGTGGGGAATTATTTTTAGACAGACAGCCCAGCTTTTCAGTCTTTGCAGCTGGAGTTATTTCCGTGGCACTTTTGGATGGTTTGAACTCTTTACCTTCACCACGGAGGTCACGTTTTCTTTTTGACTGCTTTGCTCAGAGCTCAGGGTGCTTCCACGTGAGAGGGAGGCTGGGGGAGATCCTGGTGGGCTGAGGTCTGTCACCTCCATGCCACCACTGTCCCATCCAGAGTCCCTTTCCCAGCCCCAGCATCCCTGCTAACATGACAGCACATGAGCCCAACCTCCTTCCCCGTGAGTCTTTTTTCAGACCTTTTATTACATGCAAAGGCTTTCTCTCTCCATTTCCCAATCTATAATATATATCCCAACCTAATTTTTGTAATAACCACAGTCCCCAGCCTGTAAGTACCCTCTGGTTTCTTGCAGATTGGCCTGGTGACAACCTTGATAACTACTGTGGTGACCATGTCATCGATAGCACAGCTTTGGGATGACGAGTGGGAGATGGTATTTATTTCACTGCAGGTAAGTTGTCTGCAAGGATGCTTCCCTGGGGGAGGAAAGGGGCCAGTGAAACTGAATTCCATGGGATTTAGGTATTTCTGTAGGGTGAAACTCTGTCTTGATGGTTGTCACACCCCAAATTGAAATCTTGGCAATGAGAAAATTGTTTTAAGGAAGACTTGCAGTGTCTTGCAGAGCTAGAGAAGTATGAAAGCAAAATACCTACAAACTTAATTTCCTACAGACCTGCTCTCTGTTCCTTTTTCCCCCTCTTCCTCAAAAAAAGAAGTCCAAAAGAAGTTGCCCATTTTGCTTAAGAGGTGACTGCTGAGGTGTATTTGGGGATATGCAAATACAGGGGGTGGAAATGGCATTCACACAAGTGACTACCATTGCTCAGAAGTGCTTTATTTTATTGGGGCATTTTTAAGATTTAGGCAGGGAATTGGAGAGCAGACACACGACTCGGATGATACATCTCCAACTTTGTGTCATGGTGCTGCACCCTGCTGATACAGTCCAGTGTGTTCAGAGAATTCCAGAAGAGTTCGAGTGGGAAGGGACCTTAAACTCCATCCAGTGCCACCCCTGCCATGGGCAGGGACACCTTCCACTGTCCCAGGCTGCTCCAAACCCTGTCCAGCCTGACCTTGGGCACTGCCAGGGATCCAGGGGCAGCCACAGCTGCTCTGGGCACCCTGTGCCAGGGCCTGCCCACCCTCATCCTGATTTTTTTTTTCCTTGTATTTAGTCTGAACCTAGACTATTCCAGATTAAAACCATTCTCTCGTGTCCTACTGCATCTGACCCTAGTAAAGTCTGTCCACATTTTTTTTACAGACCCCCTTTAAGTCCTAAAAAGCCACAATAAGTTGTCCCTGGAGCCTTTTCCAGGTCAGTGCCCCCAGCTCTTCCCTCTTGCTCCAGAGCAGAGGGACTCCAGCCCTTGCAGCAGCTCTGTGGCCTCCTCTGGACTCCCTCCAGCAGCCCTTTTCCCAAATATCTGTGTTACTGGGGGAGAAATTCCCCTAAAAGGGGGTTAGAGCTTTCCTCCTTTCCCTCCAGAGCAGCCTAAAAGCCAGAGACAGCAGCAAGATTTGGAAGAAGCAGTGGCCACAACAGAACCTGCAAAACCAACGAATTTCCGAGGTGCTGGGGTGTTTTTAATCACATTTTCCTCTCCTCTTCTTGTGCCCTGCAGGCCACAGCCCCTTTCTTGCATATAGGAGCCCTGGCAGCTGTCACAGCACTGTCGTGGTTGGTGGCAGGGCAGTTTGCACGGACAGAGAAAGCCAGTGAGTACCTCCTGTGTCCCTGCAGGCTGGGGAGTGGCTGCTCCTCTTGGCTCGCATTTCCCCCTTGTTTCTCTTTTTTTCCCCCTTGTTTCTCTTTTTTTCCCCCTTGTTTCTCTTTTTTTCCCCCCTTGTTTCTCTTTTTCCCCCCTTGTTTCTCTTTTTTTCCCCCCTTATTTCTCTTTTCCCCATTTATTTCTATTTCCCCCCTTTGTTTCTTCCCCCCCTTGTTTCTTTTTTCCCCCTTGTTTCTTTTTTCCCCCCTTATTTCTCTTTTTTCCCCCCTTATTTCTCTTTTTCCCCCCCTTATTTCTCTTTTCCCCCTTTATTTCTTCCCCCCCTTGTTTCTCTTTTTCCCCCTTTTTTCTCTTTCTCCCCCCTTGTTTCTCTCTTTCCTCTCCTTGTTTCTCTTTTACCCTCCCTTGTTTCTCTCTTTTCCCCCCCTTGTTTCTCTTTTTTCTTTTTCATTTTTTTTTTTAATTTTTATTTTTTAATAAGCCAGGAAAGAGCTTCTCTCTTTTTGTTCCTGGATTGTTTTGTTTGTTTTTAAGAAAAGACAGTGGTATCTCTTGATCTTAAGATTATTTCAGACTCATTTGACTTATGGAATTTATCTTACCTGGAAGACTTTACAGGCTTTTTGGTGCAGACATGGTGGTGTTAGAAACAGAAGAAAAAAATCCAAAATATCTGTGAGAACCTATAGTCACTTTTAATGGAAAATAGGATTCCAATCTTTTGGAAACATCAGGAGCAGCTGCAGGCCTTGCTGCAAGCCTGTTCTTGCCATTTCTTTGTGGCATTTCAGCCTTTTTTTTTTTTTTCTGAGCAATTTCTTATGTCTTTTTTTTTTTTTTTTCTGGTTAAACTGAATTTTCAGAGCCTGGTGGGTGTGTGGGTGCTCCTGGGTGAGCAGGACCTGGCTCAGGATCACATTCTGTGTCTGCCTGGAGGTTTGGGTGCTGGTGACACCTTTTAGGTGCAGGACACAGCATGAGGTCCCTTAGCAAGGTGCCACTGAGTTCCTGGAGTGCTCCCTGGGTGACTGACATCTCTGCCAGGGAGGAGGAAAAAAATCCCTGGCAGGGTTCCTAAAGTCACCTTCTGCCTTGTGGGAACATGTGTGAAGGAGCCCATTGGATGCTGGAAGCAAAAAGGAGCCTGTTTATGAGTGAAACCAGATCAGCTGTGGCCAGGAGCAGAGCTGGGCCTAAAAATAAAAAAAAACCACTACCTTCTCTATCTGGCATCCATTGCAAATATTTGTTTTAAGGGGTTTGGTTTTAGGGTTTTATTTGAGGGTTGTTTTTTTTTGGGTGGTTTTTGTTGTTCGTTTTTTTTTTTTGTTTTGGTTTTTTTTGGAGGTTATCCCTTGAGTTCCAAAGCCTTAATGAGTCTGCAAAATAAATAATAATTCAAAACATTTTCAAAATCGAGTTTTCTGCTGTAATATCTGTGATTTCAAGTGGCTCCAGATATCTTAGGAGTTCAAAGGTGCCTGTTGTTTTTTTATAAGGATCTGTGGGGCACAGGGGTGGTTCTGTTGCTCTGTCAGCACCTTCCAGAGATTCCCAGGGAGTCTGGGCTTGGTGGGAAGTCCCTGATGGAATTTGGGTGCCATGGGAGGCAGTACTGCTCATCTGGCCCCAAGCCCTGCAGCTCTGTCACAGCCCAGGGATTTATTTTAAACATCTCCAG